>NW_026889774.1:3065000-3742500 GCF_033153115.1 Saccostrea echinata | reverse complement strand
ATCTGTTTAACAAATTATACTGTGATTTTTTGAATTCGCCCCGTTTTAAATTCGCCCACTTGTGTGAAGGGCTAAAGGGGCGAAAATAAAACTTGGGCGAAAATTTCCCTGTATACAGTATTCCTTCGCCATGCGCTCGGCACTTTGAAGTGAAAGTTGCGGGTCCTTCGGATGAGACCTTAAACACCGAGACCCCGTGTCACGGCAGGCGTTGGCACGATAAAGATCCCTCACTACTCAATGGTCCTGAGTTCCGAGTAAAGGTCAAAATTTGAACCTCTTCGCCGGTATATGGTGACGTCTCTATGTGAGTGAAAAATTCTCGAATGGGACATAAAACGGAATACCAGAGCAAGCCCTGCAAGTAATACTCGATACATGTAGCTATTAATGCTCGATACAAAACATATGTGAAATCGGATAAAACGTCCTCCTCTCTGGACCGCCCTGTCCAAACTAACTTGCACGAACTGGCGGGTTTTAAGGTCCAGTGAATTGAGGTTCAGTGAAGGCTATTTATAATGCTACTAAGTTGAAAAAACGAAGGGATTCCCTGCGGGATATTTACATGAAAGTTATAATGCATTAACAAAAATATGATACGATTTTAATTTGACAGATATAACCTATCAAAACGGTCGTATTTTGGCTGATGTGTTTCATACCAATTCCTGATTTTCGTAATGTTTGCTTGGAAGAGTTATCGTTCCTGTGGGACAGTATATAAACTTTCGGTTAGGCTACGAAGCGAAGAAAAACATGGGAAAATATTATTGTTGTGTCACAAAATGTCACAATCTTAGTGGCAGGGTTGGTTCATTTGGAAGGCGTGTAACTTTACATAAACTTCCTAAAGAAGTGTACACAAGACGTGCGTGGATTCGCTTGATCAGTAGAAAAACCTGGAAGCCAAATAGTTATACTCGTGTGTGCTCAGATCATTTCAAAGATGGTGTCGGGCCAACTTCCCAGGACAGAAATAAAATACCGAGCGAAAACTTGCCTCAGAAACAGAAAAAGATACTCGTAAGAAGGGATCCACCCAAGAGAATATGCAGGGGCCCAGAACGTGCAGACAATTCAGTTAATACCACAGACAAAGCAGGGATATTGAATCACCATTCGTGAGTACTACACTGTACATGTAGCATTCAGTTGCTATCTTATACTTTTAAAAAAAAATAATGGACTCATAGATTGACAACCATAATCATTCTGAAGTATGAGAAACATAAACACATATTTATTGTTCATATGAAGTGTTTATAGGCAACTATTTTAATTAACAGTATGGGGCTCATGCACCACCCCCTTCCCTTCTTAATGTATTAATTACAGTGAGTTGGTTTACGTTTAGAAGAATGTTTACTGTATCAGAATATCTCCTGGATGTTTTTTATATGATTGGACATATAATGTGATTTTTTTTAGCTGACCCAGTTAATGGACTGAACTGCTGAAACTGTTTTCTGTTTTATATTAAATTTGTAGGTATTCTGCTAGTGAATTGGATGATTTGATGGCACATGAAGAACCCAGTGGATCAGGAAATATGTCCAAAGAGACCCAAACCTTTTCACAGTCCTTAGTTTCTGTTGGAATAGATACCAACCTACCGGAGATTATGATTGAGTCTATACAACATTCTAATGAGTTGATGATGTTTTACACAGGAATGACTGACAGTGACACTTTTTTCGCAGTATTTTATTCGCTAATGGAACAAGGAGCAGACAAGCTGTCAACAGAGGTTTTGGGCACAATGAATAACAATAAGTTAGGTCGTAAAAGAAAACTGAGAAGAGTAGATAAATTTTTGTTAGTGATGATGATGTTTAGATTAGGATTACTGTTGAAAGATCTTGAATTCCGTTTTAAACTGTCTTCAAGTTCTGTGTCAAAAATTTTCAATTCCTGGATACTTTTTATGTATGAGTGTGCATGCAATCTCTTGTTTTTTTTGCAGGAGCTTGAAGTTTTGAAGCTACATGTTCCTAAATGTTTCACAAATTTTTCAGACACATGTAGTTTTAGACTGCACTGAGATTTTCATACAAAGTCCATCTTCTTTAGAAAAAAAAGTCCCGGACTTTTCCTAATTACAAATCACACGACACATTCAAAACATTGGTTGGAGTAAGTATGACAGGGGTTGTAGTTTTTATTTCAAAACTCTGGCCAGGATCAGCTTCTGATGTTGAAATTACTAGAAATTGTGGTTTGATACATCTTCTTATGAGAGGAGATGCAGTCATGGTTGATAAAGGTTTTATTCATATAGCTAATGATTTGAAATGTAAATGTGTTAAACTTTATTGTCCGCTTTTTAAATCAGAACTCCAGTTTAGTAGGAGTGAAGTAGAAACTACTCGTAGAATAGCTTCTGCAAGAATTCATGTAGAACGCAAGATGGAACAGGTAAAGAATTTTAGAATTTTACAGGGTATTATGCCTTTAGCAATAAGTGACTTTGCTGACCAAATATTCTTTGTGTGTACTGCTCTTACCAACCTTCTACCACCCCTGTTGTCTGAAAAAATTACTGGTACTTACTCTTTGAACATGATATATTTTGTAAAAAACTGAAATGAATTGTTTTACTTTGATTTTATTTCTTAATTTTACTTTAATATGAACAGTATCACATGTGTATATTTTACATATACATGTACCCATTTACCTGGTGTATGATACATGTTTATTCATACATGTACCAGTATGTTGTACATTTGTATAAAAATATTGTTTTCAAGTTTGGATTGATCAACTAAAAGCTGAACACTACTCATAAAAGGCATAGTTTGCCATATTTTTCTCTTACTCATCACTATCCCTACAATTAACCCCTTGCATAAGTCCAGACCTCTTTAAACAGTTTAGAGTTCTTCGCTGCCCATGTCTCACCTGTGTGGACACACACTTTGCATTGCCATGTTATTCTGTCAGGATGGAATTATCAAACTTTATGCACTTATTTTAAGCCAGGGGAAAAGTAACATCAAATATACAGGTTTTATTACAGTGTGCTTGTATTTATTTATGAGCAGTGTTCAGCTTTAACAATTTTATACATTTAAAAGTATGGTGTATCTAAGTAACTAATATTTACAGAAATACAGTGAATAATGTATATGCATTGCATATCTGATGTCAAACAGATCTTTAAACAATTTATACAAAGAAGACAATTGCAAGACTAGTGTACTAAAACTGTAAACTCTCTCATCACCAGTTATTGAAGTTACACTCATGCTTTGTCATTCAGGATTAAAACATGGTTCACCAATGTCAATATTGTCAAATGACACATGATATTAAAGGAAATAAAACATTGGATATATGCATAGACTATGATTTATCATTTTACACTAAATGATGCAATTCAAAGGCTCATAAAACTTCGTCTTAGTTTTTCAATTTTGGAAAGAGCTCTTTAATATAGAATTTATTTAGCTTTATGAGTAATGATTCCCAAAAAGAGTTGTCAAATTGGATGGGAATGACTAAAAAGCCTTTGATCGTATAAATGACAAAATCACATCTCTCCATTTGACATACACCCATTTCACCCTGCACCTGGGTATAATATTTATGACTTTTCTTTAACTGAATTGTATTGGTATCATCAATATAACAACAAAATGTTTTATCCTTGCACGCTTCTAAAATAGTACACTGTCTCCATTTAAAAGGACACTTTACTTCCAAAAGATATTTGTGTGTTTCAAACTTCACTAAGCCATCAGGGCTTGCATCTAAGTAAGAGCAATGTGTATACAAAACCAGCCCCATATCTTCAACAATTACATTCTGTTTTTTCTTCAATTTCATGTAAGCTATGTACCGTCTTTTAGCAATGGGTTCTTGCTTAATCCCCCGATGCACATCACTATTTTCTAAAGGTTTACCCTGACCCAAGAGTCTACATATGATATTTTCCGATTTTGTGGAGTCTTTTTGTGTTTTAATTTCATGAAAATTTGAAGCTGTTATACGAGCTGCTCGAGCTGAAACCCACAAAGGATTGTTATGTTGCCCTTTAGTTCGAACTTCAATTTCATCAACTATTTCTTGACTGCATGTGGATATAAAAGTCAAAAAGTCAGATTGAGACATATTTTCATCTTGAACAGTTTTTTGTAACGCAATATATTCGTCAGAAAGGTGAAGAATGTGGTCACTAGTCTCTACTTCTTCAAAATGAGCAATATTGAGGTCACTTTGTACATCAATATTGTTATTAGTACATGGGGGAAGAATGTAAAAAATAGCAGCACGTGAGTTATTTCCAAGTTTTGCACAGAATGAGTTTCTAAATTTTATGCAATCTACTTTATAATTCACAGTTTTTTTTATTCTTTACATTTTCTCAGGATAATTTGATCTTCTTGAAACTCATGTCTTGCACAGGTTTAGTATCTTTCTTTCTTTTGCTGGGTCGATTCCACTCACAAGGCTTTGAAGTGCATGGAACATCATCGTCTGTCACAGGGCGTCCTTCCAGGGCAAACAACAGTCCAGCAACATAGGTACATCCTTCACCAAGGCTGCAAATATATAATATAATCATAGACATGGATTCATATCAGCTATGATAGTTTATAACATTTATCAATTTGATTAAATAGTGCTATTCACGGAGATATCAAAAAATAAATTGAAGTGTTCTTTGTTAAAATTATTGTTTTATGAATGCATGCATAATTAAATAAATAATGAGAGAAATAATCCATTTATTTCATATTTTTAATTTGGCATATTTATATCATTTAAGAAAGTGATTTTCATTTAGTTAATACTGGTAATTCATACCCTGCTGGGCACGTGCAACTTGCTTTCTGGACGTGAAAAGGGGGTTTCTTTGTCATTAGGATCCACTGCTCATACACACCCTGCTTGATTGAAGGATAGCATTTTGATCGTATATAGCAATACTCGCTGTCAGGATTTATCTCATTCATCATAATCTTATGTATGTAGCCCTCTTTGAAAAAATTTAATCCTCTAATATATTGTCTATAGCACTTCATTTTCTTTGCATCGACAGTCCTGTGGTTACTGTGGATCAAATAATTCTCCACATCTTGGATTTTAATGTTGGGAAACATATGTGATATACTCGCAGAAATGTTTGTATTTGAGATTTCTGATAATTAAATATGTCTTCCACCGTGGTATTGAATGATAACGGCAAGTCTGTGCCTTCATTACGAAGTGGTTCCATCGCATCGTTTGGAATATGGCGCTATGCAACTCTTTACTCGGAAGTTTACATACTGTGCCGCAGGAACGATAACTCGTATAAGCAAACATTACGAAAGGAGGGAATTGTTAGGCCTGTGCTTTTATACTAAATTTGACTACGGAATGCTCCGTCTACCTGATCGATACACAGGGCTCACTTCGGGTGTTAACGGTCAACAGGTCCTCCTAGGCAAATGATCCCACCTCTGGAATTTCCGGGTGTCAGTGTTTTATGCTCTGTTCACATATTTGTATTGTTTACAGATTTTTTGAGATCGATCATTGTTTGTTATCTTCACATTTTTCATTACATATGATTGCGTTTGAAAATGATTATAGTTACCATTTAACACTATTTTGATAAGGATTTATAGTTACTTTTGGATTATGGAAATTTGTTCTTTTTAAGTATGGAAATTTGGTTGTTTGACAGATAATGGATGTGGTCACATATTTGGTCATTACTTTTTATTGTTCGTTTAAACAACAATTTTCGTACATTCCAGATCAGAATTTCATGCATTTTTTGAAATAGGAAAGTTTTTTTTAATTACTTGAACAAAGATTTTCACAATTTCATTTCATTTTCTTCTAAGAATATGATTGTGTTATATTTCTTTTCTTAAGAAAAATGTTTTAATCCATGGATCTAAGAAATATTAAAAAGACAATGTTTTCATATTCATAAATATTTAAAAAAAAAATAAATAAATAAAATAAAACGTATACCTTATTCATTACTTTTCTTAAGCAGTTTCATTTGTATTTTGCATTTATTAACAGCAAATATAAAGAAACACACTGCCTTATTTTTCAAACAAAACAATTTTCTTTAAAAATACAAAAAGAAATGATGTTGGACTTACATAAATAAGAACTTATATTGGTCACAATTTAAGGTGAAAACATAGATCAAAAGAGATTACTTAAACATCCATTCATTACCTTTTAATATGGCATGTCTCTTTACGCCTTCAAGGTGAGCAGGTGATACTAAACTTAGTTAATTATGTGATTGTCTTGATTATTCACAAAGTGTACATATTTTTAGAAAAATCAAACACCTATTATGTTGAATGAACTGGGTTTGCATAATGCTACTTGTCGCCCGTGTGGCGCAGTGGTTAGAGACCCCAAACTCCAGAGGTGGGATCAGGTGCCTAGGAGAAGTACACTCCCCTGTTGCCGGTCACATACACCTATAGCCCTATGTATTGATCTGATATGGAATAATCCATAGTAAAATTTAGTATAAAAGCAACGACCTAACATATGGTATCAACCATGTCAAACAAAATACTACCAACGCTAAGCTGTATTTACAAACAAGCCCATAACAACCGTAGATTTTGCGGGGAAAAAGCTTACATTAAACGTTTTTTTAAATCCTTGTAACATCAAACTTATCTGTCAGTAGCCTGCCTCGGGCTTAAAAATTGATCATTTTCAGAGCATATTCATACATATAGATTAAGTTGGGGAAATAGAAAGGCATATGCAGGTGAGATTGGAATATTACTACAGGAGAATAGGAGAAGCTGATGACGGAGTTGAAGTCCTACAGTTTAATAATAAGTTGGCCATTATCGTCCTTAGTGAGTAAAGCATACAAAATGGAACAGATGTGGCTATGTAGTGTCTTTAATTTTGAGTTCACAGTGATATACTGAGTAGATATATGAAAGAAATTTACTATTGTTAATTGATAAAACGTCGTCGGTATATCTGGATGTTGAAGGCCACAGAACTGAAGAATGTGAGTTGGGACCTTTCTGGATAAACTAACTTATAGGGGTCGGGGTCTTGTTTTTTGTTTTTTGTTTTGTTTTGTTTGTTTTTTTTTTTATTTGTTTTGTTTTTTTGGCAAGTTCGGTTTCTGTAGTATACAATGGTAAATACAATGAAAAAGAAAGGCGAAGATAACTGTGATCCATCTAAAACAAACTTTACAAAAGTTCAATTCTGTGAACAGGGAAAAAACATGGACCCCCAGAAATTTCGGAGGTAGGATCAGACGCCTTGTAGGTCCTGTCTCGTTGCTAGAAATTTAATGCTTAATCATTTTGAATGTTTGTTATTAATTGGGCTAATGGGGATTAAGAAGGAAGTACACGGTTTTATCATAATTGTTTTTTATTCTGTAGCTGACACTTGAAAAACTCGTCTATTTATGAATAGAGGTGCTCCTACATTGTATGTCGAATATTACCATAGAATTGATGTATTTTCACTATACAATCAATAGAACCCCATCATAATATCAGAACCCCTGACCAAGGGGCCACGAAAATCACAATTATGGAAGAGAAACTTATAACTATGCACTTTGTTTGCTTATACCCATAAAAGAGACGATTTCTAAGTAATAATGGTTTTCACTTTATTATCAATATAGCCACCTCCCCTCCTGGCCCTGGGCCGACAAAATTCACAATTATGGAAGAGACACCCTGGCTCATCATAACTATGCAGCTAATTTATTGCTAAATTTATAGGGGTAGAAAAAAGATTTTTAAAGAACTTATGCATTTTCTCTATATGTCATTAGAGCCCTGGTTCAACTCCAGAACCACTAATCCCTAAACCACTAAATTTGCATTTAGCTTATTATTACGAGCATGCCAACAGTCTGACGTTTGATGGTCAGGAGTAAGAAGATTTTTAAAGATAGCACTATTTTTTTTTTATGGTTTTAGCCCCATCTCTCAGGTTGCAAAGGGCAGGGACCATGAAATTCACAATTTTTGTACCCCTTCATCCATTGATGCTATATGCCAAAATTGGAGAAAAAAGAGAAAAACTGAATTTATTTTGTTAAACATTACGACCAGCGAACGACGCACAAAGCACGTTGCACGACGACGGACGGAAACAGATAGCAGTACTGTATAATACAATTACTTCAGATAGTATGGAGAATTGAAGGGGTGGGTGGGAAAAACTTGCAAATAACACCTTGATGTTTGGAACCAAAAGTAAAATTTTGTATTTCTTATGAGTCTTATCTCTGTAACTATATGGTGCTTAGACACAAAACAACATTAAGTCCCATTTCATGATAAAACATGCATAATACGCAAAAATACTTGACCTTTTTATACTTAATATATACTTAAGGGTTCTGCACTTTTAAATAACACAAATGCACATAAAAACCAAACTTTTGACACCCCAGATTTTTCAGATGAAAAAGGTGAAAATAATGAACAGTGCTCGATCTAAAAAAAAATCTATAAACAAACCAATCTTTGAACAGGACAAAAACACGGAACATTCCGTATTAAATCCGGTAAAAAATAAGTCTTAACAATTAATACGAAACACGTCAACCAAAATGCGACCAAATGATAGCTTATATTGCTAACAAGGTCATTAGAACGACCACAGAGTTTACGAATAGCTGATTTTAAACGAGGCTGTTGAAATCCCTGTAACATCAACTTAAGTGTAAAAAGCCTATCTCTGTTTAAAAAATTGATCATACCAGGGACATGCTCTTGATTATCGAATAAGATGGGAGATATAAAAGCTATATGCAGGTGATAGTGGAATATTACTACATGAAAAAGTAAAGTTGACGATGGAAAAGCTAAAGTCATCTCGTTTGTCATACAATTATGAGGCTCCGTTTTGGTATTTATCGCCATTTAGTGTTATCACCTATTCGAATAGGTGATATCACCTATACGAATATGTGATATCACCTATTCGAATAAGTGATATCACTCATTCAAATTGAATAGGTGATATCACCTATTTGAATAGGTGATATCACATTCGAATAGGTGATATCACCTATTCGAATAAGTGATATCACCTATTAGAATAGGTGATATCACTTATTCAATTTGAATAGGTGATATCACCAATTCGAATAGGTGATATCACCTATTTGCATTTCTTACAACAATAAATAATGAATGCTCCCTTCCTCAAGATTATCAAGATTTCCATTGGAACCAAGCCAATTCGAGCTGCCCCGTTTTCCCCTGTAATTGAGTCCGAGACATTTTAAATACCTTATGTTATCGACCCCTGTAAAGTTATATAATTTTTATAAATTTTACCAAGCTGGGGTACAACAGATTGACATACCTTTCTCTCATTATTATGTAAAGTGGGGCATTTTCCGAATGTAACAGTTATTTTTCCTATAGTATACATTTTAGATAAGTGTAATAAATATAATATATGAGCAAAACAAACTACAAATTCTACTGGGGTGCTTAAAACTAAATGCGAAGCTGTAATCCATTGTCTGCAAGAACGTTAAGTTATAAAACGAAAGTTAAAGGAAATGAGAATTAAATGCTATGTATTGTCTTGGGAGCAGTTGTTATTTCATAAGTAATTTGAATTGGTGATATTTCCTATTCGAATAAGTTATATCATTATTCAAAATGATTAAGTGATATCACCTATTCGAATAAGTGATATCACCTATTCAAAAGAAATGTGATATCACCTATTCGAATAAGTGATATCACCTATTCGAATAAGAGATATCACTTATTCGAATAGGTGATATCACCTACTCAAATCAAATAGGTGACATTACTGATTTGAATAGGTGATATCACCTATTCAGAAGCTGAATAGGTGATATCACTTATTCGAATGGGTTATATCACCAATTGAATAGGTGATATCACCTATTCAGAGGCTGAATAGGTGATATCACTTATTCGAATGGGTTATATATCACCAATTGAATAGGTGATATCACCCTTTCGAAAAAGTGATATCATTTTTTGGCAGTAAATACCAAAACGGCGCCTCATATACAATTGACATACGCTCTAGAGTCGCGGCGTAAGGAGTTGATCCTTACGTCGCGGGTTTGAATCCCACTGTGGGACGTGGAGACCGGTCCTTCGGATGAGACCGTATAAACCGAGGTCCCGTGTCGCAGTAGGTGCTGGCACGAAAAAGATCCCTCACTGCTCAATGGCCGTAAGTGCCGAGTATAGGACAAAATTTGCAGCTCTCCACCGGCAAGTGGTGGCGTCTCCATATAAGTGAAAAATTCTCGAGAGGGACGTTAAACAACATACAAACAAACAAACAAAACAATTGACATACATATCAAGAAATAACACTTCTTCATCCATTTAACTATTAAAGAAAGTTGAGTTCGAAATGACATCTGAAATTAATCTGAAATAGTTTTAATGTGAGCTGTATTTTAAATGCGTTCTTTTTATTAAATAAATAATTATTTCTACTTTCACTTTAACAATGAAACAATTTTTATTTTATTTATTTATTTATTCTTTGACAAAATGCACCTCATTTATCCACGGTAATAATAATGATGTGATGTCGGAAACATTGTCTTCTCTTATTTGCATTATATTGTTTATGGAAGAATTACCAAAATTAATTCAAAAAAGGACTTTACAGGATTTTTTTTTACCAGTGTAGTAACTGATCATCCAAAATCCTTTTTTCACATCAGCAGAACCACACTAAAGACTAAATTCAGAAAAGTCCCTATCTGCCCCTAAATGCCAAGTATTTGGGTCCAATCCATGATATATTTATCAATTAAGATTTTTGTCATACAATATTATACAATTTAAATTATTTATGTGGCGAATATGGTATGATATTCACCAGAAAAACATCAATATTGACCGAGGCGGAGCCGAGATCAATATTAATACTTTTCTGGTGAATATCAAACTATGTTCCCCACAATAGAGTTCTTAATTGCTTTATTGTATAGTCCAGATTCGAATATTTATATATAAGACAATGAAGGCTTCATGATGTCACTATTTTCATTAACTAAACTTCAGCTGCAAAAAGACTAAACTAGATGCTGAAGTTTATCTTTGGAAGTTAATGAATCTGTTCATGTTGTTGCAAAACAGCAAATAATATTTATTAGTGTGTGGGAATTTTGATGAAATTGAAAATTATTTATGACGCCAAAAGAATTTTTTTGAAAAAAAACCCCAGAATTTATTATCAGGTAGTGCAGATTTATTTAAGTTTGTTGAAGCCCTGACCTCCGGAGGTAGGGCAAAATGAGGGATCAAGTTTTTCATAGGAATATAAAGGAAAAAATCTGCTGAAGAAAAACAGAGAATATTGACTTAGGTGAGTATTGTAGACCATGGGCTCTTATTACAAAATCGTCTTCTTCTCAAGAACTGCTGGGCCAATTGAAACAAATTGCCTCAAAGCATCCTTGGATGGAGAGGATTTAACTTTGTTTAAATGAAAGGTCAAGTCCTATTTTAAGGAGTGATCAGAAGGAGTGAAATATTTAATAAAAAATTTTCTCATGAACCACTGGGTCAAAAAAGTGTAAACTTAGGGGAAGGCTTCATTACATAGTGTAAATTCAAGTTCGTTCAAATCATGACCCCCCAGGGGTTTTATATGGGAACGTAAAGGAATTTTTTTTTTTTCAATCTTCTCAAGAACCACTTGGGAAGAACAGTGGAAACTTATGTGAAAGCTTCATTACTTAGTGTAGAATTAAAATAATTCTTTCAAAACATTACCCCACCTATAATTTCGATCCGATTTCAATAGGACTGACAAGTAGACTATACAAGATACATAAAAACAGTCAAATCTTGTTATCTCGAACTAGACGGGACCAATATAATAAACTTTGAAATAACCGATGATTCGAGATAACCTCGAAATGTAAAAAGATTACAAGGAACGTAGGTTTTTTTTGGCAGAAAAATGTCATATTTTGACCTCCCTTTGGACCCAAGGGTAAAAATGAAAATCCTGAAACCTTATTGCACATCAACAGGACACCAGCAAAAATTTCAAAATATGATTTGGCTACTGTGTTAAATGTAAGGGGAGTTATGGGGATCGGGGTTTTTTTGTAGAAAAATGTCATTTTTGTCCCTCCGTTTCGGCCCAAGGGTGAAAATAAAAATTCCGAAACCTTATTGCACATCAACAGGACACCAGCAATCACCTACCAAAAAATTGATTTGGCTACTGTGTAATATGTAAGAGCAGTTCAATGAACCAGGGTTTTTTTTTTTTGTAGGAAAAAAACGTCATTTTTGACCTCTCTTTGGGACCTTGGGT
Organism: Saccostrea echinata; assembly: GCF_033153115.1. Taxonomy (NCBI): domain Eukaryota; kingdom Metazoa; phylum Mollusca; class Bivalvia; order Ostreida; family Ostreidae; genus Saccostrea; species Saccostrea echinata. The sequence continues at coordinate 3,730,188 of NW_026889774.1, read as the reverse complement.
AAAAATGATAAATCAAAAACCTTATTGATTTCTACTGGACCTGAGCAATCACCGTCCAAAACATGATTTGGCTACTGGAGTCCTAGGAGTTCCTATGTCCAAGGAGTTCTGGGAACCAAGGTTTTTTTTGTATGAAAAACGTCATTTTTGACCCTTTTTTGTCCCCAGGGTAAAATTAAAAATTCCAAAACCCTATTGTATATCTTCGGGACACCACCTTTCATGTTCCAAAAGATTGTTTGGTTATTGCTAAGGGTTTGATGAAGAAACAAAGTGTGACAGACAAATTTTCAAGTTATAGCTATCGTCAATTTCTTTTGTACCGTGTAAAACATCTTTTCTCGTCAAAATCTTTGGATAAATATCCTGGATTGACTTTCTTAACGTTTGTCCTTCTTAGATGCACAGCTGGCTCCGGCCGCTGCAACCATTGATTACAACGTTGTTTGAGGTGTCGTTTGCTACGTCACAGTCGCAGCTGCATGCGAGCGAATGAGGCTTCAAATCCAGCGAATACTGCATGTAGTGTTATGAACCGTTTGCGTAGATTACATAAGGACTTTAAAAAAGACTATATAATGGAATCAATCGTGCACATACATGTATCAAGAAATTTCATAATTTAATTATTATGGGGCATGAATATACCTTGGCTCTATATTATTCTTTATAAATTTACAATGTATAATTAAAAATTGGAATTGGTATTGAAATCATTCTATATTCATGTATATATTTCCCAAGTCTATACAATGTAAAGTACATGTCAACACCGTTGTGTTTCCTTTTTAGGTGAAGTGCACTCTTTCAAGATTAATAGAAAACAAATAAAGGCGCTGACAAATCCCACAAAGTTGGAAAGAATATTGGTTATATAGCAATCAATCTGCAGGAGTAATTATGTAAGAATCATATACAGTTTAAATGTCTTGTCAAGCTGACGTTTTTGTCGGCGGGTCACAGGCCAGGAGAACAGACTTTACAAAAGTCACGCACATTGAAATGATGCACGAGAATGAAAAAATCCAGGATTTTTTTTTTTATATTTTAGTTTACTTAATATCTTTATAGCCTTAAAGATATCAGTATCATTTTATATGATTGGTAAACATCTATGAGATAAAAGAATTTAGATAAATGCCTTGATGTTGAATTTTAGTGGATGGAAATGTTTTGTTTTCGCTGTAACTAACCAAAAAATACTATGGTTAACTATAATTTACTATAGTTAACTTAAGTATCAAAGTAAGTACTTTGGAACTTTGATTTACTATAGTAAGAACAATGTAACCTTGATTTACTATTGTAAACACTTTAAAACTTTGATTCATGCCCGTAGGAATCAATTTCAGACACAGCCAAACATTTTCAGTTGGGGGGGGGGGCACTATCAACTACCAAAATTCCTTGACAAGCAATAAAAAAAAAGTCATCAGCCGTTTTTATTGAGGGGGCACAAGCATATAGTAGCTAAGTTTTCTATAGTATTCTATATATTGGCAAAATTATTGGGGGCGTGCCCCCCCCCCCCCCCGGTTCCTACGGCGATGTGATTTACTACAGTAGAAACTTTGGAACTTTGATTTACTATAGTAAAAACTTTGAAACTTTGATGTATTATAGTAAAAAACTTTGAAACTACAGTTACTTATAATAAACTGTAGTAACTATAGTTTACTATAATATTTTTGTTTGTTAGGGTAAGTGCAATTAGGCTTTCTGATATATATTAACAATTAACAACGACTTAATTTTAGCTTTAAAAAAGTACAATTAATTTGGTACGAAAGTTTTTAAAAACACTAATAAATTAAATTAAGCTGTGCTTTTACAACAATATATTTTGACGAAAAGCTCACATCTTATGATCTCCATTTCTCCTCTCCAATTTCTTCTTTTGCAAAATATTTGCTTCTTTTTCTGAGTTAAAATACGGACAAATGACTTAAATTAGAAGAGAGATGACCAGATAGGAAATTATCTTTTTAAAAAACGTGTTTAAGATGTAACGTTCATATCAAATGACGCCTCTAGCCATATTTCATTGTCTACATTAACAAATAAAAACTTAATATCAGGAAAATTACATAACCATTTTATATATTAGAATCCGGTATGTTATTAGAATGCATAAATATTACTTGAAGGATCGAAGAAATTTTTACTTTTCAAGTGCACCCTGAGTTCTATTCATATCAAATGCACACATGTTTTTTTATAACTACATGAATCTATTTTTTTATATATGGCATGTCTTCAAATATCCGTCTGTACCGATGAAAGTCTTTCTATGCAAATACATTGTTAGAAAGAGATGTCATAAGTGTCGATTAATTTTGAGGCAGTTATTAATTCTCCCTGTTCGTACGAAAAAAATTGTTTGTCAAACATCGAATTCATCAAGAAATATAAATGTATATATCGATTTTGTAGTTTGGCCAGTTATTTATTTTGGGTGTTGTCTGGTATTCGTCAGAAGAGGTTTGGACACCGTGATGTAGAATTTTACCCATGCGTATTGATCTTGGGTGTATGTGCAATGTTGCCCATGCGTGATGAACTTGTATGTGTCTTGTTCCTGCTGAGTGATCTTGAGATTCAGTTACCTGTGTAGATTTTAAAGCCGCGTTGAGTGCAGGTCCTAGGCTGACGACAAAATGTTTTCTTTGTACAAAATGCCACCAGATTAGCTTTTACACCGGACAGTATTTTATTGTTAGTTTTTTTAAAAGAGTAATACATATGTATTCTTTGTAAAACTGTTAAAAATTTGATGAGAATGTATTTTATATTACATTTCATCACTTTAGAAGTTATAACGATAGATGTATGTATTCTGATGTAATTGATGTAATATCTAGCATTTTAAACAAACAGAAGTGTTTCGAAAGTTAATTCAAAAACCGTGTAAAAAATATAAGTGACCAAATATTACATGTTCTAGGGACTTGGTGTCGCGTGATGAATTAACAGGGTGGATTGTCTTGGGCGGTGACGACATAGTGAACCTTGGAGGATATGATGGGCCATAGACGACATCGTTACACGTAGACATACGCGTAGAGGAAAATCTTCCAGGGATAACCTCATGTAGACACTTTCTTGACCGTGTTTATATTTTTGTACATGTGTAAATAAATTCATTGTTAATTTTTACACATGTGTAAATAAATTCATTGTTAATTTTTACAATTCCTGATATTTCTTGGTGAACGGAGTCATCCAATATAATATACATGTTTTAGGTTGTAAATATGTAATTCAAATAGCCCTTCACAACTAGAGGTCCGTTGTGACAGTTTTGGTGGCAGCGGTGAAATGAATTCCTGTTAGCCAAGTAAACCTGCATTATTTTCATACATTTTGAATCAGAAAGTGTGTATTTGACAAAGATTTATATTATCAAATTCTTTACTTACAGGTATTTAATTTTATATATATACGAGGGTTGTCCGGTAAAATCGTGGACAAAGCGTTTTTCTCGGAAAATAATGGGCGCACTACGCTGAAATTTTCAGCAAATGTTTATTCGTCATATTTAAGTGCATCTTATTTTTTTTTATAAAATATAGACAAAAAAAAGAGAAGATTTTGTTATGCTTGAATGTGCACAGGGTACGGTCCTACGGCGCACGATCAAAAAACCAGGGTTTCATTAGCGAATACACGAGTATTAATATTATTTCGAAATAAAAGTATTAAATAGATAAAGTTGGGTTAAAAATTATCATATTTTTAATCCACTATCTATTTTTTCGTCTTTTGTAAAATGTCAAGGCATTTGCTTAATTTTTGGCATTTTCCGAGCATTTGAAATGGGAAAGTGGTAAACGCAACACACGAAAAAGGGTGACGTTTGGTGACGTTACGGCGCACCGGAGAGCAGTTCAGTTTGATTTAGATGTAGTAATGACGCCCTAAGAAACTTTAAATGACTGCAGAAGAAAACAAGAAGTGTTTGTGAAACACTGATGCCCCCGTATGACAGCTTATGGCGAAGGTTAAAGTTTCTTAAATGCAAGTCAAACTCCAGGTGAAGAAATCAAAAATGTTGGTACCCAAAGAAAGGTTTTGTCTCGAGGAATATACCTGTGAAATATGAAAGCCCTTGTACAACCCGTTGAAAAGTTATGGCGAAGGTTAAAGTTTTTTTTAAAGTAAGTAAAACGGCAAGGTCACGGTCAAATGGTGCCCAAGGGAAGGTCTTGTCACAAGTGATACACATGATCGTGAAATGTGAAAGCCCTAGAATCAAACGTTCAAATGTTATGGCCAATGTTAAAAATATTTAAAAGAAGATCAAACTCCAAGGTCAAGGTCAATGCCAAAATTGTTGGTATCCAAAGGTAGGTCTTGTCACAAGGAATAAACATGTGAAGTATGAAAGTCCTAACTCAAACTGATCAAAAGTTATGGCCAAGATTAAGTTTTTCAAAAGTAGGTCAAATTTCAAGGTCAAAGGGTCAGAGTTGTTGGTATTTAAAGAAAGGACTTGTCACAAGGAATGAATATGTTAAATATGACAACCCTTGCACTAACTGTTCAAAAGTTATGGCCAAGGTAAACATTTTTCAAAATTGAAGTAGGTCAAACTCCAGGTCAAGGTCAAAAGGTCAAATATGATAGTACCCAAAAAAAGGTCTTGTCATATGAAGTACACATGTATAGTATGAAAGACCTAGCTCAAACTGTTCAAAAGTTATAGCCAAGGTTCAAGTTTTTTCAACAGTAGGTCAAACTCCAAGGTCAAGGTCAAAAGGTCAAAGATGTTGGTATCCAAAGAAAGGCCTTCTCACAAGAAATACTCTTAAGGATTGAAAGCCCAGACTTTAAGTGTTCAAAAATTATGGCCAAGGTTAAGATCTCAAAAAAAATTGCAAAAGTGGGTCAAACTCCAAGGTCAAGGTAAAAAATGATGGTACCCAAAGAAAGGTCTTGTCACAAGGAATACACATGTGAAATATGAAAGCCATAGGTCCAACCAATCAAAAGTTATGGGCAAGGTTAAAGATTGTGCGGACAAACAGACAGACAGAGAGACAGACGGACACACGGACGGACAGGGTAAAAACTATATGCCCCCGAATCTTCGATTACGGGGGCATAAAAATATAAAAACATCACTAGATCTTTAGAATACAAGTGAAATGGGAGTTTTCTAACCGGAAGTTTTTTGATCGAGTGTCCGGGTAAAACAAAACATACGGACAAACAGCTACTGGCAATAGCAAAAGATGCTGTCACTGTAGATCGCCGATATAAGACAGCCTGTTTAGTTGAATGATAGTGAGAGTACTGTCCATAACTTACTAATAAATCTTCAGAAGCTCTCATGTGTGTGCGAGATTGGTTCCTCGACTGTTTATGGAGGAATAAAGGGAAAATCAAGTTTGTGCATCATTGAAATCCCCGAATTTAAGTGGGGCGTATATAACATTTATTTAGCAAAGAAGAAACTTGACTTTGCTTTACACACTTTGAATTTATCATCCGTGCGCCGTAAGGCGATACCATACATAACATAAAGTCTCATATTTTTTTTATTTGAGCAGATATCTGTTTGAAATTTGCTATATATATTGATGAAAAATGTAACAAGAGGCCCAGGGGCCACATCGCTCACCTGAGCACTATGGCTAGAAAAAAGCAGAAATCAGTTCAGTCTTGAAAGGTTGAAAAGTTTAAATATAAAAGTGGGGGGGGGGGGTCATGAATTGAACAAATTTGAATCTATATTATCTGAGGATGCTTCCATTTAAATATGACCAATCATGGCTTTGCTGTTCTTGAGTAGAAGATTTTTAAAGATTTAACCTATGTATTCCTATGTAAAACTTTGATCACCCATTGTGGCCCCACCCGACCCCCAGGGGTCATGTTTGAACAAACTTGAATGTACACTATCTAAGAATGCTTCCATATGAATATGAATATGCATATCATGGCTTTGCTGTTCTTAAGAAATAGTTTTTAAAAAATATTTTTACTACGTGTTCCTTTGTAAAACTTTGATCGCCCATTGTGGCCCCACCCTATCCCCGGGGGTCATGATTTGAACAAATTTGAATCTACACTATCTGAGGATGCTACCATATAAATATGATTAATCATGGCTTTGCTGTTCTTGAGAATAAGATTTTTAAAGATTTTTCCTATATATTCCTATGTAAAACTTTGATCGCCCATTGTGGCCCCACCCGACCCCCAGGGGTCATGATTTGAACAAATTTGAATCTATACTACCTGAGGATGCTTCCACTTAAGTTTCATATTTTCAAGCACAGTGGTTCTTGAGAAGAAGATTTTTTAATGATGCCATTAATTTTTCACAAATTCTTAATTATCTCCCCTTGGAAGAAGGCGTGGCCCTTCATTTGACCAAACTTGAATCCCCTTTACCCAAGGATACTTTGTGGCCAGTTTGGTGGAAAATGGCCCAGTGGTTCTTGAGAAGAAGATGAAAATGTGAAAAGTTTACAACAACAACGACAACAACGACAACGACAACAACGACGACAGACAACGGACAAATTTTGATCAGAAAAGCTCACTTGAGCCTTTGGCTCAGGTGAGCTAATAAAAAGTAGTGAAAGTTTTAGAACGCGGTGATTATTATTTTTCAATCTATACAACTTGTGCACGATTTTACCGGACAACCCTCGTACATATTGTCATTGTCATATTTTCTTTTGTTGCTCTTTCTACATGTAACAATGGATTTGTAATACATGGAGAAAAATTGAGACTGCAAGGAAATGGTTTACAAGATTTTGTTGAAAGAAAAGAGAGAGAACAATTTAGAGGAAGGAAAGGGTAGAAGATATAGAAGCGAGAAAGACTGAAAGAGAAATTGAATTAGAAAAAAGCAATTTCAATTACATTGTTTTAACAATGTAATTAATTACTCTCAATTACTTTGAAGAATGTAATTAAACACATATCAATTATTTTTATTTCCAAAAAAATTTGAAGCAGCATTGAGATTCAAGATACAAAGCATTATATGCTGAAATGTTTTTAAACTTTTGAGTTCATTTTTATCATTATTATTAAACAAATTATCATCATTTAATTATCATCATTTAAACAAATTATCATCATTTAAACAAAGCATCACTCAAACGACATCTCTCCGGTCTGAAATTTTTTTCAACCACACTGAACAGTCTTTCAACAGGTGCTGAAGTCGCTGATACTGCTAAATACTTTTGTGCTAATCTAGAAAGACATGGACACCTAAAATGATTTTGACCCCAGCTGCAGTATGTCGGTGACTTTCAGACATCTCTGGGCAATCTTCCCCTAGGTAAATATCTCTCTCAGTGACATGCTCAGATACATTTCTTTTCCGTTTTGGTGTTGAGGGCGGGGGGGGGGGGGTGTTAAAAACTGAAAAAAAAAAATGTTTTTCCTTTCTTTGTAAGTGGGCTCTGTGGGGAGATAGAAAGATCAATATATGCAAAGTGGTTGTTTTCTCTCTCAAAGGCCAATAGTCTCTTCCACTTTCTCTGATTTGCGACCATCCCATTTTAAATCTGGGATCCAATAAAACAGAAATGAATGTCTCATTGTCTTCAATCGGAGAAAGCCTGGATTCCACAGAGTAAATACCTGTCTGGATTTTCTTGTTGCTATGTATGGTAGAAATCTGGCGCAGCTGATGCTTTATGCCAAGTTTGACAGGGATGGTCAAGCTTGCACTAACATATACATATGCACCTCCTCTTGTAAAAGCAAAGTGGCATACTCAAATGGGTCCAGGATCTGGCAAAACTCCTACAACAGTTTTCTCTCATAGGCTGAGAGTTTATACTTTGTGTCAAGTTATGGCTGTTCAATTTGCTCTCTGGAACTTTTTAAAATGCATGTGAAGCTGGGATTTCCATCTGGTTGAATTTAAAGTAAAATCATAAGATGAAACTGTTTCTTCATATTCATGTAGGATGTTTTCTGAACTGTTGAAAACTCCTACAACAAATCAAGAGTGATTTCATCTGCCATTCATGTATATAATGACATGTGATTCAAAGGAATCCACGCATTTGACGGTTTTACCAGATGTCAATTGTTAAACACACTGGGACTGCCTTTGCCAAATTCACTTTTAGTTCGTCTCTGATTTTAGTCGACTTCTCCTGAATAAGCTTTGTTAATAAATGCTTTCAACTAGGTAACTGATATTTTGGGTTACGTTTCTCAATTAAATTTTGAAAAAAAAAATTGCTGTCAACAATTGAAAGAGAAAGTAAATCTCCTGCAATGAAATACAAAAGGGCATCGGTAATTTGTTGTCATATTCTATGTGCAGGCTGCATGTAAAAATAGGAATCCAAACTTAACAATACTGTAAAGACTTCAAAAGGGAAAAAGTGATCATTTTCGTCTGAGAAAACCTTCCGCCACTATATATTGTTCCTCACTTAATGCTTTCGGTATGGAATTTAATCATGGAGTTTCAATTGAATATAGTTAAATTAGCATTGTAAAATTCAAAGAGCTAGGTTCAGTTTATGCATAAAATGGCCCTGTCCTTGTATCAATTAATTGACTATCAACCTCTGTCCAATTTCATATATCAAAATAAAGTAGAGACTTAGTGCTTTCATTTCCTGTAACTTAATTTCTTTTTGAGAATCCAGGTATTGAAAAACAGGCTTTGAGAAAATGCAATGTTCTTGAATTTTGCAGAAAACATGCGTATTTGACTACCTTCAGCAAAGAATTAAAATATGAGCACAGCCCACGATCCAAAAATTAAAACACATTTTGTGATCTTTGGAAACAGATCTTTCGTTATGTAATTGCATATTTTGGATCAGAGGTTGTGCTCTATATGAAATATTGAAAAAATATCTCAACTTTTGGCTATTTTTAAGGGAATTTACAGGATATAGGAAAAATGACGCATTTTATGACGTCATAATGCATTGACTAGAGAGAAAATTACGTCATGTACAATAGGTGCACGGTCACCAAGGGTCCAAGTTATAAATACTGCATTTTCAACCAAAACTGGGCAGTTTCGATTTTTCAGAAATGTTCAGGGCCAAAAAAGGCCCTAAATGGATCTTGCTCTTTATTGTAAGAATTAAAACATTATGATTTTTTTAATTGAGATAAAGACAAAAATCTGCTCAAAAGCTCAGGAACGAATCTCTTTAAGAGTCTTAAATCCAGGTTGTTCTACAGTCCAATTATCAGATTACCAGATTTGTCGAAGTCATTTATCCTAAGAATGTAAGCATCTAATCATGGAGTCGGTGCAGTATTCTTGCACAAGCATGGCGGACATACATTTTCTGTTGCATATGCAAGCCGAAAGCTGCTAGACAGAGAACAACGTTACTCAATGGAGGGGAAGGAGTGTCTTGCGTTCGTGTGGACAATTCAGAAATTTCAGTCTTATTTATGTGGTAGATCGTTTATTGTGGAGACAGACCCCTGTTGCATTTACAGATGACTAAAGCTTCTAACAGCAGACTGATGAGATGGTATCTTTTACTACAGATCTTCAATTTAAGAACCGAATAGGAATAGATAATATTGGAGCTGATTTCTTAGTCATGTTGTTCCTGAGTAGTCTCATGTTCTTAAAGACATTGATTTATACATAGTTTTCTTTTTTCATAAAATTTTATTTTGCGACTTAAGATCGGAGGTTTTGCCCGAAGTGTCATTGTTTCAATGTTTCTTGCTTGTATATGCATACATCTCTCAACCAGAACTACTTTCATGGCGTAGCTTTTATTGTAAAAAAAAAATATTAAAACAAATCGTTATTTCTAGTCTTTTTATCTCACCTGAGCCGAAGGCTCAAGTGAGCTTTTCTGATAACATTTTGTCTGTAGTCCGTCTGTCCGTCTGTCTGTCTGTTTGTCTGTCCGTCCGTCTGTAAACTTTTCACATTTTCGACTTCTTCTCAAGAACCACTGGGCTAATTTCAACCAAACTTGCCACAAAGTATCCTTGGGTGAAGGGGATTCAAGTTTGTTCAAATAAAGGGCCACGCCCTCTTTCAAGGGGAGATAATAAAGAATTAGTGAAAAATTAACATCTTTTAAAAATCTTCTTCTCAAGAACCACAAAGCCAGGGAAGATGAAACTCATGTGGAAGCATCCTCAGGTAGTGTTGATTCAAGTTTGTTCAAATCATGACACCCGGGGGTAGGGCGGGGCCACAGTGGAGGATCAAAGTTTTACATAGAAATATATAGGAAAAACCTTTAAAAATCTTCTTCTCAAAAACAGCTAAGCCATGATGACTCATATTTATATGGAAGCATCCTCAGGTAGTGTAGATTCAAGTTTGTTCAAATAATGACCCCCGGGGGTAGAGCGGGGCCACAATGGAGGATCAAAGTTTTACATAGATAAATATAGGAAAAATCTTTAAAAATCTTCTTCTCAAGAACAGCAAAGCCCTAATTGGTCATATTTATATGGAAGCATCCTCAGGTAGTGTACATTCAAGTTTGTTCAAATCATGACCCCCTGGGGTAGGGTGGGGCCACAATGGAGGATCAAAGTTTTACATAGAAATATATAGGAAAAATCTTTAAAAATCTTCTTCTCAATAACAGCAAAGCCCTAATTGGCCATATTTATATGGAAGCATCCTCAGGTAGTGTACATTCAAGTTTGTTCAAATCATGACCCCCTGGGGTAGGGTCGGGCCACAATGGAGGATCAAAGTTTTACATAGAAATATATAGGAAAAATCTTTAAAAATCTTCTTCTCAATAACAGCAAAGCCCTAATTGGTCATATTTATATGAAAGCATCCTCAGGTAGTGTAGATTCAAGTTTGTCCAAACCATGACCCCTGGGGGTAGGGCGGGGCCACAATGGAGGATCAAAGTCTGTAATAGAAATATATAGGAAAAAAACTTTAAAAATCTTCTCAGGAACAGCAAAGCCCCGATTGATCATTTTTATGTGAAAGTATCCTCAGGTAGTGTAGATTCAGGTTTGTTCAAATCATGACCCCCTGGAGTAGGGTGGGGCCACAATGGAGGATAAAAGTCTGAAATAGAAATATATAGGAAGATATCTTCTGATGAAGAACTGCAAAGCCATGATAAGTCATTTTGATATGGAAGCATCCTCAGGTAGTGTAGATTCAAGTTTGTTAAAATGATGACCCAAAGGGATAGGGATGGGCCATAATGGGGGATCGAAAATTTTACATAGGAACATATAGGAAAATATCTTCTCAAGAAATGAAAATCATGTTTTAGTCATTTTGATATGGAAGCATCCTCAGGTAGTGGAAATTCAATTATGTTCAAATGATGACCCCCGAGGGTAGGGTGGGGCCCAATAGGGGGATCGAAAGTTTTACATATAGAAAAAAATTTCTTCTGAAGAACAGAAAAGCTATGTTTAGTCATATTGATATGGAAGCATCCTCAGGTAGTGTAGATTCAAGTTTGTTCAAATGATGACCCCTGGGATAGGGAGGAGCCACAATGGGTGATCAAATTTTTACAAAGGAATATATGGGAATTTTTTTAAAAAATCCTTTCAAGTACAACAAAGCCATTTGTTATATTGACATGGAAGCATCATCAGGTAGTTTAAAATTCAAGCCCCCCCCCTCCCCCCGTAATCTTTTCAATACTGAACTGATTTGTGCTTTTGCCTTGCCAATGTGCTCAGGTGAGCGATGTGGCCCATGGGCCTCTTGTTTAGTTATACGATTACAGAAACTTTAAATTAAATAAAAGCAATACTGACGACGTACAGGACTGACAAACGGGAATGTTATGTTTACCTCACTGTCAGATCACGAGGACATTATCGTCGTTCCTAATGCTAAGCAAATAAGCTTAATTCTCGGTAGCTGATAGGAAAGAGTAACGTACCTCAGACTTTTGTCTTATTAGCATCAAATTCATATTTCTAAATCCTATATTCTGTCCCGTCTTTAAACAAACCAGAGCAAATCAAGATTGTCGTCGGTATCCTACTTTCATTTTAGAGCGTTCGTCGTTAATGTCAACATGGACACGGACGAATTCTTCTGAAGTCTACTTGTATTTACGATATTCATTGACTTAAACAATATTCGAAGAGTTTTGAGCTCACCTGAGCCAAAGGCTCAAGTGAGCTTTTCTGATCACATTTTGTCTGTAGTCCGTCTGTCTGTAAACTTTTTACATTTTGGACTTCTTCTCCAGAACCACAGGGCCAATTTCAACCAAACTGGCCACAAAGTATCCTTGGGTAAAGGGGATTCAAGTATGTTCAAATGAAGGGCCACGCCTTCTTCCAAGGGGAGATAATTAAGAATTTGTGAAAAATTAATGGTATCATTAAAAAATATTCTTCTCAAGAACCACCGTGCTTGAAAATATAAAACTTATGTGGAAGCATCCTCAGGTAGTGTAGATTCAAGTTTTCTCAAATCATGAACCCGGGGGTCTGGTGGGGCCAGAATGGGCGATCAAAGTTTTACATAGGAGTATATAAGAAAAATCTTTAAAAATCTTCTTCTCAAGAACAACAAAGCCATGATTGGTCATATTTACATGGAAGCATCCTCAGGTAGTGTAGATTCAATTTTTGTTCAAATCATGACCCATGGAGGTCGGGTGGGGCCAAAATAGGCGATCAAAGTTTTACATAGGAACACATAGGAAAAAAAAAACTTTAAAATCTTCTTCTCAAAAACAGCAAAGCCATGATTGGTCATATTTATATGGTAGCATCCTCAGGTAGTGTAGATTCAATTTTCTTCAAATCATGACCCCCGGTGATTGGGTGGGACCACAATATTAATGGCCGATCAAAGTTTTACAAAGGAATATATAGGAAAAATCTTTTAAAATCTTCTTCTCAAGAACAGCAAAGCCATGATTGGTCATATTTATATGGTAGCATCCTCAGGTAGTGTAGATTCAAATTTGTTCAAATCATGACCCCCAGGAATAGGGTGGGGCCACCACAATGGGCGATCAAAGTTTTACATAGGAATACATAGTAAAATTCTTTACAAAAAACTATTTTTGAAGAACAGCAAAGCCATGATTGGTCATATTTATATGGAAGCATTTTTAGATAGTGTAGGTTTAAGTTTGTTCAAATCATGACCCCTGGGGGTAAGGTGGGGTCACAATGGGTGAGCAAAGTTTTACATAGGAATATATAGGAAAAATCTTTAAAAATCTTCTACTCAAGACCAGCAAAGCCATGATTGGTCATATTTACATGGAAGCATCCTCAGGTAGTGTAGATTCAAGATTGGTCAAATCATGACCCCCGGGGATAGGGTGGGGCCACCACAATGGGCGATCAAAGTTTTACATAGGATACATAGTAAAAATCTTTAAAAAAACTATTTTTTAAGAACAGCAAAGCCATGATTGGTCATATTTATATGGAAGCATTCTTAGATAGTGTAGATTCAAGTTTGTTCAAATCATGACCCCTGGGGATAGGGTGGGGCCACTATGGGCGATCAAAGTTTTACATAGGAATACATAGGAAAAATCTTTAGAAATCTTCTACTCAAGAACAGCAAAGCCATGATTGGTAATATTTAAATGGAAGCATCCTCTGGTAATGTAGGTTCAAATTTGTTCAATTCATGCCGACCTCCCCCCCCCCCCAACCACTTTTTTTATTTAAACTTTTCAACCTTTCAAGACTGAACTGATTTCGGCTTTTTCCTAGCCATAGTGCTCAGGTGAGCGATGTGACCCCTGGGCCTCTTGTTTATAAGTTTGTTTTATTGAATGTTTTGACAATTTAAGTTAAACTTGATCCATGTTCATCTCGATTACGTTTCATTTCCACATAGCAACATAAAGTATTCCCACCTACGCTGTATACAGAAATAACGGATTGTATGGAGGCTTTAAAGAGAAATAATTTTAAAACTTCGTAACATTAGAATTATAAAAATTAAACGTTCTTTTTGAAAATTTTATCGATGTGTAAACTCTTGACATTTTACTCACAAACGTAACATAAAAATGCTTTTAGTTTGTGAGTAAAATATCATTTTACTCACAAACTTAAAATAAAAGTGCTTCGCACTTTTATTTAGTTTGTGAGTAAAATGTCAAGAATTTACACATCAATAAAAATTTCAAAAAGAACGTTTAATTTTTATAATTCTAATGTTACGAAGTTTTAAATCCTATAATAGTAAGCAGACAGGTTGGAACAATAATGTATTAACAGATCTATATGTTTATTTCTAATATGTATATTATGTGGAAAATGCGATGATTAAAATCGAACTAGCTTAATTTAAAAAAAAAAAATATGTAACCAGTTCAGCGTACACCATTAGGCAAGGCACACTATTAAGATATCCTGTATTTTGTGTATACATTGCCCAGTGTTAGAGTCTTTTGGAAAATAGGATAACTGAAGTATAATGTCTTTTTTTAATATGAAGACCAAGTTAACCAAAAGATTTTTTAATAGAACAGTCTACTATAACCCATTCAATGTCTCTGATTTAAGTTAGTCCAAAACACAAATTTGTATTTTTAATGCTCTCTCAATAGATCATATATCCCATGCAAAATCTGTAAATTTTATTGTTCTTGTTTGTGATAATTATGACTATTTTTGACAGGTACTGGTATAATTTGTGTTTGTTAATACCTGAATGCAAGATAATATTCCCGCTTCAAAACCAGAAAAGTGTTGACCTTACTTGATAGATGCAGAACTGCAGCTCTTTGGTTGAGAAAATTCGGAATCTAAGGTTTTTACAACGCTTGGATCTGTAGCTCTCTGGTTTATCTGCCCGAATTTTCTCAACCAGAGAGCTTACTTGAAGGAAAATATCATCGACCTTCTATACTATTAAATTTAACTAGGAAGTTTAATTCCGCCGTAATGGAATCGAAAACGTATTCGATGCATTGTTTATCTATGAATAACACTTACCTTACTCAATAGTATTCATTTGTAAATACTCAATTGATTAGTATTTTTCTATAAAGAAAAAAAATATGAAGATAACGACAGTAATCAAGCTCAAAAGTCCATTGAAAAAATGAATTCATCTTAGCTAGCCAAGGCTTTCTGATCCGCTTCTTACAAGCCCTTGTCTTATGGTGCTGTCAAAAGTCGGGACTGTTTCTCGAATCTTACGACATACACACAAATTGCGCCATCGACAGAAATAAAAAAACGAATTTTAAAAAATTAAAGTGAATAGAGAATAATTCAGAAGGTATCGAGCGATGTTAATTTGTTATTTTGGATGCAAATCTACATCTGCAATAAAGATTTCTGATCAAATTATTTGCACATCAACAAAGATTGGATGACACCATAGCTATTTATAGAATGGCATATTATCATACTGATTATCGTTGTTCACTTGTGTTTTTCATTCCCGAGAATAATGAGTAAACATATATCCCGACCGCAGATATTGTCATTTACAAAACGCAATTGCTAACTGGTCGAACGATATCAATCAACACAAATCACAACTCGAGAAAAAAAATCCCAACTTCTTTAACACTGTATCACGATGAAAATTTTACTGTTATAAGAGATTTTTATAGTTTCTAAAATTAAGTTACTGTTTTGTGTTTTTAAAACAACTCTCTAAATTCTTGAGCTTTTCAAATTATTTTCTTTACTGAATTTACGACTCTTAGTTTTTATTGATTCAAATTTAATTGAAAATTCTAAATTTTTGTAGAGGACACAAGGGTTTATGAGGACCAGGGTTCTCGATAAGCTGTTCAACTGTGTCGGCCCCGACACAGTAGAATTTTCAACGACACAGTTATATGCGTGAGACACAGTAAAAAAAATTGCGACACAGTAAGATGTGTGATAATCAGAAAATCAAAAACAAATTTTCTCTAACTGAAATTTTAATCAAACAATCTTCCATCTTCAAATTTTTAATACAGAACATTTAATTATCTCTTAATTAGGCACATTATCTTGCTTCACCTTGCATTATCAATTATCTCCTAGACCCTCGTTGGACTTTGCGCATGAAGGGACAAAGACAAATCATTTTTTTTTTCACACTTTCATGTCACACTTCCATGTAACCGTATAATTTCTAGTTGATATATATAAAAATTATTTAAATATATGTCTTTACTTCAGAAGCACGTCTCTTAGTACTATGTTTGCACTGTGAGTTAAACATCATCTAATTGATGTACATGTTGTTGAAGAATTTAAAGGCACACCCTAAAAGTATTTGACTATTCTAAAGTTTCTTTATAAATTAAAAAAATTGTAATACCGGTCATTCGATCAACTATCAAATATCAGGGCAAATTTTCTTTTAAAGATGATAAGTAGTTCGATTTTATCGACCAGAATTTCCTCTGTTCTTCAGTGCATGTGTAAAATTAAAGTTCTATATGAAAATATTAAGATTTAATACTTACAACTTGTAGATACCGATACAATTTTATCATATAAGTATTTTTCTTTAAATCGTTTTTATTTTTTTTTTTAATGCACGTGGGGGGGGGGGGGGGGGGGGAGGTCAGTTGGTTTGAGTTATGGTATGTACATTATTATATATAATTGGAGACATTCTAACTTTTTTCAATCAATATTAATTAATTTATTTTTCATTAATATGTACGATCATACAATTTGTGTAACGAATAAGTGGGTCAAAAAAGTTGTGTGCGCGCGCGTATTCTTGTGTAACTATAATGAATAGGGGCGAATTTGATTGCGAAAATACCGCAAATATTAATGCTTCGCGTAAAGTCTGCAATACAGTAAAATTTCAAATGTTGGAGAATCCTGATGAGGACAGTAGGGGATCAGAAACCCTTGGCTGGCGAAGATGCTGCAAATTGCGAGCAGAAGACAGGGGACCTTTGAAAACATCAGAGGTGGTTATCCGAGGGACACCGATTGAACTCTTCGAGTCTCTGTCCCTTATAGACTCGAAAGAATCACTCCTTTTTATACTAGGCGTTGTGTCTGTCAGTGTCAATTCATTATACTGTGCACTACTCATGAATGAAAAAATACCAAAAAATTAAAAATCTTCCCAAAAAATAAATGATATATATATATATATATATATATATATATATATATATATATATATATATATATATATATATATATATATATATATATATATATATACATGTATACCAAGGGTGACAAATAAATATCATGGAAACTCGTTGTCATAAAATAATTTATAACATAAATCGCATTTATGTCTTCTCTTTTCCAAACTGATATGAAAAAGGGACAAAACACATATGTATATTAAAATTGTACTTTATTCATCAAGATAAAGGTTCTGATCAATAAACAAAAATGTAGTTAATATAATTATCAAAGGTTTCCAACAAATATGGACAATTGTTCTTGACACATATAAAATATTTCTTACATACATGCATAATAATATCAGAACCTAAACTCTATTTTAACTACAGTTTGCCAAGAAAAAAACAAGAGGCCCATGGGCCACATCGCTCACATGAGCACATTGGCCAGGAAAGAAAGCAAAAATCAGTACAGTATTGAAAAGTTTACAGGGAGGGGGGTGTTGAATTTTAAACTTCCTGATGATGCTTTCATATCAATATAACAAATGGCTTTGTTGTTCTTGAGCAGCAGATTTTTTTCCCATATATTCATTTGTAAAAATTTGATCCCCCATTGTGGCCCCAACCTACCCCCGGGGGCCCTCATTTGAACAAATTTCATTCTACACTACCCAAAGATGCCTCCATATCAATTTGACTAATCATGGCTTTTCTGTTCTTGAGAAAAAGACTTTTTCCTATATATTCCTCTGTAAACTTTGATCAACCATTGTGGCCCCAACCTATCCCCGGGGTAATGATTTGAACAAACTTGAATCTACACTACCTGAGGATGCTACCATATAAATATGACCAATAATGGCTTTGTTGTTCTTGAGAAGAAGATTTTTAAAGATTTTTCCTGTATATTTCCTATGTAAAACTTTGATCGCCCATTGCGGCCCCACCCTACCCCCGGGGGTCATGATTTGAACAAACTTGAATCTACACTACCTGAGGATGCTTCCACATAAGTTTCATGTTTTCAAGCACAGTGGTTCTTGAGAAGAAGATTTTTTAATGATGCCATTAATTTTTCACAAATTCTTAATTATCTCCCCTTGGAAGAAGGCGTGGCCCTTCATTTGAACAAACTTGAATCCCTTTTACCCAAGGATACTTTGTGGCAAGTTTAGTTGAAATTGGCCCAGTGGTTCTTGAGAAGAAGATGAAAATGTGAAAATTTTACAACAACAACGACATCGACAACAACGACGACAGACAACGGATAAATTTTGATTAGAAAAGCTCACTTCAGCCTTTGGCTCAGGTGAGCTAAAAATATTGCAAAAACATGTATATGTATACAGTTTTCTTCATACAAAATAAAATCAAAAGAATTTAACAGGTAAATACAGAGAGTTTACAATGTATTTTTTGTCTTAAATGTTCCAATCCTGGCAACGGAGTGGGGGGGGGGGTCAATCCTCCGTCATATCCATATGTGGTTAAGGGGAGGGAGGAGGGTAAATAAAAACTGGTAAAAAAAATCACAAAAATATTTGTTCTACTCCAGGCGTAGGCTAATACAGAAAGGACACTATCTCTTAGCCAATGAAATCGAAGGAAAATTGAGAGGCTATATGCGGGTTACTGACTAAACAAAATGTGAGGCTTACCAAGGGTGACAAATGAAAATCATGGAAACTCGTCGTCATAAAATAATTTATAACATAAATCGCATTTATGTCTCCTCTTTTCCTTACCGCTATGGAAAAGGGACAAAAAACATATGTATATTGAAATTGTATTTTATTCATCAAAATAAAGGTTTTGATCAATAAACAAAAATGTATTTAATCTATTAAGCATCAAAGGTTTCCAATAAATATGGACAATTGTTCTTTACACATAAAAATATTTCTTACATACATGTATAATAATAACAGAACACAAATCTATATTAACTACTGTTTTCCAAAAACACTATTGTAAAAACATGTATATACAGTTTTCTTCATACAAAATAAAATCAAAACAAGATTTAACAGGTAAATACAGAGAGTTTACAGTGTAATTTTTGTCTTATATCTTCTAACGTGGCATAGGGGGGATCAATCATCCACCAGTTACATGTAAGAAGATCATGTTCAAAATGATCTTTGAAACAACCCTAACCTAGCCACTGCATCTACATCATTTCTTTAACAATGTTCTTAAGAGGAGCAGTTAGCATCTAGTATGATTAAGACACATACTCACATATGCATAATACAATTATCAAAACCGTCAAAGACAATAATCTTCGGACAAAAACTTCAAAAACAGTTTTTTGAGTACACCATCTCTAAATAAGACAACAGATGAGTACTGGCCCCAGGAAGTACTCTTGCTTTGTTGAAAATGTCTATAATTACATGAAACATGTTACCGGCCCAAGCGGGTAACACTTTGGATACCATGGCTACTAGCACGAGTACTATAACATTACAAAATAAAACATGTATACATATAGTATGTGATACCGGCCCAGCAGGTACCTATGAAATAAAGCTTATACTATTTGGCCAAGCAAAGGGTATTGATACGTTTCTGTCGACTCAATATCGAATACCGGCCCTAGCAGGTATTCAAAAACACACTGTGAATCAGTAGGAAGACCTTAACAACATTTTTATAAAACATGGTTAAACTGGGGTAAAATGTTTCTACCAACAAACTGAATACCGGCCAAAGCAGGAATTCGATAAACATAAGCTGAAAGCGAAGACCAAGGAAAGGTTATTAACTAATGGATTTGTTTACTCACTTGTGGGCACATGATTTAATCTTATATACATTTGAAATGCATTGGATTGCCAGCGTCCCATAGACCTTATTTGTGTATCAGTTCATCCCTTAAAAGCAGCTGCCGTATCGGCACCTATATATATATATCAATGCGTAGAATATATATATATATATATATATATATATATATATATATATATATATATATATATATATATATATATATATATATATATATATATATATATATATATATATATATATGGCATTAGCTACGTTGTAAATCACAGGATTCAAGTATGTTCCATCCATGGGCACTGGCTCCATGTGCACTGCCTCCACGTATTCTGTATTTGTGCTGTATACCGAAACCGAATCATATACATGTTCCCTACTGCTTCGATCCATGGATTCGTTGATGGTATCTTCTTGTTCAAATGCTTGATTATCAAACGCTTCCCCTTGATTACTATTAAAGAAAAGTAATTTGGTATGCGTTATTTTATTGAGTATATTATTCCCACTGTAATGACGTTACCATTGTGCACTGGTACGATATTATCAGATTGAATTTATTAATAAATATTTACATCCAGTAAATCAGATGTCCTTAATTTATTATGAAAACACAATAGTTTTTTAAATACTTGAACGCCGCAAGCAAGCCACTTGTAAAAGATTTCGTGAGCATGCAGTGATTCTTCCATCAATGAACATACAGTGACGTATACGAGGGTCGTTCAGTAAATAATGCAACAAACAGTTTATCATAGTAAATGTAGATCTAGTTGATTTTATTTTTTTTACTGTTGAAACGTTCAATTAAAGAGCTTCTAATCACAGAAAAACCCCATGATTTTACCTATTGTCCTCCCAAAGAAATTTACTTTAAAAATATACATGGTCTCTACACTGAGCTGAAAACTGTTTAAAATGATCTCTGCCAAAAAGATGAAAATGAGAGCATATGTGAAAACTGTGCTTCTTTACATAAATCCCAAAGAATTCAAGAAGGAGAGTTAGAATTTAAAAGTCAAACTGGTCGAATGAAATTTGTAGGGACACCAAAAATTATTGATGCTATGTGCAACATTATATCTGAAAATGTCAGATTTACATGTACATCCAAAAACATTGCTAGAACATGAAGCATTTCATCGTCATAACATTTTATAGAATTCTGAAACGGAAATGAATATAATAATATTTGTATCAGATAGGTGTCTTAAAATTGCCTAAGAGAAAAATACGCATTAAATGTGGCTGTTTTAAAAAACAAATATTTTAACAAAATAAAAGATCGGTTAAATTTTCGTGAAGGATGACGAAACATGGATGCACTTTTTAGAGTCAAAAAGAAAGATCAATAATAAAATGTGGAATCAAAGAAAAGACTATCGTTCTTATTATTGTATAGAGAAACAATGACTCCATGCATGTTTTCTTAGTTTTCATTTTTTTCAAGCGGTCCACTCAAACATGTACATACACCCAAAGGCAGGACCATCAATGGTAACATTTATGTTCAAATTGCACGGAAAGGTAAACAGATTTCCTGCAAATGAAGTCCAAACACCACCTAAGGTAATTTTTTGCACCTGGCAACGTTGCTGCAAATAAGCACAGAGAAATAAATGAAATCCTGAGAAAAAGAAAGTTTACAGAGCTTTGCCATCCCCCATATTCGCTAGATCTCTGCCATTGTGAGATCTTTTTATTCCAACAATGCATAAAAACAATCAGAGGAAGATTGTACAAGGACCCTCGTATATCATAATACAATTATTCTTTTTTTAATGATTATTTATCAGACATAAATATTAACAAAATGTCATTGTTTCTATGGGAATTAACATTGAAGCCATTAAAAAATGTGTTTATTTAACAACCTGCAACACTAATCCCCATATTAACCAAAGAAAGCATTTTATTTTTTATGTAATTTCATTTTACTTTATAAACCTAGTTTTATTAATTAATTGTGTTTATCTTTACCCTTTCCGTTGAAATTAAAATTAATAACTACTAACCCATATTGATTCCTTAGCAAGAAGTAATTTTTGCGATTTTATCGTGCATAGAAAGATAACGGTAACCTCTAATGCGGAATAAATTGATAGCGATATTTAATTTTAGCGATCTCAATATTCTCGCTAAAAATGCCAAAATTGAATCTTTGCATGATTTTCTGCCTATACGATATTTATTCCAATAAAAATATGTAGTGGCAATGTTTTTAGCTATGTTTCTTCATTTACTTTATTTATAGTTTTATTGTGAATTGGTTTCCTTAATATCTACAGTTTATACATATTTATAAAGCACCAACTATTTGGATCATTAGACGTTGATATTCTGTCATTCAAACCAGTGTTTCAGTGACTTTGATAATACTGTTTATAAAAAATGAAAGATTTTTTTTATAAAGCTAACAGATACGTCTCTTTATCTTTATCTGACATCTTAAAAAGGATACCGACTTTTGTATTTATGTTTTAATATCAATTATTTAAAACTATGTAGAGTGGAAATTTATAATATTTTTAACTTTGAACCAAAAAAGTATGAGCAAGGAATCACCTTCTTAAAAAGCCTGAATTCTACCTGATTTTTTGAGAGCAAATAATACTTGATGACAAATCACATGAATTTGGCATGAAATGATATAATGCACATTGAAGACAGTGCTGTAAAAATACTCTTTATCAGCAGTTTGAGTTAAAAAAAAAATAAAGAGTTCCCAACGTACATTATATACACGCGTATATTAAACTTACGATGCCTAATTTTTTCACAAATACTATTTGTATCTTTGTCCCATGTTCCCGTCGACGTACAAATCAAATGTAAAACATTCGCTTTGAATTCTTCGTTACAAGTCACTTCGCACTTCTCTCCAACATATCCCTGACATAGCGAAGAAATATTTCCATTACTGATTTCCAAGGGACAACTTTGCTCTGAAATGAAATGTCATTCATCGATTCGCAAGTGCAAAGAAATTGAAATCACAAGGGAATATTATTATATAAAGCTAAATATAGATTACAAAGTTAACGTTAAGAAATTTTGAAAATTGCATATTTTAAGATATATATATCTTTACATATTATCTTTGATATTTTGAACTACCGAAAAAAAAGTTCTCAAATCCATTGCATGAAAAATATTGTCTTACGCTTGCATAACTCGGCAGTATTTTCATTCCAGGTGCCGCTCGATATTCAAGAAATACTTTGAGGGAAAACGATAGGTTTGTAGTTAATGTCACAAGTAAATGAGCAGTTGTTTCCAATTTGCTTTTGACAATCTGGGTCTAGTTTCCCGTTTTGGATCATTTTAGGGCATAATCTTACTGGGTAAAAAGTTAACTGATGGCGTTAAAGCTGTTTAATGCTTTCATTTTATGACATCCATTAATTTCATATTTCAGATGAAATAAAACTTACCACACAAATCGCCTGTGTCATGATTCCAGTCACTGCTTGAACTGCAAGTAACATTTGGTAATGACGGATTCATTTCAAAAGGACTGTTGCATTCATATCGACATGTTTCTCCGATGTTTGACTGACAGTTTATAAATTGGCCATTTTGTATACTCCTTGAACAACTAGAACCTAGATAACATTACAACAATACGTATACATGAAGTTTTTAATGCCACAATACGTTCGTAAAACTATTTTACCATTTACCGCCTATCACCTTCAGTCATTGGACACAGTGACTTCCATTTTTGATTCCTTTTTACAATGTAGCATAGTTCTATGGAACCCTGCGAAGTTGAATTATTGGATGTGACGATTAAATTAAGTCCAACTTGACACATCTGAGATTTTCCATGTCAACATGTTACATGTACTTTAATAATCACTTGAAGTGAAAAGGTTTTACACGTTTCTGTTAATTTTAAATATTCAAATGTTATTCCAGTGAACATATACTTAAGTTTAATAATGATATCTTGATTATGATAATTGCTTAAAAACCCCTATCAATACAGATACATTCTTAGAATCATAAATTTAACAGAACTTTGCAGAAAAAAATGTATCATTTGTTTCACGATGTTAGCAATATTGCATTTGCTTACACTTGCATAATTCACCAATCGGTTTGCTCCAAGTGCCGTCTGAAGTACAAATAAGGTTTTGAGAAGTAATGGTTGATTTGTGACCTGTTTTACATGTGAATGAACAGGTACTACCAATAGTTCTTAGACAATCTGGTCCTAGGTTTCCATTTGGGATTGTTGATGTGCATAATTGTACTGAAAACAATTTATCATATTTCTTAAAGAGAAAGAAAAGAAAATTCCATTGTTAAATATCCTTTCGTCTAATTCTCTTTAAGTGAGAAGTTATAGAAAAGCATAAATCATTTGTATCATGACTCCGTTTACCGGTTGTATTGCAAGTTATATTTAAAAATATGGAGATAACGTACAGTGTTTAAGCTCAAAGTCCATTAAAACAATACAAATCGGGAGCAGAGCAAACGCGGACCTCCAAAATTACCAGAGATGGGATTAGAACTGAGGGATTTATTTCATACTAATTGTTAGGCCATTATTTACACACTGAATTGTCGATGGATTTTTCCGTTATTTCCCGATCATGACAAGGAGCACACGGCGGGTGTGACCGGTCGGCAGGGGATGCTCACTCCTCCATGGCACCTGATCCCACCTCTGATGTTTAGAGGTCCGTGTTTGCTCTGCTCCTATTTTGTATTGTTTAATGGACTTTTGAGCTTGAATACCGTTCGTTATCTCCATATATTTCATTCCAAAGGAATAGTGCATTCATAACGACACGTCTTTCCAATTTTTGCCAAACAATTAATTAATTTAACATTGTCTATCGTTCTTGGGCAGCTAGAACCTTGAAACGTATTGAATTAATATTGCATTTTGCTTTAAAGGACCTATTTCATTATTTCATAACTTTTAACATTGCTTTTATATTCCGTTAAAATTCGTACATATTCGACAAATTGATTCTTGATAATTCTCATTATTTTACGTATTTAACCTCCCAATAAAATACCAATTAAGAGATTTTGTGGATTCTTACGTGAGCATAAATTGTTGGTATCCAGGTTCCATGAACCGTTCATAGTGCACATTAAATTTTGCAAAGTCGTTCTACCATAGCCTTCTGAACACTCAAATGTACATGATTCATTCACTCTTCGCGAACAATTTGATGATAGAACAGCATTTGTTAAGGATGGTGAACAAAACATCTCTGAAAATAAGAAAATGTTTTTATTATATAAACAACTAAAATATGATAAATAATGTATTAGATAATAAATCGACCAAGCAAAAAATTATTTTAGTTCAAAAAGTTTTTTTATAGTACAACGAAGAATTTTCGCACAAAACACTACAAAAATTTCGATTCCCCTGTTAAATACAAATTAGATTAACTTCCTTAACATTTTTGTATCATGATGTTGCTAAAAAGTTTGGATTTAAATTATGGAATGAATTTAAAAGCTACCCAATTTATACGGTATAAACTGGGTTGGGATAGTTTACGCTTAATAAATCGCAAAGCCGTTTATAAAAAGGCGTAAACTGTTCCAATGCAGTTTATACCGTATAAATTGGGAACCTATTAAATTCTTTTCTTATAATTTGATTTAAAACATTTGATGTAAGAAAAAAGAGAAGACTGCTCTTTATCAATGTACAAAATTCAAATATAATATAAGCTTGATCGATACGATTTTGACGCAAGTCATTGTGACGTAGTCAACCCAATTTATACGATATAAAGTAATTTTTTTCCAACCAAATACCACGTTATAACCAAAATTAAATTAAATTCAGGAAATAACATTTTAAAAATGAAATTAAACGTAAAAAAGGGGTAATTGTATTGATAGAAAGTTCAATGTCAGTATATCTTAGTTAGTTTTGAAATCTACAATACATAAAAAGAAAATCATAAATATAAATGTTCTAAATTCCAATTTTTGATGGAAAATCCATCTTCTCCTCCTATACACTGGAAATGTATTTTGAATGTTTTATTATTTACACAATCTTTATAATTGATTTTAGATGATATCATTGCTTGAAACGCCATTTTTCAAGAAATGATTTCCATAAAGTGTCGAAATAATATCTCAGGTATCAAATTGTCATCATAGCGAAAGAAAGAATATAATATTAATTTTATCATAGTACAAGTGAATTATTTCAATCTTTACTAGAATAATGAAAATTTTAAAATAGTAAATTTTTCTTAGGGAATATTGCGTGTTGGAGAAATATTATCTCTTCTTTGGATCCCTCTTTATGCATAGAATAACTTCTTAGTTGGTCCATTACCTTCCAGCATATCCCAGTATGCAATGTACTTGATGAAGTATTATTACAAAATACACAGTGTAGATCGGAAATAACTGTCATTTTTCATCCTGTATATATTTTTAGCAGGACCTGCCATAGCGTTGATTCTTCAGATAGGACCAATATCACCAAGTTATTTATGGATTTATTTCAAGTAAGATAAATGGTTCATCAAGCTTACTACACACGATTTCCTAATTCAGACGGTGATCAGAAATACACAATGTCCCAGCTCTTACAAGAAAAGAGAAATATCTTGAAAACTAAAACCACAATTACATGTAAATGTAAAGCATATTTTAGTAGCAAAATGTATATTGAATTATGTGCGTAAATAACTGAAACCTGAACAAAGAGATGTCAAGGGTGGATCCCATTGGCCAAACGGGTTACATGTAACAGACGTGTTGACAGCACGTCTAAATCCAGTCTTGCATTCAAATTCACAGGTTTCTCCAGGAAAAGCAAGGCAGTTTAGCAAATTGATATTTGGCAACGAAAAAGTGCAGCGGGATACTGTTTAGATAAAATCATGTATACGTGAAACTAAATAATAAAAATATTTGCTTTTGTAAAACTGATATTTTGACGCAAAGAAATGTGTTTAAGTCGCAACATTTTGTCGGGTTTCTTTTTATGTTACTGTCTTTTTAAATTGCATAAATCGATAGAAGTAAGTAACTAAATAAAGTTTATTTCTTTTCTTTTTTACTGCATATTTAAACTTGGAAAAAATACTAGGGTTACTTACATGATAACCTTAATCTTGACGTATGAATTACCTTTCTCAAAAATATTTACAATTCAAGAATATTTTACAATGACATCATACATTTTATATTTTCATATGCCAGATATGGCGTGAGTGTGAAATTTACATGAACAACGATAGGCATCAAACAGTAATGATATATTGCGCACTTTATGTTTTTTTTGGGGTACGATAGTGAATAAAAGTGATGGTGAGAGAGAATTTAAAAATTAAGAAAATCAAATTGTAGGCCGATGATGTGTTTTTGCTGAATATCTAATATTGTTTAAATATATCTTCAAATATGCGACAATAATTTATACAATTAATCAATAGTAGTTGAATATTTTCACCTTTTTATCATACTTAAGAGATTTTTATTAATTAACTTCTAATAAAAAGTATAACCTCCTTGGCATGTTCTTCCGTCTGATTGTAAATTAACATTATCCTGACATCCACATGTTCTACCAGTTGGTGTTGGAAAGCAGAATGTACTACAGTTACCGTTCTTCTTTGAACAAATAGCGTTCACTATAAAAACAAAAAGTAGATCATTGATTGCTATTAACTGTACTTTTGCATTTCTTTTTAATAAACTCATACTCATTAAAGGAAAAGTTACTTACCGTCAACGGAATCGTCTGCATATATATCCAGACTATCCAGTCTACCAAGCTCCGGGTGATTTGGCATAAAGGATAGTTGAACACCTGTTGTTTTATCCAATTTTGTAATGCGTCTAAGTTTTCAAAAAGGAATATAAAATGAAATAAGATAATGTATAATAAATCGATTAAAAGAGTATGTACAGTATGTACGTTACGTACACGAAGTGGACCAATTATCCTTAAATGTCTTTTCATAATTCTGATACGTCTTATAAAATCTACAGGAATCGTCAATCAATATAATACATTTATGGCCTCTATTATGCCATCTTAAAAATATGTTTGCTTGTCCTCTCCAGATTGGGATAAAAAAAAAATGGGTAATTAGGTAGGGGCAATTTTTTTTTAATTCAAGAATTCAGGCAAATATGAAGTTAAAATAGCTATTAAAGAATAATAAAAATAATTGTTTCCTAGAGGTTAAAACAGTTTTAAGTCGGACCGTTTTTAAGCAATCGGTCGGGAGAAGGCAAACAAACATTTTTTTAAAAGATGGCCTTACTTGTTATAGAAATATAATATAGCATAGGAATGCACGTCGAATTCATAAAGAACTGGTCTGCAACAATTAATAGGATACTGCAGCAAGTTTTTTAACCTTTCGTGCAACTAGAATTACCATTTTGATGGGAGATAAAACAGTATAAGTGTTGATAAACATGGACAAAATTGAATACGGTACTCATTCCTCATTTACCATTGTGAGTGCATAACATTTGTGCTCTGAAAATCATGCCAATAATGCTCCATTAAAAACTTAATATTCCTGAAATAAGTGTTTAATACAAATATCACGGGAATGTAAATGATATAGAAATTAACAAGGTTAAACAAAATAAAATATATAATTCTGACACTCTAGTGATACAAGAAAGTGTTAGTTTTCATGCATGTGCAGATAAATAAAAAAGAATATATAAAGCAGCGTTATATCTTTAAAATAAATTTTAAGTTTTACTTAAAAAATTTTATGTACATTAGAATGCTCTGCGTATAATAAGAGTTATCGCGCTTGCATTATCCTTGGAAGTTTTTGGCGTGTCAAAATTAGGAGAGGCAAATGCAAGTGATTCTTGGAAATGAAAACATTTAGTAAATGCCCAATGAAAATCATGTGCGGTTAAAATCTGGACCCGGTCGTCCAGATAGCGTCGTTTTTTTCAGTTTCTTTTAGGACGCCGTGAAAAGTACATGATATTGTGTGTTGGATAGCTTCAAATTATTTTAAGCCGCCTCCACCCCGCCACCTTTTCCTTTTTTAAGGAAGTCCAATTCTGTCTATATCTTCTTTTCTTTGTTTTGAATTGGTTTTAGGTAGTTTTCGGTTTCAGACAACAAGAAGGTTTTATATATTATGTAATCAATTACGCCACATATTAGGTGATCACTGTTTACATATCAATCATATTCATAATTCGGCTTCATTCTGTGTGAATTTTTGATACAGATAATAAGAAGTTAATTAATAATTTTATGGATTTCGTACTGTCGATTCCATGCAGTATAATAGAGGTATTGTCCTTGAACCACAATGCTCATCAAATGTGCGTCAGTGTCTGTTGTCAAAACATGCCTGTTTTGACCGTTTAAATCTGAATATTCTATGCTGTTCTTCAAACCATCAACCCAAAATAATTTGTTGGCTAAAACAGATTAAAAACTATATTTTTTACTTGTCACAGGAACAATCCATTCGTAAAAAATATTAAAAAGAATGAAGTAAACAATTTTTCTTACTGGCAAAGTCAATAGCTAAGCCGTTTGGCCATCCAAGATTGGTTGTTGCGATATATATTTTGGATGTTCCGTCCATATATGACCTACTTATTTCAGTTATATTTCCAAACGCTGTCCAGTATAAAAACCTGATAAGGAAACGGACAAACTATAAACTGTGGATTTGAAAGAATCCATATCAGAGGTATTTGTTGGTAACATATACCTTTAATTACACAAGACAATATTCTGTCTGGCTAAAATCTGCCCGGCTCCTAAATCAACTTTAATGAAGAAGTCATTAATTATGTTATAAGCTAATGTGATACCTTAAGACTTATATTAGCATTCAATATTTTCTTCAATTGTTCTAGGTTGTCAGTTCGAAATATCAACGATTTTGGGAGCAAATAGCATTTTTATGATAATATTTCAGAAGAAAGTCACCAAGCGCAAATCTTCTCAGACTCGAAATTTTCAATGTAATGCGTAGAATAATAATAGCAATATATTTTATTTTATACTGAGTACATGAGCAAACTTGCATAAATACTATAGTCAAAATTAAACAAATTTCAAATTTTATGCAAAAAAAAAAAAAAAAAAAAAAAAAAAAAAAAAAAATTTGAATCAACGAAAGTTTGTGACGTCAGAGAGAAAAAATCCAAAATCCAATTCATATATATATATATATATATATATATATATATATATATATATATATATATATATATATATATATATATATATATATATCAGATTGTACAAAAATTTATTGTGTACATCTCAAGAAATTTTCAATAATTGACTTTTACTGGGACAGAAGTATGACTTTACCGAAAATATTTTTTTTGTCAGATATATCTTTTTCTAAGTTAAATCGGGCTGACATTTTTTTAAACACATAGCAATATATGTATTAACGTACCCTTTCGATGGATATACAACAATTTCTCTTGGACTCTGCAAGTTTGTCAACAAAGTTTTTTGAAGTAAGCTCTTTCTATGTATAACTCCAATATAACTTTGAGTCTGGCTAGAACCTACTGCAGTGAAGTAAATATTTCCCGTTGAATAGTCAATAGTCAAACGATCAGCATAAGTAAAACCTGTATATAGTAAAGAAAAATATGCTCAGTGTCCAAGCAACAACAATTATCCGATAGCTACATATAAGGAATGAGTTATGAAGTATCTTTAAAAAATCCATCGTCAATACCTGTGGTATAGATCAAAGATGTGTTTTTTCCAAGAAGTGTTGTGGACATGATTGTTTTTGTTTGTACTTCTGAGTAAAAGAGTTCCATTGTTGATTTATCAAATGTCATCCCTGGAGAGTTTTGTATACTTATCGACAATTTGACAATGTTTCCTGTGTTAATATCAACTTGAAGGATTCGGCCATGAGAATAATCCAAAACTATAATAAAGTTCTTCGAAAAAGAATCTAAAAATTATAGTTGAGAGAAATAAGGAATAAAAGAAATCTAAGAAGATAAATAAAACTTTTATAGATTGAATAAATTTGATGAAGAAATTGAGCTGAAAAATAGTACTTACTGCTTTCGCATTTCAAATCTTTCACTTGTAGTCCAAAATCGCACTCGCATTTCCGTCCATTTTGCAAAGGCAAACACATGCCTTCACAACCACCATTCAGTATTTGACAACTACCTATATTTTGAAAAAGTTAAGAATTTGAATGTGATGTAGAAAATGCCTATAAGTAGGATTTTTTCCAACTCTCTCATCTCAATTTTATAATACTCATGTAAATATTTACGTTTTCTGAGGGGATGACATTTAGTCTAATTCAGATCTAGAATTCTTTTGATGAAAGTATTCAAATGGTATGACAATGATAAAACTCTTCACCAAACTAGTACAAAAATGAGAATAATTTAAATTGGATTTCATCATTATTGTCATTTAGCCTCTGTGTTTTTTTATACTGATCCTATTAACTTTGGACTTTACCTCTTCAAAGAATCAAATATGGCAATATGTTTTATGTTTTGTATTACATCTACTTCGTACTCTGCAGACACAGCAGACCTTCTAGCAAAATACGTTTTGTTTCCATTTATCCAACCAAAAAAGTCCTATAATTAAAATACATAGATAAAAATGAAAAGTACAGACAGGTCTAACGATGAGTCCAAGATTATTACATTTAAAACATTTTTGTTATTTTAATCCTTTGTGGGTTTTTTTTTGTACATCATATAGCATAATAGATTTGGATATTTAAAACCTTTACATTTAGTCACCCATAACCCTACATTAAGTTAAAAAAAAACTTGACTTAATCGACAGTTTTTTTCCCCAACTTAATGTACTATTACAGGTAACTTCATGTACAGGTTTAATGTTAAAAGCAAGAAAAATACACTAAACACATACTATTTTGCGGACTTCAACAGTAATGAAAATAAGCAAATTTATTGTTAATTTAATACACAATTACGCATAAATATTAAATATTTGTATATGAAATTTTCTACAATATATCATCTTTGGAGATGACAAATCAAATGCCAAAAAGACACATAATATCCTGATGCATAATAATTTCACAACATGCACATAAAGATGTTTCTTCATAGATAAACGTATGGCTCATCCTTTTCACAAAATTTATACATGAATGCTGATCGTATTGACTTTCGGGTACTCAATGATTCTTGTAGGCACGTGTTACTTTAAGTTTCACATTTCTGTGTTGTAGTCCACCCCTATTACTTTTAGGTACATCCTCTTTGTACTCAAGATATCTAAGGCCAATAGATTTTTTTTATGATCGACATTTGACTGTATTTCCCAACATGCAGGTTACGGTGCTCTTGGCCCGATCTCAGTGCAAAATTCAATCCAAGCACGAATAGCAAAGTATCTAATAGTTTTTGTGGAGTATCAGTTCCAGGAATATTCATTCTCCACATAACTTCTACTTATTCTTACGAGATGACTTCTGCTCACTTCCTATCGATTCCTAGACCACGCCCGACAATTCCGTCATTTAGGAAACGAGAACTCCATAGAATGAATAAATAAATCCATAGAATGTTTCATCATCAAAAAAGCTTAGAAATCTTC
Source organism: Saccostrea echinata (assembly GCF_033153115.1). Lineage (NCBI taxonomy): Eukaryota > Metazoa > Mollusca > Bivalvia > Ostreida > Ostreidae > Saccostrea > Saccostrea echinata. The sequence continues at coordinate 3,697,791 of NW_026889774.1, read as the reverse complement.
CCGTTTGTTTCATGTGGTGTTGAATGGAACACACAAGTTCATAAATTGTATTAGGAATATAATCTTTACCTTTCTGATTTCTTACTTCCATAACAAAGTAACCCATGGTTTTCCTCCTCAGACATTTCCAATGTATTTTTCCTTAATTTAAAAGTCTCTGTTCCTGTTACTTTGTTCTTCCTATCTGCTTGCCACTTTTTCCATAGATTAATAGCCCATTTTGTCTTCTCCCCTGCTTTCTTTGAGAGACACTTCTTCTGTAAGTTATCTAATTCGTCTTGATTAAGTGGTTTTAGAAATCTCTATATTCTCAACACCTTGGCTAGCTTCCACTAATTCATCCTCGGAAAATTCGGAGAACAAATCCAGTTTAAAATCAAATTGTGGTTGTGATTTGCTATCTTCGGTATCCATATCTTGTATGTCACTCCAAATCCACCTGTATTGACACTTTCCTCGGAATATGTATTTTTATTGAGTCAGAAATATATTTTCTCCATTCGATGAGGACATCTGAAGCTTTACATGAGAAGTAGTCAGAAATCAAGTGAGCTATCATTTAAATCTAAATTTACCTTGCACTGTCCATTAAGTTCAACAATGCACCTTTATTTCATTCTCCCTTTTGTTGTTGTGTTTTTAACGTCACTCACTCTCTGGAGCCGTCAGGGCAGCTTAGTCGGTAGAGTGCTCGCTCCGTGATCGGAAGGTCGTGTGTTCGAATCACGACCGCGACTGCGCAGCTCTGTTAAGGCTGCATAAGGGGAGCGGGGCCTAATTTACACGGGAAATGTCTACTTTGACATCACACAAATATAGCAATTCCTCATAACAATAGAAAATGAAATAATATGTGGTTCTAAACTGCATAAGAGTGATGAACTACATCAAAACTTACCGCTGCGTTCATTTTTGTTGCTAGTTAAATCCCACACAGCAAGATATAAACAAGTCACTTATCGCAATGCACTTGTCGACATGACGTCATCATGGTAAAATTTGACGCATTTTATGTACAGTGAGAGGCGGATCAAGTAATTTTTCCACAGTGAAAAACGCATTTTATTATTAAACAGAATATTATTTGCAAATCTTACGTAGACCATTAATACAAATCTGAAACTTTTGTTTAGTGCCATCATTTAAAAACTATCGAGAGAATGTATTGAATTAATTCTACCGTGTTTTTGTATGCAAGGTGTGCATGTTTCACGCCGAGGTGCCTCATTAAATCTTTTCGCAAGGGCATATACTCAAAAGATCTTGACCATTTTTTGAATATGTATAACGGAAACATTCCTTAAATTGAAAAGTGCTGCTGCTTTTCTGAAATCGAGAGCATTACTAAATAAATAAATAAAATACATGATAAAGGTCACACATATTTCGACTAGAGCCAACTAACTTGAAAATTAAACTACTAAAATGCGATTTCTATTTAAAGCAGTACCACTTTTCATAAACTACAAGTAACATAGATACAATTCATTACTGATTTTTTTTATTCTAACTAGGGTATGCCCTTGCGATATTGAAATTTGTTTATGACCTACACACATTACACATTACATGCATTTATCAAGTGACCGTCAAATAACGTGACCAAACCAAATTCCGTACAGAGCGATGTTATTTCAATTAAAATTAAAGTCATGTGATAATATAGTAGCTTTACAAAAATAAATTCAGTTTAAAAAGGTATGTATTTATGCACGTTTATATTCTGTTGATTTCTTCGTAGTACGCCTTAACAGTCCTGCGTGACCTAAGTCGATAATAAATAGGTAGAAACTGTTCCTTCGCCAAGCGCTCGGCACTTTGAAGTGAAAGTTGCGGGTCCTTTGGATGAGACCTTAAAAACCGAGGCCCCGTGTCACGGTAGGCGTTGGCACGATGAAGATCCCTCATTGCTCAATGGCCCTGAGTGCCCAGTAAAGGTCAAAATTTGAAGTCCTTCACCGGTATATGGTGACGTCTCTATATGAGTGAAAAATTCAATGGGACGTAAAACAACAATCAATCAATCAAATCAATCAATCACTCTCTGGACAATCAAGTGTGTTACATAATCTTAGCAAATACACAACCATCGCCTTGGATAGTTTATTAAGTTAACAATAGAGAAAATGTTTTAAGTAGGGTAAAATCCATAAGAGAATAGTTATTTTTTTCTCACAAAATAGACAGTTTTAAACTGTCTACTTCGTAAAAGAAAAAACTATTCTCGGCCCTACAGGCCTTGAACAGTTCTTTCTCTAACACAATGAACAGTTTTCTTAGTTAATCCTTCACGTAAGCATGTTTGAAGAAGATGCAGAATTCATAACTAAGAATGTAACGACAATAAACTTATTTTCTAAATTGTGTAACAGCGACTTTGATTCTGCAAATCTTATTTTTATGACGTAGTCGATGATATATCTATCTGTCCTAAAGTATACTCTTCAAAATAAGAAACGCATAAAAGGAACAATACCCTGAAAAATTTATGATAGTTTTGTCATACAATTTTTTTAGATGGTTATGATTTATTCGAGTAAATTGTGTTATTTTTTCAGGCATTGTAATTGTACAGCTATTCTACAAATCTGACAGACAAAAAGGCTTGATTTTGCAAAATGTGAAAAAGATATTGTTGTGCTTTCGCAATGGTGTGGGTTCTAGTTGGCACCACGTGGATCCAAAAACCCGGGAGAGAACAAGAAACACGTCTGTCTACTTCAGAGTTTAATTTTGGAACCACATAATTATTGACACACCGAATCCGACGGTAAATACGCAATTACACTACATTACTCCCCTCTTAAAAAAGAAAATGTTACATTTTCAATAAACATATAAAAATAAAAGAATACAAAGCAAAATGTTCAGTTTAGTTTTCATATCTCTGTGGGCGTTTTACTGTTCTCCCACCCCTTGTAACTACTCCTTGGTCCAGCTTCTTGGTCGTTGGTTTCTCCGTAACAGGGACTACTGCATCATCCTTCTTGGATGCCTGCCCCTCATTCTGTAGGCTTGATTCTGTGAACCAAACATCATCGTTTCCTTGACTATCCTCAACTTCATCTGTACATTCTTTGAAAAGTTCGTCAAAGTCCATACAATATTTTAACTGGCGACGAACTTTGGCAATCCATCTTGGCAATGTATCAACTTGACATGGCTTCAGGCGATCATGATGAAGAGTGGTAAAACCTTTTTTCGTTATTATATGATACAAAACTGGCCCCAACCTTTTGGAAACAACTGCTGGTCCTTTCCAGAGAGGCTGAAGTTTTGGACTCTTTCCTATTCTTTTAGCGTCATCCTTGATATAGACGAGGTCACCAATATTATATGTCCTCTCATACAGCCTTACATGTAAGTCATGCAATCTTTTCTGACTTTTGGATGCCTTCTTCAAGTTCTGACGAGCAAGATCCTCGCACTTCTTCATAGATATCCTTAGTCGTTCGACAAAATCTGACTCATCGTGCTGCTCTGATGGATGTAGCCCAAAAATGACTTCCTGTGGGAGGTGAACGTCATGACCCAGCATTAGGCAGTTAGGTGTCAGTCCTGTGCTAGTGTGTGGCGTACTGCGATATGCCCCAGCAAGGAGCGGGAGATGGGTGTCCCAATCATCTTGGTTTTGACTAACAAAACACCGCATCATTTGTACCAGGGTTCTGTTGATCCGTTCTACCAGTCCGTTGGAAGACGGATGACAAGGAGTTGTTCTCGTGTTTGCCCATCCCATCAGTGAAGCCAACTTTTTCATTAATTCGCTGTCGAAATTTCGCCCCTGATCTGTATGTATTTCAACAGGTTCACCAAACCGAGCAATAAACTCTTTTACCAGTATCTCAGTTATGGACTCGGCAGTTTGGTCAGAGAGCGGGTAACACTCAGTCCATTTGGTAAACTGATCTACTAATACAAGAATATACTTGTTCCCTTTTTTAGAAATTGGAAAAGGCCCTAAGATGTCTAATTGCACCCTGTCTAGTGGGGAACCTGCACAGTACTCTTGTAAAGCAGATCGGTTGACTTTATTTGCTTTTTTACTCGCTGCACATTTCTCGCATGATCTCACATAGGTTGTAACATAATCTGTCATGTTATACCAGTAAAAGCTCTGTCTCAGGCGTTGTATTGTACGTTTTATTCCTGGATGTCCAGACAATGGAGAGCAATGAGCGATTTCCAATAGCTCTTTCTTCAGCACATCGGGGACAATAAGTAACTTTCTATTTCCTTCTGGAAATCTCCAACAGTAAAACAAGCAATTGTCTTCAAGAAGGAGATTGTCTTCTGTCAACCAGTAATGCCTCAATGCAGGTGATTCCGAGAACAATTCTCCTCGGTCTGATGGAAAACCATCCTCCATCCACTTGAAGAGAGTACAAAGCTCAGAGTCGCCTTTTTGCTTTTCTTCAAGCTCTTTACTTGTATAAACATCCAATGAAATGACACCTCCATGTTCTTCTTCAAACGAGTCTTCTTCTAGGCAGGTACTTCCAAAAACTCGTCCTCACTGTCGTACCCTGGTTCGTGGACACCGTGTCCTCCAGAACAGCGGTCCTGAGTATCTTGTTCTGGAATAGACTCTTGTGTGCTTTTGTGGGTCCTGTGCCCTTCAAAAGTCATGTCTGAGTCCATTTTAATTGCAAGGGGTATAACATCATCAACATCTGTGTTAAATTTTGACCATTCCTGATGAACTTTCAAACAATGCTTACAACCACCACATCGTAAATCTGAAAGGCGTGATCCAACGCTATAGCATTCACATCTCTGTTCTGTCATTGGATACCTGGACAACGCATCAGCATTGCAATGATTTACACCTTTTCGATGCTGGAAGATGATGTTAAATTGACTTAAATGCTCAAGCCAACGTGCGAGCTGTCCTTGCGGAGTTTTGAATCGGTAAAGCCATGTAGGGGAGCCATGGTCACTTCGAACAATGAACTGCCTCCCAAGCAGATAATGTCTAAACTTCTGGGTGAAAGTAACAATAGCAAGCAGTTCCTTCCTTGTAACACAATACTTGATTTGCGAAGGACCCAGGCGTTTGCTTGCATAACTTATCACCTTCTCATTGCCATCTTACAACTGTGAGAGAACAGCTCCTATGCAATAGTTAGAAGCATCTGTGTCTAGGACAAAAGTACCAGTAGTCATGGGGTAAGCCAGTATTGGTGGAGATACCAGCTTGTCTTTCAGTGAGGTAAATGCTTCTTGCTGTTGACATCCCCAATCAAAGGTCTTTCCTTTCTTAGTGATCTGGTAGAGTGGTTCTGCAATCTCTGCATATTTATCAACAAACCGACGATAGTAATTTGTAAGGCCAAGAAAGGACTGTACATCCTTGACAGTTTCAGGTATTGGCCATTCTTGGACTACACGGGTAAGCTCTGGGTTAGCCTCCACTCCGTTTCCGCTGATTCGGTGTCCAAGAAAAATAACACGTTCCTGAAAGAAACAGCACTTCGATGGTTTTAGCTTCAAATTACTTTCCCTGAATCTTTCCAATACTTCTCTTAGGTGAATTATGTGTTCTCCTACTCCACAACTGGCCACAATGACATCATCTAAATATATCAGAACCATGTCCCATTGAAGACCTTTCAGCACAAACTCCATAGCCCTTTGGAAAGTACCTGGGGCTCCACACAAGCCAAAAGGCATGCGAGTGTACTCAAAAAGCCCATAGCGTGTAATGAATGCCGTCTTTCTACGATCTTCTGGATCCACTTCAATTTGGTGGTACCCCTGCTGTAGATCTATAGTTGAGAAAATAGTAGCTCCTGCCAGGGTATCCAGGGTATTTGAGATATTGGAGAAAAGCATCCCACATCATTAGCATGCTTAGCAAACACGTCTTGATATTCAACAAGTAAACTTGTTATTTCCCGAGACTCTGATTCTGTACGGCCCTTTATGGACTTTTCAACAAGCGCTGCTAAGTGATTTGGTACTTGGCCTATATATTTTTGGTCTGGTGCCTCTTTGATGATGGGACTCTTATCTCTTACGTCAATTTCTGTCTCAGCTTCAACTAACTTCCCCAAGTGTGTACCTGCAGGTAATCTTCATGTGGTGTTGGGTTGAGGATGCGTACAGGGATGTTCTCAGTCATGTTTACGAGCACAGATCCCGTGTGGGCTCCATTCTTCATAGACGCAGGATCCAGCACACCAACCAGCTGTTCGTCTGGTCTGTCCAAACAACCTGTGACTATTGTTTCACTCATGGGGGCAAGGGTGGTTGCTGAACTGACACTTACTCTTGCTATATGTACTTGATCTGAAGTATTGATATTTCCAAGTACAAGTTCCCCTTTTACCAATAAATCACCCTGTCTTGCTAAGACTACAGCATCAACAGCCATCAGTAAATCCATTCCAATTAGTACATCATCGCGAATAGGGGCAATGCACACTTTCCAATTGGTTGTTGAGTTGCCCAAGTTAATGCTTACACTGACATTATTTACTGCTGTCATCTTATTGCCAGTTTCTGCATTAAGAAGCGTGACTTTGTCAGAGCAGGAATAATCCAAATCTACTTTTTAACAAAGTCTTCAGACAGGACTGTGATTTCTGCACCAGTATCAATTACTGCTTTTGTTTTATGACTGTTTATTTCAACTGGAACTCTGATTGATGATCCCGCTTCCTCCATTCCAATTTTGAGCATCTTTTTTTCAGCGTCATTTTCAACCGGTAGTTCGGCTTTTCGAGTTGGTGAGCGTGATGGCGATCTGGGTCAATTTCTCTGAAAATGGCTTGTATCGCCACACTTAAAACAACCTCCTTGTGGAGATGACGATCTTGGCGATGTTTTGGATATTGCTATTTTCCTCTCTATTAATTTCTTAAGTTCCATGATCTCCTCCTTCAATGTTTTCTCTCCAGATGCAGCAGTTGGCAAAGCTCTGACTTCTTCACCAGAATCCCCTTCCTCTTGACTGTCAGTATGCGAGTCGTCATACCAGGATACTCTCCTAGAATACCTGCGGTGCTGGGAATCTTCACGGCCTAAAGTAGCCCTGTTATTGTGCTGCAGTTGTATGACTATATCCAATGCTGCTGTTATAGTTTTCGGCATTTTATTCAGGGCCTCATATCCTATTCTGGCATTTTTATACCCCTTCAAAAAGAATTCAGCTGCAATTTCCTCTTGAAGTTCAATGCTCACTGATGGGAATGACCTTGAAACCAAGCGTCTGACTTGTTCAGCAAATTCGTCATCTGACTCTGATTTTTGCCTGACTTCCTCCAATCGCTTTCTTGCAGTGGTCGGAGGGTCTTTTCTATTAAAGCGATCTTCCATATGCTTGAGTAATCTAGCATAATCATTCTGAACAGAAGATGACAGGCTACATAAAAATTTTGATGCCTGGCCTCTTAAGCATTCAATGAAACGGTCCAGTTTCTCTTCTGCAGACCATCCATAACGTTGAGCTGCTCTGTGGAAGGGAACTAAGAATCCTTCCCATTCTCCACTGCCATCAAATGTTGGTAATTTCTGTCGAGGCAAATATTCCTGCCTTACTTGTCCTACAGAAGCTGGGTAACGGCTAGACTCAAAATTGCTAATAGTGTCCAATACTGGCCGAAATGGCACATCACCTGAACCAGATACAGGAGTAGAGGTAGTTGGCCGTAAGTTATGGCCTCCTAGTGTGCCTGAGGTTCTCGGTTGATATGTTTGGTCTGGTCGTGGCAGTCTGGGGCTGTCCCCTCGACTGCACGTCAGTCCCGACTTGAGATTTTGACTATGTATTGGCGCCTGCCTGGGGCTGTCCCCTCGGCACATTGAGCGCTCTAGAAGCTGTGTGCAAGTCTCGGTCATTTCGGAGAACAGTCGTACCTGGTCTCGCATCATTTCAGATTGCTTTTCCATTGCTTCATCTTGCCTTCGTAATAAGGCATTGGTCATTTCTCTGACTTGAATTGAGAGACCCCCTAATTCTGATTCAACCCTCTCTAGCACAGCAATGGACTTTTCTTCCACTAATGGCGTTAATGAGTTTTGGTTTTCTTGCAATTCTTCCATACCAGTCTTCAGTGTTATTGTATCCTCCTGAATTGACTCGTTTTTTTGACATTTCTATAAGTTGAGCAACTCCTGTGGGTCGACTGAAATTGTTAACACGTCAGGCGTAGGGTCACTCCAACACTCTTTGACAATGTCTAATTCTAGTCGTCGTATCCACTTTCTTGATAATAAATGATCTGGATGTATACCGTCCTTCAAAAGATGGAAATTAATAGAATGTCTACCTTTGCACCTGACCTTCACAATATCCAAGTGAAACTGCAGAGTATTTCTGCCTAATGTGTCATTCAGTTCACAGATACTGCGATTGGGAAGCGTTACTTCCTCTTTGATAAGATTATCAGTACTCTGGAAAGATTCGGATCGCCTATGACCAAGATGGGAGTTGTACACCTGGGCCGAGTACACGGGTATGGTAACAAATTTTAATGATCCTTGTTTCAAAGTTACAAACTTAATCAGTCTTTGAAATTGTTCTAATATATGAGCAGTTGCTGAACCTACTTTATTGTAACGCAGCTCTAAGTGACATATGATGCATTTGAGATTAGTTCTAGGAAAATTAATTGCAGAACAAATGAAAGGGCTTCCATATTTAATATATTAAAACTCCAAAATCCCCAAAATAATCTTCCTCTCTGAATAATTGTTCTGTCATTGCACACATTTTCAAGAACATTTAAAATTCAACATGATGTTAAAACTTATTACAAGAATTCCAATATTTTGTTGTACTTGATTTTATTGTATGTTTAAACTATTCAATGTTGTAACAAAAACTCTTGCCTAGTACATACTAGTATATTAGGAAGTTTAAAGTGCCTTAGTTACAAAATACAATTCAGGAACTTCAAAATTGTCATTACTACTTCTAGAAAGCATTTCAAACAATATGCTACCCTTTTCATTGAATGGCATTCACATTACTTCCTTCAATGTCTACCTGGGTTAACATCCATGGTTTTTTAATTTTAAACACCGAATCTAAACCATATCATTGAGGATCACCATGGTTCTTTCTCAGTTATATCTTCCTTTATACTGGTAATAGGGAGAAAACCTGTATCCAATTCCTTGGTCTCCAAAGGTTCATAACTGCTTTTTTCATCAAAAAATTCTTTAGGGTCATCATCTGTTGGAAAAATGTCACATTCAGTATCACATTTTAAAATTTAAATAACGTAATAAATTAAGGGCCCTCCAGATTTTCAAAATTGTGATTTAAAGATAAAGTAGCAGAGATAGAATATTAGAAAATATTTGTATAGTGGTAAGAAGATTATGTATGATGTCTCATCTAAAATGAGATTTAAAAACAAAAAGTGAAAAATGGAGAACTTGGATTAAAATTTTGAAATTTTATTTGCTAAGAATTATGAAAATACATGTATAATCTTGAAAAACAAAAGGTAATATTCTCAGAGAAGTGTTTATTTTGTGAGGTCTTAATTGAGACCCATACTCCTCACATAAATTATCTTTATTCATCCTTTCTTTGAAATAGATATTGTATCTTAGACATCACAATTAGAATCTCTCTCAGAAGTTTTAATTTGTTATCTGTTATATATGATAATAATTATAAGGTCATAATTTGGAAAATTTTCATTTATCCTTTTCCAAAGAGAAGTGCATCTGTCAAATTTTATTTCCTGAGTTTTATACATGTATATGTATTCTTTAATCTTCAAGAACTTTCTTTAATTCTGATTCTCATTTTTACTTTGCATTAGTAACCTTTCAGATAAACTTCAAAACCTGAAATCTGTGTCTTTATCAAAATGAAGTATTGACTCTATAGTGATTTGTCTATTAACACCCTCCCCCCTCTCCAGATCATTCTTTGTACAACTGACTTTGACATATTGCTCGTGCCCTGTTCACAGATTACTTGATATCAATCACTGCCAATCATATATGCTAGGGAAACATTATGAGATTTGCCTTAAACCAGCTCTTGCAACTATATCCCCTATTTATCCCTTGAGACTGCAAGGGGACAGGCTTCATGGACAGTGAAGACCAGTGCTGATGATATGATGATATCTGATTACTTGCTGAAAGTTTATATCAGTCAGGGTCTAATAATAGATACAGATTTGCAGTTAGAAGATGAAGCAATTAATTAAGAGAATTTAACATTCTGTCATTGAACTGATTAGACAATTTCAATTCCAACTCCTTAAAAATTAGGATAATGTCAATATATTTAAAAAGACAAAAGGAATGTAGGTAATGTAGCTTACAAATGCAAGTCATTAAGGCAGAATTTAATTGTTTTTAACTAACTAAGAGTTTTTTTTTTTTTGAAAATTATTTTTCCCACTTAAATTCTTAATCAGAAACTATATTTCCACACTGCTCTTTTAATTGTCCTTTGACATGAAGCAATCATAGTATAGTATATTGTATCGCTAGTAAAACTCATTTTAAAAAATAACCTGCTAAGCACAGATAATATATATTAAGGCCCATAGGTGGCAGTTATCCTAAAACATGAAATCAAATTGCCAACTGCATGGTGACAAAAATTAAAGCACTGCAGCTATTCTTAGCTATGCTTAGCATTAAAAAATTGAAGTATTTCTAGATAGCAAATCAAACAGCATTCTATGGTCAATGTATAGAAGTATATATTCCCAGTCCCTCAGGTTAATAATGCTCTAATTGGTAAAACATTACACACTTCAGAGCAATCTTTAAAAATAAAATAGATATAAATTCATAGATAGCATAAGAATACTTATCATTTGGTCTCAAAAAGTGTTTTACATTTAACATTATCTTAACCTTGTAAGTGTGGTAGATGTAAATGTTAATGACTACAATGATCTAATTAGGTAATAAGGTCTTGACCGCAAATCAAGTTGGCTGGATTGGGAGAGGGTATCAAGTTTTGACATTGATTGCTGAGTTTCAGAACAGGATAAATATCGGAATAAATTGACAATGTTCACTGCTAGTTATTATAAGTCAGCAAGTTGGGCAGTTCCAATACTGAGTGCAGAATTTTATGTTCAATGAATTGTTTCTAAGTCACGTCCTTTATGTAAACTGTTACATGGTAATACAAAATTAAACTTTGTAAAAAACTTTGGACATCATTTTTGTGTTGCCTGTAGAGCAGAGTGGCACTTAGAGATCATTTTACCGGGCGTCTGTTTGTCTGTCTATCTGTCTGTCCGTCTGTCACACCTTATATCTCGAGAACTGTAAAAGGTATAGATTTCATATTTTGCACATGTATAGCTTTGCACAATGGCTTTTGTATTTTACAATGGTTACCGACCTCCTGACCCTTGAACTTGACCTTTGACCTACTTTTTAAAATAGTTTACAGTGCCGATATTCAACTTATTTTTGACATTTAAGAGCTGAGTCTAGACTATTTAGCATAAGCACTGTTTGTAATAAAATATTTTGAAAAAAATACCAGCGTAACAGTCCACTTGACCTTGACCTTTGACTTTCTTTGCAAAATATACTGCAGACGGTTTAAATTAACTTATGTCTTTTGAATTTAGAGAGGCAGGGATTTGATAATTAGCATTTATACATGTTGACAATGTACTTTGACACTGTATGATATACACTAACCACAAAAACTGAAATTTTTAAAGTACTATGAAAATACATCGGGATCGGTATTCCAAAATGGATGATGTAGACTGACAATTGCGGTAATGACAGACTGAAGTCTCTTTTGAAGGACACGGTGTTGTTTGAAATAACTAATGATAAATAATTATTTTTAATGATTTATTTTTTTCTAATATTCATTTTAGCTTTGAGGGGTTGGAGATTTATATTTCTATTTGATTGTTAGACTCCATGGCAATCCGGCTTACTATCCATGGATTTTTTTTTCTTTGCCGCCAAATGCATGAACTATAATCGCGGCTATAGTAGCAAATAAATAGCTGACCACTCTTACATTTATTAACATCTTCAATGAAGCTAAAAGCAGGCGACACATGCGTTCCTTAGAACACTCTAGTAAAAAAAAAACAAACAAAAAAAACATAAACATATGTATATCAGTCATTTGTATATGACTAAATAATGATTATTTTAAAAAAATAAGGACCATTTAAGTAACTTTAGATTTAACATATATACTAACTATCCTAACTAAAATCATCACAAAAAAAAATAGCAAGAGGAGAATGATATATGGTCTACATGTTTGTTTGTTTGTTTGTATGTTGTTTTACGTCCCTCTCAATTGAATAATTTTTCACTGATATAAGAATGCCTGTACTAAATACACATGCAAAGCAACATGAGAAATTAATATTTTTAAAACGTGAAAACAACATCGCCTGATCCAGAGGGGCAAGAAAAAAATAATCCATATTTCCTCTGGAACACTTTAAAAAATATGTATTGATTTAGAAGATTCTATAAAATTAACATTTAAAGAATATTTTGTACTGAGTAATACAATCATTCTGTTTTATTAACTGGATATCAATCTAGCCCCCCTTCACCTATTTCCCCTTTTCCAAATTTCTAGATCCGATTCTGTCTCTGTGATTTATTGGCAAGTTTGCAGAAACAAGCAAAATCAGAATTTCACAGATGCACTGTATCTAGGATTGCAGAGTGGGTCATTTGGGATTGATTATCTAGTGATCAGCTACAGCAAGATTAACAGCCAGTGTCATCTGTAAAATTACAGGTCAATTTATATAGCCTCTGTCTTATCAGCTTTCATTATGGAGAAATGATATAGGGAGATATTCTTTAACTCTTTTAAATCATCAAGAAATCTCTTTATGGCTTGGCAAGTGCTATAAGAATAAATTAAGATATTTAATCAATGGTCATAAGAACCTTTGTATGTATATCAAGCATGTGATGTAAGCATGAGCCTCTTCAATTATTTTTTTTTACTCCGTTTTTACATAATGAATAAATAAATACAAAATCGTGGTTAAGCATCGAATGATGTGAGTATCTATTATTGAAACTGTTACTCAGAATTGAGTTTTCAATTAGAAACAACATTATTATTATTTTTTATCAGGTACTGTTAACACGTATTCAATTTCTTTTTAAATTTTCAATTGTGATTTTTTAGCATTTATGATGTCTCTTAAACATATAATATACTTAGTTGAGAATTATGATGTTGTTAGTGTGAGTGATGAAAACAATTATTTTACACAAATCTTGTGAAGTATCCCTTTTGTATGCTACCTGCATGCAGCAGACTTTTTTCAAAGAGTACATTATTGAAGATTTAATTGGATTTGTCTTTTTTTCAAAACATTTCAAGTTAACAATTAGCAAAACTATCAAGAACAAGTTTCTATATGGCTGAGTATGATCTTTGACAAGGTCACTGTTGCTGGTAATTAAAGAACAACACTTGATTCCAATCTAAGTACTAATTCATACACAGATAAGCTTAATTAAATACAAAAAAGCAGAGTTATATGTAATGATATCTTGGGAAAGTATAAACAATTGACCAGTGAACACTATGTGAATTAAGCCGTGAAGCCATTTAGTATGGGGGGATGTATAAACAAACTACAGGGCTCTGTTTAGTTTAAACACATTACTTCTGTGACATTATTCCCCTGAGCCTGGGTGAATTGGCATGCTCTGCTCCCTAACGCCTTTGAAATTAACAGTGCTGAGCACCTAGTGAAGCAGGGATGACATATGGATGGAACTGGGCTTTAGCATTTTCTTTATCAAATCAATGTTTGATAAAAGAAAGCAAATACAGCTTCACATTAAAAATACTGGGTCTTTCCAAATAATTCAAAATGCAAAAAAAAAAAAACACTTGAAAAATCTTTTTGGAAATAATGTACCTCTTCAATACATGTACATGTCAAGTCATTCCATTTTACAAAAATATTATATGAAGAAAAAAACTCTACTTTGTATATTATAAATATTATTAAAATGTTATATAGGAGTTCAGTGTTTTTAATGGGAAATGGGCAAATTTTTTAAGGAGAAAAATATCAATAAGAATTATTATCAAAATTAATTTTTGGGAAACAAATGTCAAAAGTGGTGTCCCAACACAAAAAATCCTACTAATTTACATGGGTTAGGTATTTTGACTGCATAACATTATCATGAACAACATGAACAAGGAATGCTGTTTCCCAAAAACTTTTATTGTTTATGCATCAGTTTTCTTATCAAAAATAATTGTGTGTGTGATGTCTTCTTTACGTATATGTGTTTTTAGGGCTGTATCAATATATCGAATAATCAATACGTATCAATATTTAAGAATATATGGTATCGAAAAAAGAACTTCCAATATGTATCGGACAGGCAGATTTTCTTTTAATTCTGTGAAAAAGTTGGGAATTTCAATCACCAATATTATATATGTTATATTTTTTCACTGTTTTGAATTAAAATTGATCGATAATGATTTAATCATTAAGGAGATAGCACATCTTAGATAAATATATTACAAAATACATAGACAACTTTATTTAACATGTTATTTTTTTCACATTCATTAAAAGTTTGAATTTGAAGTGTAATTTGTTATTACAGTGAGACTTTTTTTATAGACGTGTTAAAGAATCCAATATATCGGATATTGCATAATGAAATATTGCATCGTATCAATTTTTTTTGCTCAATACACAGCCCTAGTGTTTTTCTTAAATCATGGACATAGACCCCCCCCCCCCTCCACCCCAACAAAATAAATAAATAAAATAAAAACAAGCAGTTTCATTGCTGCTATGCACAACATTTGAAAACATACACTGGATGTCATAGAATTTCTAATTTTTCTCAATGATAATTATGACTACATACTTGATTTGTTTATGATCCTTCTTTCAGTAATGAACTGCTGCTGCAACAGGTGTCATGACCGGATAGATTACACTGAAACCAAAGGCACATTAGTTTATTTATCAAAACAATAAATTTCTCATTCATAATTTACTGTTATTTAGAAGTGTCTAATCTAGCATTTCAATAGGCTATAATAACTTTGACAAAGTTATTGATTAAATCTTTTATTTCCATTTTTTATGCAAACAATACATGGTATACATAAAGATTTATCATACATTTAAATAAATATTTGCTTATGTACCTTGATACATCCTTAATAGTGAGGGACTGCAACATCTTGTTTTTTATCCAGCCAAGTAGTTTTTCTGTTTCATGACTATACTCGAAGTTGACATCGAGAACATGGGTTTGCTATGTTTAAGAGATCCACATGCCCAAAGTCTGATAACACACCCACAATCATTTCAGTGTGGAGTGTCTTGATTGACATTTCTTCAAATAGTGGCACCGTGTTTCCATTCAGAAGGTCAATTGCACATGAAGAGCTTGCTTTAATTGACTAGCAGGAATAGTATTCATCAGAAGACAATGTACTATAGTTTGATTGAATGGGGAATTAAGAAATGGAGAAATTGACAATGATATATTACATGTACCTGTGTATTATACTGTGATACGGACAAATAATTATTCTTGTTCAAGCACTTTATGAAGAATTATGAACAAACCGGGCCGGGATACATATCAGTATAGAGACGCATCTCTGTAATATTATTTGTTTTTCCATTAAATGAGTGGATGTTCAACCGAATAGAATTGATTGGTCATTTACATTTGAATCTCGGATGAAATAAACTAGAAAAGCTAAGGGTAAGGATACTTAGTTCAATTTTTATCATTTCATATAGATATTAAATACAATTTTAAATATTTAAGAAAAATGTCATTGTTACATTTCTTTTTATTTTAATTTCTACGTGTATGTTTTAATGGCAGCTTTATATCAAATCGGTGGTAAATTTATCTGTGTTCAGGAGAATACAGTATAACTTTTTGATTGATTGATTGTTGTAGTTCTGTATGTCTCTTGGAGGAAAATGTCACTTGTATGAGAGGTCACCTGATGCTGGTGAAGGCTTCAAATTTAGACCTTATTCGCACGATACTCAGGGCAATTGAGCAGTGAAGGTTCTCTGGCGTGCAAACACCTCAGACATGGTGCGCCCGTTCGAGGTCTCATTTGAAAGACCTGCAACTTAAACTTCAAAGTACCAAACATTTTGTGAAGGAACAGTTTCTACCTATATTCCTTTTATCATTTTTGCAACCAATGCACGGACCCGAGATCACAGAGAGACTTATCGAGCTACATGACAGTACTTTACACACACTGTATTCTCTCCCAGTTCCCTTTACCATATGAAATTAAGGCTCATAAATCATGACCGCATTTTGCTTTACTTAAGTTGCAGGTTTGCATATTTAAAATAATAATTAAATGATATTTATATTTTCAAGCAATATGTGCAAATCCAGGATTTTTTTTTTTCAAGGGGGGGGGGGGTTGTTCCACACCTTTACACAAGAATGTACATGTAGGCCTAAACATAGCTCTTTTTCAGTGTTCCCTTTCCTATAAGAAAATGTCTATTAATTCATAAGTTAACGGGAATCTTTAGTGATAGATGGAAACGAATCATATGATTGACACATCACTCGAATAATGATATACATTTAAAATATATCTTTATACTTGATCCAGAAGAATTACCAAATGAATGGTGAAACATGAATGAAACTTATCATGCTGTACAGGAAATGCAAATTGATTATAAATCTTTGCACTCTGTTGCTTTAAAATTATTGTGGTTAAAATGCATAAAAAACACCACATTTACAAAATGGGTTACAAATTTGACCAACATCTTTTTCTCAGTTTCCTACAAACTTTAATTTTTTTTAAAATAAATTTTAAGCAGACAATATCTTTCTTTGTCCAGAGAAGTTTCATCCTTGATGTGTGATCTTGTGATCTTAAAATCAACAGGAGTCATCTATTTTAGGGGATACCAACTACTTTCCTCAAATCCCCTGTTTTCATGTATAAAGAGTTAAAATTTAAAATGGGAAGAGGAACGTTTCTCAGATATGTTATGTGTTCAGGCTTATGAAGCCAGTGTCTACAGATAGGAGAGGAACGTTCCTCTTATGAAGCCAGTGTGACCAAATAGGAGAGGAACGTTCCTCTTACGAAGCCAGTGTCAACAGATAGGAGAGGAACGTTCCTCTTGTGAAGCCAGTGTCAACAAATAGGAGAGGAACGTTCCTCTATGAAACCTGTGCCAACAAATAGGAGAGGAACGTTCCTCTTATGAAGCCAGTGTCAATAGGAGAGGAACGTTCCTCTTATGAAGCCAGTGTCAATAGGAGAGGAACGTTCCTCTTATGAAGCCAGTGCCAATAGGAGAGGAACGTTCCTCTTATGAAGCCAGTGCCAACATTTAGGAGAGGAACGTTCCACAGATTCATTGGGTTCAGATTCATGTATATATTGTTAATATTTTAAAATGGGAAGAGGAACGTTCCTCAAATGTTCAGTGTATTTAGATTGATGTTTGTTGTATCATTGATTAGAATTGGTAGAGGAACGTTCCTCAAATATAATCTGTATTAGGGTTCATGGATATAGTATGTATTATCAATTGAAATTGATAGAGGAACGTTCCTCGTATAGCATTGTATATACAAACACACATATTTATTATAAGCAATCTGAAATAAAAGAGGAACGTTCCTCAAATACAGTTTTTGTGCATAGAACTAAGGAGACAACGAGGAAGATTTCTGATGAAGAGGAACGTTCCTCTCTTAAATTGCACTTAAAGTGGCGAATTTCTCGAAAAGCCCCCTTGTAGAGGCTCACTTATTGACTTTTAGACCATTTTCGACTTCAGATTTGAAAAATCAGGTTTAAAAAAGGAATTTTGATTTTCTCCTTTTGATTTGGATTGTGTTACATGTAACATGCTACCTGGATAATAAAAATATATAACGTATTAATAGATTTTAAAAATAAAAAGTAATGCAAATAGATGTGTAAATATTGCATGTTGTCTGGAGAATTAAAATATATAAATATAATATCATGTTTAAAAATCATATTAATAATATTTTTACACTGTGCATTCACACGCTTTGCTTGTACAATGTTTAGATTACAAACTGGCATGTTGACTGGTCGATGCGCTGATGGTCAACGCATTTTATCCCTTATCCTGATTGACAGACCTGTTCGGCATGTTGATTGGTCGACGCGCTGATGAGTTAATCGCTAATCCTGATTAACAGCTCTGTTACGCAACACCGAACGCGCGTTCGCTTTCTGGGACCGCTACTGAATTGGGGTTCGCTTTCAGCGTTCGCTCTGGGTTCGCTACGGGTGCGCTTCGGGTTCGCTCGGGGTCAGCACTAGCGGACCCCAAGCGAACCCGAAGCGAACCCAGAGAGCGAACCCGGGGTGCGCTCTGGGTTCGCTTTCTGTTAGGTTGTGTTTGGTCGGTACTGTATAAACGTAAGACTGATTTGGTTCATACTCAAAAGACTAATGGAAAAAGGTTCTCTAACGATCTTCTACCTGCACATACCTTTCCAGTATTGCAGCATCCTGCAGCCGTATTTCAATCTGACAATACACAGCCACATACGGCTCGCTTGACAATCACATTCTTGCAAAGCAACAGCAACCTGTTTCTTGTATGGTCATCTAAATCGCAAGATTTAAATCCAATTGAGCATGCATTGGACAAGATGGAATGGCATGATTTGCCAAAGACAATCGAATCCCCAGACTCTGCAACAGATGACCAAAGCTCTACATTTAGAGTGGGAAAGTATTCCTATACAGGTTTTTATTATACTCATTTGCTTCAATCAGAGGCCGTTTTAGGATATCATTTGTGTCTGTGGGGGGCATATAAGATATTGATCTTTATTGACCTTAAACTTTCTATGAGATTTTAATATTCTTGAGTAGTTATGACATTTAGATGGTAGACCTATTGTTAACCACATTTCTTTATTATCAATGCATCATTTTACTAAATAATCTTAATGTTCAATGTTTCACAAAAATTCTGCTATGCGTTTCTTTTTTTAAAGAGTATATTTATACCCCTCTCCTGTTACCGACATTCCTTGCAAATGCATTATGGTCTTGTTTTTTTTCGAATTTTTGCAATAGTGATACTTAGACAAACCTTATAAGCTAAAGCTTCTGTTGCACCAAATGTGATGACATGACTTTTAATATCAGATCCATTTGTCAGTGAGCTTTTAATCATAGAGTTATCCAGCCAGTAAATTCTAAAATTGTAAAAGAAAAATGCATTGATATTGCAATTGATATTAACTGAAAGGCATAGCTAATTTGATAAAGATTTGATTGTACCAAGTACTTTAAATAAATAATGAATAATTAAAAATATTCCAAATGTTAAAAAAATTACAGGAAAAACCTTTAAATTGAAATGAAAAATTGGAGTTCCAAGTAACGCACATGTCGCCTGCTATAGAATCTTAAGACATTAATAAAGCTTAAAAACAGATGATACATGAAATGCATATTTTTAGACTTATTCTGTTTTCAAGTTTTTCTGAAGTATTAAGATACTGTAAACTTCCCATGGTGTTCAAAATTCAACTTTTCTTCAGCCATCCTTATAACTCTATGCAGCTTCTTTTAATTACTTTATAATGATACTAAAATAATAAGCAATTAAATTGATTTATTTTGATTATAAAACCATAATTGGGAGGGGGAGGTATCTCTGTCCTTATTAGTGTTATTTCTTAACTTTTCATACAATCATTTATTCGATACAGAGAAAAAAAATCATCCACAGGTAGCTAGTAAATTGTCAAAAACTTCGATTTATTGGCAAATGTAACAGTCAAGTAGATATAAGACTTCTCAACCCACAAGGATAAAATGAATTATTGAAAATGTTAGGAATAGCTTTTTACCATGTAAACGTGTTTTTAAAAAACAACTATCCTTGATATTTGTGACTTTAAAGAGTTCGTCTTAATAACCCACAATTTTGCTTGAATTACGAACGAGAAAAGCACCATTAATGTTTCTTTTCATACATCTAATGCATTAAAATTTCAACTTGTGACGAAATGTACAGTAGTTTGAAAGTAAATTGACATGAGGTAATATCCATTTATCACATTTTAAGTCCTTTATACAGTGAATATATCTCATAGGATATCGTTTTCATATCCATGGTTTTGACATAATGGTGGATTCTTGCGTGAATTTGATCGGTCAAATTTTGGGACCTACACATATGAAACGTTGTAGAAGATGTGAAAGCCATGTGTAGAAAATCTTATAAAAAGAATCTCCAATGATGTGTTGTCAGAAATGATTTTTTATCCAAGTCATTGGATACTCAAGGCTTGCTGATGAAATCACACAACTTGTTAAATATAACATGTATAAAGAAATCACAAATCGTGGGATATCCTTTATGTATAATATACATGTATATATAAGAAAGCAAAGACATACCTCTTAAAAATCAAAACAAAAGTTGAATCAATGGTCTGGAGCAAATTTAAAAAGTAGGTCAGGATGAATTAAGGGGACAGTTACACTTGCATGTTTTCTAAAAACATATTCATCGTTATCTCTAATATTCAACCATTTCTCAAGGTCTAATGTTTTACTAACAGACGAACGGACAGACAGACATTTTGCAAAATGATCTCTTAGTGTGGCTTTGCTCTGCAGATGATACAAAAAATGGACCTGTGACTTGTGACATCATATCGAAGAGAAATCGGATTATTGAGATTTGCCTCGGACACAATGGTTTTGGGAGAATTCCTATTCCAGTTTCCTCTAATTATGGCCTTTCTAGATGTTCCCGATATCCAGTAGAGGTCTCTATAATCAAAAATCGAAAAATACACAACCTTTTGTGAATCCTGTCGATAATTTACAAGCCTATAGATTACTATTGCCAATTCGTTTAAATGTTTCTTGACACTTTTCTTAATTATGTCTTCATACTGTTATGCCAGCCCATAAAGAAAGGCTAAATCTTTTAATCTGCGTTTCTTTTTTCTTGATACACACGTGACTATTTTATATTAAAAGGTTTTGTTTTCTTTTTTATTTCTTTTTGATAAAACATAATTTCTAATGTGAAACTTCACCATATCATTCACTTTTAATCAACTTGTAAATTCTTTTCAAATAGTAAAGTTATCATACCCCTTCAATTCCAGAAAAAAAGGTTCTTATGTAAAACGCAAGGGGTATATGTACTTTATTCTAAATCGTTATGCCGCTTAATACCAAAATACAAAAGATTTTTATGCATAGCATAAGCTTTAAATATAAACCTGTTTTCCCTACTTAAAATCAAAGAATATACGTACTTTAAATAATAATAATAATATAACTGTGCCTTAAAACGTTAAAAACATGGATATAACCAACAGCAATCAAGCTCATACGTCCATGAAACAATTCAAAAACACAACTAGATAGAAATGTGATGTTTCAATGGAAATGCTATTTCATTCAAATATTGTTGGTACTGAATCAACAAACCCATTATGAGCGTCCACTGTTAATGATGTAGGCTGTTGAAGTCCGGAGTATATTACAGATGTCGTCCCAGAATTTATAGAAAATGCTCGAATTGTGGATTGCGTAGGTTCTATCCACGCAAGAAGATTAGCAATCCAGTCAAAAATAAGATCTGTTTGGTAATTTAAAAAAGTATAAAACAAAAGATTGAAGAATTCTTTATAAGATTCTAATTATAAAATTGCCTTAGATACGTGACCAAGATGCAACTGCTGCTAATCCATCCTAATATCTTAGAGATTTTCATTAATCTACCGCAACAAAACATCTTATGTCAAATATATATATATATATATATATATATATATATATATATATATATATATATATATATATATATATATATATATATATATATGATTAATGATATTTAATTCTCTCAATGTATTACTACTGCTGTCCAAAAAATAGATAAGGTGCAAGCTTGCATCCACAGCAAATGCCTCTATAATGGCAGAAGGTATCAGGTAGGGAATCCATCCTCGTCCTCCATTAACAAACTGTACTTCCACCATAGCAAAATGAGTTGCATTGCTTACAATGAAGCCCCTCTCGTGAAACCAGGAACGATCTAGTCAATATTTTATTGAAAATGTTACATGTATATATTAACAATTTTATAAATGAAATCAACAATTTTATACAATATTATTTTTAACAAGCTAATTCGGGGAATTTATATCCCCTGCTAAAAGAAAACAAGAGGCCCATGGGCCACATCGCTCATCTGAGCACATTGGCTAGGAAGAAGCAGAAATCAGTTCAGTATTGAACGGGGGGCAAACTTTAATTTACACTCAACAGGACTCTTCCATATCAATATTAGTAATCATGGCTTTGCAGTTCTTAAACAGAAGAATTTTTAAGATTTTTTCCCTATGTCTTCCTATGTAAAACTCTGATCTCTCATTTTGGCCCCGCCTTACCCACCCTAAATTTGAACAAATTTGAATCTACACTACCTGAGGATGCTTCTATAATGATATGACTGATCATGGCTTTGCTGTTCTTGAGCTGAAGATTTTTTCAAGATGATTCCCATATATTCTTATGCAAATCTTTGACCCTCTGTTGTGCCCCCAACCCTTGGGGTCATGATTTGAACAGACTTGATTCTCTAATACCTAAGGTTGCTTCTATATAAATATGACTATTAAAGGCTTTGTTGTTCTTGAGAAGATGATAAAGATATTTCCTATGTAATGTGTACAAGTATAATCAGGTTCTTACAAGGGATATATAGGTTTTCCTTTTTCTCTGTCTGAGTTAATGATCGGAATAATTATTAATAAAGCTCTGTCTGAGGGTGTATCACACAGTACTTAATTTTTCTCTTACCAAGAGACGGGAAGTGGGTAAAGTACTACTTGCACCGTGTTTCTCCCCTAGGTTCCCATTGATAGATAAGAATCGGGTGTCTCAATCTTCAGATTTACTACACCGAGAACTTAACATCAATTCCTTAGAATACTTGCCACTGGTGTTTATAACTTTTATACTTTTATTTTGCTCTTACCATTAAGGTTTTCAATCCCTAATAAGACCAAATTCTCCTTCCTTAAATGCTCATCACGTACATAATACTCAGATATAAATTCAAATTATTTTACAGTACAAAGGGATTTACCAAGAGAAAGTTTCAAAAATGTAATTAAATAAGCAGTAATTCATTAACAAAGATTGTATTGAAGTCTATGGGGACAAGGGATTTTTCAAAAACAAAATTTCGAATAATAAGAATGTCAATAAATACTGTGGTGGAAAGATGCACTAAACCATTAGATATAGAATGACAATTGAAAATGATTTTTTTACTAAGTTTTTTAAAAATGACTTTTTATTAACTAAAAATAGAGGGAGATATCTCTTACCAAAATTCAAGGTCATAGATTAGGACACATTCCACCGTTACATGATAAAAGTAATAAATGGGAATTATGTCTAAATATACTGAGTATTTAACACCTACACTTCTGTTATATATTCAATTTCATAGATTCTGTTGCTATCAGGGATGGAATACCTTAACATCTTTATTGCAGATTCAATATCCAACTTCTTCAGCTAGTTCTGAATGCCTGAATTTCCCAAAGATTTGCCTTATATACCTTTCGGTTTGGCTAGTTCATTCCAAGGGTTGTCAGGACATTCCACTATTTGAAGTCGTCAATGTGTTTTACTCAAATGCCCCTTAACCATTACACCTATATATTCCTATGTAAAACTTTGACCCACGGTCTTGGCCCCGGGGTCATGATTTGGACAATCTTGAATCTACATTTACATTACCTGATGATACTTCTGTATTAAGGTCTAATGACCCTCTGCTTTAAATTTAACAATTTTTTTTAAAACATCCAAACATTGATTTTCATCAAGAGCTATAGCATCAGCTTCAAATGGGAAACAGTATGAGGTATGAAGCGCTGCTTATTTTTCCAGAAATGATTTTTATGTCGGATCATGATATGAAGAAAGTTTAATACAGAGGATAGAAAGAGTAATGATTTAGTATCTCAACATAAAATTAAAAATCTGAGGTGTATATGAAAATACTATTTAGTATCATATCTATTAAATTCATATTAGAAAACATAATAAAGCGCTGCTTCTACATGTAAGTCAGAATATCACAATGCTGTATGTAGTTGTAAGAAAAGAATACATTTGTTAGCAAGAGTTATCTTTCTTATAAATATTTTTTCATTGGAATAAAATGTAATGCTAATAAAAATTCTAAATTTGGTACTTTAAACATTAAACTATTTTTAAAATGGTCCTTAAAAAGATAGAACTTATTCAATTTATAAGGCTTTATTACTGAATTTAATTTTGTTTTGTTAAATATAATAAAACAATAATGAAAAGTATAGGCAAAGGAAATAGAAGGTTATGTTTCCATCGTATGTCAGGTTTGATCGAATTGACTATTCCAAGGTCTCGATAATGAAAGTCTGATAATGAAACTATGAGAAGTACTCGTATTTTTTACTCGGAAAGTTATCTCTCTTATCAGAGGGTCAGTACCCCTTAATATGACTTAGCTGTCATGGCTTAGCTGTTCTTGAGAAGAAGATTTATAAAGATATTTCCTATATATTCCAATGGTATGTTGTGGCCCTTCCCTATTCCCAGGGGTCATGCTTGGAACAAACATTAATCTACACTACCCGTAGATACTTTTATTATAATATGACTAATCATGGCTTTGCTGTTCTTGAGAAGATTTTTAAAGATATTTCCTATATAATCCTATGTAAAACTTGTTGCCCCACCCTTTTCCCGGGGGTTATGATATGAACAAACTTAAATCTAGAGTATGTAATGAAGCTTTCACATAAGTTTCATGTTTTCTTGCCCATTGTTTCTTGAGAAGAAGACTTTTAAATATGCTACCAAATATTCAAGAATTCTTAATTATCTCCCCTTGAAAGAGGTCGCGGCGAGATGTGAGCTCAAAATCAATTTGGAGTCACTAAAAGACCATTAAGAATTGTAAATAAAATTTCATTGCAAAAGCTGAGAGACTTTTTACCAGACAATGAAAGCGTTATACACAAAGCATATGAATTTCTTACCTGACTTTTGACATTTAAGCTATTGGGCTCTTTTCAGGTCATAGAGAGTTCTGGTTTTGAGATATCGTTTGGAAACAAACGAGTTATACAGGGACATGACAGACAGACAGCCAGACGGGCGGACAGAAATAATCTTTGTAAAATTGCAGTATCCTTGAATTTTGAATAAAGTGGATGTATTTGAGTGCCCTCAGCAAATAAAAAAAATATGAGCAAACTTCTCAATCCAATAAATAAACATCTTGTAAACCTTGAGAAAAAGATCTTTCATTATATATAATATGCACATTTTCGAGCAGAAGTTGTCATCTTTACGAAAAAAAAAACAGCTTAAAATTTTCGCTACGTTTGAAAAAAAAAATTGAGGATATTGGAATACATGGTGTCACAATAGATGTTAACTAGGGAAAATATAACGTTGAATAGATATGCATTTACCAAGGGTTCTTGAGATATATCATTTACTGTCAATTCAAACTAAGCAAATGTATTTTTATAAGAAATTCATATCCAGTTAAAAGCCTTAAGTGAACCCTACTCTTTGACTCTCTTTTGCAGTAGCACCCTACCCCCTGGATATGAACAAACTTGATTCTACACTACCTGAGATTTGAATAATAATAATAATGGCCTGGTTTTCTTGATAAGAAAACTTTCAGGGCTTTGTTAAATATATTCCAATATAAAGCTCGATTCCATATTGTAGTTTTATCCTATCCACGAGTTCCACGATTTATTTAAACTTAATCTTCACTATGTCAATAAGCTTTCAAAGAAATATCAAGTTATTTTTACTTATTCATTGCCTCACTTTGGAAAAGTAATGGTTCATCGTTTAATTTAAGAAACTTCAATAAAAATGCCCTCTAAAAATGGACACTTTGCGGTAAACTTGGTTGAACCAAACCACCGGATTGTTTTGGAGGAAAGGGGGAGTTTCGATAAGGCCATTTTTCGGCCCCTCACGAAATTTTATGAAATTTTGAGATCTTGTAGAAAAACTTCTTATCTTCCTAAAAATATGAAAATAATTTATGTTGCAAATTTTCTGGTCACACGATAAAGAAGAATTTAAGTATACCCCCTTTCGTATATTTTTGGAGTAGACATTTTATAGGGGAAAGTGGATTTTTTTAACCGTCAAAATCGTAAATGAAATAGGATAAATATGAATAAAGACATAAATTAACAAATTTCAACATTTCTTTTAACGGAAAATGGTATTGATTTTATGCAAATGTTTTTAAGGTGCGATATTTATCTGGTGTGTTAAATGTTACTTTTCTTTAAAACAGAATGAATTTAACTAATAAAACGTAAACATATACAGAAAGTTTTAACATCATAATTAATCGACAGTTTATACATAAATTTCATAATCAATATTTAACATTTTCCCATACGAAAAAATGCAAATGAAAAAATATGTAGACATGAGCTAGGTAAACGTCAAAACGTCATAGACAGGTATATGCAATACATTTTCATCAATGAGATTATACAACTATATGTTTTATAAAAATACACCTTAATATCATAAAATTGAAATTAAAAAAATGTTTTGAAATATAAAAGAAAAATCGGCACGATTAAAAGAATAAATGCAACTTTATATATATACATAAAAAGTTTATTTAAAAGCATCATATTGCTACGTAAGCCGGTTCATGTACATTGTATGTGCAAGGTAAGAAAAATATAAATATTTTATCTGGCGGCCACCACATAATTATTCGGCGGCCGCTAGAAAAATATATCTGGCGACTGCCAAATATTTTTTCCTGTGGCCACCACATAAATACAACTGCCGGCGGCCAGAAACTTTTCTGGCGGCCGCCACATATATAACTAGAAGCCGCCAAATAAGTTTCTTGCAGTGTAGACATGTAATCTAATAAAGCATAAATTTTAAACTTTGAAGTGAAGACTTTATGAATTGAATTTTTGTATAAAGTGTAGATTTGATCTTTGCTAATAGTTCATGAAACTCCCAGATTTGACTAAAAACGAAGGTTGTAGATGTCATTAAAGCAAAAACACTACAATGTTATCTGGCGGCCGCCAGATATTTCAATGGCAGGCGCTAGAAACTTATCTGGCGGCCACCAGATATATTTTTTTACCTAGCACCTACCGGCTTCAGTATATTGCAATGTACTTGATTATATGAATAATATTAATTACAATCAAAATATTTTATCATGATACGTAATTATGTGAATAGCCAAATGATGGAAAAATCTTTAATACATTGAGTATTTCCTTTTTATTATGAAACGTAGAGGTATTTGCCCACATAGATCTGCATTATTTTTTCAGCATAACTGAGAGAATCCCAGCCAGGACTAATTTCCTATCGCTTCCCAATTCAGTTGCTTCACCAACTCTAGTCATTTCTCATTTAGGGAGTTTAAGAATTCATTATGTATAATTTTCTAGACTAGAGCGCAGTTCGAAATACATGTGTAAACGCCAAAGATATGTGTTTAATCCTTAATCAGGCAGTAATATGCGCCTAGACATCCAGACTTAATTAAAACAAATCCATGCTCCCTATGTCAACCACACGGAACTATAAGGGCGCTTCTCTAGCATTTTGGAGCATGGATTTCTATTTACAAGAAAGTCAAAAAATAATTTAATATAACTACTCGTATGCATGATAAATAACGTTAAGGAGTGAATTTGCTCTTAAACTTACTTTTTGTTCAGTCAGTCGGAAAATGTAAGAAAGATCAAGCATCTGAACCATGTCTGGTAGTGTGCAATCCTAGATGCATCATCAGTGCAAGTTTGGTCACGATAGGGCTTACAGTTACATAAGAATGAGACACGCTTCAAAATCTTTAACCTGCTCACTCATTAAGGAAATGTAGGTCAGATCCAGCATCTGAAGCAAGTCTGGTAGTGTGCATCCGTAGATGCATCATGAAGCAAGTCTGGTCAACAAGTGATTACAGCTGATCTGCTCCAAAAATTTAAATCTGCTTTTAAAACATTTACCTGGACATTCTTTGGCTAAAAATGCAGCATCTGAAACCTGACTGGTGACAAGGAAACACGCTAGATCATGTGACTCTTGTAGTTAATGTAGGGCATAAATATACTTGAAAAAAAAAATCTGCTTCAAAAACTTTTACCTGGAACACCGATGCCGACGGTATTACAAAAGCTCCCCTAAATTCGTGGAGGTGATCTAAAAATGTGACTTTAACGTTATACGTTGGCGACAAAAGTATCGAAATGAAGATAGGATGTGATAATGTTTTCTACTGTTAATATAATCGAGAATCTTCTTTGATTTAAAAATATATGCTACTTTTGGCTTAGTATTTTAACACAGAGTCAGATCAAGAAACCAGGAGCTTCTAATTTTAGATATGCAAATTTTATGCAATTTTCAATTTTTGGATATGAAGTGCACATGCGACACTCATCATATTTCAAGAAATTAGTGCGCAGAGTATATCAAATTACTGAACAAATTTGGGTGAGTGTCCCTCATGCACTTCATATTCTAAACATTGATTTATAAATGCCACCCTCTTATATTTTCCCATAAGCCTAATGTTAACGGATCTGAGGGTACATCTTAGTATGTATCAGCTTCGGTGTGAATTCATCTCATATTAACTTTTGAAATATAAATAACAAAAGTTAACATATTTATCTTGAATTCTAAACTAGTTTCGAAAAAATAAATTGAAGTTTATTTTCATGAAAAAAAGTGGGCCGTTGAGCGGCCTTATCAAAACTCCCCCTTTGAAAATGGGAAGGCTTACAGACCCCAGAGAATGACAAATAGATGGTCGCAACACTTATTTTGATCAGAAAAGCTCATTTAACTCTAAGCTCGTAAAATAAAAATTGTATTTTAGAAGATCAAGTATACAGCCATGTTTACGTACCTTTGCAGGACCGACCGTCTGATGATAGTAGGTAACCCTCAGCACAGAGACATTTAGCTCCTACTGGAGTGTTTACACAGATATGCTGACAACCTCGAGAAGAACAAGAACCTAAATATGGTAAAAAAAAATATGCATTTAGTATAATGGCAAACGAAGAAATAAATTCATTATATGAACAAAATAATCTCTAGCACAATAGACAAGTAACATATCTGTGTGTATTTTTTTCCCTTTTTTCTTGTTTCTTTCTTTCTTTCTTTTTTTTTTTATCTTTTTTTTAGGAAACAGGGATAATGAAAATTGAACGCACTTTTAAATTGATATAAAAATGTTCGATTGTACCGGTACTTGCTAATCGATAAAACAAAGAAACTTATACAATGTATAACTCTTGAAATGCGGTGGACATATATGTTAAAGTCTACAGTTGAAGATGATATCGTTTGATAAACAATTTAAATAACATAATGGAATAATTTTCAAGAAAAGTAAAACAAAGGAAAAGTCAGAGAAATTTCTTTATGTTCAGGACAACCTCATGAAGGGCAGTTTTTCACACTCAGAATTAAACTTTAAATATAATAGTTTAATACTTTTCACCAAATTGAATGCTTTGTGCCCGTTACATTTGTAAATTAAAACTTAAAACTGTACCCGTGTATGATCTTGCTGTATTTGCGTCATAAACGTGAATGGCATACGGTTGATCCGACAATCGTAGGTTGTATAGTTGTGATCCTGATGCTGTATCTACCCCAAATATTAATCTAGCCTCGGCACTAGAAGCATGCAGCATATTCTGAACAAAAATAAAATTTTCTTAAACAAACCATGGTACATTTACGTTGTATGTTCTACAATCTATGCTCTTTCATTATTCTTTTAAATATGAGTGACATAACCAAAATCACATAAGCCTTAAAAATTTTTTGAGCGCGCTTTCTACGTTGATATCTTTGTGTTTGAAACTCCTTTTGAAACAACTTTGCCTTTTCTTTTTGTTTAGTTCACTGTATCACATTTATAATTTATAATTAATAATAAGGCTGCAAAACGCAAGAAGAACATCTTTAGAGATAAATTACAGTACAGTGTACTTGTTTTAAGTAAATTGAAGCAGATCTAAGGCATTAAGTACAAATATGAACCCCAAAGATTTTTTTCTTATCTTTAACATAATTGATATTCAAAGCAATTCGTAACTTTATCCATGAAGTACCTGATAGTAGTGTAAACCTGTTGCAGGAACGTTGTTGCTACGACGCACACCTCTTCTATTTAGACCGTCATAGTCGCTGACCTCAATAGTGTGCCTGCCATAGTCTGCCCAATACAGTAAATCACTGACTACATCAATAGAAAGGACTAATACTCGGATTAAACCGGTGTGAACTATTGTAGTTCTATTCTCCCCATCCATTGATGCCTTTTCAATACGTGGATGCGGTTCATTGTCCGTAAAGAACATTAAGCTGTTTAAATATATTGATTTGAAAAGGATATGCAATATTACTCAATATACATTAAAGGTACAAATGCTGAAAACAAGAAGATATTTACATTCAAAAGAACAGAAGCATTAAAAAAAACAGAGAAAGATGGGCATACATTCACTAATTCAATACATATTGCAAGAATCCACTCATAATTTGCAAAGTTTTTCGATATGAATTTATTATACAGTGTACACGTAAGCCAAGGGCAAAAGCTTCATTTCATATTTTTTCTACATCAGTTTGGATCCACATCATTTAAACACGGATTTTATTAAGTTTCATATGCATCTTCTAAAAAGAATAGTTAAATCTGAGATTTGAATCCTCTGACTTCAAATATTTCTAGATTTTAATTTACTTCTAAAAAATATTTTGCTATATCATTTTTGTATAAAATAGATATATATTTTTAAAAGTTCTATACTGCAGTATATTTTACCCATTTTCAGGATCAAGTGTCAATCCCTCCGGTTGGTACAAATCCTTATAGACAAAAACTTTATATATCGTATCATTGTCACTGTATGCTGGTTTCACTGCGATCCATTTGAGAAGAGAATCGCACCAATATATATTGTTGGAAGTGTAGTCAAATGCAATTTGACCAAAGGCTGAAGATTTTCCTTTGTAAGCTAAAGAGAGGGAAATTGATTCATTCTGCCAAATAGTAAAGTTTTGAAATTTGTAAATAGAGTCTTTTATTGCAGCAAAAATCACCTTTTTCTGAGGATCAGACGCAATGCTATAAATTTTAACATCTGAAGGGGTGAGAGATTTGGAAATGTTGCCAAAATAATCAGCATCTCTCCTGGGTATTTCAGTAATGGTTGCTAATGCAGCAGGACTCCACATTCCAAGAATTAAGCCTTTGTCCTCAGCAGTACCTAAAACATGTACGTATTTCAATGCATTATCTCTCTTAAAAATGCTCAGTTTTCAGGAAAATTTGAGAAAAAGTACTTTCAGCATTTGTCTATAAAAAAGTACATGTAAGATGTGACCGATTTACAATAGAATAGGAAATTGAAAAAAAAAATAATAAAAATTTCTTTTTTTATTCCTTTCATGACATATAAAGAATAAACAACGAAGGGTCTTTGAAAAATGAGACAAATTCTTTTTTTTCTAGACAAAAGGAAAAGGAACAAACCTGACTGGACGATAATTTAACGATATCCCATCACCTGTTTTGTAGTCTTAAATAATATTTTTTTCAATTTTTGATTTAACTACAAATCCTTTCTAGGACTAAAATATATCCTTTTTTAGTAATATTTAAATCAAAATTATCAAAGTATCCTCTAGATTTTCGAATTTATATTTAATGGGATGTAGAAAACATGGTACATGACAAAATTGACTACGTCATAAATGTAGTTCCTTCTAATATAGATAATAATATATTATTAAAATCACAAGTAGTTGTGTAATTTTTTGTAAGTTATTGTGCTTTATCACCTAATGAGAAAATTTTTCAGTTTAACATTCATATCATTATTTACACATTTACATTAATTTTATTTATTGATTCACTCCTCTTTTTCCCCTACATTGCACTCTAAAAAGTCAGCGACGGCATCCATAATCTGTTGGTGCAGCACGTTGATTAAACAGTCAACGTTTATATTTATTATTTCTTGACACATGTGACTATTAGCCATTTTTGAGGTATTAGGTGGAACTGGAAATGCAATCATAATTTTTGCTTGGATATTAGCAGAAATTTTTATATTTATATCTTTCATATCTTGCAAAGGCTTTTGTTTGACGTCAGTTGTTTTTGTTTTCCGTATTAGAAAAATGTAAACATACAGCATTTTTTATCACACTTCGCCTTTCGTTATTTCTCAGTTTATTATAAAAATGAGGGACGTCCATTCAGTTGTAAATAAATACAGTATTTATTGACAGAATTTTTCGCATTTTTTTATTGTAAAAATGTCTTGAAAAAGTGCTTTTTTTATCCAATCCATATGCAGAGTGGAATAAAAAAACAAATGCTTAAGAATGTTAAACTCAAATCACATTGTAAAATTTCAAATTGTAAAATATTTAAAGATATACATATTCTAATACATATCTTTTTATTCATGCTAAAAATTCATGTTTTAAAATCAGTAATGGGCCCATAAACATCATGAATCAAAACTTTATACAGACACCGTAAGGAGCGATATTTGTACGGCAATGTCTCTTAAATAAGTCAAGAAATCTGTCGAAACAACTGCCTTAAAATATGAGGGAGACGCATTCTAATTTAGTAATATACAAGTTAGAAAAAATCATTGACAGGGTTTTTTCAGTTCAAGGTCCCGCTCCTCCTAAAATTTTAAGTTTTATCACATTTACTCTCCCAAATCGGCAAATTATTAATGATAGAATATTATTTGTACTTTTTAAAATGTAAAAAAGGAACACTTTTAAAAAACATTTTGAATGTGTTAAATTTCAAGAACAAATATCTAAATTCAAATGTTCCAAATGACACTGGATGATGATGATTTACCTCCGTCTATAAAAAATAAGGAATTACCTTTTTATATTTTGGATAAAATTATTTAAAAAAAAAAATTTTTTTTTAGATGTTTTATAAATTTAAAAAAAAAACTACAGAAGATTTCATTTAACACGATATGCTGCTGTCTCCCTTCAATGAGCTAGAAAACGACATTTTTTCAATACTTTAAATAAGTTTAATTTGTTTTCAAATTTAATATTTATATACTTGGTTTATTTTATCTCCAAAAACGTCTTGATTGACTGGGCATTATCATTTCTTCCCTTCAATTGACAGAAAATATTA
Organism: Saccostrea echinata; assembly: GCF_033153115.1. Taxonomy (NCBI): domain Eukaryota; kingdom Metazoa; phylum Mollusca; class Bivalvia; order Ostreida; family Ostreidae; genus Saccostrea; species Saccostrea echinata. Next base: position 3,664,498 of record NW_026889774.1, on the reverse strand, counting down.
TTGTTTTAATATCAGTGTTTTAGTATCAATGCTTTTAAAAACGTTTCATAATTATATCTAACTTCAACAACCTAAAAATATTTTAAGATTATTTTGAAATTGTTGAATTTCAACATTTTCCAAAACTTTTATTTTAAAATTTCTTTCTTTAGCTTCTTAGAGTTTTATCTTAAAATCCAAAATGTCATATTAAAACTTTAATTCCTCTTTTGAATTTTCTTTAATTTCACCTTCATGACCTTTGAAATGAAAATTTATATAATTTCAACTAATTAATGCACATAAATGTTACCATTCCAGACATCATTATCATTGAAAATTAAGAAAATTAAATATTTATAATGTTTACTACATATCGATGATAGTTGATAATTAACATTTTTATTTTTTATTGAAATTAATTTTTTTAACCTACAACATATTTTATCTTCAAAATCTTCCAAAGTTCATGAATATACCTTTAATACCGTTCAAATTAAAAGAAAGGAACTAATATCCACATCTAAGAAATTTAAGTTTTCAAAAAACCATGAATATTTATTGATACATGTACAAGAGGCCCAAGGGTCTTAATTGTCACATGAGTATAACACAACAATTTAGAGGATCCATAGACTCTGAGTATAAAATAAACTGATAGATGAAGCTTTGCTGCCCAAAAGCAAGAGAAATAGGATGATCAGGATCAGTGAAATAATTAGTATTCTGTAATAACTCAAACATTAAATTCTAATCTATCCCCCATTTAACACTATCACCATGCAGACTATTAACAGACTATTAGTTCTTCTGTACTACTTTTAACCCCATATTGTGATCTCTCAAATCGGCCTCTCTTGGTTTTTGAAGAACATTTAATAATTTATTTTTGTCTCATTTTTATTTATTTATTATATACAAGTCTACCTGATCATTAAAACTATGAAAATACTTTTTGTATTATACAATAAAATTTTCTGTATTATTCTTTTATTCTAATAACTTTCAAATACATTATTTACAGTGATTAAGAATCAAAAGTGAATGGCAAAAGGAAATAACTTCTCTCAGTTGAATACAAATTAATGGAGCCCTGGCCAGGACCAGAGCACTTGATGTTCAAAAATCTGGTGAAATATCCTTGTTTATTAAAACTTTTATTAAATTTGCCTTCAATATGCCAAGGAGCAGAGAAGATTTTCAAAGAAAAAATGCATTTTCATTATAGATTCGGCACAGCCCTACCCTAACACAAAAACCCATGTCCCAGGGTCATGAAATTCACAAATTTGGTAGAGGTACCCTCATTATAATAACTATGCACTTAGTTGAAGATTCTCAAAGAATTAACGTAATATCAATATAGACCCCCCCCCCCCCCAGCCCCGAAAAACAGAATTAATGCATTTTCACTATATTATTAATAGAGCCCTACCTTTACACCAGAACATCTGTATTAGGGGCCATGAAACTCAAAATTCTGGAAGAAGCACTCTTGTTCAACATAACTACACACTTAGTTTCTTTGCTTTATAACTAGGAGCAGAAAAGAATATTTTTCTAAGAAATTATGCTTTTCACTAATCAATAGAGCCCCCCCCCCCCCCATCATAACAATGCACTTAGTTTTGTTTAAATAATACCCAGGAGAAGAGAAGAAGATTTTCAAAGAATTAATGCATTTTCACTATATAATCAATAGAGCCCCGTCATAACACCAGAACCCCTGACCAAGGGGCCATGAAATTCACAATTTTAAGAAAGTCATCATTGCTTATCATAACCATGCACTTAATTTGTTAAAATAATACCCAGGAGAAGAGAAGGAGATTTTCAAAGAAATAATGCACTTTAATTCACCACATGATCTATATAACCCCACCCTAGCACCAGAACCCCTGACCCTGAGGCCATAAATTTCCTATTTCAATTTTGGTAGAGGGCCCAATGCTTATTACAATCATGGCAACAGTTTGACTGCTTGATGTCCAGGAGTAAAGAGATTGCATCAATTTTGGTGGTTTTAGTCCCACCCCTAGGGCCCCAGGGGGCAGGGATCATGAAATTCACAATGTTTGTTTCTCTTCACTTAAAGATGCTATGTGACAAAATTGGTTGAAATTTGTTTAGCGGTTCTTGAGAAGAAGTTGAAAATGTTCAAAGTTAATGCACGACGGACGACGCAAGACGACGGACAAAAACGGATAGCAATAGATCACCTGAGTGTCTCAGGTGACCTAAAAAGTAACTATATTTCATCTCCATGACCGTTTAAATGCCATTCTAAACATTATTTCTAAAGAAAACTGAAATTTAATTAGAAATTGTAAAGGAGAAAGCATAGTAAAAACCGATGATATAAAAATCAAAACACAAATAAAACTGTGATGGTTTCCATAAATGGATGACTCAGGATTGTGACAAAGTGGAACAGTTCACCGCATTTTCTCATTCAACAACATCCTCCCCCCCTTCCTTCAAATTCAAATCTCTACCTTAAGTCATTGATTTTGAAGGAGTAAGGCCAAGGGACAGTTTCTTTTATCAATGTACATGTACATGTAATATATGGATCGATAATACAATATGAACGTACTTTCACATACTTTATCAATTGTTTTCTTAAATAAAGATTTAATTATAAACAATAAAACGACTTCGTTTATGGGTTTGCCATCCATACATTTTTTACATAACCCACTCTTGCAGTTTATGACCCCCCTCCCTGCAATTTTGCAACCGTATATCCAACGAAACAATTATATTCTTTAAAATTTTAGAAAATGTTTATTCTTTACATGTATTTGTTTATATGATGGTGATGACTCCAATCATAGCTCTACAACTATCACTGATATCTGATATGTAGCACAAGTAATCCCCAGATAGATCATCTAGAATCGCAACACTGGAAAACCATGAATAATATAAATGTTTGGGGATGGTATTAAAATATTGCCTCCTCCATGGCTATATTTATACTACACGTCAACATTAACATACGTTTTTTTCTGTCTGTATTGCGCACTTCTTAAGTGTTTATGTTGAATCAAACTTATTAAAAGGCCTTTGTAAATCCCAAGCAATTGGAAATTTAACACTGATATGATTAAGTATTACGGGCAGTTAAATATCCATAAACAAGACCGGGAAGTCTTTCAAATGGAATACAAGATTAAATATTGGAAAGAAGGGGTTTTCATAGTTTCATTAACTTTTAAAAGCAATATTGGAGGTAAATAACTATCATTACAAACATCAGGGGAACAGGAGGAATGACTTATTTTAAGTGTTTAAAACCATAAGTTGCTGTTGTTTTGCATGTCATGCTACTTTTTGTTAATATTATCAAAGGTGACAAAGATGCATCGCTCTATACAATTATCAAAGGTGACAAAGATGCATCGCTCTATACAAAATTGCAAAATCTCCAAACTTTAAAACTTTTCTCAATCATAAGAAAATTAGGCTACGGCCCAATCAATAAAAAAAATGAATGAATTGTAAACATGATATTTAAATATTATGTTTAGTTAAAAAGCTGCAAGACTTAGTGCACTTCATTTTACTTTCTATCAAGTTTTTTTGAGGTTGAAATTTTACCAAATTAATTTTTATCATTTTAAGATTGCATGATAAAACGTTTCGATTTTTTAAAGATAAATCTTTCTTTTTTTTAAACAACTTTTTTGAGTACATGTAAATATAAAAGGTGAAGATAACGAACAGTAATCGATCTCAAAAAATCTTTAAACAATACTAATATGTGAAGAGGGCATAAAACGCCAACCCCTGGGAATTCCAGAGGTTGGATCAGATGCCTAAGAGGAGTAAGCTTTCCCTGTTGCTAAATATGAAACAGATGTAGCAGACCCTGTGGTGTCTTTTATTTTAAGTTCACTGGGATTTATCGAGTCGACATATCAATGAAAAACACTATTTTTAATTTAGAAAACATCGTCGATATATCTAAATGTCGAATTGAAGGTAACAGCAAATGTTTTCATCTACTCGAGTAGAAGTTTTTGAAAAAATTCTGCTTCATGGGAATATAAAAACAGGTCAGCTAATAAAGGATAACAATTTGTGCCCATTGAAATTCCAACAGTTTGTTGGAAAACTTGGTCTCCGAAGACTACACAAATGTTGTCAGTGAGGAACATCCTTTTAACGTCAACTTCAAAGTACTTGTGTATACAATCAGAGTATTTTTTTTTTAAATTTTGCTGATGATCAATCACAAGATGAGAAAATTTTCGTGTTTCTTTTTTTACTGATTGAAGGGGCGGTTGTCATATAATAAAGTCATGAAATAGAAAAATCTAAATTTGTGTAATAAAACTTATATCTGGTCTATCGTAACGAGAATTAACGATTATTATTATTATTATTATATGTACACGCTTTTTCAAAATCTGGGATACATGCGTGATTAAGATAATGATGTGATAAATAAACGCGTATGTACATGTATATTTATCTTGCATATTATATTCCCTAATTGCATTTTAAATATTTTCTTGCATCTAAATAACTGCAATGTTTTAAAGTATCTTGAAATATTTATAAATGACTAATTTAGTGTGGTTGAATACTAACATGGGCATTTGGTTAAATTAAATCTCAACAGTCATTGGTCTTCTACAGACAAAATTCCAGCAGTCATTGACCTCGGTCAAACAAATTCCATAAAAAGAATTTCCAAAATTCATCGGCCTTATACATTTACAAAATCCCAACATTCATCAGTCTCATGCAAACAAAACCCCAACAGCTGTCTGTCTATTATTCGTATTTAAATTTATTTATAAGACGAGCAATGAAATTGCGAGGGTTTTCGTGCTGAGGATATGCAAACTGGGCATTTTTAAAATTATATAATACATAAGATATATCTGAAATTAAAATTAGCCATTACATGTAATAAATGCTATATCCCAAATTCACATATAACAATAGTGTCTTTGATTGCTGAATTAATAGTTTTCGATCTATATAATTTTTGTTTAAGCAGTAGAAACATTTTCAGACTAAGAAAATAATTACCGTAACAGATGTGTCCAAATAATGATGCTAAAGCTATGAATCTTGCAGCATGCAAGATTATCATCTTCCTGTTTCATAAGGCGACCAGAAACTATGAATGCAGCCGGGATACCTGACTGCAATGAATATTAAAAGCTCTCTCTGCAAGAACTTTTAACTAGGAAGTTTTGGTCCGCTCTGTTTGGCAAAATGATTGAATATTTTATGTATTGTGTATCTATGTATAGAACTTACATAATCCAAAATGGTATGTGGAAATGCTTCACGTATCGTTATTTAAAGTCATGAAAGGAATAAGATGTAAAGTGTGTGAAACAAAAGACATTTAAAATGTTATAGTGAAATGAATTTGGGTTAAAAAAAATAAATAGTTACAGACATGTAAAATAAAAGGATAAACCTTAACAAGCCACGAACAAAAATTCCCAGATTGGTAGCAAAATGATACACATTAAGTCTAATAGCGCAAAACTTCTTTATTCCTCGGGTCGCTCACGTAGCGCAGTATAGATAAGTCGTTTACTCTAAAAGTCGCCGAGTAAGGAGTTGTTCCTTACGTCGGTGGTTCGAATCCCACAGAAGGAAGTGTAGACCGGTCTTTAGGATGAGGCCTATAAACCAAGGTTTTGTGTCACAAAAGGTGCTAGCAAGAAAAAGATCCCTCATGCAGTGCTCATATTAAAGGTTACATATGCACAAATGCTGAATATAGGGTTGGCAAGACTAGTGGTGGCTTCTCAATATGAGTGTTTAATTCTCGAAGGGAAGTTAAACAAATAAAAAACAAACAAAATACAATAAACACCATTCCAAATTCTGGGATTTATCAAATTGAATGCTGATTTAACTTCCGGTAAAAGGTACCTTTCCTCTTTGGAAAATTATCTCACAATTCCCTTTTAGTTACAGAAAGTACCCTAATTAAACAAAAACATAACAAAATAACGTTTAAAATATATCTAATTATAATAGTTCTAGAAATTATCCCCAGATTAGATCTCAGTATGCTGATTTTTGTTACATTTATCTTAAAATTCCCAGGGGAGCATGTTCTTGGACTCCCATTGTATATTCACACCCAATGCTGATGTCGAGTGATCAGTCTCCCCCCCCCCCTTTTTTTTGAGTTGAAAGGGTAGTCAAATAAAATATCAAGATAAATCCCTAAAATTGATCTTTTTGTGCATTTTCAAAATAAAAATAAATCACTTAACTTAACGATTGTGTCTTTATCATTGAGGAACACATAATCTAAGGACGAATATAGGGTCCATATAAATCAACATGTAATTTATTAGCAAATTAACTTAAATGTAGTATCGATGTCTGTGGGGTTTTTTTCGGCAGTATTTTAAAAAGGGTTAAGCAGAAAGTCAATGACCTCTACTCTTTACTATTATATAATTTGGAGCGTTCTGCATCGTAAACTTAAATAGTTAAAGGGTGGGCCTTCGTGACCTTTACAAAGAAGCGTTTTGACCCTAATATTTATATTCTACACAAAATATTAAATAAGTTTCTTGCTCCAATACTTACAACATGCAAAATAGGTTTAACTAGTAAATTAAAAAAAAGATTTCTCTTTTTATTTCTTCTAGCATATGGACTAAGTGTTTATTTGATAATACGAACAATATATGAAATACGTATCGATTGAATCGCACGTAGATTTTTTTTAAAGTGTAAATGTTCATTCATGCTGACGTTCCGATCGGCTGATCGCACCGAGGCAGACTTTATAAATGTCACACAGATGAAAAATATTACATTTCAACTAAGACCTCTCCATTGAATAATATATATTTTTTTAAAGTTTTCTAATCCTACGAGTTATTATGCTTATAATTATTACAAATAGATATATATAAAGTAAGAGAATATAGTTAAAATTAAATATATTGAATTTCAGTTAATATTTAGTTTTCTTTTCAATAAAAGGCAATCAATTTTTGAACTGAATTAACAATTCTAGATAATGAATACAAACGACTTAAAAGAACATCGACACAGATAAAAAAAAAAATTCCGTAGAATTTCCTGACTTACATATTGCTAGATCGTTTCAGTCCGCTATATTATAGGTATAACAACCTGTTACTAGACTTCTTTCATCAGAAAAATGAAATGTGCTTAATTAAAGAAATTACAAGCAAATTCAGGGAATGTGTGGCCCCCGCTTAAGGAAAAAAGAAGAGCATGTACGGGTCTATAGGAAGGGGGGGAGGCTCCGGACCCCCTGGATTTGCAGAGTTATTTAATGTATACATAGAATAAAAAATGACTTGGAACCACCCCCCCCCCCCAAAAAAAAAAAAAAAAAAAAACATGGACCACTGTAAAGAAAGATTTTTCACGGTTGGGAAAAAGGAGAAAGTGTTTTGCTTTGCTTTGTTTTGTTTGTTTGTTTGTTTGTTTGTTTTTTATTTATTTATTATTTTAATTTTTTTTTTTTTTTTTTTTTTTTTTTTTTTTGTTTTTGCTTTTTTCAAGAAATTTCTGGTTTGGCATTTTTTTTTACTGGGGCGGATCTCCTAGAAAAAAATTTGGATTCGTGCCTGGAAGAGGGTGGAAGAAATGAAAAAATGTTGCAGATGGAGAAAGAAAAAAAAAGTTGACCTTTCACTTTTGGCCTGAAGAACACTTGAATTTAAAGGACAAAATAGGCTAAGACCCCTTTTTGGCCCCTGGTTTGGGGTGTCTTTTAGAATGATGCAACAGTTTATCAATAAAAACCTGTTGTCACCCCTGCCTCAAAATAAGTAATGGTTCTACGTTAAGGAATACACAGAGGTCACAGGAAGGTCAGAAAATATGCCATTTTCCAAATTTTCTCATTTTTATGTAAATTTTCATCGATTTTACAACACATTTTGTTTCAGAAAACATAGAGCACAAGCTTGCCTATCTGCCAGATTTATATATTTCATACACTAGCATCAGATGCATCTTATGTATAAAAATCTTAGATAGGCAAGCTTGTGCTGTATGTTTCCCGAAGTGAAAAGTATCTCAAATTTGACAAAATTCAACTAGAACTGAAGAAATTCGGGAAATTGGCCTACTTCTGCAACCTCTTGTGGCCTTCTTGTAAGCTTTAAATCAAAATTAGTGCTGGTTTTAAAACAAGCATCATTTTAAGTTCCTAACTACAAACCATAACAATTTTAACTGTGTTTTGACTTTTACATCAAATAAGGGGCCAGATTGGGCCGTTACCATATCTTGTCCTTTGAAGTTCGTCCTAATGTGCTTAAAATTGGGGCGGATGGAGGATTTTTCTGCTTTATTTTCTATAATTGTAAACATCTACATCACGATCTTATCCAAAATTTTTACATTGTAAATGCCAGTAAGGATATATGAGCCGTCCCATGCAAAAAAGGTCCTTAAGGTGAAAATTTTCAAAATTGACTTTTCAATGGATTATGATAGATTATAGTGTAAAATAACCAAATATAAAGTTTGATTCAAATATTCAGAATAATTACCGAGATACAGGGAATCAAAGGTTAAGAAAATGTTAAAATTACCTCGAAAAATGACGTTCAAACTGACGCTTTTATATCCCTCAGAAATATTTGAAATATGTATCTGATTGAAAAAACATTACTTTATCACACGAAAATATACATGAAAATTTATGAATAAATCTCCTGCCTTTATTTTACATGCAATATTTGAAATAGTTGTTTTCGTTAAAGTATATCTAAATTATATACTAGTTGTCGAAACCGTTTCATTGTTATTTGTTTAATTATATAAAGAAGAGGTGTTTTGGACTCTGTATTAGACGTAAGTTACATGTACATTTTAAGAGTGTCGACATTTTTGCATGTCACATAAATGTCCATTTTGGTCAATTGTAACACACATGATTTCAAAAATCCGGTAAAAAAAATGTTTATGTAAGTTTTCTCATAAATAAAACACAGATAATGGTTTTATATCGATAAATACCTGGTATGCTTTTTTTTGAAAATGATAACGTTACACTCGCGACGTCATGTTACACTGTAGACGTGAATATTGCTCTGATATACGGTTCAGAGAAAAGTAAATATTAAATAAAAAAAACAAACAAATAAAAGATATGTGTTTAGATGTTTTACAGACTTGTATTTATTTGTAGTTTATGAAAAATATTTTGTTTAAAATTTTAAAAAGAATCCGTAAGATAAGACTGATTATATTGCGTCTTCCTTGTAATTATAGAGTTCGTTGTTTGATAATTTTTCATCATAAGTATATAATTTTTGTTGTTTTGTTCATGACCTAGATGAATTTATGAAAGAATGCTTGAAGGGCGGATACAGAAAATTAATCGGCAAGAGGGGGAGGGGGGATCTGCAGTATCACAATCCAGTTAAAATTTTCTGACAAGTTAAAGAATGAAGTTTGAGGAGGTTTTCTGACAAAATAAATGAAGTTTAGGGAAAGGGGGGGGGGCAGTATGTACCTACGATACTGAACATATATGTATTCATTGTCCTACATTGGTAAATATTGACACACGCAAATAATAAGTGCCGAGACAATCCCTTTCCCCCTTTACATGGGTAATGTATATTTCTTACGATATTGTACATATTAGACCATTTGTCAAAATTGGTTGATTGCCCTCACCGCCAGCTAATTATGGCCCGACTCAAAACTCTTTCTAACTGGCGGAAGCATTTTTTATTGCATTTCGGAAAATAGATTTTGAAAATTCAGCATTGATATCAAAATTTTCTGACCACCTACCGACCCAATATTTTCGTCCTGAGTCGGGAGAGGGCATACAAACATTATTTTAAAGTTGGTCATATTCCCTGCAATATTGGCGTAAACCGTCACAATATTTGCACCGCCTATTTGCACTGTAGCGAGTTATAATCGGATCAATATTCGTATGTCTTACAGTGAACATGTAATCTCATAAAAATTGAGGATGAGGAAATAATTTTCATATTATCATCATATCCTTATACGATCATTTTAAGTTCAGAATATATTTTGAAGTTTGAAGTGTTCTTTTTATGTCATATTGATTCATCATGTAACCCCCCCCCCCCCTTTTCGCTAAATTTTGTTTGAAGAAAAAAAATTATAAGCTTAAGCCTACATATTCTTCCATTCATTTTGTTGTTCTCAAATTTTGTGGAGGTAGTTTGGGTCTAATAAGATATGTCGTTGATCGGGAAAGAGGGAATGAGTGGCGCTGCGGGCCGGAAGTAGTAGTTCCGCATTCCTAGGACTCTTCCCGAAATCACATATTACATGTATAAATCCAAAGTAATGAGTATATCAGTTTCCGAGTTTATGAAAGCTTTTAACGATGGACGGCAATTTTAACTTTGAAGAAATACGCACGGAAGTGGCCAGTAAATTCGTCAGGCCTCCGAACACATACAGTTTTAATTACATACTAGTATATAACAGAGTTCTTTGACAACAATTAGCGAATTGAGTAATAAAATGACATAATATTCAAACTAAGATTTATTTTAAGAGTCGATTTTGCACGGTGATAGAAGTGTTTATCTCAGATATAAAAAGAAATCAAATTTTCTTCGCTGACACTAACAACTTGTCGTTTAAAGCTCGTAAAATTTTGACATGTACTAGTATTTGTGAAATGCCCCTTGACGCGAGGTCTGATAAATTTTGTACGCATTGGATATTCTTGTATCTATCTACTGAGTAACCTCTAGCTGTATCGTCGACATTGCTGAGCACTGGCATTTTAGCTTCTTTTTTTTTTTGTCAAAAAGGGATTAACTCCCTACCGAAATACATTGTTTTTCTTTCTTTGTTTTGTTTTGTTTTTTTTTTTTTTGGGGGGGGGGGTATTTTTAACTGGTCATTTTAAGTCCCCCCCTTTTCTGAAAAACGTTGTTACGAACATGCCTAAAGAAATGGCCAAATATGATTCATTCAAAAGAATTAGGCAGTCATTCTTCCCATTTATCAATAAAAGATTAAACAGAACTTATAGCAAACCTTCCTACACAAAAATGTACTTATTTTCGTAACCTTTAATTCAGACAAACATTGCATCTTTGGAAGAAATTAAAATAACAATCAGATGCAATATTACAGGGAAATAAATCTGTATTCAATCTTTCAGATTTAATTTCCAGAATTATGTTTTTGGGGTTTTATAAATATTGACCCATTATTTACCAGGCATGTTGTTGTTGGGGGGGGGGGGTTCCATACATGTTTCACTGGTAGTTGAATGATATAGAATGAAGATGTTTACTGAATGGCTAATTGCACCCACCTCTACCCCCCCCCCTTTTTTTTATAGCAAACTCAAATCTTCCCATATAATGCATAAAAATAATCTGGTCATTATTTTTGGGTTGCAGCATTTACTTTTTTCTCCTTTTTTCCGCCTGGTCCAAGACTTTTAACAAATGATACTAGATTTTATTCTCAAATTTCAAGAAATATATATCGTAGCAAACACATTAGTCTCGTTCAACCACAAGCTAGGCTGTCTCCGTAAACAGTAAAAACCGGTTCTTTACTTGAATGAGACAACAAACACATTGACCTGCATATGACCGTGACGAAGGCAGATCGCCAATCGCGTTTATGCATACACAGTGACTGTTGTTTTGAAAAAAAAAAATCAGATGTTTTCTTCATTAAATTTAATGCGTTACAAAGAATCAATCTTTTCAAACTTCGTCATTTGCTAATGTAGAGCTGAACAAAATTTTAATCGTATATATAAACCTATATGCTGGGAACGGTTTAAGATTTTTTTTTTCATTTATTGTTAATTATCTTAATTCGGTTACTATGTATGTGTGTTAAAAAGGATGTGTCATGCAGATATATATATCGATTATGTACATGTACAATCGCTTTCAATGTGTTAAAGTAAAATTTTAAGTGTTAAAAATTGGATAAAAAACTACACCTAATTATATCAACAATATTTAATATTCAATATTGGAAATGTCCATTTATATGGAACTTAGCTCTAAAATTCATATTTTCTTTTTCCCTGATATTTTATTGGCTCTAAATGATATATACAACAATGAAAATAAGTTGATAGCGCTCAGGTAAAAATGTTGGAAAAATATGTAACATACGCAACTTGCATTTTATGACGTTATCATTACCGGCGTTTTTCTCATTATGACGTCAAAATACATAAGGGCCCTTTTCGCATGGGACGGCTCATATACATTTGATAGCTTTTTCTTTAAAATATGTACAGAAGATTCTTTTTAATTAAAATATTTATAACACTGAAATAATGAATTTATGAGAGGTACATGTATGTACACATCAGACGTCGTAACTGCTTGTATGAAATTTGGGGCGGATCCAAATACTTTGTGCATATTGATGTTTTATGCACATTTTATTCACCTATACTTATTGGCCTTTTTCTAAATATATATTTTTCATTTGACCAACAAATACTTGTGCTTCGTCAGAAAATATCACAGATTTCCACTTGTCCTTATAACGTCCAGACTTCACAACACCTTGTATGAAACTGGGCGCAGGTCCAAATACTTTGTGCATACATGTATTGGTGCTTTATGTGTCATTCACAACTTCTCCTTGGCTTTTCTCTTAATATATATTTTTTTCGTTTGACCAATAAATACTTGACAGGTGCTTTGTCTGAAAATTTCACATATTTCAACTGTCCTTATAACGTCCATTTTTTTTTTTTTCGTTTTTGACACGTTCGATATTGTCTAAATTTTACACAACACTTGTTGTCTTGTTGCCTTTACGAAATAGTCCCAATAGATGTTATTAGAATATAAAGTCCGCCGACAATGTGTATTATATTTAACTAACTCTCCACATGCTCCTGTACTAAAAGTAGTGGCACGCGACTTTTAATACAAACGGGGAGTAACTCTATAACTTATAGCGTGAGCGATACCAACAAATTCCCAACTGACTTTTGATAACAAAAAAAAAAAAAAAAAAAAAAAAAAGGAACAAGACCGTTTGAGAGGGCGGGCGGAGCCATAGGGAGTTATATGGTACAAGTAGAGCTTTTACAAAAAGCTTTGCCGTCTTAAGTAACAACCTAAAACAGTAAACTGAGCTATACCTACATTGCATCAGGCCGTGTTTCTAGGCTTTGTATTTCTTCCGCAGTTTTTTTTTTACTGACATTAGCCTTACCATGTGAAAGTTCAACCAGACGTTCGGCTGTCTCCGTAAACTCCGACACAGCTAGTCGATCGATATTAGAAAAAAATATTAGACAGTAAAAAAAAAAAAAAAAAAAAAAAAAAAAAAAAAAAAAAAGAATAAATATAAGCAGTAAAGCTTGCATATAATAATGAACATTTCTGTTTACATGAAAATAGAGAATGCTTTTTAGTTATTGCTATATAAAAAAATAATGTGTTATTTCATTGTAGGTTTATTTATTGCCATTTTCCTCTGATCGTTTTGTCAATCTTTTTTAAGATTAAAAATGTTGAACAATTGTTAAGTCGTACGAAAATTAGATCACCAGAAAATTTTCTCCCTTGCCTAGAACAGCATTTCAAGCAATGAAATAATTGAAATTTTTTACATTATGAAATTTCCACCAATCGTAAAAGAGAGGAAGTGTTTAGTCCTAAGACTATAAGACACTTCAACTCTGTAGACCGTCTTCCAAAGAAGACGGTAATGAAATTTCATTGCAAAAGCTCTACATCGGTTAGAGATATTGCCCGGGAACGAAAGTATTACACACAGACAGAATGTATGAATTTACAACCTTTACCTTTGACCTTTTGACTTTAAAATTAATAGGGGTCATCTTAATTTAGGCCAAAGGGGGAAAATTTCATTGCAAAACCTCAAGGGTTTCTCGAGACATATCGGGCGGAAACAAAATTGTAACAGACAGACAGAAATATATCTAGACGGACGGACATACAGACCCAAATTAATATCCCCCACTTTCAATGAAAACGGGGGACAAAAAGTAGAATCAATGAAAGTCAAACAGGAATTGTTAAAGAAACGCCTAACGAATTGTCCAGTGTTTCATATTTGTGGTCAGTAATCAAAGCAATACACACTCAGTAAATCGAAAATTACTTCCTAAAAACACTCTAAAGTTGAAATTAAAGGATGTTGGAGTTCCTCATTGACAACATTTAAGTATCTTTGGAGACCAAGTTTCCAAAAAACTATTTTATGCCCTCTTCACATATTTGTATTGTTGATAATTACCTAGTACTTCGGTGCTAGCTTGAAAATACGGGATATATATTTAATTGCTGTAGTAAAATTTAGAAATTTATTTCAAAATTAAGGATTGTCTCCTACATGCATACATGCAGCTCTGATCCTTCGACGTATTTGGCTCCAGTCTTTGGCACCTTTTTTCAGCTCTTCCAAGTCTTTTTATTTAAATATTTTGGATTTCCAACGTTTCGGCTTACGCATCAATGAAGAGACATAATTTGTTGAAATGCGCATCTGGTGCATCAAAATTAGCACCGTATATGATTTACACCCAGTAAATCGAAAATTACTTCCTTAAAACACTGTAAGTTGAAATTAAAGATGTTGAAGTTCCTCATTAAGTGTCTTCGGAGACCAAGTTTCCAACAAACTATTTTATGCCTTTTTCACATATTTGTATTATTGATAATTTTTTTTGAGATTGATCACTATTTCGTTACATGTATGTACACCGTTTACATGCATCTGTAGGGTAAGTCGCATTTTATAGTCATTTCTATTAATTTTATAGTAATCAAACAGAACCAATCAGTGTAAGTGTTATAAAGTAATTATTCAAAATCAGGATAATATCTTTTGCTATTATAGAGAGCTGACTTATAGTGTATCCTAGCGCCAAATTTAACTTAAAATCTTAAAAATTGAAAAAGTTACATTAATTTTGAAAATCAAAGATTATAATTTGTTTTATTTTAAGTAATCATACCAAAAAATAAACAGTGTATGGGAGAAAATGATAAAAGAAATAATAAATTTAAATGAGCTCGAGTCTTTTTGCAATTGAACTTAAACTGAGAAGTAACATGTTTAGAAAAAAAATTCTCGGAATTCTTTTTTTTTTTCCCCGTCAATTTGACAAAAAATGAAATAAGAAATAAAAGAGCCTGAATCTTTTGCAAGGTTTTAAATTAAGAAATGGCTATTTTAGTAGGCATAGGAACATCGGATATATATAAAAAAGCAAATGGAATTAATTTTTGGTGTGTAGTTTAATTGTGAATAAAAATAAAGCTTTATTCAAATCTTACCAAAACTGAAGGTAAAGAAACGGTTTGAAATTGTTTAAAAACAAAGGTCAGACAGATTGACGACTCTATATGTTAAAATATAATGTCTTCGAAGAAAAAAAAATTTAAAGAAGAATACAGAAAGCCTTTAAGTTAATACATAAATATTTCTTTTAATATTTATATAACTATTGTTGTAAAAATACATATACAGATAAAGTGATCTTAAAGGGAATAAAAAGGTCACTGTCATATGTATGTTTTCTAAATAATTTAAAAAATAATAATAGAATGTTCATGAAA
This sequence comes from Saccostrea echinata, assembly GCF_033153115.1. NCBI lineage: Eukaryota > Metazoa > Mollusca > Bivalvia > Ostreida > Ostreidae > Saccostrea > Saccostrea echinata. The sequence continues at coordinate 3,648,944 of NW_026889774.1, read as the reverse complement.
TTCAAAGGATGACCTTGCAAGATTTTCATTAACATACAGTAGCGTATTCATTGAGTCTCTATGAAGGCTTCACATACGGGTCTGTCATTTGTATATATGTGCCTTGAGTTGTGTCTGCACAAGGACTTAGGTAATGATCATTGAAGTCTTCTGCAGGTTTTGCTGCCTTCATGTCTTCATGTTCCATCATTTCGGCTATAGTATTGTATTCTCCAGAGCTTGGTCTGTCAAAATCTCTTTGATATTCTCTGTTCATAAATGTAGAATACTGATTTCTCTCGGACATGACTGAGCTTTCGTAGTGAAGCCTGGTAAATGAAGAAGAAATCATTTTGTTTGTTTGTTTCATTTTTTTTGACAGATATCCAGTTACAAAATTTCATTACTAACCCTGTTGGCTTTGTTGTTTTCCGGAGATGAATGACTCGACACAGAAAAATGAAGACTATCAAAGCCACCAAGACTCCAAATCCTATTCCCATGTACACGTACAAAAAACTGCCGTTCCCTGAATCAGGTTTGGATGTCGATATATCTGTCAATGGTGCGATAGACAATATATAAAATACCATTTATGTATTAACATAAGTTTTGAAAATATTACCTTGAAAGGTAGAGGGAAAAAAGTAGAAAAATCATTTCCTGTATAATGCATTTGTTTTAATATGTCAAATGCATTAGAAATTGGAAAAAAAATAATGAAAATAATGTTTAACATTTTTATTTTGACTCATTCAATTATATTAACTTAAATTTAAATAATTTTTCTGAGAAAATATTTGAATCGTACAGAGACATAAACCGCTGGTATCATGATTCCAATCTCCAGTGGAATTACAGATGAGGTATTCCGGAGTGGCACGGTTGTAGTTTTCTTCACAGGAGAAGTCACATGTTTCACCAACCTTTCTACTACAATCAAGAGCTAGTCTGGCATGATGAATGGAGAACGGACATAAAATCTCTGCAGAAAAATTTAAAAGATCACGAGTGAATATACATAATTTTTAAATCTTTTTTTCATAAACCTATAAAAAGTTATTGTATATTCGTAAGTATTTTAGTTTTCTAAATTTAAAATGAATTAAAGGTTATTTTTAGGTTTGTAAAGCCACTATAGAATTATGAAAAAACGATAGTAATGCAACTATCATACCACAGCATATTTGCTGTTTAACGTTTAAAGTTAAATGCGTAGAAAGTGTGCATGTTGCTTTAGGTAATTTAATTTTACTGAGCTCAAACGGCAAGAATCAAATAGAAGCGCTTTGATGTACATTGTGTCATTATTTTAAGTAGATTTCCTATTCGAGACTTTTTCACGTTTACCTGTACAAACAAGATCAGTGTCTGGGCTCCACTGACCCGAAGAATTACAAGCGAGGGTAGTGTTCGCCATCTGTTTAAAACTCGACTTGCACTCAAACTGACATGTTTGACCAGGATAAGGAAAACATTCCAGGAAATCCATATTTATGTGAGTTGTTCTACAACTTGGCACTGAAAGATGATAAAAGTGTAAAACATTTATTGAAAATCCTGTTATTTCTGAAGAGTATTGGACGTTAAATAATAAAGTCAGAGAAAGATCATTAAAGTATTTGAAAAATATTTTTAGATTGATAAGCTATACAATAAATCGCTGGACGCCTTTAATAATGAAAAGCAGTTTTCTTAATTTAATTAAAAAAACAACTTCTCTATTAGAAAACTAGGGATATACGAGTATCAATTTAATCATTTATTAAATCTTACCTCCCGCGCAAATTGCATTATTTGGTTCCAAACTCACGTTTTCTTCACAATCACATGTTCTTCCTTCAGGAACTGGTAAGCAAAAGGTACTGCACAGACCATTCCTTACAGAGCAGCTCGTGTTTACTAGGGAAAAGTTTTACTTTAGACTTACTATAGTTATGTGACAAAAAAGACTAGGAAATTTTACAATGAAAAGAAGAAACATCCTTTCCTGGCTGTTTTTTTTATATCAAAAAGGTTAGATTGCAATAAAACGTATAATTAATCTTTAAATGTATCTTACTTTCTTCAGAGTTTGTGTTGGGTATTTTTGTCATAAAAATCATACATATGTAGCATGAAAACACCATTCCTTCTAGTTCAGATAACCTGTTATCTGTTATTCACATGCAAGCATTAATTACCATCAATGATGTCGTTAGAATAGATATCAATACTGTCAAGCCGTCCAAGCTCTGGGTGATTCTTCATAAAGGGAACTTCCGTTCCTTTGGTTTTATCAATTTTTGTTATACGTCTAAAATTTAAAAAAGAATTTGGCACGGTACAACTATATATGTAATTATAACAAGATATTTGCAAATCATTTAGAAAAGCTGCTATTTTTATAATGTATGTAAACATTGGATTATTCCCATTTATTAACTCTGTGACAACTGATCATTCAACTCTGTATTTCTATGCTCTAACATAGATGTTTTTCTTTTTGTGGATAATAATTATCTTCTCATGGATAATATATATATATATATATATATATATATATATATATATATATATATATATATATATATATATATATATATATTGGATTCAGCCTTTGCAGATTTCAACGTATTTTAATTAATGTCATCAATTATGCAAAGATGATACAATTTATTTATTTCTTCTCTTGTGAACTTACATTTCTATAATTTTATTTAATCAGAGACGAAAACATAATGTTATACGCAAATAGTCAAATGAACAGCATAATGAATTGTCGTAAAAAGCAAACGTAGGCGAAAGAATACAACTGTTTTTTGGACTACTTTTTACCTATGACACCAAAATAAATAGTACAGTTTACATAAATATTCCAAATCTATATTGAATCATTATTTACTTTTTAAAATTCAAATCCATTTATCGTGTTTCTAATTTTTCAGTTATTCTGAAAAGAAGGTAAAGTCACCATTTAAATATAGCTATGTAGACACATAAAATGTAAAGAAATCTGCCGTCACGGTAGCGCTCGCTCCGTGATCAGAAGGTCGTGTGTTCGAATCACGGCTGCGACTGACTTAAGTCGATAAAAAATAGATAGCAACTGTTCCTTCGCCAAGCTCTGGGTACTTCGAAGTGAAAGTTGCAGGTCATTCGGATAAGACCTTAAAAACCGATGCCCCGTGTCATGGTAGGCATCAATGGTCCTGAGTGCCGAGTAAAGGTCTAAATTTGAAGCCCTTCACCGGTATATGGTGACGTCTCTATATAAGTGAAAAATTCTCGAACGGGACGTAAAACAACATACAATCAATCAATAAAAAATATAACGAGATTGTTATGTATCTTACTGTCTATTCCATGCCGTATAGTACAGAAACTGTCCATTTAACACAATGTCAACAAGTTGTGCATCCTTGTCGGTCATCAAAACGCGTTGGTTTCTTCCATCGAGATCTGAGTATTCTATCGTGTTCCTCTGACCATCAGTCCAGTAGAGTCGATCAGCTAAACAGTATTGCATGTAACTTGTCATATAGAGCAGCGTGTTTAAGTTTTTTTTTCTGTTTTGTTAATTATGATTCTATAAAAAAAATATTTATCAAGCGAACATGAAAATAGAGAACTTAAAAACTAACTTTCAAAGTCCAAAGCTAAACCATTTGGGGATCCACCACTGATTGTTACTATGTATTCTTTAGAGGTACCATCCATGAATGCCCTTCCTATTTTGGAAACTTCCAAAGTCTCTGTCCAAAACAGTATTCTGAATGCAGAAGGCATTTAATATAAATAGTTAATACGGATAATTTTTCAGAGATACATACCGAAGCTGGTTTAATTATTTAAGTCTAAATAGACTCCATAATAATTTTATAAAATAATATAATATGACTATTAATAACAAATACATACCCTTTTGCTGAATATAATACAATTGCTCTTGGATTTTGCAAGTCATGTATCAATATTTTGTGAACTAATTGTGTTCTGTGTAAAACTCCAACATAACTGCTATTTGGCTGAGAAGAAATTGCCGTGAAGTAAATGTTTCCGGTCGATTGGTCAACTGCCATACGCTCAGCATAAGCAAAGCCTTGATAAAACATGTAAACAACAAACATTGCTCGATATGTTCATAAGTTTTCGTAACGGTTGTAATTATGATATAAAAAAAAAAATCTTTATAAGGTTCATTATTACATTATTTTCAATTTGTTACATTACACATACATTGACTCTCTCTCTCTCTCTCTCTGTGTGTGTTCAAAAATATTCTCAAATTTGATCCCCTAAAATAAGGACTATTAGTAAAAAAAAAAACAACACATTTTCATATACCCCCATTTTATATCAATTTTGGAATGGGCAGTAAAATATAACAAATGTTCAAATACCTGTTACAGTTGTCAAGGTTGACTGTTTTCCTTGAAGAGAAAATACTTGTACTGTTCTCGAAATTGAATTGGAATGAATTATATCCTTTGTCATTTTATCTAAAGTTATTCCTGAGGTGTGTTGTACATTGATTGGTAGTTTCACAATTTCTTCTGTATTAAAATTGATCTGTAGAATTCGTCCATGGGTGAAATCAGACACAATTATGAAGTCTGTTTTCTGAATATCTACAAATTAAAGAAAAAAAGCTTCAGACACCACAGATTCTGTTACCTCTGTTTCATATTTGGGTTTTTTTTCTCACTAAAGACGATGAGGACCAACTTACAACGAAATTGTATGAAAAACGTTATCGCCTGCATATGAGATTTATGTCTTTTTTGTGTGGAAATTTTATAATAGCAAAATTAACCTTTCATTGGGTCGTACTTTTTCTGACTTATTCATACCGATTGATGGGCCTTTGTTCTGTTTACTAAATTTGACTATGTGATCAGTACATGGACTCTCAGTGGGTGTCGACAGTGGATTCTTTCTCTTCCTAAGCATTTGAACCACCTCTGACATTTCCTGTGGTTCGTGATTTTATTTGGTTCGAACACTGTTCTTTATGTTCATTTTGCCAGTGTACCATTCTTTTTTTAACGGATAAAGATGGGAGTCATTAAGCATGTGTATTATCTTTCTTTAAAGTACAAAGTACCTTTAGGAACCTCAAAGAGAATGTCGTGGATTATTCAATGACAGTCATAATCAACTATGGATAAAAATGACTGTGAAAGGCACAAATGCATGTATAACAACTTTTGATCAGATAAGAACTGTCTTGCAAGATTATACAAAACGTAAGGTAGTCATGATTTAAAGGGATTTATAAAATATTGTGGAATTTCAAAAGATTTATTGCATGTTATTAAACGTCTTCTTAGAATTTTGTTTTAAGGGGAGAAAGGACACGTGTCTCATGACTCAATTGACAACATCATAGTCTCTGTTGATATATATGCTAAACGTTGTTAAAATAACCAGTTTTTGTGTCATTTGTTTAGCTTCAACAATTAATATAAAAATATTTATGAGTTTTTTAAGATCATGTCAATATTCACAAATTGATTGATTCACCCATCCATTTCTTTTCGCTGCCTTCTAACATACCAGTGAGTCATGTATGAATTGATCAAGTGCACGTTGTTTACACGGTCAGTTTTATTTCATAACAACAGATCACAGTGAATACATCGTGATGGATTTTTGAACCAGGAATTAAAGTTATAAATTTTGCATGTTCGGTACGTAGCAGATATTCTCTGTATTTATATTGAATTTTTCTTGCTAAAGTTTTCGTATGATGTCACAGTCGTTTTACTCATACTCGGAAAATGTATACGTGAAGCGTTTTTATTATGGTTAAAACTTGTGTCCTGTGTGATACTGAGGTAAGCATCGATAACAGTTAATTATTACGACGACGGACTTCAGTTCAATCATAATTTTTTTTTTCCAGTATGAGTTTTTTGTCTTGAAGCTGCCTTGAAAAGTGCGTAAATTATCCCACCCATATACAGTCTGAATTAAAAAAAATGCTTTAAGAAGATTAAAACATTACCAATATTCTGAAATATTTGAATGGGTACGTGTCTTCTTATTAATTATTATCTGTGCGATAAATCACATTATAGACTCAGTAATGGACCCGAAAACATGAAGAATCGAAACTTTATACAGGCACTAGACGGTGCTGTATTTGTGTGGCAATATCTTGGACTTATCGTAACTGGAAAAAATAACTATAATCAGGCTACCACTCTCAAATATAAATACTCACTACTGTCACATGACTTTTGTTCTGCTTGAAGTTGTAAACCAATATCGCATCCACATTTACTTCCGGTTTCTGTAGGAATACAAATATCATCACATCTTCCATTGAGAATTTTACAAGTGCCTACAAAATAAAAAAAATACAATACAAAGATTAATTCAGATGTTTTATCACTGAAAGAAAAAATTACACTTGGGTGATTAAGTAGTTATTACATACTGAAGATAACATGCATTATAAGGGTGCGAATTTTAAAAATATTATTTTTGCGAAGGATAATTTTTTTTTAAAAAGTACGGAAGCCCACTGAGGCTAGTTCAGAAAAAGAAATATTTCTTATTGTCACTAGTGTTTAAAATCAATTATCATTGCAATTGCACGCAAAATTTCGTGTTTAAACACAATAATCATTGCGTTTAAACGCAAAGATTGCATTTAATTGCAATGTATAATCTTTATGTTTAAAGGCAATTATTAATATAAAACCCTGCAGCGCACAATAGCCCCACGCATTATTTCTTTCTCGGATTTACGTATTAGGAAAGTGTGTATTGTCTAGCTTTATAGAATCAGCAGGAAAATTTATACAAGAGAAATAATGCCGGGCTGTAAAAGCAAAGGCAACCAAAGGACGAGACATATCCTAATTTAAACTTATTAGACCTCGATATTCTTAATGAAAGTTTGGTCAGTTGCTTACAATCACCAATCACATTTTCTCTTTTGTAATTTTTTCTTCTTTGAAACATTTTCAGCAAACAAATAGAATGGATCTTCTAAATAAAAGACCAAAGAAGAAAACAAAAGTGAAAAAATTATCCCCAACATTGCGGTTACAAAGTTTAACCCTTGTACAAAGGGGTTCAGGGAACGACTTATGAGTGTTTAAATTACGTAAAGCATGTTGAAGTATTTAGACTTCAATGTATATTCACAACCCTTACTATGGTTGCACATACAATAAACACGAGAACATAGGTGATGGAATCATATGAGATCAAATTTAAAATCAAATGAAAACAGATTGATCAATGTGTACTACCAAACTGACAAGTGCTATCAATACAATTAGTTGGGATATGTAAGCAGTTGATCAAAGACTTCATTAAGAATCGTTTACTCTGGTTGTTAGGATGCCATTGTTTTACTACAATTCTCAAAAACAGGAACAAGGTGCAAAACGACACAGACTTTGCATAGAGATATTAATCTTTGAACCAATAATCGCCTACAATAAACACAAAAACACGGGGGAAACAATAATCCAGTTATACGAAAAATGCTAAATAGGATCAGGTGGATTTGAGGAGGAATGGTCTTAAGTGCACTTTATAGACCGCTGAAACACTCTTCGCTTCCATGATAACGAATTTATTCAAAAAAAAAAAAAACAAAAACAAAAAAAACAAAAACAAACAAACAAACAAACAAACAAACAAACGGTTCTTTAAAGTGTCTGGTCCCAGTAATTATGTTTTAGCTTATTGATGTCTGGTTTTGAAACTACTGTATCATAGTTTTTAAATGCAGAACGAATCCCTAAAATGAAAGATTATTGCGTTTAAACGCAAAAAGTATTGCGTTTAGACGCAAAAGTTCTTGCCTTTAAACTCAAAATTTCTTGCGTTTAAACGCAAACTTTTGCGATTAAACGCAATGAAGATTATTGCGGTTAAACGCAATGTTTTGCGTTTAAATGCAATAATAATTGCGTTTAAACGCACTAACAAATATTTCTTTCTCTGATCTGGCCTCGACTGGCTTCCGTACAAAAGTAAAAAAAAAAAATTACAATTTTGAAACAGAGCAAACATAGACCATTAAAACATCAGAGGTAAATCAGGTGCAATGGAGAAGTAAGCATCCCCTGTCGACCAGTCTCGCCGGCAGTATGCCCTTTGTTATTATAAGGTAAACGGGAAAAGATAAGATTTTATTAAATCTAGAAAGAAAGAAAAAAAACTACTACACGTCCATAGAATTTTAGCGTCTAATTTCATGCTTCTCAATTATTCTATAATGCTCCCTTTACCCTAACAAAAATTCATTATAGTTAAGTATAAAGAGGATATTCAATGTTTTGTAGATGAATATGCTTCGCACTCTTGAAAATGTAAATCAAAATCCTGTCCCACTCGTGAAATAAATTCCATATTCATCTTCAAAACATTGAATTTTCTGTTTATAACATTTTCTTGGGAATTTGGGAAGGAAAATCAAGAGTTTTGTCGCACTTCTGATATTCTCACACTGTGAGAATACCATTTTGATATCCTTTCACACTGTGTCAGAATATTACTTTTATTCAATAAATAAATTACAGTATTTGTTGAAAATGTAATAAATAATATATATGTCACATGTAACTATTTAAGGAATAACTGTCTTATTTTTTGGATTCATGATGTGATTAATCGAGTGGCTTGCGTGATAATTTGCATAAACGCCGAAGGCGTTTATGCATAAAATTATCACGCAAGCCAATCGATTGATCATCGTCATGAATCCAAAAAATCTGAGTTATTCCTTATATTTACATGCCCCTGATTCTGCAAATTCCAGTGCTAATAGCCCCGCTTCTCTCTCTATTTGTCCCGCCCCGCACGTGATTTTTTTTTAACCGCGCCTATCGATGAACCAGTAGATTTATGTAGAAATAAAGTATTTTTACAATTTGTAATTTTATCTCGGACAAAGACATTGGAAATGTAAATATAGTTATATCAAAGTTGTCTCAAACTCTTAACTATAGTGAATAAAAGTACTTTTCAGATTTGAAATTTGTGGATTTCAGATTGTAATATTTTATGTTCTATAGTTCATACATATATATTTGTTATATCAAATAGAAATATTACTTGAATATTAACATATTAATTACAAATTACACATCATTGTTATTGAATTTAAAAGATTTTAAACATTTAAAATCTCAAAAAAATGTTCTAAACTAAGGTAAAGTTTCATAGTAAACTATAGTTTACTATAGTAAATTTTGTAAGGGTAATACCAATAACGGTATACATTTTACATTCCAAATTAGTTGTCAACAGATTACATATACCTCTCAAATCATCTTGTAGAGTTGGATCAAATACCCCAACCTCCATTGGGTTTGGAAATATATTGAAGTAAACTTCTGATGCAGACGATGTTTTGCTTGAAAAATGAATTTCCTCTCCACTTAGCCAGCCAATGAAATCCTAAAAATCATTTAAATGAGATTGGTTTCTTAATTACTATTTTTATTTTTGCTTCAAAATCTACAACATATTATTAACTTCTACTGCATGTATTCATCTACTCGTAATATTCTGTACGCATTTAAACAGTTTTTGAACTTTAAAATATTGAATCATCTCATTACGCATCAGTACATAATGCTGGCTTACAAAAAATATTTTCCAATAATTTAATTATTTCAAACATACGATATTAAACATGTATGGATGATAAAAAATCTCTAAAATAAATAATTAAAACATGGTTTTCCTAGACATATATACGTTTTTTCTTTTAAAGAAAACTTGTCAAGAACCTGGTAAATAAACAGATCTGTTGCACGAGAGGCTATGATATGACTTTTAATGTCTGTCCCGTTGGGCAGTGAACTTTTTACGAGTAGGCCACTCTCCAGCCAAAATAGCCTAAAACAGCAAAAGAAATGTTCTTATTACAAGTATTGTTCATGTATTAAGAAATGAAAAAATATTCTAGATGAAGCATTTTTAATTTCTCATGATTTTCTAATCTCCTAATAGAATTTTCCCGCCTCTGGGTATATGTAGCAAGGAACACAATGTTCCATTAGTGAAGCAAAAATTCAAATATATGAACTTCCGATAAATGAATTTGATTGTTACCAGCAAGTATACATTTCCACTCACTTAACCTTATTAGTTAATTACAAATATTATTTACTTATAATTAAAATGTATATATATTTCTTATATATGATGTGTCTAAAAATAAAAAAAAATCATAATGAAAGTTTTAAGGGTACAGTTTCAGGCAATACCTTTGACTTGTAGTGTCATATTTAAGGAACATCGGGTCATCTAAGTCAGATATAATGGTTTTTGGAGGTTTTCTGTACCAGGTTCCTCGCATTATAGAGTATGTAGTAGTTGAGATCCAGAATATCTCACTGTAGAAATAATGATGAATACTTTTTATAAAGAAAAAAAAAACAAGAATACTGTATTATACTTTGGTGGTGAAGTTTTAGAACTGAAAGTTTGTATAAGGTCATATACGCTGTGTAGCATCACAGATTTTCGTGCATGGTGTTTTGAGTCACAGGATAATTTTATAATAGAACTTAAAATGAAAATAAAAAATAACTTTATAAAGAAATACAATCGAACACATAGAAATTAAAGCATAAACAGCTTTAATCCAATCATATATATGTTTTCATAAACCCCAATACAAAGTTTCTTCAATAAACCTATACAGATAAAGAAACAATGGATATGTTCAACTTAGTGAGTTAATTAATATTAATAAATAGTTGTTACAAACCCATTAATTGCGTCAATCGTAAGTGATATGGGTTGCTGAAGGTTGGTGTAAACTGTTGAAGCAGTTCCGTTGTTAAGAGAAAAAGTTCTAATTGAAGACTGGTTAGGTTCAATCCAACCAAGCAAATTAGAAATCCAATCATAATTTAGATCTAAAAGGAAAAAAAAGAGAAATGGTTGTGGCTTTACATGACATTTCCAGCGCTATCGAGAGATATGGAAATGCAAAAATCCCCGTTAGTGCATCATTTTAATACCAAAAGTTTCTTAGGTGCGCAAAAGAGCAATAAAGAAATATCATTCCAACAAGTAGCAAGACCCTTGAAAAAGACTTTATAAATTGCATAAAAGCAGTTTTATATATATTTTCTTCTTTCCTTAAATCAGTTCCTTTGTTCCTGCTTCGACATCATGTTAAGAAGACCTTCTTATCGAAAAACACCTTCATTCTAAATTTCCTTTATGTGAAAACTCAATTTAATATTTTAGCATACCTGTTACGGGATTAGTAGAAAGAAGAGTTGAATAACGTTTCGTAAAAATGTCTAGTGTGTATATTTCATTCCTTTTGGCGTCAGCGAAGTAAATCATTCTTGATTTTGCGTTCATGGCAAACGTTGTCATTATTGCTGTAGGAATCTGAAAATATGGAACCCTCTCTGCTTGCCCGTTTAATGCTCTGGTATCCAACATATAAAACACAGTGGCATTATTTACGATGATTCCCTTGTCATAAAACCAGGATCTCTCTGAAATAAAAGTATAAATGACACAGACCAACAATAACATTTATAATACACAATATATAAATTGAAGAAATTGCATTTTTTGTGAAGGGTGGGGATGGGGGTGTCACAAATGTGTTTGACATATATGTATTTATAATTATACGTTACATACCAATGCAAGAAGAACTATCAGTTCCAAGTACATATCCTTCAGCACAGAGGCATTTAGGACCTGATGGAGTGTTGACACAGATGTGCTGGCAATACTGAAGAAAACATGGATCTAAAGAAGAAGTAAGTGAAATGCATTACCGACTTATTATATTTACCATAGAAACATTCAGATCTCAATATCTCATTAAGGAAAAAAGGAAATTCACTGTTTATGGTTATTTGTAAATGATTTATCTGTATAGAATATTCATTGATGACCGACAAGACAATCACAAACTTACAGGGTACCAGGAAACAGTCAAACTACTCAATATACACGTAATAAGATAAAATATCGAAACATTATCAACTTTATAATTAATTTGAATTTTTGAATATATATAATTGACGTAGCTACCATTCAGAGTTTTGTTGGTTTCCCCATCATAAATGGCTAGAGTAAATGGATCGCCGATTTTTAATGAAACATCATACAAAACTTCTCCTGAAGTAACGTCAATACCCACAAGCTTTCTTCTACTAAAGCTAACACTGTGTATCACATTCTGTCAATAGATAATCTCATGACTGTACCAATACGCTTCCATACTATCAAATTTTACAACATTTTTGTAATAATATCAGAACAAGGGAGAATGCAACAATTCATGAATCCAATTTTTTCTCGAATTTTTATTCACCCCAGAAATAAAACAATACCTCAAAGTACTGTATCCCGGTGAGAGGTATATCAATCATACGTCTCAGAACTCTTCTGTTGGACCCATCATAATCACAAACCTCCACTGTTTCTCGACCAAAGTCAGCCCAATACAGCAGGTTATTTTCAGTGTCCGTGGAAAGGGACATTACTCTTAACAAACTACTGTATATGACAACAGATCTTTTCTCTCCATCTAAGGATGCTTTTTCTATTCGACCATTCGGTGAGTTCTCGGAAAAGAATAGCAATCTAGCATACAAGATGATAAAAGCTAAAGGCATACGTATTTTTGTTAGATGTGGTATGTATAAGAGACATAATGCCAACCTTAAATTACACTAACCCAAGAAATATTTCCCTATACCTTAATATTTTTTGTTACCATAATGAATGTTACTCTCATGGACAAGCAGTCCTAATCACCCTCCTGTCATCAAAAAGAACTAGTTTTATCATATACATGTACTTGTTGATATCAATAAATTAAAAAAAAAAAACAATTAAAAAGAGTACGTTTTATTCAAAACATTTTTGGCACATAATGATAACCTTTGTTGTCGGATAAACATATATCCAAATTCATACGTCTTTGTATTATTAAACGCATGCCCATCCTCATGTAAGTATAAAGAAATTCATTCCAATAATCATGGTGATATGAACAATTACCCATCCGTCTCCTCGTTGACACTTATAATCTCAAACCCATCTTCATATTAGTTATCATAATTACATACCCATCTTCAGGGTCCAGTGCCAAGCCCTCTGGCTGCTCCAAGTGTTTATCAATTATAATTTTGTACATTGTATTTGTATTGTTCATATCCAGAGATTTCATAGCTATCCAGTTGAGAAATCCATCGCACCAATATAGATTGTTTGATAGATGATCAAATGCAATCTGGCCAAAAGCATACGACTTTCCACTGAATACCAATGAAAAGGTTAAAGATTCATTCTGCCAAATACTGTAATTGTTAACTGCATAGATTTCCCTTCCGGCGGATAAGAATAAGAGTTTATTCCTAGGATCAGCTGCAATGCTTGTGATCTGTGTGTTGATTGGTGTCAACTCAAATGGGATCGTGGTAAAGTGATCCGATCCTAATGTTGGTATTTTTGTAATAGTAGACAGTGAAGCATTATTCCACACTCCCAGAACGATCCCTCTATCGTCAGCTATACAGGTACCTTTCAGATAATTTATATTGATGCATATTAAAGTTAAAAATACACGTAATATACCTAGTTGTTTTACTATCAGTACCAATAAAAAAAATCGCAGAAATTTGTTTTTCCTAAAAAGTAAATAAAACGAATCGAATTATCAAACAAATTAAATTTTTTGACGATCTGTAGTTATCGAAACTTTTATTTGTCATTTGGTTTAACTATTGAAATGATATCTACATACTACTTAAATACTTTAAATTTTGCTTAAAATCACCACTTCTTTTTTCCAAAAATACATAAAAAATACTTTCTCTTAATCCATTGATTTATTTCTAAATTCAAATTCAAAGTCATATTTATAAATGACATTTAAATATATTTCTTTCTGTCTTACTGACTTATTTCTCAATTATTTCACTAAATTAAAAAAGAAAATAGTTTTCCAAATAATGAAACATACTATTCTAACTTACATTGGCCTCGAAATTCATGTAGCAAGTAAACATACATAAGCAAACATCTGAACGCCATTGCCTTGTTTGTTACTTTACTAAATGATCGCCAGTGACAAGACAACGTAGATAACTATTTTTATCGTGAAAATGTGTGTGTAATAATTTTTGTTATTGTAAAATGTGATGAACATCAAACGAAGTTTATTTGTCCATTATTAGTGGGTTAATTTATGTAAAAAGCTTTCGATGACAATCACTTTCAGTTTGAATGAGGTTAAAGTAAATCAATGCTAATTTTTTTTTAGTAAAGAATGTAAGGGGGTATATTTACATACAACTTTGTGAAAAGTTATTAATAACCAAGACAAGTATTTGAAATTTCTAAAATAGGTGGTAGTGCTTAAGGTATTCAATGTACAATGAAGGGATATTGAAAAATTCATACTTGACTGATTACACACGAGGCGGTCATTTTGCACTATAAATGTATTTGAAGAGTTATCTACCCTTAGCTAAAAGAAGAAAATTTTAATTTTGTAAAGATATCTGTGGAAAATTCATTTTATTTCATATTTTAATTAAGAGAGTGTTCATGCATATTTTTCATCAAGAGATTGGTATGAAGTTCAAATTACTTTTTACAATATCTTACTATTACATGCGCTGCCCGAAGATTTCAATGTAAACTAATTGGACAATCATCAAAATTAAGTAAATTCCCTTTGTGGAGTATATTTATTTTATACACTTTCAAAATTCTATCATGGTTAAAAATATCGGACCATTAAATTATTATGTATAAAATATGGTCGTTATACATTTGTTACCTTAAACAACTTTATTTAGAGTGAAAGAATATCTGAAAAGGTGCTGAAAGTCTGAAACTATAGGTAATAATTAGAACTCTACAAAAAGGTGTTCTTTTTAAAATAACTAAATTATTGTATTTTTATACATGTATATGCCTAATCCACTTCATCGTCCTTTTTGACTAATAACTTTAGATTTTTTTTCTGAAAAGAATGTCTAAAACAATTTTTTGTCATAAAAAAGATATTTTATTTCTAATATAAATGTTCCTATAATTAGACAATTAAAATAAATCGCCAATGTCTGAAATAGGGAACAAATTCAATGAATCTTATAGTATATATATTTTTCTGCTTTCTCTGTTAAAACAAATATCATTGAGGCCTAAATCAAATCTTTTAAGATGTTTTGATCAGTATATTTGATTGGTTTCAGCGCCCATGGTTCACTTTGATCAGATAACAATATGTTCCTCTGGCACATCTAAAAAAGATAAATTTAGTTCAATCCAGATCTGTGTGGAATACAGTGACATCTTTTCTGATGACATTCGTGACTATGTATAAATGTTTTAATGAATAAAAAGTATAACAGCAACATAACTTAATTTTGCATTTATATAAAGTTTTGTCATCCTTGTTTGATAACAAAGCGTCTGGAATTTTTGATAGTAATTAGGAAATATTACACGGTTTCAGCAATATAGTTTGACTATTTGACTCCTAATTTTTATTTATTTTATTACAACAATACTCGTATATATTAGACTTTCATGTAAATTAGTTGAATCTGATTCGTCAGGAAACATTTAATTTAAAAAAAAAAAACCACTTTTACCATTTGAATAATGAAGCCACGCCTTCCAACATAGCAACAGTTGAAATTGAATGACGATGGGTGCCATTCCAAAAAAATATTGACTGCGCAGAATTTATGCGCGCAAGGTAATATGTATTTTAAAATAACATTTAGTATGATATGATTAATACTGCATGTAGTTGAGTGTAACTTTGAAAATGTTCACCTCTCGAAATCCATTGTCGATCTCGGCTGCGCCTTGGTTGACAATGGTTTTCTTTGGGTGAAAATGTTCAATGTTACACTCAACTACATGTAGTATTTATAATAACTTTGTGTGTTTATGAAGGATTGTATTATCCTAAGAGAGAGTAACACAATGCAAATAAAGCGTACAGTGACTGTATTATCCTAAAAGAGGGTAACACATTGCCAGACAATGCATACAGTGACTGTATTATCCTAAAAGAGAGTAACACAATGCAAATAAAAGCGTACAGTGACTGTATTATCCTATGAGAGAGAGAGAGTAACACAATACAAAACATACAGTAGCTGTATTATCCTAAAAGAAAGTAACATTATGTAAAACAAAGCATACAGTGATCGTATCTTAAAAAAAAGACTAACAAAACGCGAAATAAAGCACACAGTGATTGTAGTTTCCTATTGATCGATTGATTGTATGTTCTTTTACGTCCCATTCGAGAATTTTTCACTCATATAGAGACGTCACCGTATACCGGTGAAGGGCTTCAAATTTTGACCTTTACTCGGCACTCAGGGCCATTGAGCAGTGAGGGATCTCTATCGTGCTAACGCCTGTAGTGACACGGGGCCTCGGTTTTTAAGGTCTCATCCGAAGGACCTGCAACTTTCACTTCAAAGTGCCGAGCGCTTGTCGAAGGAACAGTTGCTGCCCATTTTTTTTATCGCCTTCGTTCAGCCGCGGCCGAGATTCGAACTCACGACGTCCCGATCACGGAGCGAGCGCTCTAGCTACCTACTGAGCTACCGTGAACGGTGATTGTAGTATCCTAAAAAAGTAACACATTGCTAAACAAAGCATACAGTGACTGTATTATCCTAAAAGAGAGTAACACTACGCGAAACAAAGCATACAGTGACTGCATTTTCCTAAAAGAGAGTAACACAATGCAAAACAAAGCATACAGTGACGATATTATCATATTGATTAATATTATGTCACCCCAACCGAAGTAACGATGATATATTGATATTGTTGCAAATACAGTTTTGTCTGGAAATATTCTTGCAGATACCTTGGACAAGCTTAATTAAACTGATTTATTGAAATATTGCTTACTGCAATTCATAGAATGGAATACATTGAATATTGAATAATTGATTGATGAAAGAACGAGTGCACTAATGGGCCCCGGAAAAATGTGGGAAAAAATGAAGAATCAAATTAAGCACAATTTTTCATCTCATATCATTAACTGAATTCTAAACCATAAGATTCAACAAATTTTATCATAAATATACAAAGAGCAAAGCCATACAATGTGGTAGGGGTCAGCCGACATTCGCGATTTTCTATAGTAAATCAAGAACGGTCATTCATTTCAAAGCTTTTGTTTACTGTCAGCCTAACGTTGTACAAACTTGTGCGAATGACAAAAGACGCATTATACAATTGTAAAACTTGTGTTAAAGTAGGAAATTTGTACAAGATTAGGCTGGTACTTAAAATATTAAAAATGTATGAAATTAAAGTTCAATGTTGTTCCAAAAGCAAGCGAGAGCTATTTACCTGTATGACCTATGCTGAACCCACCTGTGGAATAAATTATTTAAAATACCGGTCGTCACGTGAGTTCTACCCAGGAAAACATTCTTAAAAGGTGCTCACTGTAAAACATAGCCACGTTTTGTATCATTATATCAATGCAAAGTCGTGCCGCTTAGAGATGTTGGTATGTATTTGGATTTAGGAACACGAGAGGGTTAGGAGAGTTTAGTGTTGTTAAAATATCATCATACATAAAAGTATCCACCATTTTTAACATTCATGCAAGATAATGGTACCGATATTGAAAGCCACCTAAATACACTTTTTTCATTTTAATTTAAAGGAACTAATGTCAATACTCATTGTATTATTTCAAATGCAAGCGTGCACATTTCTTAGTGTGATCACTATGGCTACAGGCCTCTATACAACTTCATTCGATTTTTTTCACAGGTAAAATAGCGCAAGAAGTATCATTCGGCAAACGCGCCCGTCAATGATCCACCATAAGATTGTTCAAGTATCGATTTAAATGTCTCCTCCCCTTCATTTAAATAAACGAAACTCAAAATAAGTTTGGTACGACTTTTCCGGATTCGGGGTATCTATAGGCATTTAAAAATCTTCATCTGTTTCAAACCCATGCTGATTTAGGTGATGTTTTAACGTGACTTCAATTAGAAATATCCACTTGTTTTTAACTAGTACCAAAAAGTAAAAGGGCACTGAAAAAGGGCCCATTACGCATTGCTTAAGTGCACTTGTCCTTTCATTATTAAAAATCGATTGCCTTATGAACTCCACGAAAGGCTGGCGCGCCTACTTAATTGATTTTATTTCATAAAACTTGTATAAAATGTGCATGAATAATAGTATATAAATATTGCATGTAGTTGAGTTAACGTTAACAAATTTCACCCCAAGAAAACCCTAAAACCCTCGTCAAACAAGGCAAAGCAAAGTTTAACAATGTTTTTCTTAGGGTGTTTTTTTCAATGTTACCCTCAGCTACATGCCGTATTTGTTATACTGAATATTTCATACAAATAGATATAGCCGTAAGTGCATAAATTCTGCGCAGTTGATATATATTTTAAGTACCACCCGTTGTAAAGCAATGTTGACTATTGCTACGCTGGAGAGCGTGGTTTCATCAATCAGAGGGTAAAACTGCTTTTTGAACAAATGTTTCTCGACAATCAGATTCAATTTATCTACATGAAAGTATAATATAATTGATTGTTTGTTTAATTGCCATTGACTGATTGCTTTGTTTTTAGCCGTGCCAAAAACTAACTAGGTCGGTACCCACTGAACACATGAATATTTAAATAGTTTGCTTAATTGGAACCAGTCGCGGCCATTAAATGCCAAACGCAATAAATAAATAATTTAGAAACGATAAAATCACACTTGTTTTATACACGTTATATGTAGTCTTACTCATCTGACTAACGACAATCGGTTTTCATAAGAAATTACAAAGAAAATATTGAGTGGATGAAATATTGAGATAACGAACATTATTCAAGTTCAAAGTCCATTAAAGCAATACAAATCGGGAGCAGAGCAAATACGGACTTCCAAAATACATCAGAAGTGGTGTCAGGTACCATGGGGGAGTGAGCATCCCCTGCCAATCGGTGTTCCTTGTCGTGATCAGAAAATAACGGGAAAAATCCGTCGACAATTCAGTTTGTAAATAATGGCATAACAATTACAATGGAAAAACATTAGTCAGCATATGACTTAATGATAGACTGTACATGTATTTGCTGACAAAGTCATTGTATCGACCATAGAACTTACGAATCGATGACTTTAAACAAGACTGTTGATATTCTTGTTTCATCAACTTGTTTGTCAATAACTTACCTCGTTTCAGAAAATGTTCATACGTAGAGCATGCTCTTGCGTATCGAATCAACTCAGAGATATACACAACATGTGCAGGTGATAAGGGTATATTGCTGCACAAGTAAGGGAAGCTGACCATTGAAAAATTAAAGTCATCACGTTTATCACATAGCTTTGTTGTTAGATTGCCATTAACGTCTTTTCTAGTAAAATATCTAACTATGAAACAAATGTGTCAGACTTGTGGTATCTTATTTCAAGATCACTTGAATATATCGTGTCGACATATGAATGTAAATAATTATTGTTAATTGATAATACGTCGGTTATGTATATTTAAATTTTGAGTTGAAAGCCACAGCAAGAGATTTCTTTTTGTCGTGTATAAGATTTTTAATAAATTCTGCTTCATATGAAAAACAAAAATAGGTCTGCTAACAACGGGGTGCAATTGGTACCTATGGCTATTCAAACAGATTGTTGGAAGTCCTAGTCTCCAAAAACAATATAGATATTGTCAATCAGAAACTCAAGCAAAATTTTAATATCAACTTCAGAGTACTTGTGCGTACAATCAGAATGTTTTAACGAAATAAGTTTGCAAATGATCAATGACAAGGTAAGTAAATTTACGAGTTTCATTTTTATTGTATGCAAATATCAATTGTTAAGTGACTTTTCAAATACTCTAGAAGTTTTATAAAAGAAATGTTTTACAAATATTATTATCTGCAGAAAGTCCATTGCTTCTAATGAGTAGTATATTTTAGTAACTTAACACAGATATCCGATACATGTAATTTAAATGTTTCTCATAATCTTTAATAGAGTTGTCATAAATTGTAATATTTTCAACAGGTTCTTGTTGCTCTGTTGTATTACTGCAAGTTAATTGTCCAGGATTTCTGATTTCCGAATAACTGTATCCATCTGCACAGGTGATATCTCGTAATTATATCTACAAAATCAAAAAGGTTAATTCAGATTTTGAAACAAGATCTAAAAATAACCAGTTACATTTGTAATCAAAATTATAAGCAGTAGATGTTTTTCTCTGCTTTACCTGTGGCCAATTAAAGTCTACATATATGTTTCATCATCACATTTTTTTTCTATTTTTATATTAAATCTCAGAAACAAATTTCTCAAATAAGCAGAACCTTACATTGTATTTCTCCAATAAAGGCATAGAGTATCTTTACATAATAAGAGATTTCACATGTACATGTATACAAACAAGGTCACACTCCCTTAGATCAAACCTTTTTTGTTCACTTGAGCAAAGGGCTCAAGTGAGATTTTATGATCAAAGGCCCAGCAAATCGTTTTTCTCATTTTATTTCCGAAATGCTAATTTTGACGTCATAAACTTGTGCATTTTCCCGTATTTTCTTAAAAAGTTGCAGGACATCAATTTTCAATAACATTTTCTTTCAGATAATATAAACCGCATGCATCGCCCACAAAGATTTTTAGAAATGTGATTTTTCAAAGAATTTTACAAAACATTTCCGGATATTGAAACGGGCACATATATGGACTCCATTTTCTCAAGGAAAATACCCCCTGAAATGAGTCATTTTGAGCCTTTTTTCTGCTTAAAACTTAAAAAATACAAAATTAATGACGTCGGATTTGCAGAATGGTAATTCTTCACGCCATTTTCTTTCATGAATTATTGAACTCATATACTCAACTCATATTTATGCCAATTTCAAAACTTTTTGAAAACATATTTTTTAGGGCACAATAAAGCCAAAGCAATCACCTAGATGCATTTTTTCGTCTAAGGAAACGTGTCATCACAAGTGCTGAAACGAAAAAAATTACTGTGATAACTGCGACTGATGATCCAATGTAGACATACATTTCATTGTCTTCTTCAGTGTTGTGTTTTGAGGATATGTTTTCTATGCAAAAAAATGAAAAGAATTTCAAAATGAAAAAAAAAATCGTTAAAATTAGAGATCAGAGATGAGTTTAAAAACTGTTCTTTTACATTATTTGACAAATTTTTCTTAACCAAACTCTCTTTCTCTCTTCACACACAATGGAATGATCTGGATAATGAATTATAATGAAGTCAAAGGTCTTGGTTCTAAATAAAGTTTAGGCAATTAATATGTTAAAATATTCAAGTCCGATTTTCCTCTGTCTATTTTTCTAATTTTTAACAATTCTTAATCTAATATATATACTATCAAACACTGAATGATGAGCTCTAAATTATTTTCAACCCCAGTTTAGATCAATTGTCCTATTCTGCTGGTTACAAAATTCTGTAAGATTACTGATCATTTTTTAAAATATACTGTCTTGAATGGATTTTGTTCATATTTTTCATTTTCTTCATTGCATGTCTTCCAATTATATATGATTTATGTATTTTATTATATATGATAAAACACGAGCTTTAACAAACATGATATATGCAAACATTACAGAAAAAAATAGAAACTACATTTTTAGGATAATATTCTTAGAAAAAAAAATTATGTCGAAAAATAAAAATTAAAGTGATGGGGACAAAGGTAAGGGAATGAACTATACAAGTGTTGTTATTTTAATTTTGAACGTTTAATCATTTCTAAGATATCAAAATTATATTAACTGTCTATAATCAGAAATTGCGCTGAATTTTGAATATGCCAAAATATGTTCATATACATTGATGTCATCCAACTTAGTTATTTTATACAAGTGACGTACTGATAAGAGTAATTAATATTTAAAAGCAAAAAAATCGAAGTAAAAAAAAAAAACTCTACGATTAGCAAAGGTTAAAAGAAATAGGGCAAACATGATAAAATATCTTACCTTGAGAGGAATTAGTAGATGTTGTTGGTGTTATGACCTCTGTCGTTGTTGATTCTAAGGTTGTTGGCAGTGTGGTGTTTTCCGTTATTGTTGGTATTAGTGATGTAATACTTCGTGATGTTGTTGCTTCACTGGTGGTTGTTGTTGATGCAGTTGTTGATCCAGCTGTTGTTGACTGTGTTGTACTTTTCGTTGTTGCTGACTCTGTGGTCAATAGAGTGGTGCTCTCTGTGTTTCCTGACGTTGAGTCTTATGTGAACAAAATGCAACTCAGTATATAAAACATTTTTGTTTAATTTGTTTTATTTATCAGAAGAGCAGTTCTGAATCTCCATTAATGAAGATACAACCATGAATAATGCTGATGAAGAATCATAGCGTATATGATTTATTTATTTATTCATTCATTTATTTATTTATTACCTTTTTTCATAATACTGATAATTTATCAATACCATTATGAAAAATTGAAAAACAGTACTGCAGATTTCATAGATTCAAAGTTAACTATTTTACCATGTTGGACACTAGATCTAAACCCACGTGCTGGGCATCCGGAGTCAGATATAATGATCCCGTGATTCTATACGTCATATTTAGAGATAAAACAGGGTTATTTTGTGCTGTAACAAACATACGCTTTAACAGACATAATTGATGCAAACGGTACAGAAAAATAACATAGAAATTTAAATTTTAGGATAATATTCTAAGGAAAAAAACTTATGTGAAAAATTAAAATTAAAGTGATAGGGATCAAGATAAGTGAATGCACTATATAGGTGTAGTTATTCTAATTTTGAACGTTTAATCATTATTAAGATAGCAAAATTATGTTTTTATTTAACAAATTGCAGTGAAACAGATTCCATAAATTCCGATAAAGCTAAACATTCTATGATCAAATTTTGCGCTGAATTTTGAATATGCCAAAATATGTTCATAGAAATTGGTGCCGTCCAACTTAGTTATTCTATGCGGGTTACGTACTGATAAGAGGAATAAATATTTAAGGTTTCTGGTAGAGACGGATAGCAATCACGTGATAGATATACTTCGTATATTTAGAACGTGCTGTTTTTCCAGATTCTGTAACGCCGCCTTATAATAATCCCCATTTATACAGAGGTTTTGATCGTATACCATGCATAGTACGACAGAGTAACAAGACTGTTTAGTAGACCATTGATAATTTTACTTTTCATGGTTTAATTTTCTTTTTTCCAGATTGTTGATGTACTGCATCCAGGCGACGCCACACTGTAATAATCATAATATAAGTATTTTTATAGGCCCCTTCTTTCAAAAAGAATTTCTCTACAACAGCGATATCATAAACAATGTTAAAGAATTTGAATTGAATACCTGGGTATTTTGTTCCGTTTTGTTCCCTTAAAATTGTTGAACCATATTTAGAATTTAAAAGTTGTTCACCATCATATATAGTTATGATGTGATGAGATATTCCTCTATTATATAGTAAATGTATTCCAGAATGATTTCATATTGGGTAAAATAATTGTTCTTTGGTTATATATATACATGTATATATATGCATACATACACATACATACAAACACACACACACACACACACACATAAAATTTCAAGTCAATTTTTAGTTCTGAAAAAGTTTATATCTTTTGAATGTAAGAGCAAAAAGGTCAACCAGGACAACATACAGTACCGACCAGACACAACCTAACAGAAAGCGAACCCAGAGCGCACCCCGGGTTCGCTCTCTGGGTTCGCTTCGGGTTCGCTTGGGGTCCGCTAGTGCTGACCCCGAGCGAACCCGGAGCGCACCCGTAGCGAACCCGCAGCGAACCCAAAGCGGACCCAGAGCGAACGCTGAAAGCGAACCCCAAATTCAGTAGCGGTCCCAGAAAGCGAACGCGCGTTCGGTATTGCGTAACAGAGCTGTCAATCAGGATTATCGATTAACTCATCAGCGCTTCGACCAATCAACATGCCGAACAGGTCTGTCAATCAGGATAAGTGATAAAATGCGTTTACCATCAGCGCATCGACCAGTCAACATGATAGTTTATAATCTAAACATTGTACAAGCAAAGCGTGTGAATGTACAGTGTAAAAATATTATTAATATGATTTTTAAACATGATTTTACATTTATATATTTTAATTCTCCAGACAACATGCAATATTTACACATCTATTTTCATTATTTTTTAGTTTTAAAATCTATTGATACATTATATATTTTTATTATCCAGGTAGCATATTACATGTATAGTTAAATATTTATTTTCTTTATATTTTTATAATCCATTAATATATAAATATACATTGCGTAAGCTTATCAGACAATAAGTACTTTAATTTATAATAGAAAAAAAGAAGATAATAATGGTTATAACATATGTTACTTAAAAAAAAGAAGAAAAAAAATGGTCTTCGATAAATTATAGAATTTTATTATCTCAAGATACAGTATAAGAACATTTATTTAGTATAGGAATAGTTAGTATAAGAACATGTACGTGCTTTAATTCAATTATTTTTTATCAATTATTTCAATTTACATGCACGTTTTAATTTATCCAGATCAACTTCGAAATTATCGATCTTAATAATTGATCATGAAAAAAAAAATAAATGTACATTGTACAGAATAAATGTGCATTATGTCAATACGTAAATTGGAGAAAGAAAATCTCATTTAACTACTATGATATTTTTTTTGATTAATCTTTTACCAAAATTTGATAAATAGCTTGATTTAAATACATGTATATAGGGAAAGATTATTTTGTCAATTTTAATTATCCTACATGTAGACCTTACATTGTATGTTTTTTGAATTTTTGTAACTACTTGCAAGTCAGCCAAAAAAAAAAAAAAAACAAAAACAAAAAACAAAACAAAAACAAAAAAAACAAAAAAAAAAACAAAAACAAAAAAAAACGCAAAAATGCTTATCACTTTCCTTCGCGTCGATATCTATAATTTTACAGGTTTACATGTTCATGAACCTCTTACATGTACTACATGTAGTTTTCGAAATACTTTATATTAACATAAAAAATATACTAGACGGGTACGTTTTGTACTTGTGCATGAAAAGTACACGTAATTCCAACATTAGTAAATTGAACTTGCAAAGATACCTTAATACGAAAACGTACATATATTTTTTCATTACATAGGTACCTGTATTTGAACTTTGTAATTGTCATAATTATTTAATTTCAACACTTTAATAATTGTTGCTTCAAAGTGAAGCCAAGGTCATCACGTATCGGTAATCATCCACCTGTTTCGAAAATATTACGGGTATTAAGAGCAATTGCGGTGGTTTTTCTTAAATTGACACTTGCTAACTGAATGTATAGTGTCTCCATGGTCACGGTATACCTGAGTATATACTCCCCCCTACATTCGATGCCCCTTAATTAAGTTACATGTACCTCGTCTGGGCACGTTATAAATGAGAAATTCAATTATTATTCTTTTTTTTTTTTGAATTTGGAAACGTCATACAGTGTAGTTCTTTGGTAGGTGGCAGCAAATTACATGCATTGAACATGTACTCTTAATGCAAAGTGTATGCTGAAAATCAGTAAAATAGCTTTACGAGAGAGAGAGAGAGAGAGAGAGAGAGAGAGAGAGAGAGAGAGAGAGAGAGAGAGAGAGAACACTGTATATTATTTGAAATTAAAATCACTACAACCGTGCCATAGAAAACAGTTCAAGTACGGAGAGGGGTGGGGGGCTCATCGAAATAAAACAATAATAATTAAAAAAAAAAGAAAAAACATCGGGTGCTATTATCTTAATTTCATCTACTTAATCATGCGAGTTTACAGTTATTGAATTCTTGCTTTGTTTGTTTTCTTTCTTGTATTTATTTATTTTTAAACATTTAGAATTTTGTTTGTTAACATGCCGCTCCAGTATGTACATGTATGTAGTGGGGCGGGGGGGGGGGGGGGGTCATGAACCAGTAAGGAACACAAACTATTCAAGTGATCATTTACATGTATTTGAAAACAACTTAAAAATATATATATTCTTATCAGTGGACCAGTTATTAGTATTTGTTTGTTTGTTTTTGTTTTTTTTATTGTTGTTGTTGTTGGTTTCTTTTTTTATAAGTCTTCAGTTAAACTCGCCTTATAAAACAATGATTTATAGCATGGAAGTAAATTATAAATGATCTATACAACGAAACTCAAGTAACACTGTATGAGAATTTTTAGTGATTATCACGACCTACGTATACATGTAATGGACGACAACCTAGCTTAAATATAAACTGCTAAATATGAAAACTTAGCATTTTACGTGCACAGTATGTCACAGCTATTATATAGATAAGATCGTAATTCAGTTGTTTGTCTTTCAAACATTTAAATTACGATTTAGCAATTGCAATTACAATTGGAAGTTCCAACTTATTTAAAAACGCATGAATAATATAAACAAATGAATTTGAAAGCTTTTTTTATTAAGATACTCTTATCAATTTCACTCCATCCGATACATCGAAAATAAATTTAACACCTTTTCTTTTTTTTTTCTTTCGAGATATACTTAGCTTGTAAGTTAAGAAAAATAAAAATGATAATTCTACGTCGAATGTACGGTGGAATTCTTGAAATATTATCAACGTTCTCCATATTGTCACTTACATGTACATGTTTCGATCGCCATAAAAACAGTATGATCGATTTCACTACTATATTTGGAATATACAAGGGGCGGGGCTTACTGGCGGCAAGATTAAAGCGGGGTCCGCTTCACGCATGAGTGCGTAAAACGAACCCAGAAAGCGAACGCCGGGTTCGCTCTAGCGGACCCAGAGCTGACCCCGAGCGAACGCAGAGCGAACCCGAAGCGCACCCAGAGCGGTCCCAAATTTTCTGAAAGCGAACCCGCAGCGGACCCCGAGCGAACCCAGGAAGCGAACCCGGGGTGCGCTTTGGGTTCGCTCTGGTGTTAGGTTGTGTCCGGTCGGTAATGTATGTCTAGAATATGTAACCTTTTACTTTTGTGGTATAAAATATGATTTAGAAGACTTTGTAAAAAAGAATTTACACATTTTCTGCAAACATTTTCTGCAAATATTTTTTGGATGAATTCTGGATTATTATAGTAACCTTATTCTTTAAAAGTGCATCATTTGTAAAGGAAGGGGGTAGGGTAGGTTGTAAGATTATAATCTTTCGCCGGGTTAAAATTATACCCAATTTGTAGAACGATTTTGTCCTGAAATTAAAGGTACTAATTGACAAACTATAATATGTAATAAAAAGAAATATGATGGATAATTAATTCTTTCACAATGGAAGCAGAAGCGTGAGTCTGTGTGAAATGAATAAGCAATATTTCAACAAAATCTGACGATGCATCTTGGTGAATAGAATTCTGTATTTTGCTTATAATGCTTTATTAATTTAAGATTGATGTCAAATATCATTTCATATAGATGGATGTTTGAATTTGTACATGATTATTAATATTACAATAAAAAATTCCCTTTTTTCTATCTTCTTATTTCATCTTTCCAAACTTTTTAAGTTCTTCGGCGGATGATGAGGGTTATGTTACATGTAATATCATCAAATTTCTCTAAAACATGTCGAATAACCTGCTTTGAATTTTTGATATGATTTACAACAAAGAGTCAACACAAACATAATTATATTAAATCCGGAAAATTTTAATGGTTAGATTTTTGGTGAGAACTTATCAATCGCTACCTTAAGAGAAACGAATTCGAATTAATAACTCTACAAAAGAACAAAGGATAAAAGAAAAAGGACAAAGGTGATAAAATATCTTTACCTTGAGACGTGGGAGTAGATGTTGTTGGTGTTATTATCTCTGTCGTTGTTGATTCTGAGGTTGTTGGCAGTGTGGTGTTTTCTGTTATTGTTGGGTTTGGTGAAATAATGCTTCTTGATGTTGTTGCTTCACTGGTTGTTGTTGATACCGTAATTAATTCAGTTGTTTTTGACTGTGTGGTACTTTTCGTTATTGTTGAATCTGTGGTCACTAAAGTGGTGCTCTCTGTGTTTCCTGACGTTGAGTCTGATGTGAATGAAAAGCAACTAAGAATCTAAAACTTTTTTTTTAAACTATGTTTTATTTATCAGAAGAGTAGTTCAGAATCACCATTAATTAAGATACAAGGGTGAATATTGCTGATGAAGAATCATGGCGTATTTGATTTATATTTCTTTTAAATTTTTTTCATAATACAGATAATTTAATAAACCCATTATGACAAATTGCATTACAGTATTGCATATTTCATATATTCAGTTTAGTTAACTAATTTTACCATGTTGGACAATAGCTCTAAACCCATGCGCTGCGTAATCAGAGTCAGATATGAAATGAAGAAACAATGATCCCGTGGTTCTATACGTCTCATTTGGAGATAAAACAGGGTTATTTCGTCCGTAGTCCTTACATATTTCAGCAATGGTGTTCCCATTCATGTCACCTAAGATATTGAGTTGATATAAACCATAAAGTATATCACAAGTTAATCAACCTAGGTGAGTTACTTGTACATGAATGCAATTTTGAAGTTTTTTATTCATAATTTTAACTCAAGGTGTATCCGTAATATAAACATGTTTATTGTAATTCTTGTTCATGTCCAAGCGCCCTTTATGTGGAAAAATTCAGATCTCCTTTATATTAGTATTAAGCTCGTATTTCAATATTTCTCAAATTGTACTTATTTTGAGGAGAGGATTTTTTTCATTTCTTTCTAATTTTTTTCTTCTTAATCAAGACAACTCCATCTTTTTATACATGTTGTATATACATTATTATGCCACCAGTGGTCAAAATATTTTCTAAGCATAGAAAATAAATATTTAATACCTTCCTTTAAGATTATCTTGTCATAACAATCACGATCGTAATCAAGATTGATAAATTGGAAGGAAATTACAAGTCCTTGGCTTATAGGCACTGGTATAAAAGTATAACGGCATTCAATCTGGCTACAAAAAAAAAATATGTACTTGACGTTAAATTATTCAGTGACACATCATAAACTGATAAATATAAAAGAATTACGTAGATATTTAATTTTGATGATAAATAAAAGATAAACAAGCTATGTCAGAGAATTTGTGTCCCCCGCTTAGGGAAAAAAGAAGAGCATGCGCAGTTCGGGGAGGGGTGGGGGGTCACACTGCCCCCTGTATTTGTAGAATTATTAAATGAATACATGTTTATTGAAGCAAATTTGAAAAAAATGCCAATATGGATATAAAGATTTCATTGCTTATTCTTTAATATGTGTATAGAAGATTATTTTTAATATACAGAATATTTAATTTATCACACTGTAATAATGATTTTATGGTTTTGTACACGCCAGACATCATAACTTTTTCATTTCACATGTTGAATAGTATCATTTAGTAAATCAAAAAAAAAAAAAAAAAAAAAAAGAGAGAATCGTCCGGAGATTGAACCACGGAGGCACTTGATTATACAGCAGATGAAATTCAAACATTAACTCACATACGTTTATATTGACGTTTGATATTGTCAAAAGTTTAATCAATACATAGTCTCTAATTAAGCCTTTACTAAACAGTTCTAATAGATGTCATAAGAATATAATGTCCGCCGATAACCTGTATTATACGTAATAACTCTCCACAAGCCCCTGTGCTAAAAATAGTGCCATGCGACTTTTAATACAATATATGTAAATAATAAATATAAAACGGAGCGGGACACTTTGAGAGGGGCGAGAGAGGCCCTAGGGAGTTATGGCATAAAATTTCATTGCAAAAGCTCAAAGGCTTCTTGAGATATCGCCCGGAAACAAAAGTGTTACACACAGACGGGATGTATAAATTCACGACCTTGAACTCTGACCTTTTAACTTCAAAATCAATAGAGGTCTTCCTTAGGCCACAGGGAGTTGTTATGTAAAATTTCATTGCAAAAGCTCAAAGGATTCTCGAGATATCACGTGGAAACGAAAGTGTTAAAACAGACAGAATTTATGAATTTTTTACCTTGACCTTTGACCTTAAAATCAATAGAGTTCTTCTGTAGGCCATAGGGAGTTGCTATGCAAAATTTCATTGCGAAAGCTCAAACGGTTCTCGAGATATCGTGCGGAAACGAAAGCGTTACAGACAGACAGAAATACAGACGGACGGACGGACGGACAGACAGACAGACCCAAATCAATATCCCCCACTTTCAGTGAAAGCGGGGGACAAAAATAATGTCCACCCAATTTATTTACATCTCATACTTGAATTCTGTGAAATATATGGAGACAACGAACAGTATTCAAGCTCAAAAGTCCATTAAACATTACAAAATAGGAGCAGAGCAAACACGGACCTCCAAAACATCAGAGGTGGGATCAGGTGCCACGGAGGAGTGAGCATCCCCTGCCGACCGGTCACACCCGCCGTGTGCTCCTCGTTATGATCGGGGAATAATTGGAATACTTGTGTGTATAATCAGAATGTTTTTGAACAAAATAATTTTGCAAATGACCAATGAAAAGGTAAGTAAAAAACTATATACGGTAAGGGCGTATTCCTGCCCTCATAATAGTCAAATTTTGAAAATCTCTTGAAATGAGCAAAAGTGCATATATTGTATAAAATAATCCAAAGGAAGACAATATATTATGAAATTGGAAAAATTAGTTGGCTTTTCTTGTCTCCGTGACGTCACAAACTATTTGGATTTCCGTTATTTTTAAAATAGAGGCCAAAATGCACAGAGTTTGTTCAAATTTGACTATAGTTTTTATAGAGCGCAAGCTTGCTCAGGTTCCATATTCACATATTTCATTGATATTATCATTCTACACATTATATCAAAATGTCTAGTCTGAGCAGACCTGCGCTCGATAATTTCCAATCAAAATACCGACGTAAAATACACTATTTTCTCTCAATATCATTGCATTTTGGAATTTACGTCATTTTATTGACGTCATATCTAACTAATGATGTCATAGTTGATAAAAATATTTAATGCTTTGAAGTCTGCAAATATCCACCTGGTTTAGAACATAATTAAAGATTTCTCCATCAAAGTTTTATTTTGGGGGCATATACTGGCCACTACAGAATATAGTCCTTTACGAGTTCCATTTTTATTGAAAAAGCAGCTGTCAATGATATCAAAAAGCTGGGACTTTAATTTATCATGGGGAATGGTTGTGTATAAAGTTGAAAAGTATTAAGTTTTTAAGCTGTTGATTTTGGTAAAATCTTGTAATTTCAAATTTTCCAAAAGTTCCTTGGAATTTTTAAGTATCCACATTTGATTTACACCACTTCTGGAATATACTGTTGCACAGTACTCTTGAAGTTTCTCCTTCACTAGTGTTAATATCTTAGTGAGGAGTAAAGAAAGGGGCTTGTGGTACAACACACTGCTACCGTGTTTAATGCTCTTTTGTGCACCACCTTATTTGCTCTAATTTTTTACAATTATGTTTTGTAAGATTTATTGTTAGTTATTGTCTTGAAGATGTACCATAGGCCGCTATGTTTTCTATTGTTTTAACTATGGGTTATCTACACAATAACCCATGGGCGGAGCCTTCATAACCTATAGGCGTCGCCCACGTGGTGCAATGGTTAGAGCGTCTGCTCTAGAGTCGCGAAGTAAGGAGTCGAACCTTACGTCGCAGGTTCGAATCCCACTTTGGGACGTGGAGACCGGTCCTTCGGATGAGACCGTATAAACCGAGGTCCCATGTCGCAGTAGGTGCTGGCACGAAAAAGATCCCTCAATGCTCAATGGCCGTAAGTGCCGAATATAGGACAAATTTGCAGCTCTCCACCGGCAAGTAGTGGCGTCTCCATATGAGTGAAAAATTCTCGAGAGGGACGTTAAAATACATACAAACAAACAAAAATAACCTACAGGCGGTGCCTTAAATTGCATACAAAATCAATTAAATTTTATTCAAAATCTTTAATTTACTCTCGATAGACTTTAGAAGGTTTTTCCATATCATCGTCATCGTTAAACTTTCCAAATCGATCGTCAGAATGGTCCAACTGCTGTATAATATTTTCAGGTGTAGCCGGCTCCTGGGTCAAATTAAAATCCGTTTGAGTAAGAGATAAATCCCCAATACCATCAAACACATTTACTTCGTCCTCTATCTGTGAGAGAGCTTGATCATCGATAAAATTGTCCCATTCAAAATTTTGCGGAAGTTCAAGAAAATCGAGATCCATAATTACTGCGCTGTGTTTGTTCATTTTCGCTTTTTGATTGCAAGTGCACAAAATGTGCAATAAAATATAATTTATATGCATAGTGTATAGCGCGTGAAATTATAATTATGTCAGGTGACAAACCATATTAGGAAATTTATTTGCAACCTATACATCATCTCTCTGCTATATTAGGAAATCTGAGAGTGCTATGGTACATGTGACTTACCGTATAAGTTTTTTATTGGTTTTCTCTAGATACCCTGCTGCGCCTTCTCGTGACCTTTTAATCTTTCTATAGGGTATCTAGAGAAAACCAATAAAAACTTATATACGGTAACTACTACTTGACTGTATTGACTGGGATTTCTATTATATGACTAGTCGTCATGTTCTCTAATTGAATCTAGGCAGATTTAAACATTGTTTGCTTGACTTTATATCCCAGCCAATTAAATATTTGTATGTGTTTTATATTTTGTCTGTTTTTGTCATTTATTTGATTCAATGACCTTTTCACTCATATAACGTTGTTTCTCTTATTTCATTATATACGCCATTTAGCAAAAAAACGAGCTGCGAATCGCCAGTTTTTGATTTGAGTTGTACATAGCAAATTTTGTGGACATAAATAATGTTTTGCTATCGGTAGTCTTTTGAAAGACTGAGACCATAATATAGTAAAAATCGAATAATCCGGATTCAAATAAATTGGTTGGATTTATATATGATTCTCACCACCAAAAGTGTCCATAATTGTTTTATCATTTAGCCCGGGTTCAAATACTGTGGAATCATTTTAATTCGTGGGGGTCAATGTTTGTGAGCAAGCAAAATTTTACATGTTCGTGGGGACGTAATTTCATGGGTTACTCATTTATACAATAGATTCAATGAAACAATATGTTTACAAAATAAAGGTTCGTGGGGATGTATATTAGTGGGTAAGGGTGACCCTCGAAATCCACGAACATTGATCCTCCACGAACAATGATGACTCCACAGTAAATAAGACATTGAGGCTGTATGAGACACCAATGAGACATTCATTCATTGTTATATGCAATATTGGTGATTTGCAGACATATAGAATAGACAGTTAGTTAACACAGTTATGAAAACTCTCTTATAGTTTTGTTTTAAGGGACCAGGCAAAATTTATCACAATGATGGGACCGGTACAAACAGGCATGGGACAATGAATTTTTTCATCGAAGAAAACCATGGGACAAAAACATTTTTTAGCATTTAGTAGCCATGGCACAAACATGGGACAAACACTTTTTTAAATGAGTTACAGTACTTCACTCAAGAGACACATTTATTATATTTAAACATATTTTATCTTTTAAAAAATAAATTCTTCAAAAAGTCATTGTATATTTTAAAGTCAAACAAAGGATACAAAGTGCAACATAAAAATCTTCAAATTAATACTGCATGCAAAAATAACAAAGTAACAAACAATGTTAATAAGAGTTATGAACATGAACAAACAAATTATTTCAATAAATCATTCAAAATATACTGCTAACAAATTCTAGAGTAACATCTCTAAAACAACCAAAATCAATCATGTATTTTACACGAATGTCTCTCAAGTTGCATCCATTCAGACAACTTTCATAGAACAATTATAGGCATTTATGTCTGCTGTTCGATCCAATTCATTTATAATTTTTTTTTACAATTAAATTCTTTATTGCATAATACACCCATATGGGTCAAGCAATACAATTCATAATAAGAAAACACAAAGAACAATGAATGTATTTATACAATAGGCGCAATTTAAAGTGACAGTAAGGCGCATCTCATCAAAAAACTGACTTGTTAAAATATTCCGACAAGATTTGGAATTTTTTTACAACTCATAAAAGTTGTAAAAAATAATACATGTATGGTACAAATAAACAGATCGAAGATTGCTCCAGTTCGTACGACCCTTGATTTTCCGGCAGATTCCAATTACGTTAATTTTGTATGAGAAGAGAATATTTATGTTTCTCGAACATCAACTTTATATCTTATTTCGTAATGATATATTGGGTAAATTTGAATGAAAAAGCACACGTTTTTCAGCCGTACTATCGCTTTCAGTAATTTACTCCTTATATGTTACACCGATGTGGACCTTTTATTTCTTAATTCTAATGATTGTTTTATAAAAGTGAAAACAGCCGGTATAACTTCAATTGTTGGGCTAAGTATATATTCAAGTTTCTGTATGGGTGATTTGTGATAGAATTAGGAACAATTATCTACATGTAACATGGTTTTTATAAGTATATTCCTTGCTTGTATAATCAAATTACATTGTAAAAAGAAATGAAATTCATCATCAATAGCATTACATGAAGTGCATAATCTTTATGGTCGAGGTATTTTCTTATGTCTACCAGTTTCAATCAGTAGCCAGTGGTCACTTGTTCGAAACTTAGTTAGTAATTGTCTATTCTTGAGAGCATAAGATATTCTTCCATATTGAGATTGTGTTTTATTTTACTGTACAAATACAGTTTGGAGTTTTCTGTGAATTTGGATACTTTTTCCATAGTTTTGCCTTTATAATTATATAGTACTATTTTCTTCAACTTCTTTTTAACCGAATTTCGAATGTTGTCAAATTTTTCATTTTTTTTCCCCTGTAGTCATTGCTATTTAAATTATTTTCTTTAAATATAGACAGTGCGAGGGTATGCCACGAGTAAACCCCTCTTCATGCAAAGACATATTGATATTATATGATTCTTTAATTATGGGGTTTACATTCTGAGAGTTTAGTCGTACAAAGTACATCATAACTAGAGTTTTAATAAAAGAAGAAACTGGAAGTCTACCTAGTTCACACAATGATGAAATGTTGCATGCTATGGAAAAAATATATTTTACACTAAAACATTCATCAATGTTTGAAATACCTGTAATCTGAAAGACTCCTTCAGTTAATATATAAAAGTAATTGTTAACACTGTACTCTTTGTTTTTTTTTTTTGTTTTTTGTTTTTTTTTGGTTTTGTTTTGTTTTGTTTTTGTTTGTTTGTTTGTTTGCTGTTTGTTTGTTTGTTTGTTTGTTTGTTTGTTTTTTTTTTGGCAATAATGTGGCATTAAAAGTTTAAATCTAAAGATTAGATAAGAGATAGTTATAGATAAGTTTAAACTTTAGATTTAAACTTTTATTGTGACAATAATCTCACATCAAGATTTAACCATGGGACAGTAACATTTTTATAAGGCTAAAGGCATGGGACAAATATTTTTTTTCAATACGAAAGCCATGGGACATGTAATTTTTTTAATGAGAAAATTTTTTTGTACCGGTACCATCATGGTGATAAATTTTGCCTAGTCCCTAAGAGAAAATGAAGTAGTTAAATACTTACTTTGGGTAAAGTAATGGAAAGTTAGGAGAGGTGATGATATACGGAGACGAAATCGAAATATTGAAGGTGTTATTCTGACTTGTACATCCCGCTGTAAATTAAATGTGTTAAACTTTTGTCAACTCTTTTCCAAAGAATGATTCTGCTCCGTTTGATTTTCAACTTATTAAACTCAAAGACATACTAGAATCGAAAATGGTCATTTATTAGCAAAATGGCGATCGACTTTTTTATATACACAACATATGTACAATATGGAAAAATAATAATAAAACATATGCGAAATACTTATAGTTCAAATTATGTCCCTGAAAATCAAAGGTTAGGAGTAAACATGTTAAATAATTATATAATCATCAGTCAAAGTCAAGGAAAAAGTACAATAAATGCTCAGAATATTTTTAATTAAGATATTTTATGATGTCTAATGAAAGGTAAAATGTCGAGCTTTATATATATATATATATATATATATATATATATATATATATATATATATATATATATATATATATATATATATACATGTATATATATATATATATATATATATATATATATATATATATATATATATATATATATATATATATATATATATATATATATATATATATATATATATATAAAGTAGTTTCATAAAATACTTTCATATATTTAACACATTTAAAGGAGAATTTAACAAAAACGCTTTAAAAAGAAGTGTCGTGCAGCCTTTTTCCCCTTTAATAATATTCTTTAAAACTATTTTGTACGTTATACTTATTACACACTCAAACAATATGACGTAGCACAACGTGGCGACATAATATGGGTGTACTCACATATTTTCGCTGTAAAGGGTGATAAAACAGTGATATATGAACATACAATTTTTATTCATAAACAAATATGGACCTTACCAAATTTTACATTTTCCTGTCACTAACCTTGAACTTGCCATAATGACTTTGGGTCAAGGCCATGACATATTTTTAGTCCACGACTAAATTTGTTTTAAGCTTCAACTTTCAACAACAATTTTATTTTAAGGGAGCCGACTGGAGTTTTATTGTGTGAAAACTACTATAGAGAAACTCTTTAATTTTATACCATATGTACCTCACATTGACTTCAGTATATATGCCAAGTTAAGTGAAAATCTACAGTTTGGTAATTTTTAGGGACCATCTCTAAATACAGGTACATTTACAATAGGATTGTATAGGAAAAGACCATTTTTTCGCACTTCTGAGCAAATTATACAAATGCTACCATAGACTTTTTGCTCAAATTATGTTATTTGATGGGTAATACTATATTGTACATTTTGTGCAAGAAGCACAAAATTCTACCGTCTGGTTTTCAGAGGGGGCATCTAAAAATGTCAAAATTCATGATATTTTCCTGTTTTATTGGAGTACAACAAACCATGACAGATACCACAGATTTACATAAAAAATAATGAAAATGATAGTTAGATTCTTAATTTCCTATGTTTTAAATTTCAAGAGCATGTATCTTATACTTTTTATTTTATGGCATAATCAATGACCCCTCTTAAAGAACTTCGGTTATTCATAACGTCAAAAACACACTATTACGACGTCTATCTACCCATCATTTGAAAAATCGTTTAAAAAATCAGTTATTTAAAAACGTAACTAGATTTTTTAACCCGAGATTTCCTAAATTTGTTAATCTTTATAAATTATGTAAAAATAGTTGCTTCAAAAGAGTAAATACGCTTTATTTTACTATGCTGCGCGAAGTATTGCGCAATAAAAACCCCAGTCGGCCCCCTTAAAAGCATTTTTTTTACTTTTTTGAAAACAATGCCTTGAACTTACTAAAATGACCTTGGGTCATGGTCGATACATAGCTTTACTTTGCATAATTTACATTATGCAATATTTTTGAAGAGTGTTCTCCATTACAAGAACCGTTCACGGTAGCTCAGTCGGTAGAGCGCTCGCTCCGTGATCGGGAGGTCGTGAGTTCGAATCTCGGCCGCGACAGACCTAAGTCGATAAAAAAATAGGTAGCAACTGTTCCTTCGCCATGCGCTCGGCACTTTGGAGTGAAAGTTGCGGGTCTTTCGGATGAGACCTTAAAAACCGAGGCCCCGTGTCACGGCAGGCGTTGGCACGATAAAGATCCCTCACTGCTCAATGGCCCTGAGTGTCGAGTAAAGGTAAAAATTTGAAGCCCTTCACCGGTATATGGTGACGTCTCTATATGAGTGAAAAATTCTCGAATGGGACGTAAAACAATATACAATCAATCAATCCATTACAAGATCTAGATATGGTCATGACAGGAATAAACAATTTTAATTAGTGATCTTGAAGTTGATCAAATTACATTGTTTCAACTTCAGGTCATAAGCAATCTCTGTACTTAGTATGAACTCTCAATGTTTATGCATATAGAAGATGTAGACCAGATAAGAATTTCAGATCGATCTTGCATGTACAGCTTCCAATCATTCTCCATTTCAAAGATATAGCCTGGGAAAGATTGTACAGACAGACTGGGGTGTGAATTCTAGAATCCCTTTTAAGAATCTTGATCTATTGAAGTCAAAATGTAGCTACATGAAATATTTGATTATTGATTGTATGTTGTTTAAACCGTCACGGTAGCTCAGTCTGTAGAGCTCTCGCTCCGTAATCGGAAAGTCGTGCGTTCGAATCACAGCCGCGACTGACCTAAGTCGTTAAAAATAGGTAGCAACTGTTCCTTCGATGAGCGCTCGGTACTTTGGAGTGAAAGTTGCGGGTCTTTCGGATGAGTCCTTAAAAACCGAGGCCCCGTGTAACGGTAGACGTTGGCACGATAAATAACCCTCACTGCTCAATAGCCCTGAGTGTCGAGCAAAGGTCTAAATTTGAAGCCCTTCACCGGTATATGGTGACGTCTCTATATGAGTGAAAAATTCTCGAACAAGACGTGAACAAACATGCAATCAAACAATCACTTGTTTAACGTCCCATTTGAGAGTTGTTCACAGCGAGGGTTCTTTATCGTGCCAACGCCTACCGTGACAGGGGACAACGGTTTTTGAGGTCCCATCCGAAAGACCCGTGATTTTCACTAAAAGTGCAGTGCGCTTGGCGAAGGAACAGTCACTACCTGTTTACGTCTTAGGTTTGACTCGGCGCGGCGAACGAGAATCGAAACCGGGCCTTCTGATCACTAAGCAAGCGCCCTACCACTATGCTACTATGACCGGTTTTAAGTACATTGTATTCGATTTTTCGGCCTTGACTTCAATGTAATACAATGACTCACAAACAGGTTTGCTGGAGAACAGGAAGGTAACATTTCTTTCAAATTATCTTCAATATCCTATAGAAACTTCCTTAAATAGTATTATACTATACATGTATTACCAAATTATTTTCATATATTTAAAAATGTGCCGAACGTATGTGGTGTTGGCCTTATTGTTATTGGCCTTATGTGTACAATTGATGTTATTTGTAATTTTAAAAAAAAATGGCCAATTTTTTAAATTACATTCTTCTTTCAAACTTGACCGTTCACGGTAGCTCAGTCGATAGAGCGCTCGCTCCGTGATTAGGAGGCGTCGAGTACCCACTGCTCTTGGAGATCGTGATGATTTCGCATATGAGAAATCTGAATTTACAGCTGTCGAAAAATTATTGGTGGTCGTTTGCGTAATAAGGCTCTTCCATTAATTTCATCATTAATTCAATCATAATCAGCTAACCATTTAAAAATGATACAAATTTAATAATGAAATGAAGATTACATGTGAATTGTTTTTAAAAAATCTTTGGATGTTACTGCTAGTATACGTAACATAACATAATGCAAGACTACCTTGCTACATGTAGCTGTTCATTAAACTGGTGGGTTAGAAGTTTTGATTAGTATAAATGTTTTAAACTTTCCTCTGAAAACCTCAGCTTGTTTTGTAGGTTTGTTCTTCTGTTTAGTTAGTTTGGTCTGAAAATTATTCGGATAACAATCACTTGACTTTTGAAAGAACTTCATTACTTTAGACAGGACGGAACTTCCTGATAACATGCTGTTTGAACATTTCATTACTTACGTTCATCTTTTCCAGCAAATACGTCAAGATAGAATCCTATGTCATCTGGATTTCGAGTCCCGTCCGAAGTGAAGCCGATCGTTGCTGTAGGTCCTGTGACCTTTGGAGTTTTTGTACAGTCAACACAGCAAGAAATTGTTGTAGGCCCACCACCTCCTTGGTGAGGAAATTAATATTTGAAAGAAATCGTTAGATCAGGCAATTTAAAAACTTCAATCATAATTGCTCTTTTCAAATAAATATGCATGTATGTATATCATAAGTACCGTCCCGTAATGATAGTTCGTCGCCATCCCCACACTTTAATCGTTGTCCAATGACAAGTCTTGCAGACGGATCAGATGCTTTGAAAGTCCACGTACATGACAATAGTCTGTTGAAAAATGTAGTTCTTCACCTATCTTTATTACTTGAGGTTCATTACCCATCGACCGGTCGGCAGGGGATGTTCACTCCTCCATGGCACCTGATCCCACCTCTGATGTATTGGAGGTTCGTGTTTGCTCTGCTCCTATTTTGTAATGTTTAATGGACTTTGGAGCTTGAATACTGTTCGTTATCTCCATATGTTTCATTTATGGCTTTTATTCCTTTTAT
This sequence comes from Saccostrea echinata, assembly GCF_033153115.1. Classification (NCBI taxonomy): domain Eukaryota; kingdom Metazoa; phylum Mollusca; class Bivalvia; order Ostreida; family Ostreidae; genus Saccostrea; species Saccostrea echinata. The sequence continues at coordinate 3,608,721 of NW_026889774.1, read as the reverse complement.
AAAATAGCCAGATGAAGGGACACATTTTCTAAAATAAACCCCTTTAGGTAGGGGAGTACAACCAACAGAACCCACAGTTGAAAAGAAGAAGTGCATATGCGCATTTTGATCAAAAATTAGATTTATTTTGTAAAATCATGTTTACTAGTATATTAAATGAAAATCAACTAATACTGACACTGAAAGACAACTAAGCTTATACTATATATTATTTTGATCCTTAGTATAATATAACTATATAGCTCGTTGTCCTTACTTTCAAGATAGATAAATACATAAAAATGTCTTCTCTAGCAGTGTTATGAAACGTTTCTTACCAGATTGATGAATGTGTTTTCATTGATTAAACCATATTTATTTAAATTTAAAAAGTACTCAAGCAAGCAATAGAAAAAAATATATCCAAAAAAAAAAAAAAAAAAAAAAAAGACTTACGTATTATAGGGTGTCTTGCCATCTCCAAATTGAAAGGTTGTGGTAGTTGAACCAATTTGGATAGAACTTGAGGATGAACACGTAAGAGTTTCCACTGCTGTAAAAAGTTCATCGAGTTGAAAATGGGACGAGTAAACAATTTTTTTATGTTAGTTATACTCTCGTAAACAAATTCATTTGGGGAAGGATTTAAAGTCTACTGGATTCCCCTGACAAAAAAAAGATGGTAAACTATAGTTAACTATATTGATAATTTTGGCACAATAGAAACTTTGATTCACTGTAGTTATAACTTTGACATTTTGATCTGCTTTAAATATCACTTTGAAAACTTTAATTTACTGTAGTGATAACTTTGAAACATTGATTTACAGTAGTTATTACTCTGACATACTTTATGTTACTCTGTACAAAGTGATCTCTCTTTACATCTGAATTGATGTACTTTATGATATTTGTATCTTTACTTACTAATGTGTCATACTAAAAAGAAATAACATCGTTCGGACTTTCATTTACTATATCAAATTACTTAATATTTAATAGGAATTGAAATAGGAGGGTAATTTTTTTCCTTGCAGAAATATCAAGGCATATTGTCATTTTCATTCATTGACAATCACTAAGTTCAGAAAGTATTAATTATAATATTTAGTCAATGGCTGTGTATTCACACAAATTGAACATAACTAGATATTGAATCATATAACAAATTTGAAGGAAAAAAAAAACAGTGGCAAAAATCTAGTTTAGCTGATAAAAGAGATAAACAACCTAATTATTAACTGATATAATTGCCGTCCGTGGTTAATTCTAGGGATGAAATAGGTGAAATTACTCTGTAGAAAAGCACATGTTTTGCGCATTGTGCTCATAAGTTACAAAATTACATCGAATTTCGCAAACTTAAAAGCAAAAGCAAAAATGGGGAAAAAATTACATATATTTAAAGATTATTTAAAAAAACTGATTATAATAAAAGGGAGAAACGCCAGAAAACGTACATTTTTAGTCGATATATTTCTACGCAGCTGTCGACATGTAAATTTTGTGCCCATTTTCTCTGCTTGGTAAATAATGAATATGTACATGAAAAGTTGCATGTCAGAGAAAACGAATTTTGAGCATTGGCCGGCTGTCAAACAGTATGCGATTTTTAAATTTACATTGCCCATAACATAACATTTCATGTTTACAAATAATAAAATTAATGAGCTTTTCTTTTTTTTTTTTTTTCTTTTTTTTTTTTTACATTGTAACCACTTTTACTCAGACACGTACTAGCTTACATACAAACTCATTCTTTAGATGATAATAATAAGAAGAAAATGATTGGAAAAGGATCCATAGTATATGTATATAGTCACAGCTTTACATATTCTACTGTAAATATATATTTACTATTCTATATTGTTTTAAAGACACATAACTAACAAATCAAAACTTGATAGCAAGCGATGTAACAGTTTTAAGCTGAGTGAAATATATTTTTCCACAAGGACCACTCTTTTTAAATTTTGTCTATGTGGAAATTTTTAATACCTATACATTTTCCAATTTTATATTTTAATTTAATATTACTCAATAGCACAAAAGATTTGGAATATTATCTTGCAATAAACATGTGAAAATATACTGTTTTGTAAATAATAGTATAAAATCTTTAACTTTTTTACTCTATGACATTGGTAGTTCACCTAAAATAATATTTTCAACATTAAAAATCAGCTCTTTTGTCAAGAGTTTTGTAAATATGTAAACTGAGGTTACTCCACAAAGATAAAACTTTTTCCCAACCATTTAAAGCATGTTGAATAGTTTCTACTCCTTGTTTACAATTATCCGAATTTTTTATCTTATTTTTTAATGAGAATTACCAGGTAGAATCCTATGTAAAATTCTTTATTGTAACCATTGAATTGCAGAGTCCCTTGTTGTTGTGAAACAAACGTTAAAATCATCTTTTACACAAATTTGAGCAATTCTATTATTATGAAGACTATTTTACTTTCCACCTAAATAAAGATTTTAAAACTGTTTCCTTCGTGTTTAAGCAATTATAAATATATTTTGTACATTTTTCATACAACAATATATTTTGGAAATATACAGGTAAAAAAGGTCCATACTTTCTTTTCACAGAAAATCATCCATTGAAATATTCTTTATATACTTTGAAATTGCACAAACCGCACTATTATATTGAATAATACATATTGCAGAAATAGTAAATCTTTTTTGAAAAATCTTTTGAGTAAGAAAAGAACCCTTTTCATTAAAAAAAAATCACCAATAGTTTTAACACCATTTTTGTACCAATCTTGAATGAAAATGCTCTTTTTATCAACTTTTATTTTTTAGGTATACCACACTGGTATGTTTAAGAAATTCTCTTGTGAAAATGAACTATTGAGACTTTTCATAATGTCAAACCATAAAGTAAAAACACTTTGTCAGAATGTATTGTTTTTTGCCATTCAGATTTTGGAAATAAAATCATCTCCAAAATCGAATAACTTATTTAAAATGTCATTGCTATTTACAGCTTTAAATATATCCATCCATGGTTTGTTGCAACAATATTTTGACAATCTTTTCAAACAAAAAAATTTCAGGCTATTAAATTAATAATTTTAAGCCTCTCTCCCCCCTTATAGATAGTCTTGAGTTACAGTAACTCTCTTAATTTTATCACATTTTGATTTCCAAATGAATTTGAAAACATATTGTCAAAGAGAAGAGATTACATCTGGTTTTGGTGTTTTGGCAATAATATAAATGGGTGATTTAATTTAGAAATAAGTATAGTTTTAACAACTGTAACACAGCCAATGGAAGAAAGCATTCTCCGCTTCCATTGTTGTATTAATGCTTTAATTTTGGGTATTATACTACGATAATTAAGTTCAATTATTTTATCAAGTTCAACAGAAAAAAATAATCTCAGTAGATTAAAGGTTTAAGGTTGTGTATCCCCTGTCGAGCTTTCAACTTGTTTGATGAAACACTTCATTAGAATATTTTTGGAGCCTATCCATACAATTGTTGTCTTAGAACTATTAATTAGTGATCCAGATACTAGTAATCTAGAGTAAAAGTCAATTGTTTCAAGAGCAGCAAACAATGATTTTGGTAAACGGTCAAGAGCCAGCGAAGTGTCACCAGCATATTATGATCTTTATCATTTACAACAATGCCTTTTATATGACTGTTTTGTTCTATTAGAATAGCAAGAATTTCAGCACAAAGAAAGAACAAAAAAAGAACAGGACCTCTTTGTATACAACGCCTCTGGATATCAAATTGCTGAAACAAAAATCAGCATTGCAAAACTGATGCCTTAAAATTTGTATTGAGAATTTTTATCAAATTAATTATATTATTCACAAAAACAAAGTATTTCAGTGCTTTATAAATAGAGGACCATGAGATTGAATCAATTTTTTTTCAAAGTCTATTAAAACTAACAATCCTGGTATTGGTATATTTTTTGTTTCTGTATATGCCATTAAATCACAAACAAACCTGGTATTCTCACCAATATATCTACCCTCTAAGAATCCAGTTTGAGTGTCCGAAATCAAAAAATCCAAAATAGACTTTATTTTATTCTGTAAATTTGACATCCTGATATGAGTTTATAAAATACATTTAGTAGACTTATTGGTAGCCCTTATCATCTTTGAGTATGCAAGAAACTAATATCCCTTATCTTTGTGAAATAGGATGTTCTTTTATTTTTTGTTAATATACAATTTACTGCTTGCATGACATAGACTTTAAGATCACCCCTAAAGAATTTTAAGAATATCACTTCCAGGAGATTTTTTATTCTTCATATTTTTGAAAACTTTCTTCTATATTCGATTTCTAGATTTTTATAAAAACCACGCAGGTAGATTAAGGCTTCCCATAGAAAATCACTGTGCACTCTGTGCCTTCACTTCTCTGAACTACCAAAATATGACGTCATGATGGAAAATGGAAAATGACGTCAAGTAAATGCCAACTTGAGGTGTTATGACGGGGAGAGTGTCATGCATTTTACACTTTATTTCAAACTGCATGTAAAATGCTAGATAGCATTTGCAAAATTCAAGGGTCGTTAAAGGTTTTTTAAGTGTAATATGTTTGAATATTTTAAATACATCGCTTATGTACCTTGATTGAAATTCAGCATGTTCAAAATGCTTATGAAAAATATACTTTTGAAATGTACTCTGTTTTATACCTATAGTTTGAGGTAGAATTTATTTTGTGTGTATAAAAGAGTCTGGCGCAGGTGATTAATAAGGATTTATCTGAGATTTTTTTGTGGAAATCTGTAAGAAGAGGTTGTTCTCTAACTGAATCTTGCTTGGGAAAAATGTGTGATGGCTTTGTTTTAATACAGATTACGATATTGTGTGGAAAATACCCTCAAATTTGAAGGTAAGTTGAATTTCTCACAAAATATTTTGTACCCAAGTTATACTATGACTTTTCCCAAGCACATTTCGGGTACACAAGGAAACGATGAGTTTATTTATATAACAAAATGTTAATAATTATTGTGTTAATCAGCTGCGCTGAAGCGATTTATGTGAAGCACTTCAAAAAATTATAAATGACCGTCGCGTGATCAACAAAGCAATGTGATATCATAACAAACATTTTAATATGTAGCCGAGGGAACCCTTTATATAAATACAATACCTATAAGTTAAAACCAAAACCGATCTCGCAATGAAATATTATGTTTTGAGCGCATTTTAAAGCTTCGGGAAGCCTTAACATAGCTGTGCAGTACATAAACATCTTTCTACAATTTCACATTGAGATAAACAAAATAAAAAAGAGATCGTATCACTTATATAATGTTCATCAATTACCTGAATGGATGATATTCCTTCTTGAAAGTTACTTACGGTTACAGAAATTCAGAAGACAGAATGCTACTTACGCACTGACGGTGTAATAATATTTCGTACTTTGAGCATTCGAGGCCGTTCGAAAGTTAGACTCCCTTCTTTGATGTATATATTACAGTAAATATGTGAAATCAGGAATTCCATGTATTTCCTAAACCATTCAGTAAATACTTGTATTTACTGGCTGTTTTAGGAAATACATGAAATTACTGAATAGACTAGGAAATTCATCCATTTACTGAAATGTTTAGCCAATTTTACACGTTTTTACTAAACTAAGCAGGATGACTATACATATGTTTTAAATAATTCAATGACTGTAAAATACTAGTAAATTCTAGTATGCATACTTTTAAAACAGTATTTATAAGAATTTTTTCAACAAAGCTGACATTTGTCAGAGATTAATTTCCGATTCTGGACAAGACTCAGTGCACTGCCTTTTTGCTATTTAATTATGCATGAAGATTGCATAGGATGAGTATCTAATAATTAAAACATGTGAAGAAAAGTCAGTAGGCTATTTTAGTTTTTTAAATAAAAAATATTTATAAAAATAACTTTGTATTTATGTGATGACCATTTCACTCAGTTAATTAAAGTATGTTGTGGTATAGACAGAAAATGAAAGCAAAGTATCGGTATTTGGGGGGGGGGGGGCATTTTCACCCAATGATATTTGAACACTATTGAACTTTCACATATTTAAAACTTGCATGTCAGAAGGAGGCATTCTTGTAACCTTGACACATCTAGTTCTTTCTCGATTAACAAAATAATGTATAGTAGTAATTAATCCTAAAATAATATTCCTTTATGTAAATATCCGCAAAAGGTAGACAATTTAAAGTCGATCTTTTGTAACATCACTCGACCTTTTTCGTTAATGCGCAATTGTCATAGAAAATAAATTCTTTTATTTTGCATGTCACGTACCTTTTGGGAACTGAAAACTGCTTATAGATATGGTAAAGCTGTATGATTCGATCTTTTTGATCTCAGAAAATTATGATTTACCACCATCATTCATTAACAGTGTAAAGATTTCTCACTTTCCAAATAATGCACACTCGAGTACGCATCTGCTCCGGGGGAAAACTGGAAATTTAAAAAAATAATTATTGTGGTTCCACAATAAATACAACGACTGCTGATGATGCTTCAGTGGTAAACATGAAATCTCACGGATATATATAAGGGGTTGTGGAAAGCTTATTATTTTGACAGAATCAGGACGCAAAAGAATAGAAGCAATCAAGATTCTACTTAATTGAAGAAACAAACTTTTTAACATGGTATAAGGTTTTTGTTTGTTTGTTTCTTTAACGTCCCTTCAAGTTTTTTCACTCATATTGCAAATTCAGACCAGTACTCGGCACTTACTGCTTTTGATCAGTGACGGATCTTTTTTGTGCCAGCCTCTACTACGACACGGGACCTCGGTTTATTTACGGTTTCATCCGAAGGACCGGTCTCCACGTCCCCCAATGGGATTTGAACCCGCGATCTAAGGATCAACTCCTTATTCTGCGACCCTAGAGCAAGCGCTTCAACCAGTCAAATGATTCTATATGTACATCTATGAGGGTTTTTTTTTTTTTTTTTTTGAATAATTTGTTCTTTTGAAGTCATTTTAGTGCCTTGATCATGTTGACAATCGTAACTGGGATTCCACAATGTCTTAATTTTCATGTTGATTAATATCCTTTTTTGATGAATCAAAAATTTCTCAAAATTGTTGGAGTTTATGTAAAATGATTATTGCCATTCCATACTATGATAATGAATATTGTAAACTTTTGGTCCGTGCAGATACTGATTCATCTAATTCCGGCATGTTCGTCTCTCAATACTTGTCTTTTACTTTTTTCTATACATAATAATATTTTAGAATCTTTCTAGCTACATATAGCAATGTAATACACCTCTTTTTTTCATAAAGATTTCGATTCTCATGGAAACTAAGACATTTTGGAATCTCAGTTAAGATTGTCATTAGGATTTAAACACTGTATGACGTCTAAAGAACAAATTATTCAAAAACAACTCATAGATTTACATGTAGAAGCTTCTGCTGTATAAATAGGGATTACAAAAGTTTGCCTACCATCACTTACCACTATCCCTGATAGCTGAAGTATAGATAGACAGTCTTTTGATAAAAGAGCAAGAGGAATTCATTGTCTCTTTCTTAAAAATTAGAGGAGCTAGACATTGCAGAAGATCTCGCAATCTAAAATACAAGAAAGAAAAGTCAAAACAGATAAAACAGAGATAAAGATGAGGCTTTAGATCTATGCCAAGAAAATAAAGTTAACGAGAGACACGAAACAGATTTGTCTCTTTCAAGGTAATTGGTCTAAAATAACTGGATGGTACAAAATAAATCTCCCCACACATTAAATTAAGATTATGGAGCCATAATCATTAATCAATTTGGACTCTAGGGCCAGAGCAAAACGTGCTAAAAAGTGGCTGAATGTTTTTCAAAAACCTGCTTACTCCTAATCATCTCGAAGAAAAACTGAATAAATAGTATGGAAGAGCATGAATCCCTCTACCAAAAGTATGTTTTTCATGCTACCCAGCCCAGGGGTTTTTCGTAATGGTCAAATAGTAAAAATGTAGTTTATCGAAGCAAATCTTCTTTGCTCCTGCATACATGTGTCTTCAAAGGCAGAGGATAAAGATCTCAGGGTTTTTTTCATGATCAACAAAGACAGGGTCCTTCCTGTGGAAGGGGTAGGTCAAAATGGTCATATAGCGAGGTCAAAATGGTCATATAGTGAAATGTTCATAATCTTAAAAAAAATCCTTGTCCTGCACATCTTCAAGGAAAACTAAATGCTTGGTTATGAAGAGAATAAAGCTCTTGAGCAAAATTTAAAAAAAAATGTTTTTCATGACCCTCAGGATTTCTTTAAATGAAGTTACAGACGAAAATGAAGAATAGGCTAAATAACGATATCTAATAAATTTTATTTCAAACCGATAATAGTCTTAGTAACAGCAGTGCCTTTATTATTTTTTTTTTCACATTTTCATTATTGTTTTATTACATTCATCTTTAATATTCCCAATATTTATTGCTCCAACTTCTGATGTTGTGTATTTACCAAGACGTTATTATAACATCTTGGTATTTTAATGGTATGGTCAAAATTTAGAAAATTCAATTGAGTCGAAAGCGCGATGGGTTAAAATAACAATTTGTATATTATATTGCGAAAATAGATTTGTTGTCTTTTTATACAGGGATAACATTTTTCTTAGTATTCCTTTCTATGAATTCGGAATGCTTTTTGTCTTAAAATTTGTAAATGAGTGAAGCAACATAAAGATCTGAGGTTAAATAGGTCTTTAAATATAATGTTGTGTTCATGTCAGAACTTGAACGCATATATATCATTAAATATTTACAAAACCATAAATGTTAAATCATAGAGTTGAAATCAATCTTTTAATAAATATGATTTTACAAAGGTAAATTTGAAAGAGACATAATTATTATTTAGTCTTATTTTTGTAGAACGGCTTATTAAAAATTACTTTTTGCAATACGTTACAGAAGCAAAGATGTTTAAAAAGGACCATAAGGGGCAGGATTCTTAATCTCTGATACTATATGTATATGTATCTCGTAATGAGAAATTTTGTGAACATTTAAATTCTCATGAGATGTCACAATTTAGGACCATGTGTCATTTGAAAAAATGTCATACATGTATGTTACTTATCTATCATATGTTAAATGACTATAGGCCATAACGGGAAGGATGCATAATCTCTGATACTATATATATATATATATATATATATATATATATATATATATATATATATATATATATATATATATATATATATATATATATATATATATAATATATATATATATATATATATATATATATATATATATATATATATATATATATATATATATATATATATATATATATATAAAAGAAATAGATATCATGGAAATCTGTTCACAATCATATTTCTGCGAGTGGCCACATTTTAGGACCATCTATCATTATTTGAAACAACGTGATATACACATACATTTACATGTATATAGAATTGTATTGATCTTTTTTTTATCATACGTAATCATAACTCATAATCTTTAACAATTCTCAAAAAGGAAGAATATTTTGATATACTGTAAGCATTATTGAACAAAAGTTGTTTAGAATGATTCCCTAAACAAAATTCAATGTAATTAATTTCCGCAAAAGGGAACAATGAAAACTTGAATATTTATTTTTTACATATCTCAGAAACGGAAAGGAATCTCTGAAAAAATGTTGAACAAAAAGCGTTTAAAATCATTACTGTTTTCATATTACATAGTGAAAGTGTGGTTGACCATTAAAATCAGAGGTTTAAAGGGGCCGAAAGCCTGCAATCTTTAGCTCCTTAACTTTCAATATTCTGTTACACATTACTGAAGGAAAAATGTTCCTCTAACCGATAATGATACACGCAGCTATGTTAAGGCTTCCCGAAACTTTAAAATGCGCTCAAAACATAATATGTCATTGAGATGTCGGTTTTGGTTTTCATTTATAAGTATTGAACTTTAGTACTTCCAATTTATATAGAGGGTTTCCACGGCTATATATTAACATATTTGTTATGATATCACATTGCTTTGTTGATCACGTGACGGTCATTTATAATTTTTTGAAGTGTTTCATATAAATCGCTTCGGCGCAGCTGACTAACATAATAATTATTAACATTTTGTTATATAAATAAACTCATCGTATCCTTGTGTATCCGAAATGTGCTTGGGAAAAGTCATAGTATTACTTGGGTACAAAATATTTCCTGTGAAATTCAACTTACCTACAAATTTGAGGGTATTTACCACACAATATCGTAATCTGTATTAAAACAAAGCCAACATACATTTTCCCCAAGCAAGATTCAGTTAGACAACAACCTCTTCTTACAGATTTCCACAAAAATTCCCAGATTAATCCTTATTAACCACCTGCGCCAGACTCTTTTATACACACAAAATAAATTCTACTTCCAACCACGGGTATAAAACAGAGTACATTTCAAAAGTATATTTTTCATAAGCATTTTGAACATGTTGAATTTCAATCAAGGGTAGGTAAACGGTGTATTCATACAATTTTCGGACATATAAGACTTTAAAAACCTTTAACAACCCGTGAATTTTGCAATAGCTATCTAGCATTTTACATGCAGTTTGAAATAAAGTGTAAAGTTCATGACACTCTCCCCGTCATAACACTTCAAGTTTGCAGTGACTTGACGTCATTTTCCATTATGACGTCATATTTTGGTAGTTCAGAGATGTGAAGGCACAGAGTGCACTGTGATATTCTTCGGGAAGCCTTAACCTACCTGCGCATATATTTTGATCATACCTTAGAAAGTTGTGGGCTTTGGGGGGCTAAAATGCTAAATCTCTTTTTCTTTATATCTCAAAATGTAAAATATTTTGGAATGTGTATTAAATAAAAGATGTTCATAATAATGTTATGGGGAAAATGGAATAAAATCGGAGGAGGCACATTCGGGAAACAATTTTAATCAATGTTCGTCATCCCTCTGCTCACTTGTATGAAATCCTTCCTTAGCGTTTAAGGATAGATGATACAAACAAAAAATGGATGCCTGAATTGGTATATATATATTTGACCTATTTTGGTTGTAAATGATTAGAATAATAAATTTCTAAAATATTAAGAGATTGTAAACTTTCTACGTACGATGCTCAAAATTCCACCTTCCTGCAACCATTCTTATTAATCTATACAAAGTTTTGTCACTTTAAAGCCAATTATCATGAAATTTTAAAAGAAAAATTAAAATCTCTGCGGTTAGACTTATTCAATTTACTTATAGAAAGATGGCTTAAGTTTATATTTTCATGATTTTTGATAAAAAAAATTGTTTGTATCATCTGTCCTTAATATGACTATCCAAAAGAAATCTTAATTATAATTGAAGTGCACACACTTTCAAGATACCTCACGGGGAAAAACTTGACATAAATGACCAGTCAAGTTGACATTTTATAAAGGAATGATAGTCTTTTATGTCAGCTATAGCTGTCTCTCTTATAGGAATTCTAATTAACCTTAATGAATATCTTAATACCACAGTCAACATCATACCTCATCTCATCTAAAATCGGAAGAAAAACCTACTCGTTGCTCGCAACAAGATCTCAATCTAGATATTATAAATTATTATTAATATTATCATCATTATTTTTAATTTTCTTCACATGGCCTTCAGGGATAGGGAGTGACTGCAATACGAAATAATAGTTTTAAATACATGTGTAGTTATAGGTTTAGCCACCATACGGGATTAAAGTTTTATAATGGAATATATGAAGGAAAATACTTTCTTCACCACACTGATGTAGTGTTCTATCAACTTAAAAGAGAATATTAAAGTTTAAAAATCTCTTTACCTCCTTTGCTCAGTTTCCATGCATTCAACAGGCTGGTGAAGATAAAAATGGTGCAGGGTCTAGTCGTCATCGAGTGTTCTTATTTATAAATAATAAACACTCTGTAGTATCAACTATGAAGAAGATTAAAATGTTAACAATTTTGTTTAAATAATTATATTGTCAGAAATTATAAACTTAAGAAAATTAAAAAACAAAACTACTCAGCTGGATATACATTGCATTACCGAAAATTTTTGAAAATTGGTTGGTTATTTAGTGACATTAAAGCCCCTTTTTTGAACTTAGAAACTTGAAAGATATTTACATTATCCTTTTAACCCTGGCGATCGATCGCTCTGTGATCGGAAGGTATTGTGTTCGAATCACGGCCGCGACTGACTAAAAAAAAAAATAGGTAGCAACTGTTCCTTCGACAAGCGCTCTGTACTTTGAAGTGAAAGTTGCGGGCCTTAAAAACTAGGCTCCGTGTTACAATAGCACAATAAAGAACTCTCACTGCTCACTGGTTCTGAGTGCCGAGTATAGGTCTAAATTTGAAGCCCTTCACCGGTATATGGTGACGTCTCTATATGAGTGAAAAATTCTCGAACGGGACGTAAAACAACACAAAAAATCAATCAATTAACCTTTGCCTCCAATATATGAAAATAAAAATAAACATTAAATGATTTTTGGCGTGCATGACATGACTTTTTATTACATGTACAGTTAAATATGTAATCCACAAATGCATGCGCCCATTACAATTATATGGCAGCATAAAGTTAGACGAGACAGCAATAGAAATAACATCTGGATCTAAGAAACCTAGAAAAAACAGTACCCCTGGAGACGGCATTCTATGCAAAAAATGCCATCTCCATTACAAGCATAGAAAGTCACAAGGTAACAATCGGCGCTGACACTGACATCCCTTGTGAATAACTCCTGGTCATGACGCTGAAATAATAAATTAAGATTGCAGAAACAACCACTTTTCAAAGTAATATAACTATAAGTATTTAATAAATTTTATGTCTTAAGAGGCTGTTCGTGCTCCTTGATAAATGGTTGATGAAAAAAAGGAAGAATTGATTGCGCGTACTAACCAAATAAAAATCATGGTTGCTTGTGTTCAATAAAATGACAAAAGGGAACATGAGAGGGAAATTACATTTGACTTACTAATAAGAGTAACTGTCCTTTGCCCATGAGAAAAACAATTATACACAAGCAATTACTGCACTTAATAACCCGGTTTATACTTATGAGATAAACCCTATTACAATTACCGAAAACATTTTCTTCTCTAAAAATATTTAAGTAATGACTGTAATAGCTATCCAAGTTATACTGGTATAACCTGGGTCGGGGCAGTTTACTCTTTAGAAACCGCGAAGCGGTTTATAAAAAAGCGTAAACTGTTCCAACCCAGGTTATACCAGTATAACTTGGGTAGCTATTAAAGTCAATCCTTATAATTTAATTTCCCATCATTAAGTGTAAAAAATAAAACAATTTCTCCTTCAGAAATGCGTTTAAATTGTTCGTATTTTAAATGTAACGTCAAGCGGATTGATACGTTTTTGACGAGTCATTATGACGTAGGCAACCCAGGTTATACGCTATATTCTAATTTTTTTTATCCAATCAAATGACGCTTTATAACAAAATTAAATTATAGCAAAATCTTTCCTTAAAGCAATATGGCCTGCATTTTTGAGAATTTTATGTTGCTGTTAAAATGTGTTATTATTTTGAATTTGTATTTAATGAAATATGGAGATAGCGAACAGTATTCAAGCAACTTAAACCTTTTTGATCAATAAGACAGAAATAAGGTATCAAATTGTTTTAGAACAAAGGATTCTGTATATGCATATTATTACAATGTATATAGGAAATCAATATTGTACGGGACGACAATAATGTGATTTTGCATCTATCAAAGCTTATAAATAATTCTCCGATCGCAAAAATGAACAACAGAGGTTTATAAACGTTCTTTTTTGTCATTGAAATAGTTAATTACAATTTTGGAACAAAAAATTCTGACATGAAAGTTGCAGCTCATATTGCTTTAAGTAAAAAAATTCAAATATTTAGGTTTAAAATTGATTCTGATAGACATTCATTGTTCCCTCCTTTCAAATGATATACATGTATAACATGTTATTGTTTATAACTCGTTTTAGCGTCCAAATTTTGAAGAAAAAAACACACACACAACTTGTTATCCTGATGACGCTGCGTTTTAATATAGGAAGACGTCATTTACGGTACTTGTACATAATTGGCGTATTCAAAATTTAGCGCAGTCTCTGCGTATGGAGTTGTTTGCGTAATCATGAATTAGCGCTTTATATATCCGTGCCGTATATGGTATTTATAAATGGTTTCTTAGCAGTATTCATGAATTAACGCATTGTTGTCTGCGCCAAAGGCGCTAAAATATGAAGCCCACTTATTTAAGTACACATACAGTATTTTGTTCTCAAACGTTGACTGTTTTGTTCTTACTGCAAAAGATATATCGGCTCGGACAGGTACATATAAACAACATTCGCGGATGAAAAAAAAATCATCAAAAATATTTATCGCTATGATATCAGTTCAGGATTTGGATCAATGATCCTTGTTTTCGGCACTTAACTCAGAATGTCGGTAGATGATTTCCTTAAATGGAGGAAGAAAGCAGGTTAATCATTAAGCCCCCCCTCCCCCGACGACTTCACTTGATCTGATGAAAGGTAATCGAACAACATGGATGGTTTATCAATGGCAAGGGACTTGCGAATATAAAGATATTTTTCTTGACCCCTGGGTCAGGGATTCTTTTGTTAATACGGGGCTCTTTCGATTATATAGTGAAAATTCATTAATTCTTTTTAAATCTTCTCTGCTCCTGGGTATTATTTAAACAAACTTAGTGCATGGTTATCATAAGCAAGGATGCCTCTTCCACAATTGTGAAATTCGTGGCTAGGGGTTCTGATGAAAAGGGGGGGGTCTATTGATTATATAGTGAAAAAGTCTTATTTTTTGAAAATATTCTTTGCTGCTCCTGATTATAAAACAAAGAAATTAAGTGTATAGCTTTGATGAGCGAGAGTGCTCCTACTAGAATTGTAAGTTTCATGCCCCCTGGGTCAGATGCCCTGGTGTAAAGGTGGGGCTCTATTGATAATATTATGAAAATGCATTAATTCTATTTTTTGGTGTTAAGCAGATACAAAAAGTGCATAGTTATGATGAGCAAGGGAAATTCCTACATTTTTTAAAAAACTAGTGGCCACAGGGTGAGGGGTTCTGGTGTTTTTCGGGGGAGAGGGGCTTCTATTGATAATATTGTGAAAATGTGTGAATTCTTTGAAAAATCTTCAACTAAGTGCAGAGTTATAATGATGAGCGTAACTCTTCCAAAGTAATATTTTCCCGCCTACGATAAAATCAATTAGAAATTATAGATGTACTACCTATTTTACGCGTGAAATGCTCATGAAAGAAATGTGGTTTCGAAGTATCTATTGAACTATTACAGTTGTGTATCAAATGTTGAAAGCATTGAAGGATTTTTATTTGTGATTGAATAAAAATTAGCTGTTGTAAATAAAATGGATTCTAAATTAACAATAGTCCAAGTGCTCGCGATCTTATTTTCCAGTATCATTTATTTGTAGTTTCATCGGTTGACCTAGTGAAATAGCATAGAAAAAATGAAAATTTTTAACATGAAAATTTTTAAATGTTTTAAGGGATATTTAAATAACTTTTTTTTAATCACATTTTTTTACGACCTCGTCAATTTTTTATACTTTCATCCCCTTCCTAAACCTCATATTATTAACTACTCTTCAAGTAAGAGTTAATTGAGGGTCGAAATAAAATATAGGTATTCAGAGATAACAGAGCTCACCTCAACGAAAGCCCCACGTTTAGCTAATAATGTAGTAGTGTACATCCAAGATGCAACATTAATACAATTTTGATCTGAAGGGGCTTGCAGTAACTTGGGAATGAACAAATCCAAAAACTTTAAACTAGTTACTAGTTGTAAATTGTAATTCAAATCCAGCATCTGAAGCAAGTTAGATGCATCATCCCATGCAAGTTGGTTCACGAAATGTGGCAGACGTTAATCTCGATGTTGAAAGTTAGTTTTGTTATCATTTTATAGCAATGACCTCTAAATAACATTAGACAAGTCTTTTGGATATTCGCGAAAAAATTAGCGTTTTACAGTTTACACAGGAGTACTGTATAAAGAACTATCAGTATATGAGCCGTCTTAGGTCACCTAAAACTCAGGTGACTTATTTCTATCTGTTCCGTCCGTCGTCGTGCGATGTGTGTCGTCTGATAACATTTGAACATTTTCAGCTTCTTCTCTGGAACCACTGAACCAGTCCAACCAATTTTAGCATAGAGCATATATGAGTAAAATGGAACAACGTTTTCTAATGGTCCCTGTCTCGAATGGGGCCTAAGTATTTAGATCCGATGTTACTCATACGGAAAATATGAGGTTCCTTCTGAAAGATTGAGTTTTTTTTAATTCTATCAGAGAATTCAATGAAAAATGTGTTCACATGTAATTTCATAGCATCCATTATTTCCAGTCCTTTGATTTTAGATTTTTTTGGTAAAAAGTTGAAATTTTTCGAGTAAAAATCCATTGCTTATATTGATTTTTTTTTATATTCAACAGAAAAATGTGAACTAAAGTTTATAATATGAAATAATCTACATAAGCTGATAACCTTTGTTTTCGTTGATTAGGTTTTCTCTGCAAATATCGTACAAATGAAGTGAAAAGTTTTTTTACATGTCATAACCACCTTTAACCAAGTTCATAATCTGTTAGTCACTTTCTATTTTTATAAGAAGTCTACATGTAAATTTTGGTGATGGTTAAAGGTGGTTATGAAATGTGGAGGAGTTGCTTAACACATTCACCCTCTTGAGTTTTCCCATTACCGTAATGCTAATACGGACCTATAGTACATTACTTTGTGACCTTATATCATAACAAATACTACAGCATCATTAACCAATCAACATTTATCATTTAATTGGATTATTAGCCTACTGATTCATGTAGTTTTTGAAGGGAAAAATACTACTTGAAAATTTAAAGTCATTGTTAGCCGAAAAACGGCCTGATATAGAATTTTCCTTGGTAAATTTCATGACCTGTGTCACGGGTTCTGTTGTGTTGGTAGAGCTGTGTTGAATCTGTATTGAAAATGCATTATTTCTTTGAAAATCATCTCTGCTCCTGGGCATATCGGAGGCAAACAGTGTAAAAGTTTTAATAAGCAGGGTGATTTTTACCAGATTTTGGTACATATGGACCATTTGGTGAAGTGTTCTGGTCTTGGCCAGGACTCTTAATCTGAGAGAAGTTATTCCGCTAAAATTTTTATTGTAAATTACAAAAAGTACTTTTATAGTATTAATGATCAGGTAGACTCCCCCAACTAAACGAGTCTTACCTTGGTTTAAGGCAAAGTTTGGTAGGGATTCTGTAAGTCATAAAATCACTGAAGGGATCATATGAGATGTGTGTCGCGCATGTCCAAATCAGTGTGTTGTTGTCCAAGGTAGTGTGTGGACGTGGTCGCTACTATAAATTTGTGATAAGTAATTGCTACGAGGTTGCAATAGTAAGATTTGAATAAAATATTTTCTTTTTACTTCTTGTGTATTTTACATGATATAAACGACAAAGTTTTTGCTTATTGATATAAGTGGTTACTTCGAATTCCCGTGCAAATATGGCTGACGCAATGGTCAAACAAGGTGAGGTGACTGATAAAGTCGATGGACGTAAAGCAGCGGGTAAGAAATCTATTTGGAATAGTAACAGATCATCCACAGAGTGTGATATAATTGTTATTGGCGCAGCCCTAACAAATCCCACTACAAGTTCTAGTTTTGAACATTCATCGCCGCCAAAAGTTGGTACCGGTGTGACCAGTATTGGCCAGGCATATATTATGAACACTCTTTGTAGTAATCAACAAGAACAAAAGAATCAGAGAGATGTAAGAACGCTTCGTACATGTACCTCTGTAGATTAGTTGTATAATTATACGGAAGATTATTCCGATGATTACCTTTCCGATGTAGAGGAAACTCAAGCTAATGTGATAGTGTATTTGCGACTGCATCAAAGCATTTCAAAGTGAATGAAACAGTAGATGATAAGATTGGTGATGAGTTGGCTACAATGGTGAATTCTCTATTTCGAGAGGTGATATCTAATGAAAAAGTTTGGGAATTACTGAAGAACGTTTATTTAATAGACCTGAAAACTGTAATACATTAACAAAAACTAGAATAGACCAACTTATCTGAGATATACTTAGCCCTACTACGAGGTTCTATGACAGTTGCTTACAGCAACATCAGAATGCTGTTAGTAAGGACAGCATGTTGTTTTGTAAAATTATTAGACACTTTAGAATTGAAGAGAACAAAGATGATATTCAGAAATGTATTGATTTTGGTCTAGATTAAGTCGGACTTTTGGCTCAATACAACAAATTAACAAGTGTGAAGCGAAATAAAAATTATCGAAGCGATCTGAGTTTTGAATATCATCATTTATGTTCTTCATTTATACCATACACTGATTTTTCATATGGAGATGATGTGCAGAAAAATGTCGAAGAAATTCAGGACATCAGTAAAGTCGGTAAACGAATTATCCTACCTTATTGAAAAATTATAGGGGTCATTATATGAGAGGTAGAGGTGCGTCTCGAGGAAATACTGTTAATAGAGGTAGAGGAATTGGCTTCATTCCTAGAGGAAAAAGTATCACATTATATCAAAATTATGGTTCTTCAAAAAACTCCACGACAAGCCTCGACAGTCAGGAAAAGAACACATAAATGAATCTGAGATTAGTTTATCTGAATGTCTCACAATATAGAAACAGGTGAATGATTCTGGTGTCAAGAATGCCTTGGTGGTAGATTGAGTGAATTCGTTATATTATTGAATGGCAAAACATTACATCTGTTGCAAAATATAAAAAATTGTGCAATTGAGTTTGGTGAAATGCCTATTCAATCAAAAATACCTTATCAACAAAAAAATTGATACAGTTCACGATAGGTATGTTAATGAAGAAGTAGAAAATTTATTGAGAATATATGATATTAGTAAGGTTGAACATGATTATGGTGTATTTTTTTCAACATTTTTACTGTCCCCCAAAAATATTCTCTTGAACAAAGGGTGATTCTAAATTTGAAAGAATTGAATGAACTTATTACATACCATCATTTTAAAATGTAAACTTTTGAGGCAGCATTAAAATTGATAAAACCTAATTCTCTAATGACATCAGTTGATTTGAGACACGCATATTATTGTGTTAGAATTTTTCTACGGTTTATTTGGAAAGGAAATATACTTGTTTACCAATGGGAATTTCTTGTGCACCACGAATATTTACCAAAATTATGAAACCTGATTTCTCAACATTGCATCAAATGGCTTTTCATGGTACTGAATATATTGATGATTCTCTTGGTTGGTAATTCAATGGAAGAATTTATAGCAAATGTGAAGGAGAGAGCGTCGTTTATGGAGAAATTGGGTTTTATTATTATTACTAATAAACAAGAGGGACATGGGCCACATCGCTCACCTGAGTTAATTGGTTAGGAAAAAGCACAAATCAGTTCAGTGTTGAAAAGTTTACAAAGGGGTTGGGGTGGGGTGGGGGGCTTGAATTTTAAACTACCTGAGGATGCTTCCATATCAGTATAACAAATGACTTTGTTGTTCTTGAGCAGCAGATTGTTTCCTGTATATTCCTTTGTAAAAATTTGATCCCCCATTGTGTTCCCTTCCTATCCACAGGGTCATCATTTGAACAAGTTTGAATATACACTACCTGAGCATGCTTCCATATCAGTTAGACTAAACATGACTTTTCTATTCTTGAGAAGAAGATTTTTCTTATATATTCCTATGTAAAATTTTGATATCCCAATGTGGCCAGACCTTACCCCTGGGGGTCATGATTTGAACAAACTTGAATCTACACTACGTGAGTATACTTCAATATCAGTATGACTAAACATGCATGGCTTTTCTGTTATTGAGAAGATTTTTTCCGGCCTGTATATTCCTATGTAAAACTTTGATCCCCCATTGTTGCCCTACCCTACCCCCGGGGATCATGTCAATTAGACTATCTATGTCAATTAGACTTAACAAGGTTTTTCTGTTCTTCATCAGAAGATTTTATTCCAATATGTTCCTATGTAAAAATTTGATCCCTCCCCCCCCCCATTGGGCCCAACCATACCAACGGGGGTCATGATTTGAACAAACTTGAATCTACACTACCTGAGTGTGCTTCCATATAAAATGACTAATAATGGCTTTGCTGTTCTTGAGAAGAAGACTTTTAAAGTCTTTTCCTATATATTCCTATGTAAAACTTTGATCCCCCAATATGACTCCACCCCATCCCCAGGGGTCATGCTTTAAACAAACTTGAATCTACACGACCTAAGGATGCTTTCTTATCAAAATGACTAATCATGGCTTTGCTGTTCTTGAGAAGAAGACTTTTAAAGTCTTTTCCTATATATTCCTATGTAAAACTTTGATCCCCCAATATGACTCCACCCCATCCCCAGGGGTCATGCTTTAAACAAACTTGAATCTACACGACCTAAGGATGCTTTCTTATCAAAATGACTAATCATGGCTTTGCTGTTCTTGAGAAGATTTTTTAAAAAGTTTTTTCTTCTATATTCCAACATGAGACTTTGATCCCCCATTGTGGACCCACCCTACCCCCAGGGGCCATGATTTGATCAAACTTGAATCTACACTACCTGAGGATGCTTCCCTATTTTAATGGCTCATCATGCTTTTGCTTTTCTTGAGAAGAAGATTTTTTTTAAAAAAATTCTATTTATCACTATGTCAAATTTTGATCCCCTATTGTGGCCCCACCCTCCCCCCTGGGGTCATGATTTGAACAAATTTAAATCTACACTTTGTAATAAAAGATTCGCATAAGTTATTACTTTTCTAGCCTAATGGTTCTTTTTATTTGGAAAGTTGACACAAAATTTTCATTATTTCTTAATTATCTCCCCTTGAAAGAGATCGTGGCCTTCATTTGAACAAACTTGAATCCCCTTCACCCAAGCAAACTTTGTGGCATGTTTAGTCAACATTGACCCAGTGGTTCTTGAAAAGAAGGCGAAAATGTGAAAAGTTTAGAGACGGACAGACAGACAGACAGACAGAAAGACGGACGACAGAAAAAATGTGATCAGAAAAGCTCACTTGAGTTTACAGCTCAGGTGAGCTAAAAATCAGTGAATGAACCTAGTCATGTCATTTTGTTTCTTGGAAATATTATTGATACTACTGATGAAAGAGTGACTTTACCATTATAGAAAAAAAAATAATAAAAGAGAATTGTCAAAAAATTATGGAGCGAGAAATCATATCTGTTAGATATTTAGCAAGTCTAATTATGTCACTTGTGACATCATTTAGTGCAGTTGATTTGGTACCGTTAGATTACAAAGTTTTAAAAAGGGGGGGGGGGGATTAGGGCTTTGAACATGGATAAAGGAAATTTTTACGGTCAAATGAAAGTGAATATTAAGTAAATCAGAAAAGAGTTACTTTGGTGGATTTTGAACATTATGTCACAAAAGAGAATCATCAATAGGGGTAATCCTTATATATCTATTACAACAGATGCATCTACCGAAGGTTGTGGAGCAGTCTAAAATGATGTAAATATTGGCGGTAGATGGACAAATGAAGAAAAATTGCATCAAATTACTAGTATTTAGAATTAATGGCAATTTATTTAGCAATAAAGTCTTTTTGCAAATATTTGAAAAAATATCCATTTAAAAATTTGCTCAGATAATACACAGCATATTTAAACAATATAAGAGGAATAAAATCAGAAGAATTGAATGATTTGAATAAACAAATACAGCAGTTTTATTGTGATAGAGATATTTCGGCAGTACATGTACCTGGGAAGGATAATAAAGCATGTATTGAATCAAGAAGGTTCAATGAAAATATTGAATGGATGTTAGATTAGAAAAATTTTGATACGTTACCTGGTAGTACAAAAATTTGGAGAACTAAAGATAGATCTTTTCGCTTCTTGTTTAAATAAGTAGTTAGACATGAATGCATCGTGGAAATCTGATCCAGATGCTGTTTGTACGGATGCATTTAGTATGCTATGATCAAATAAATATAGTTATTTATTTCCACTATTTTCTTTGATCAGTAGGTGTGTTCAGAACATTAGAGAGGATTATGCAGACTGTCTAATAAGTGTTCCTTTATGGCCAACACAGATCTGGTATGCAGGACTTAACAGTGCAAGATCTACATTATCATCATATGGGATTCGGCTTTATTGAGTGCCTATTGGATCGAATCCTCTAGTTGTTCGACTTTTAAAAGGAGTACTTAACTTAAGACCAGGAAAACCAAGATACTGTGAAACTTGGGATGTATCTCAAGTGCTTAACTTTTTGCGAAAATGGTTTCCTGTGAAATTTATTTCACTTAAAGACCTTACTTTGAAGTTAGCTATGCTAATTGCTTTAACAAATGCTACTAGAGCACAGTCTTTGCATCAGAGTAACTATAATGGATATAGGCAATGGCATTAAATCATATACTTTGTTTTTGAAATCTATTAAAACAAAGCTGGCTAGTTTATTTGTGTGGATAGTTAAAACTGTTTGCTTATCCATCTGATAGAAGGTTATGTGTTGTTTTTGGTGTTGAAAGAATATTTATAACGCACAAAAAATTAAGAGGCTTGTGTACAGTTTTTTATAAGCTATGTAAAACCCCACAAAGCATTAACTAGAAACATTATAAGTAGGTGGATTAAAATAGTGATGTTAAAATTAGGAATTGATACTGCTAATTTGCATCACACAGTGTAAGATCAGCCTTAGTTTCGAGAGCATCTGAAAGTTGTATACCAGAACCTGCAACCTTAAAATTATTACCAGTTAATAATAATTTTAAGGTTGCAGGTATATCAAATGCGCTGACTTGCTAAGGTTTTTTAAAAACCTATTTAGAAAGATGCAGAATTATATCAATAAGCTGTATTGAATTATTGATGCATTTTCTATGTTCTGACATTGGTGATAATCGGTATCAGATACAGTGTTGTACAAATACATATGAATTGAATCAATTGATGATGGAAAAGAGTAAATTTGGTGAACAGTCGGCGATGATTTCTTGAGATTTTCTGAATATAAAATAAATGATGGACGTTACAGTATACTTGTTATACTAGTGATTTTTTTTTATATTTCATTTTAGTCAGTGTTCAAGCATCTCTTTGAAGTCTCATATGATCCCAGAAGTGGTATGACGTAACAGAACCCCCCCCCCCCCCAACTAAACGAGTCTTTCTTTGGTTAAAGGCGAGTTTGGTAGGAATTCCGTGAGTCATATAACCACTGAAGGGATCAGATGCCCATAATTTGTGCCGGAGGATTGTTTTCCCCTCCCTGATTCTTTTTCATTGGTGGTGACTTTACACTTATGTTACTATGTTACTTTGATTGGATGCTTAAACGCTGATTGGCTTTTAAGTACTGATTTGGACATGCGCAACACGCATCTCATATGATCCTCGAAGTGGTATAACGTAACAGAATTGTAAATAATAGATAAATAAATATGAGATAATAGTAACGCCTTATTAATTGTTCTTGTCGCCCGCGTGGCGCAGTGGTTAGAGCGTCTGCTCTAGAGTCGCGAAGGAGTTGATCCTTACGTCGCGGGTTCGAATCCCACTGTGGGACGTGGAGACCGGTCCTTCGGATGAGACCGTATAAACCGAGGTCCCGTGTCGCAGTAGGTGCTGGCACGAAAAAGATCCCTCACTGCTCAATGGCCGTAAGTGCCGAGTATAGGACAAAATTTGCGGCTGTCCACCGGCAAGTGGTGGTGTCTCCATATAAGTGAAAAATTCTCGAGAGGGACGTTAAACAACATACAAACAAAAAAAAATCAATTGTTCTTCAAAGACCAAGAGAGGCCAGTGTGAGAGGGTATGATATGGGGTTAAAAATAATACAGAAGCACTGATAGTTTGTGAATACTTTGTAGTCTGCATGATGATAGTGATAAATGGAGAACAAATTAGAACTTAATTAAAGGGTTGTTACTGAATACTATACTAATTATTTCGATGGTCCTGATCATCCCATTTCCCTTACTCTTGGGCAACAAATCTTCCTTAATCATTTTATTTTATACTCAGAGTCTATTATACTCTATTGATCCTCTAGATTGCTGTAA
This sequence comes from Saccostrea echinata, assembly GCF_033153115.1. Classification (NCBI taxonomy): domain Eukaryota; kingdom Metazoa; phylum Mollusca; class Bivalvia; order Ostreida; family Ostreidae; genus Saccostrea; species Saccostrea echinata. The sequence continues at coordinate 3,584,568 of NW_026889774.1, read as the reverse complement.
TATACTCAGGTGACTGTTAAGGCCCTTGGGCCTCTTAGTTTAGTTTTCCCGAGCATTCTGTTCTAAAGTCAATACAAGTAATTTATTTGAAGTTTAAAAAGAAAGAAAAACAGTACTATATGCCTGGGAATCAAGCACTTTTTGTATTACTGTAAATGTATAATATTACATTTTAGTAGCTAATATTACGTTTAAAAATATTCTTCGTTTAAAATTATTTTGATAAAGAAAAATAAATTAATAGTGCGTTTCATTTAAAATTTTTGGGGGATTTGTCAGACAACAAAAAAGGAAGTACATAACAATAGTTTAGTTTAGGAACGTCCTCATTGAGTCAGAAGAACCTGAAATGTAAGTTATATTGATAGAAGTAAAGAAAAAGAAATGAAAAAAGAATTTTAAAAAAATTATATCCTTATATCACCTATCCTATGCACAAATACATTTAAATGGTCTTCGTCTGCGCAACGGCATGTTTGATCAATTTTTTATAATAAACGTTTTATGAGCTTAAAAAATAAATGCAGGACGATAATCAATATCTTCCTTAGATATATTAATATTACTAATATTTCGTGGAATCAAAATTTTAAAAATACACTAACCCTTTCCTCTCTCTCTCCATGAATCATCTATTCGACGAAGTCTTCATTGTTACTGCTTTTTAATATCCGGTAAGGCAGGAAATGATCACAACTGCATCCAGACATACAGTGACTATGTAACTGGAGTCGTGACATGCATGGAGTCTGGACCAGCCTTTAAGTATTCTGTAGTAACTGATACGCAAATTATTATGCTGAAGAAACACACCTTTGAAACCATATTTAAATCAACTGTAAACATGTTGCCTTTGAAATAGTGCTGAATACTATAATTAATGAAATAATATAAAAGCATCCTGCTCAAAACCCTCTTTCACCTCTTAATTGATCGCGAATATTATACATCGTTTCGAAAGTTAACTGATTAAATTCCGTAATGATAACAAAAATTTTCGGTAATGCAATATCAATTTTCAGTAATGCATTTAACTGCGACTGATCATGAGCTTACCAAGTTGTTATATGGCAATAATTCTAAATATAACTGTTTAATTGATCAATGAAATGTTGAAACAGTATTACTTACAGATTTTCAGATCATGAGATCAATGTACAGGTCCGAATGAATGTTTTCTGTCTGTATCAGTTGCCTTTCTGCATTAAAATCTCAACGGGTATACAGGTAAATAATGACAGAAATGTAAATATTTACCACACCAAACCTTTTCTTGCGCATTGATGCATAGAAATAATTTTTAAAAAATAACACTTTTACAAAAACTTAAGCTTCCTCCACACCCCGTGAATTGTGAATCGAGAAAAAATCATTTTACGTTTTTGCATAGTTGTGTGCACTGATAACCTGACACCGCCTGTGAGAGAGCATTACAAACGCTTTATAGATGAATGTTAGTAGGCAGTTAACTGAGAGCGACACCCTGATCAAAAACAATGGACACAATGTCATGGAAGGATCACAATGTTTTCTGAAAGAAAAAGGTATCGATTTTTTCAATAAACAGATGTGTAACACTAGCAGTTCTACTAGAAATTGTTTTCATAGTATAAATAATTCACTCACCTTCTATAAATGTACCATTCGCATAGAAGACATAAGATTATAAACATTAAACAAATAAATTTATTAAGTGTATTATTAACAAACAATTTATTTAAACGACGACATTCACACCAATTCATACCAAACTAATAATAATTAATAAGTTTAATTGAAATATATAATTAAAATCATATCGTAAAACAGACTGAAAACAACCCCAAAAATCTAACGTATCTATTCCCAGTTATATTCAATATCAACAACATCAAGTCGTAGTTATTTATAACTTTGACTTGGAAAACTTAGCACCAAGCTTTACTGTATTTAACAGGTTAGCTTGTTAAACTCCTAAAATACTTTACTAATGAAGGACACAAGCCGTGGTTATTTATAACTTTGACTTGTTAAACCTAACAACAAACATTACTGTGTTTAACAGATTTAGCTTGTAAACACTAAGGGCAAAGAAAGATAACTCTAATAATCTTACGTAAGTTTATCGTGAAGCAACGTTTAAAAATTCCCAAGCACTCTATTTTGTTTGTTTGTTTGAATGTTGTTTAACGTTCCTCTCGAGAATTTTTCACTCATATGGAGACGCCACCACTTGCCGTTGGAGGGCTACAATTTTTGACCTATACTCGGCACTCAAGGCCATTGAGCAGTGAGGGATCTTTTTCGTGCCAGCACCTACTGCGACACGGGACCTAGGTTTCTACGGTCTCATCCGAAGGACCGGTCTCCACGCCCCGCAGTGGGATTCGAACCGGCGACGTAAGGATCAACTCCAACAAACAAGAGGGTCAACGCCAACAAAATAGGAAACCGCAGAACAGAAGCGTGACGAAATTAAATTTCTCGCTTTAAATGTCTGCGGAATAAACAAAAGACTCCAGTACAAGGAATTTACTGACTTTATAGCAGAATTCGATGTTTTGTGTTTTGTGGAAACTAAGACGGATGACTCAGATAAAATAAACGTTCCTGGATACACTACTTTCCTTAAAAACAGAACTAATCTGTCTAAAACACGATCAGGTGGGATTGGGCTTTTAGTTAAGGACACATATGTAAAATACATAAATGTTAAAGAAACAGATTGTAAATACGTTCTTTGGTTTAAAATGAGTAAGTTGTTAATTAATTCCAATGAAGATGTTTACTTTGGAATTGTGTATATACCACCCGAAAACAGCAAATATTCGTCTCCTGATTGTTTTTTGGAAGTTGAACAAGAATTGCATGAAATAACTAAAAATAGCGATTATGTTTGTTTATTAGGAGATTTTAATGCCAGGGTTGGAAAACTACAAGACTATGTTATAACTGATGACTTTTTAGCAAATGTCCAAAACTGTAATAATGTTACTCAAAGTGTAAATACAGATGTTAATTTATTAGAAAGTTTTGGTATTCCACTGGTCAGAACAGTCAAAGATGTAACAAGCAATAATTTTGGTTACAAATTAGTAGATTTTTGTGTCAACAACAATCTTTTTATTCTTAACGGTCGATACGGAAGTGATAAATCTACAGGTGCTCTTACATGCAAGAACAGAAGTACTATTGATTATGTGATATCTAGTGTACAGTTATTTCATTTTTTAAACAAATTTGATGTTGTAGATTTTTGTAACTTATATTCTGACGCACACAATCCTCTGTCACTCAATGTAACGGTATCTCAAAATGCTCCATGTAACCATACAGAGGTAGGAAGTAAAGATCAATCAAGTGTGAAGTTATGGTGTGCGAACAAAGCAGACGATTTTCGAGCTAGTATAGACCGGTATAAATCTACAACCACCAAAATTGAAGAAGAAATCGGGGATCTAATGAATTTAGAAAATGGTCTGGAAAGAGAGCATTTGAACAGTGTAATGTCAAAAATCTGCAATGTGTTTTTAAGCGCAGCCAAAGAATCATTTGGGATTAAACATGAAATAAAAAGCACAAAGAAAAAATCCGAAAAACCATGGTTTAATCGTTATTGTAGAACGGCGAGGAAAAAATTTCACTTAGCTAAACGTATGCATAATAGAATTAAAACCCAAGATTCTAGAGAAAATCTAAAAATAGCTAGCAAAGAATATAAAAATGTAATGGATTTATCAATAAACGACTATAGACAAGATCTCTCTCAGAAAATTAAAAGATTGCGAACAAACAACACAAAGGAATACTGGAAAATATTAAATAGCCAAAATAAAAATAACAAATGTACAGCTGATTTAAATAATCTGTATACTTTTTTCAAAAATATTAATGAAGCCGATTTAGACGAAACTGATTCTGAAATCAACATCACTGAACAAAGTAGATATAATGAAATACTTGATTGTCCAATTTCGCAAGATGAAATTTTGGCCGCCGTAAAAGACCTAAAAAACAACAAATCTCCCGGAAGTGACCATATTCTTAATGAACATACATGTATTAGTATCACTATTTCACTGTTTCTGTCTTTATACGAGAAACTGTTTAACTCTGGGATAGTACCGGAAGAATGGCTTATAGGCATTGTAAAACCTATTTATAAAAATAAAGGAGACCCAACACAACCCGAGAACTATCGCCCGATCACATTGTTGAGATGCCTTGGGAAACTTTTCACTAGTATTTTGAAAAAACGATTAGAAATATATGCAGAAAACGTCAGTCTGATTAACGAAAGTCAAACAGGTTTCAGAAAAGGGTACTCTACATTAGATAATATATTGATTTTGCATTTTCTGTCACAAGCACTTATAAATAGCAAAAAAAAGTTATATTGTGCGTTCATCGACTTTAAACAGGCTTTTGATACTGTTTGGAGAGGTGGTCTTTGGTATAAATTATTTTCAAATGGTGTTAGTGGGAAATGTTTTACTTACATTAGAAATATGTATGCAGGTATAAAATCAAGAATAAATGTGGATGGTGTGTCTTCTGAATATTTCACCTGCAATGTCGGAGTCAGACAAGGCGAAAATCTATCACCTTTTTTATTTTCTCTGTATATCAATGACTTAGAAAATTATCTTACAGAAAGGAATGTTAATGGCTTAGAGAATTTGTCTAAAGAGATTGAAGATGATCTTACCGTTTTTATCAAACTGTTTATATTATTTTATGCAGATGATACTGTTATTTTGTCTGAAACTGCAAATGATCTACAACATGCATTAAATGAATTTTCTGCATATTGTAAAACATGGAAACTCCATGTTAATGTCAATAAAACAAAAATTGTCATTTTTTCAAAAGGACCATCACCCAAACATACATTTAAATACAACAACGATGTTCTAGAATCTGTAAAAGATTTCAATTACTTAGGTATTTTATTCTCAAGATCAGGGTCATTTTCACAGGCTAAGAAACACTTATGTAATCAAGCACAAAAGGCAATGTACGGAATTATAAGAAAAATTCGTTTATATAATCTACCTTTTGATTGTCAGCTAGATCTATTTGATAAAGTTGTTGTTCCTGTTTTGTTATATGGGTGCAAAATATGGGGATTTGAAAATATTGATATTATTGAACGTCTACATTTAAGATTTTTGAAATATATTTTAAACCTAAAATCTAGTACACCGAGTTTTATGGTATACGGGGAGACTGGACGTTACCCGATGTACGTACGCATTTACACAAGAATGATATCTTTCTGGGGGAAACTGTTACATGGAAATGAGAATAAAATTTGTAGAATTATTTATTTACACCTTTATAATAAATATACCAAAAATGGAATCAATAATCCATGGATATCTTGCATACAGAATATTCTTAACACTGCAGGACTATGTAATGTTTGGAATGATCAAAATTTTCATAGTGTTAAATGGATTGCGACTGCAATAAACCAAAAGCTTAAAGACCAATTTTTACAAAAATGGTATAGTGATATGAATAATTCCAGTAAAGGTATTACATATAGAATTTTTAAAACAAAGTTTGAATGTGAAAAATACTTAACTATTTTACCAAGAAAATTAAGAAATATCTTTTCAAAATTCAGAACAAGTAACCATCGTCTTCCCATAGAGGTGGGTAGATGGAATAATGTTGAAAGAAATGAAAGAGTGTGCTATTTATGTAATAATAATCAAATTGGAGACGAATTTCATTACTTACTGGAATGTAATGTATTTTGTAATATTCGAAAAGATTTTCTGTTAAAGAAATACTATGTACATCCAAATATTATAAAATTCTGTAATTTAATGACAAATACTGGCCCAGCATTCTTAAGAAAATTGTGTATATTTATCATCAAAATTTTTGACACTGTCTGTCCTCCTGTAATCTCTGCTCGTCCATAATTATTGTAAATATGTATATATGTACCTCTTGTACCATTCATATGGTTTTTGAGAGAATAAATGAATGAATGAGCGACTCTAGAGCGAACGCTCTAACCACTGCGTCACGCGGTCGACCCAAGCACTCTATTAAAATTTCTATTAAAAATAATTGAAGAAAAATTAAGGTATCTAGAATAATTAAATTTTTGTATGAAAAATAAATTAAATAATTGACTTTCCTTGAACATGTTGAATTAATCAACTCTAGTCATCATATAAAAGAGAAAGATAGCCAACACATAACTTTAGTTACGTAGTTTGCATAAAAAAAACAAAAATGAAATAAAATGGAGTAAAATTGCAAAAATAAAATAATCCTAGATAAAAAAAAAATTAATGAAGAAGACTATTCAGTCATAGACTGTTGAGTCTTTAAAACAACCGATAGCGGACAATAGTATTTTACTATTTAATGTCCTACACGGTTAAATCCTATCCTAACTAAATAAATTTGAAATAAAATAAATTCCTAAATAAAAATAAATAAAAATAGTAGATAGAGAAAAATAAAAGTTAAGATAAAATCCTACAAAAAATCTAAGAGTTCCGTAAAACGGACCTACCAAATCAAAAGAAAGCAGAAGAGTGACTAAAAATTCTCAGCGTCTAACTTTTATATGACTCTATGACAGAAAATAACAGAAAATGCTGGAAAATGACGGATATTAACGGACTTATTAATGATGAAATTTCATTGGATTATCAATTAATGATCAATTATATCGAACAATCTGATTGGTCAATAGTAAAATCACGATCTTTCACTTGAACAAGTGTCACCAAATGTTCTATATATACAAGTATGGAATAATTAATTCTTACATATTTATCAATTGAATAAAAATAAATTTCACAAGATATATTTAAAACAAAGCAAATTAAACTTAAAAGAATATTCAGTTAATCTCAAAATACAGTCATGAATTCATAAGATACCGCCATTCAAACTCGATATATTTATCGATTATACTACAAATGAAAGGATAAATTTATCAATTACTTTTACAAGTTTCTAAACCGAAAGTACATCGTAATGAAGAGCGAAACTGTCAAACAATGTGACAACAGAAGTTTAAACTATTTTACAGGTATCATATCAACTAAATAGCACTAAACAAGCAACAATCACATATATACTGTTACACACAGTTATAGTCTTACAATGTATACTTAAGTGATGATTTACAAATGGCATACTTTATTAAACTTCTACCAAACTCTTAGTTCGAATTATCTCAGTCATGTTTATGTTATAAATCAAAATATATCAATCTACTCTTGTTTCACAAGTATATACATTTACAAATAATTGACTTAGGTACAACTCTGCGAATAGCACATTCATATAAAAACCAAATAAATCTTTGTGAAAAAACAAACTTCATCAACCCGCTCCAAATCACCATAATGCAAGATAACATATTACAGACATTGACCCTATTTGATAGAAAAATCAACCCGCTCCAAGCTCACACAAATATAGTAAAATATTACAGTCATTGACTCAAAATGATTAAACACTGTTGTGGATAAAATGAAAAGTTACACCATGTAACCTAACATTACTATTATTACATCATTTAAAAAAAAAGGGGGGGGGGGTCACATGCACTACAAGATGTCTGAGTTTTGTAGCGTAATAATCTGTAAATAACAGGTATATCTATGAGAAAACGTTTTAGTATGTTTATACTTTAAGTCTAATCTATCCATTGTGATATCGTCAACAAAGTCTGTTGTGAAAGTTATTATACTCTGATTTGTGCATTCCAGTTATACCCATCTCATTGTGTATTAATAAATATTGATATATAGTGTGCATTTCTATTTCTTCTCATTTATGTCTGTCCAGTTCGTCGTCAATAATGAAAAACTTATGTATGATCGCGTATGTGGAGATTTACCTTATTTTTGAGTCCTGGGTACATGTATCAGGAAAGATAACTCAAAAAAGGAACTCTCATACCAAGGCTTTTGAAAAAAAAAATTCTACATCGATAAATTTTATTTTGATTCCAGTTCTTGGTGTAAATTAATTTTCATTTATAGCTCTCCTTTGCTATCAGGAATCTTCCCTAATTTTTTGTCCCTTTATTTTAGAGAAAATGAGTTACAATAATGAGATTTAATATTTATTTTAATTGATTTTTATTAATTCATTTAAAAATATGGTAACGGAAAAAAATACGTTTTGTGGTTATTTTGTGAGCTTAAATAAAATAAAATTTGTTGTGCTTCTTATCAAAAAGAAAAAAAAAATCGATTGGAAAAATATCTTCTTTTTTTATATTTAAAATAAAAAAAAACAGTATTACTTACATATTACAGGTATGATTTAATCATGACCAGCTTTTAAAGGTTGATATGCTTGTTAAAAGTAATTCTCAGTGATATGAGAACATAAGCTGCGGATGTGTTGAAAAACTAGAACATCTGATTTCAATACGAATGTGGTTAAATAAGTAATGCAACATACGGTTTATCATAATAGATGTAGAAGAAGTTAATTTTATCTTTTCACACAAGAAAAGTTCTATTTAAGATCTAATCACTGAAAATCGCATGTATTTTCCTATTGTCGATGCAGAGAGATCCTATTTTTAAATTAGCATGATCACGTTCTAGAGCTTACACAAATAATATACTTAAAATACATTAACCTATAGAGTCTATTACGGGCACAGACTATGACAGAAAAGTCGGTGCCTCATGGATTCTCCTTCGAGACATTTACAATTTTTTTTAATGCTTTATTTTTGAAAAAGTTTTCATATACATAAAGTCAAAAAACACAGACATATATGTACAAACACACCCACACACATATACACCCACACACTCACTGTGCACCTTTCCCAAAATACCAACTGTTACATATACAATTTATCCTATAAACTGTCCGGAGATAACCCGTTTTTTTTTTGTATAAAACAAACCAAACCTTTATTAATATCCAAAACTTTATGATTTCAATCACAGATATTTTTGACAATTCTTTTCGGATCCCATGTGTTCCATTTCCAAATGTTCTATTAAAATTGCAAAACCTATGATATTTTGAAAAACAGATACCTCGTTTTTCAGCAACCTTACTAGACAAAGATTTCTTTAACTGAAACTGGTGAAAATTTGACTTGTTAACTTCAACATTGTCTATGGAATTGTTTTTTTTTTTATTTGGACTGATTTATATTGGGAAAAGACAGTAATCATTCACAATCAACAAGAGAATGTCAGGGCATAGGCTTGAAATAAATAATGGGACCATCAACATCTTGATAAACATTTTAATTCGCCTGGCCACTCTATTCTTTCAATGAGGGTAAGGATTTTTGAAAGATATATCATCCAACTAATCATCCCACTGTAAATAGTCCATTCTGTAGACAACAAGAAGAATTATACTGGATTACGAAACTGGTTTCAGCGTTTCCATATCCCTTACCAAACTGTTATGTTTGTTGCAGACCTGCAGCAAATCTGCTGCAAGTTAGCAGCAAACAAAATTGTTCGCAGGAAGAAAATTTTCTTGTTCGCAGATGATTGCCGCTAGCTGCGATCTTGCGGCAAACATTGCAGCAATTGCTGTAAGCTTGCAGCGAATTCGCAGGAACTCAACATGTTTGCAGGAACATTGCAAGAAACATACACGCCAATCTGTTGTTCGCAGTAAGTTCGCAGGAAACATTTAACAAATTGAATGTTTGCAGGAAGTTCGCAAGAACAGTAAACAAGTCAAATCAGCCAATGAAATGCAGATTGTACTGGGGTCAACACAGATACGCCATTTTGAAATGTTTGAATTAAAGTGTAGATGTTTCAGTATTTTGTAAGGGATATTTACCATTTTGAACATGTTGAATGATTAAAAAAACATAATTCTGGATGCAGGTGTACATTGGCATATTACACAACATCTAAATTGGTAAGATCTGATTTTGTTTTATTCTGATATGATACGTACAATAACCTCTTTAAAGCATGTTTAAGTATCATGTACTTGCTAGGTCAAATCTTAATCTATTAATGAATTTTAATCTTTATTTTATTATCAAATTTGTATGTTTCTTTAAATTTAAGTATTTAAGGTTCCAAAACAATTATTATAAATGTTCATGTGTTTTCAAATAAGTTGGTATTAACCGTAAAACTGTTAAGTAATGTGCAAAGGTTTTTAATTTTGTGTACATGTCAAAAAAATTATATTAAGAATAGTATGTGAACATTGTCAAGCAAACATAAAGAAAGACTGAAACTAGCTTGCATCATTTCAGACACATGTTGGATTTTCTCTATAATAAACAGAGTAAGGTCAGGACAAAGGCTTTCTGCGAACTTGCTGCTTGTACACAGGAATGTGCCAAAAACAATAATTATATTGTTTGCCGCTAGTTAGCAGCAATGTTTGCAGCAAGCTTGCAGCAATGTTTGCCGCAAGCTTGCAGCAAAGTTTCTATATTTGGAAAATCCAGTGTTTGCTGCTGGCTTGCAGCAAACCTCATTTGCATGGTAAAATGTCTGCTGCTAGCTTGCTCCATACTTGCCGCAAACTTGCTGCAGGCACAAAGGCTTTGTATAAGCTGTCAAGGTTTCTTTAGCTTCATTGCAGCAAGCTTGCAGCAATGTCTGCAGCAAGTTTGCAGCAATGTTTGCTGCAGATTTGCAGCAAATGTTTGCAGGAAGGCGATATTTTTGGTAAGGGAATATGTTGCAACAACCACAAAAATGTTGTAGGGAATCATTCAATCCCTCAAAAGCAATGCACAAATGAGAATGTGATGGGGCTTTTTAAACAAAACATCTAGATGTAGGCGTAGTCATGGACATCAATCATACAATAGACCAAATATACATTATGTCTCTTCTGATTCATTTTGCCTTACATTAATAAACAATTAGGCCTTCATAACATTCGCACTAAACTTTACTCGGTTCTCTTGGATTATTTGAATGCACGTATTGAAGAAACTAAAGCAAGTCCATACTTAGATTCTTCAAGTGTAGAATACAAGCTAGTTTTTGTGATTATTGATGCTGCCCAGCACAGGCTAAGCCACCACGTCATACATATCATACATTCAATATATTGAATGTATGATAAAATACATTGAAGTTAATTTAAATCTGGACTGTGGAAAACAGGTAACGGTTCCTCGAATTCTGTTAGTACAGATAATGTTTAATTCATATTTCCCTTAAAATTGCGTTTAGCATTTTTTAACAATTGAAAAATTAATTTCATTTCTTTCGTGAATGCTTTTTGGAGCAATGAAGTAGTTATTTTTTTATTTTCATACTTGATACTGTTTCTTGTTTTCCATATTGACCACTTGTATATATAAATCGAAGTGTTAGCACAAATTCGAACATTTTGGGGTTCACTGGCAATCCCAGCAGAACAGTACATGCATCACATTTGATGGAATCCTTTACAGGTATTAGCAAAATTATTCTTTGTACAAATTCTAAAACTGGTTTGACATGTTTACATTAGAAAAATAAATCCTTTTGCTCTCAATATTTGCTTTACAAAAAGGCATTTGCCATTTGATAAACCAAATATACGTAATTTCTCTTCGGTGTTAAAGGTGTTATTCAAACATTTCTATTGGATTTCTTCAATTTTTTATTTTTAATTTAGCTTCGTAAATTTACCCTCAAATTCTTCCCCATGTAATGTCAATTTGCAGCAAATTCTCCCATTTTTCTTGCGATTTGGGAGTAACATTTTTGTTTAGCACTCTTTGTAGGTCTTTGAGTTTTATATCATTAAAACTTATAAACTTTTTTGTTTTCCTAACAATTAAAAAATTATCAAACAGCACAAAATATTTATTTCTTTATCACTCGTATTTACAGTATTTCTCCCTGCAAGAATATCAATATAATTTTTAGGTATGACGGCTGTTATCTTGCTATATTCAAAAACCCAACTTCTTTTATCAAGAAGTGTTGTAAATATGTATGCATTAGTCTTAAAAGACTTACTTTATCCCAAATATCATCAATAGTGTGTAAGCCACATTTAATGAAAGACTCTATATATAGACTTTTACCTCGAAATTGAATATATTTATTTCCAAAAATCTGGCACTTTAAAATTTCATCTTTGCTTTCTGGTTGAAAATTCGATCTGAATTCACTATATGCTAATAGTGCATTTTTATAAAATGTAGAAAGTTTATTTAGAGAAATGTTGGAAAGGTCAGAACGGGTGCATAAAAATATTCCTGTTTTGGATGAGTTTACCAATAGCATTCCAGTTTTCAAGTTCAGAGTGCATAATTTTGTATATTGTTTTAATTAGCTTACTTTCAATGAATGTAAATAAGTTAACAATCTTAATCATAAACTTCAGTCTCGCATTCCGCCATATTTCCAGTTGCCTTGCATATTCTCTAGACATTAATATATTCCCAAGCCGTTGTTTCCAAACTTTTTAAAAATTTTAACAAACTTTACCATGCCTGGATATTGAACATCTAAAACAAAGACCTCTTCAGTGTTCTTGCTCTTTTTCTTCCTTTATCTATAGTTCCACTAGATACTAGTACATCATACCTGGTGATGTTAATAATGTTGAACATGAAGATCTTAAACAAGCATCTTAAAAGGTTCTAAATATAGGGAGCCCCAATCGTTCAATTGACGACAGACCGTTATTTCTATTATCAATTCTGTCGAAGATTATGCCAGACATTGTGCTAATATGAATATGAAATGGAAGGCCTGAACACTTTGTCATAAGGGATTAATGTTTTAGATTTATATTTAAGAATCGCATCAGAAAGTTAAAAGACAATATGCGAACCATTTATCCTTCCTTTTTCACTAAATCTGAGGTTATAAAAGAATTAGAAAGACTACATGAACAATATGTAATGATTGCAGATGACTAGTCCTGTAACAATATCGTCTTTCTAAGGCTCATTATTATAGTTGTATTTTAGAAGAACTTGATTATATTTTATAAGGCTGAAATTCTTCAAAATTACATTTCAGTGTTTAATACTTTTAACATTCCAGTCAACAAAAGTTTATTCTATCTACCCTACTTTTACTTGATTCCAAAACTTTATACAAATCCTTACAAACGAAGATATACCGCCAGGCCCTACCAGGCCCCTTTCTTTTCTAACATAAAAGTATGAACTGCTATAAGGGAGAAAGACGTACTGTGTTAGAGCATATTCTAGAAGTGGTGTTAATTCTTCACGATAAATTCAGAACTAGGGTTTTTGATATCATACACAACTGTTTCTTCAATAAAAATTGAACTATGTAGTTTTTGTTTTGTGTTATTAGTCATCAGCAAAATTACTTTGTTAAAAAATCACTCTGATTCTCTGAAGTTGATATTAAAAGAATACTGGAGTTCTTCACTGACAACATTTTTGTCTTCGGAGACCAGGTCTTCCAACAACGTGTTGGAATTCCCATCGGCACTAATTATGCTACTTAATTAGCCGACTTGTTTTTATATTCCTATAAAGCAGAATTCATTCAAAAACTTCTACATGAAAAAAAAGAAAACACTTGATGTGGCTTGATTTAGATATATCGACAATGTTTTATCAAATAACAATAGTTATTTCTATTAACATGTTGATTAGATGTATATATATCCCAGTGAACCTGAAATAAAGACAACACAGAATCTGCAATGTCTGTTTCATATCTGGACGTTTCGTTGATTGTAGACGACAAGGACCAATTAACAACTAAATTGCATGACAAACGAGATGACTCCAGCTTCGTCAACTCTCCTTTTTAATGTATTAATATTCAGCTACACCTGCTCTAAGTACGATCTATTTTTAATCTAGGCAGATTACAGACAGATTAATAAAAAAGAAAAGCGTTCTTTTAAAACTTTTGTTTATTATTTGAATTTACCATTGACATGATATTTACATACTGCTTAACGACTTTATATTTTGCTAAAAATCACAATTTCTTTTTCCAAAAATATCTTTTAAAACTTTTTCTTAATCAATTGATTTATTTCTAAATACAAATGTAAATTTATATTTATGACAATTCAATATATCTCTTTCTGTCTTACCGCCTTTTTTCTCAATTATTTCCAAAAAGTAAAAAAAAAAAAAAATGATTTTCTTAAATAACGAAAGTTATACTAATCTATCTTGAACTTGGCTCGAAATTCATTTTGCAAGTAAAGATACATGAGTAAACATCTGAACGCCATTGCCTTGTTAGCTATTTTACTAAATGATCGACAATCAAAAGACAACGCAGATACATGCAACTATTATCATCGTGAGAAAGGTGTGTACAATATTTTTGTTACTGTTAAATATGGCGTACATCAAACGAAGTTAATTTGTCCATTATCAGTGGGTTAATATATGTAAAGAGCTTTTGATGACAATCACTTTCAGTTTGAATGAGGTTAAAGTTAATCAATTATAAATCCTTTTAGTACAAAATGTAAGGATTGTATGTGTATTTGTACATTTAAGTTCACTTGGTGAAAATTCTAAATAATTATGAAATTAAATTGTAGTTTCTAAAATAGGTGGTAGTATGTAAACAACTTCATCTTGCTGTTAGTTAACATAGCAATTGTTATTAAAATATAACATGTGGTCCGTGGGTCATAGCGCTCACCTGAGCACTTTGGCTAGGAAAAAGCATAAATCATTTCAGTATTGAAAAGTTTATATATAAAAGTGGGCGGGGGTTGATTTGAACAAACTTGAATCTACACTATCTGAGGTTGCTTCCATATTTCTTTGACTAATCATGGCTTAAGTAGATTTTTGAAGAACTTTTCCTATACGTTTGATCATCTATTATGGCCTTGCCCTTCCCCTTGAACTGGACTTTGTGACCTGTGATGTGATTTGAATACATTTGAATCTGCACTACCTGAAGATGCTTCTTGACTAATTTGACTAACCATGGCCTTGCTGTTATTGAGAAGAATTTTTTTTATTTACATACGTTCTTTATATTCCTTTGTATAATTTTGATCCCCTGTTGTAGCTCCTCTCTACTCCTGAGGGGCCATGATTTGAACAGATTTGAATCTACAATACCTGAGGATGCTTCTCTGTTAATATGACTAATCATGGCTTTGCTGTTCTTAAAAACGAAGACTTTCAAAGATTTTTCCTATGTATTTCTATGTAAAACTTTGATCACCCATTGTGGAGAAGATTTTAAAAAGATGCCATTAATTTTTAACTACTTCATAAATATCTACCCTTGGAAGAAGGCGTGGCCCTTCATTTGAACAAACTTGAATCCCCCTAACCCAAGGATACTCTGTGCCAAGTTTGTTTGAAAGTGGCCCAGTAGTTCTGGAGTAGAAGATGAAATTGAGAAAAATGTACGACAACTACAACAAAAATGACGACAACAACGACAGACAACGGACAAATATTGATCAGAAAAGCTCACCTAGTTCAGGTGAGCTACAGTACCAACCAGACCCAAACTGACACCCAAGCAGTCCCAGAAAGCAGTCCCCGGGACTGCTTTGGACTGCTCTGGGACTGCTCTAGAAAGCAGACCCAGTAGTCCCTGGAACTGCCTTCTGGGCCTGCTTTGTTCACCCATGCGTGAAAATGATTCTGATTGACAAGAAAGCCCCGCCCCTTGTGTATTCTGAATATACAGGTTTCATTTTGTACAGTAGTTTTGTTTACTTTCAGCTGAGAAGTTGTAAAAGAAAATTAATCAGCAAGAATTTTCCAAAAAATTAGCAAATACTGTTAACTACTGAAAGATACATATGTATACATGTACGTCAACCGCCGATTTCGCACCTCTGCATTGTAAAATCAATTAGAAAAATTAATTAAATGTTGGTAATAATAAAAAGTTGTTTTGACGGTTTAAAAAACAGAAGTCAGAAAATTATTTTTTTTAATCTGTGTATTTAACGTACATGTAAATGCAGGTGTTTGAAACTAAATGATTTATATAATTAATAAAAGCTGTTAAATTATGTACTTAAATTTTACATTATTCTATGTCCTAAAGGAGGACAGAATCACGGCATTAAAGTTTTAGAAAGTTTTCAAAGCTATATATATATATGCTGCACTGGAAAGTAATTATTTTTAGACTGTAAAGGCAGCTATCACGGAAAAAAAGAAGAAAAAAAATCAATGCCTTTTTTTTTTACCGCTTCAAAATAAAATCTAATAATTAATTCAAATAAGGACAATTTTTCTTTTTCTATGAAATAATCTCCCGTCATATAAACATCGTGAGCAATTTTTCGTCGATTTTTCTCCCGGATCCCGGATTTATTTTTAACTTATAAAAAAGTTTTAATAAATATATAAAATTATTTTAAAAATAAATATGGTTGAAAATATAGTAATGTGTGTTTTATTTCTTACTTCTTTAGTGTACGTTTGAGGAAAAGCAAGATACACGTAACAACTGCATAGTCTGGTCGATCAAAAGCCGTACACGATGTATAAAATGTGTATTTCAATCGCCTTTGGGCATGAATAGCAGACAGTTCACGCGTGTTATTTGGGTATCAGTGTTACATATCACTGACCATATTGGTCAACAATGACATTTATTTCGTTCTTCAAACTGCAAAACTCTTGTTTTAATAAACATGGTATAAATATTTCAGGATTATTTAATTTCTTAAATATCTGAGATAAAGTCACTTGCCTGAATTACATGTGCATGCACACTGATGTACTGGCTCAGGAAATATTTTAGTGAAATCGTTTTACGTTGCGTAAAGATTCTTACAATAATTTTATTGACAAGTCAATGAAAATGATAGCCAGAATATATTAGTAAGCAAAATTTGATAAAGAATTAACTGTCATCAGATTCATGTATATTTTCTGAAGCTTCAACGTCAATGAAAAACATAATACGGAGTAATATGGGAATCGGCCTTGCTCTATAATTGTAGGATCTACATGTATTTCAAAGTCATTGAATTCTACTCTAAAAATAAGCCATTCATTTTATTAAGCACATGATTAATTTTCTAGAAAAAAAATATTTGCAGTAATCATTGTCAATAAATAAAATTTAATAAACATGCAATGGCTTAATTTGGTTTCAAATTAATTTACTACAGATGTAATTACAGTTTGAATGTGAAAGTCTCTTTTTTTAATATAATTATTTTTTTCTTATATATACTGCAGTTTTGTTAATTATTCAGAAATAATTGTCACATAAGAATTGTAAATATGCTGTTCATGTAACATGTCTAACACTTTTTTCGCCTAAAAAAGAAGTGCATCATTAAATTTCAACTGCCTTTATATTACTGACATTGTTTGTTGATACGCTGTGTAATCTCAGTTATGACTAAGCTCCGCCCATCAAATTATTAACCCCGCCTACTGGGACTGCTTTTTGGGACTGCTGGGACTGCTTTCTGTGACCGCTGTGGGACTGCTCTGGGACCGCTCTGGGACTGCTTTAGCAGCTCCAGAGCAGTCCCAGAAAGCAGTCCCCGGGACTGCTCTGGGACTGCTATCTGTCAGGTTGGGTCTGGTTGGTACTGTAAAACGTTAAAGTCTCGAGATTTAAAAAAATATGTAAAAGATACCGAAATTGTTGGTATTAATCCAAACTCCACAAAAAGTGTTGTTTTTAAAAAAAACAAATTATTGTATTTTTATATATGCTTATACTTCATCGTCCTTTTGATTTAAAGTTTAGAAAAAGTCTTAAGCAATTTAAAAAAAATCATCACTGTCTGAAATAGTGAAATATCATGGAATCTACTAGTACATAACTATCATTTTTCTGCTTTCTCTATTACAGGTAAAACAAGTATCATTGAGGTGTAAATCAAATCTTTTAAGATGTTTTGATCAGTATGTTTGATTGGTTTCAGCACACATGGTTCACTACATTACAATATGCTCCTCTGGCTCATCCAACAAAGATAAATTAAGTTCAATCCAGATCTGTGTGGAATACCGTAACATCTTTTTTGATGACATTCGTGACTATATATAAATGTTTCAATGAATAAAAAGACTAACAGAAACAAAACTAAATTTCGAATTTATAAAAAAAAAAAAAAAAATGTAATCCTTGATTGGTAACAGAGCGTTTTTATTTTGTTAAAACAATGCCGTTCGTTTATTTATATAACTTTTTTTGTATTTTAGAAGGAATCTATTATCCTAAAAGATATTAATACAAAGCAGATCAAAGCATACATTGACTGAAAAACATACTGTTTATTATTAAGTCACCGCAACCTAAGTTGGGATGACATATTGATATTGTTCCAAATACAGTTTTGTCTAGAAATATTCTTGCAGATGGATAAGACAAGCTTAATAAAAATGACCTATTGAAATATTGCTTCCAATTCATAGAATTGAATTGATTGAATATTGATTTATTGATTGATGAAAATTTATTATTAAAAATCGATTGCCTTATCAACTCCAAAGGCTGGCGCGCCTGCTTAGGGTCGATACACACGGTTAGGCTTGCATTATAAGTCATGAAACTTAGGTTCTAGCCTTACCGTGTGTACACCCTTAATACACGTTTTTTTCAAGACTTACCAGTCTGACTTAGGAATAGAGCACTGCTCTACATGTATTTCTTAATACAAGACTTAGCTGACCTTTTCTTCTTAGCCAATGAAAACAATTTGACCAGGTGTCAATCTATTTTTTTTCAAACGATTGAAGTGAACACATTTAGTATTTTCGAATGAGACAATGAATGAATCCTCAAATGCTTATGTTCAAACTCTTCCTTTTTTTTTTTTTTTTTTCCTTTTTTTTTTTAGAAATGTAAATGCATTATTCGGGTAATTATTACAACGCCCTACTAATATGATTCTTCTATTTTAATGACTGAATGCACTGTTTATGACTGAAAAACACGTGGATTAAAGGAAATGTTAATAATCTTGTAAGTCCTGCCTTAGCGTTTGGACATGAGAGTCGTATGTTCTGCAAAACGTACGTTTTATACTTGTAAGGCAAGCCTTATCATGTGAACCGGCTCTTAATTCAAAAGCGCAGTTAATATTTTTTAATGTCACCAGTTTTCAACCAATAACTAAAACTAACTTGGTCGGCACCCACTGAACACCTGAATCTTTAATTTGCTTGGAACGAGTCGTGGCCATTAAATGTCAAACGCAAGAAATAAGTTAGAAACGATAAAATTACACTTGTCTTATACACGTTAAGTATAGTCTGGCATATTTGACTAACGACAATCGGTTTTAATAAGAAATTACAATGAAAATACTGGTATTGAGTAAGTGCAAATATCAACTGTTTAGCGATGTTTTAAACAGCAAATACTATATAGGAGTTTTACAAAGAAACTTTTTTTTAAAAAATATTGTCTGCAAGAAGTTCATCACTACTGATGAGTAGTATATATTAGTAACTAAACACAGAGTTCCGATACGTGTAATTTAAAGGTTTCTCATAATTTGTTATGGAGTGGTCATCAATTGTAGCATATTCAACAGGTTCTTGTTGTTCTGTTGTATCACTGCCGGTTACTTGTCCAGGATTTCCGATTACGGAATAACTGTGTTCCGTGTGCACAGGTGATGTCTCGTAAGTATTCCTACAAAATCAAATAGGTTAATTCAGATTTTGAAACAAGATCTATTTCACTTTGGCAAATGTACCAGATACATTTGTGATTAACATTATAAGCAGGGGATGTTTTGTACGGATAATTAAAGGATGCAACTCTATTTCATCATCACAGACTTTTCTATCTTTGTATTTAATCTCTGCAGAAACTAATTTCTCCAATAAGCAAAGCTATACATAGTATTTCTCCAATGAAGGTATATAGTCAACTTACATAATAAGAGGATTTCACATGTATATGCAAACAATGTCAAGGGCTCAGGTGAAAATTTATGATCAAAGGATGTCCGACGTTTGTTTATTTGTCTGTCTGTCTGTTTAGCTATCTGTCTCTCTGCAAACTTTTTCACATTGTCTATTTCTTCCTCAGAGGCAATGGTCCACTTCTAGTAAGTCATGGAATAATGCAAACTTGCTTGAAAGGAGTTTATTCCATCAAAGCTCTAAATGAAGAGCTACACCCTCCTTTAATAAAATAAAAAATAGCTTAATTTGATGGAGTAATTAAATTTTTTTCTCCAAAACAAACGAAAAATCATTGGGCGAGAAAATGTTAAAATTAACAGATTGTTTGTTTCAGTTTTACATTCCTTGTAAGTAATTTACTAATATGAGATGTCACCAGATACCGGTGAAGGGTTCAAATTTAGACCTTTTTTGGCATTTTGGCTATGTGAAAGTTTTTGTTTAAATGTAGATTAAAACTTCTTCTTAAGGACAGCAAGGCTATGATTTATAATATTCATATATCCATAAGGCTTATAAAAAATAGTACTTCGAACAAGGAAAATTCGAAAAATCTTTTTCTCAAGATGTGGAACAAAAGGGCCATGATTAGTAATGTTAAGAAAAAAAATCTAAGATAGTACACATTCAAGTTGTGGCGTCCCCCAGGGGTAGATAGTAAAGGGGGGGGGGCACAAAAGAAATCATCACATGGGAATATATTTAAAAAACATATACATGGAAATGGAAAAGTAAAAACAATCTTATCAAGTGTAGCAAGGCTACACCTATTCATATTAATATGTTAACATTTTAAATTTGCATGGATTTAAAATTTTTGAAGTTTGTATCAAAATCAGTTCAGTTAAGCAATGGCCCCTAGGAGAGGATCGAGACAAAAGTATGGGTACCGTTTTTTTTTAGTAAGAAAAGACTTTTTAAAATGAATATTCTTAAGAACACCAGCGTCTATGTAATTTAGGCGAGCCAAAGACCCATGAGTATTTCGTTTAAATCATATGCATGACAAGATTGTCCAAAGTTTCAAAAAGGTAGAAGGAGCAATAGAGGGAACAATAATCTATATTAAAAAAAGCCGAATCACCTAGATGCATTTTTTCGTCTTAGGATACGTGTCATCGCAACAGCAACAACGAAAAAAATTACTGCAATAACAGCGACTGATGATCCAATGTAGACATACATTCCAGAAGCTTCTTCAGTGTTACGTTGTAAGGATATGTTTTCTATGCAAAGAAATGAAAGAAAATAAAATGAAAATAATTGTAAAAATAAGAGGTCAGAGCTGTAATATCAATATTGTTGATATTAAGCATTAAATGCTTTAAAAATTCACGTGGATTTAGTCAGATTTTGGTTGATAAAATTCTCAATTATGAAACAATTCATCTGGAAATCTAAAATTATAATAAAGATAATATTTCACAACGCATGAAATATATTCTCAAACGATCTGAATTGTCAAACCTTTGCATAATTCGTCGGTGTTTTCGTTCCAGGTTCCGTCCGAGGTGCACACAATATTTGAAGATTGAATAGTAGATTTGTAATTAACATCACAGGCAAATGAGCACTTGTTTCCAATTTTTCTTTCGCAATCAATTTGAAGTGTTCCATTCTTAATTGTTAATGGACATAAGATAACTGAAAAATTTAAAACATTTTTATTTTATATATATATATATATATATATATATATATATATATATATATATATATATATATATATATATATATATATATATATATATATTAGAGATGTCAAAACGGTCAATTTTTTATAATCGGTTACTCGGACGTTTTTCCGATCGAGTACCAGGGTACTCGGTAAAAATGAAAATACAAGACAGTGTGTTAATTTTCTTGAGCCGGGTAAAACTCTGTTAAATCCCAAAGCTGTTTTATCACGTTTATAAATGTATATTAACAACTGAGTCAAAGGGAAATGATTTTTGGTACCATATTTATTTATCAAATAAACTCAAAAGATTCAATTAATACATAAAAAAATGGTTTACAGTTCTTGTTTAGGACCTATTTCATCAAAGCAAAAGGACAATCTGTTCGGCAGTTTTGTGATGTTAGACAAACGAAAGAGAAGGAAAAGACGTTGTTGGGATCGCTAATCTAATCATTTAATAATTTGGTTGTTTCCCACTAAACCTACTACGCAAACTGACTTTCAATTTTTTTTTAAATCTTTAGTTATTTCTAAATATTTCTTCACTTTTGAAGTGGGTAGCGGTATTTCTATGCATGTCCGATTTCGCCACCGTATATTAATTAAATAATTTAAAAACGATTTGACTATAATAGACCATACTTAAACGATGTTTACTGAAAACAATCATTGAAGCCATCCAAAAATTAAGGACCACAATAGGTGAGAACTGCTGTGTACCAGATGATTGGTCATTAATTACTGTATATACACAGCCACAGGCGATAACGGGTGTTTTACAGGTGTACAAATGTAGATGACGACACACTAATTACCGTATGAATATTTAAGTAATTTTTTGATAGGTTTTTGATAAAAATATGTACTTTGAAATAAGAAAAAAATATACTTCCGAGTAACCGAGTACTATTTTTAGTATTCGATACTCGGACGTTCGATCGAGTACTCGGGTACTCGTTGACATCCCTAAAAAAAAAAAAGAAAAAAAAATATATATATATATATAAATATATATATATATATATATATATATATATATATATATATATATATATATATATATATATATATATATATATATATATATATATATTGTACAAAAAGGATTTGAATAAATCCATCGGTATAAACAAGCTTACTGCATAAATCATTTGCGTCATAACTCCAGTCTCCACCTGAGTTGCATGTAATATTTGGAACGTTCGGGTTGTTTTTCAAAGGACTTTCACATTCAAATCTACACGTATCTCCGATTCCTGACTGGCAATTAATAAGATTGCCATTTGATATTGTCTTTGTACAGCCAGAACCTGCAGTAGAAAGAATGCCTTCATTCTTATTTTGGATTTAGGTGAATTTACTTTCATTAAACTCACATATTATTGCAGCGTACGACAATAAACTCTCTGATGACCAAAAACAAAAAAAGAAAAAAAAGAAAAAAGGAGTATACTACTTTTTAATAAGTATAGAAGCGTGGTCCCTTTTTACGCCCTTGGTTTACCGGTTAAATATTACCATACGGTATTTCGTTCAAAAAAAAATTCATTGTGTACAACGAAGTATTTCTATTTAAAATGAATAATAAAGCATATCAAAAAGTACAAGCCATTTTTAAAACACCTATCGCACTCAAAAAAGCTGGAACATTTTCCAGATTACAGTTTCTCTATTACATTGAAATGGGCGGGGATATTTTGATTAGATACTCTAAAAAGAACTTGATATGATATTTTTCTTTCAAAGACAATTTATATGTTTAAGATTCACGATCAACTACAAATACAATTTTCCACTTACAAATCTTTGGCAATAAAAAGCTATAACAAGATGAACCAAACAAGTCCATTCCTACCGATATAAAAATGAGTACGTTTCAACTGAGAGCTAGCTTGTTTATTGGGGGCATTTACCCGTAACGATACAAATCCACGTGGCTTGTTATGATTCTAAACAGGTCATAAAGAGGTTAATAAATTGCATGTAAATGACGTGAGCGAAGAGATTCCAAATCACAATACTTTTAATTAAAAAACATAGAGCAAAACATTGTTCAACAAAGATATTTTCACTCAACCTTTACACAGATAATATACACATTATATTTCAAACTCGAGTCTGAACAAACCTGTGCTCGGTGTTAACGAAAGCTTTGAAGTGTGTACCTGTCACTGATTATTTTTGATATTCATGAAAATCAAAGGACCCTATCTTCAACACGCAGCTTTGTATGCTGCCCATATTTATTGTTTGACATTTTTAGACGATGACTCATATAATAAAGACTTTAGTTAATAATAATATTTAATTTTTAAGGCTTTTAATAAATTTTGAAATCTGACGAGTAACCGGGGATCACAAATAAGCCCTATCGAGACTTGTTCTTTGACAAGTAATTAGCGTAAACTAAAAGAATACATGGTAAAATATCTAATGAATATAAGGATAATGATGGAAATTATCTATTTTAGATGTTGTTATTGAGGACATACATTTTTTTTCACTGATAAATATCTACGGTCCCAATTCTGATAGACAAAATTTCTTCTTCAGTTTATTTCATAAAATAGAGGAGTTAAACTCTTCCCAACACATTGTTATAGGGGGGTGATTTTAATTTAATTTTTGATAAAGAGTTTAAGTAAATCAACTGCATAAATTTAAACAGTCCACAATCAAGACTTGAAGTTTTAAGTCTTATGGGTGCTTTACGCCAAAAGGATGTATACAGTGAAATAACCCAAACTTAAAAAGGTTTACACGGAGACGAAAGAATCCAAACAAACAAGGTACATGTATTCTTGACTTTTCTTGATATCAGAATCTTTGTAATCTATGGTTCCTTGTGTACACTATGAGAGCAGATATCGTTCGGATCATTTACCAGTTTTATTATGTTTAAAATTTTATGAGTTTATAAAAGTAAATTCTGGAAATTCAATAACTCTATTCTTACTGATAAGGAATTAGTTGAACAAATAAATAGTTAGACTGAAGAGGTTAAAATTCAGTACTCCTGCCCTGTTTACAATATGGAACGAATTGGCTGTCTAGATAATGGCATTCAATTTACTATTAGTGATCAATTTTTTTTCTCGATATTTACTAATGGAAATAAATGGAAAGTCAATCTCATATTCAACTTAAAAAAAGAATAAAACAATTGAAAGAGAAAATGAAATGTTTGAAATAGAACAAAATTTAACAGAACAGTCAATTAATGAACTCAAAAATAGAAGAAATAAGAAATATAAGGTTCAAGGGGCAATGTATCAGGTCAAAGGTAAAATGGATTGAGGAAGGAGAAAAACCATCAAAATATTTTGTTAGTTTGGAATCAAGAAACTATGTCAGTAATTAAGGAAATACCAAAAATAGAAAGAATGATGGATTAGTTGCTTCTACTCGAAAGGACACACTAGAGGATACAAAAGCTTTTTATGAAAAAATGAAATTTTGTATAAAAAAGGAAAAATATAGAATCAGAAAATATTCATGAAAGATTAAAACAATATAAAGATATTCCTAAGTTAATAAAGAAGCTTAAGAATTCATTTTTAAATAAAAATTCACAATTAGGAAGAAACTCCCTTGCTCATCATAAATTCGTGATGTGGAGGTCCGGGTTCAATTCTCGTTCGACGCGCTGCCTCAAATTTTAAGGGTAGTGGATGTTCCTTTACCAAGTGAACGACACTAGAAGTGAGTCACGGGTCTTTCGGATGAGACCTTAACAACCGAGGACCCGTCTCATGGTAGGCGTTGGCACAATAAAAAAGCCTCACTGCTCAATGGCCATGAGTGTCGAGTATAGGTCTAAATTTGAAGCTCTTCACCGGCATACGATGAGGTCTCCATATAGGTCAAAAATTCTCCATATGGACGCTTAACAATATACAATCAATCAATTGTAACTATGATTCCCAGGAGCAGAGAGGATCTTCAAAGAATAATGCATTTTCATTATATAATCAATTGAACCCTGCCATAACACCAGAACCCCTGACCCAGGGGCCATGAAATTCAAAATTGTGGAAGAGGCACCCTTGCTCATCATAACTTTTTCTTAGTTAGTTTGTTTAATGTCCAGGAGAAGAGAAGATGATTTTCAAAGAAAAAATGCACTTTCACTATATGATCTGTATACATTTAGCCCGCCCTAGCACCTGAGCCCTTCACCCTGGGACCATAAATTTCACTATTTTGGCAATAGGGCTAAATTTATCTGCTTGATGTTTAGGAGTAAAGAAGATTTTTAAAGATTGTAATAATTTTGATAGTTTTAACCCCACTTTTTAGGATCCAGGGGGCAGGGACGATGAAATTCGCAATTTTTGTTCCCCTTCGCCCATAGATGCTATATGCCGAAATTGGTTGGAATTGCTTAAGCGGTTCCAGAGAAGAAAGTGAAAAATGTTTAAATGTTATCGCAAGACGCACAACGGACGATGCCAGTTTTTAATACTGTAATGTTATCTACCTGTCCTCATATTTTTGTGTATATGCTTAAATAAGTTTGAATTTTATAACGTTTTACATCCATGGGTTTGAAATCCGACTTGTTGAAAAATGGCAAATGCGTTGACGGCGCACTTGACTGTTCTCAAATGTTCTGGTCTTGAATTCACTACTACAGAAACTCATGTCATACATGTTTGGTACAACATTGCAATGTTTCTGGTTCTTGGTATATGAAAATGACTGAAACAGTGTGTCTAAGCATGTGAAGAAGGGAAACTTAAACAAGAGGCCATGGGCCACTTCGCTCACCTGAGCATATTGGCTAGGAAAAAGCAGAAATCAGTTCAGAATTGAAAAGTTTACGGGGAGGGGGGACAACCTTAAATTTACACTACCTCAGGATGCTTCCATATCAATATTACTAATCATGGTTTTGTTGTTCTTTAGGAGAAGAATTTTAAAGATTTTTTTCACTATTAATTCCTAATTAAAACTCTGCTTATTATGGTTCCATCTTAACCATCCTCAATTTGAAAAAAAAAATGAATCTTCGCTACATGGAATGCTTCTATTATAACATGACTTATCATGACTTTGCTGTTTTTCAGCTTAAGATATTTTCAAGATGATTGGTATATATTCTTTAACTTTGTCCCTCTGTTGCCCCCCACTCCTCCGAACCCTGAAGGGTCAAAATTTGACGAACTTGCTTCTACAATACCTAAGGTTGCTTTTGCATAAATATGACAAATAATGGCTTAGTTGGTCTTGAGAGGAAGATTTCTTAAGATATTTCCTATGCAACGTGTACGATCAGGATCTTACAAGAGATATATAAGTTTTCTTTTACTCTGACTGAGAAAATGATTATTAAAACCGCCCTGTCTTAGGGTATATCACGCGGTATTAAAGTTTTTCTCTCATTTAGAGACAAGAACGGGGTAAAGTACTTTTTGCATCGTGTTTCTTCTCTAAGTTCCTATTGATAGATAAGAATAGGGTGTCTCAATCTTCTTCAGATTTAATTAACCAAGAACAACTCAACATTATTTCCTTAAGATATTTGCCACTGGTGCTAATAACTCTTATACTTTTTATTCTGCTCTTTCCCTTAACTTCTTTAATGCTGAATAAAGGGCCAACTTCTTCAGCTAGCTTCTGAATGCCTGAATTTTCATAAGCTTTGCCTTCTATACCATTTGGTTAGTCCATTCCAAGAGTTGTTCAGGTCATTCCGCTATTTGAAGTCTTTAACACAAATGTCCCTTAACCATTACACCTATATATTCCTTTGTAAAAAGCTGTGGCCCCACCTTACCCCTGGGGGTTATGATATGAACAAACTTGAATCTAGATTATGTAATGAAGCTTTCACATAAGTTTTATCTTTTCTCCCCTTGTGGTTCTTGAGAAGAAAATTTTGAAAAGATGCCACCAAATTTTTCACGAATTCTTAATTATCTTCTCTTGAAATAGGGCGTGGCACTTTCTGTGAACAAACTTAAATCCCCTTTATTCGAGGAGTATGGTAAGTTTGGTTGAAATTGTCCTAGAGGTTCTTGAGAAGAAGTCAGAAATGTGAAAAGTTTACAGACGACAGACGGACACCGGACACTATTTGTTCAGAAAAGCTCACTTGGGCCTTCGGCTTAATATGTGATCTAAAAAGGGACCGGCCACCAAGAATTGAGCAAGAGTGAAATTGTGTAAGGCCATTAGAAAAGACATGCAAAAAATCTGTAGAAATATACTTGGGTTTTAAAATTATTGTTTTTTGATACATGTTCATATTTTTTTTTATAAACTAAAAGGAAAAAGAAACACAGATAACATAATACGCGAATTATTTTTGACTGCGTGGCCGAAAATTAAGAAAACTGGTCAGAGGTGTATCTTGGTTACTGTGCATTTAATTTGATGTTCAAAATTACTCAACCGTGAAATGGATGACGTCACGTAGGGAAAGTGGTAAAAAGCCAAAAACACGTGCTTATTGATGATGACAGGTTTGTAAACACATGTTGTTGTACTACTTGAGGTACTTGAGATACACATCGTTTTCCCATATTTACAGTCAATATGAATTTTTGGCAATCATGGTTCGGCTGACGGAAGTTCCATTAAGTCGAGGGATTGAATTGCTTAATTGAAGAAAAAGGCAACAGCATTTTGCCGTGCAGTTTGTTGTTCATTTTTCCACCATAGAACATTTTTTTTTATTTGTGTCAGAGAGGAACTGGAATGCTCTCCAACCAACAGTGACGTAAGCGCGTAACAACGCCACATCAATATGGGTTTTTTTTATCCTGTCACCTGTGTAATCGCCTCGGCATTACCACTGAGACCGATATAAATGCAGTAGGCAATCATAATCGTTACATTTACCCTAAAACTGAAAGAAACCGATTGCTCTACTTTATTATCATGAGCTCGTAAACTTTACATCGTTGTTACTCTCAATCGTGTCATATGCCTTATTTCAGCATGTTCACCCCCAGGAAAATGTAGCTAGAGTTTGTTAAGACTTTCTTGCAAACATTCATATTTACCACACCATCTGGCCTCTATCTCTTTTTCAATCGCAAATCTGTGGGACTAAGCCGGCGGTAGGGTTTGAAGGCGTCGAAATGCCCCAGCTACTCTCGACCACCTATGGGATTACCTGTCGGAAAGGTTGAATAATATCCCTATGAGAAAAATATTAAATGCCCTGATGAACTCCATGCAGAGGAGAATCAAGGCTTTGGCAGATGCGCAAGGGGGATGTCGAAATTTTTTAATTTCACTTTGGGGGGGGGGGGGGTGCCATCATATGAATTTCAATAACTCATAAATTATCAGTGAAAATTAAATGAGATTTTAGTACTTGTTGATTATAGAGGAGATTAAATATTCGATATTAAAACTTGAAAATACGTTCGAAAGAAAATAGCTTAAATTCACTTCGAAAGTTTATAATGCGTTTCTTTTTCCTTTCAGTATATATTTTAATGTTAAATCATATCATAATGATTAAGATGATTTACATTTACATCAATTAATTTAATGATGAATTAAAGAAATTGATTCTGATAAATAACGTATTTCTCCAAAAAATCTAAACGGATAACGTTTATCTTTTGTGACGGAGGAGATTCCTCCGGGTGTTAGGGACCGATAACACTACGATTCTTATTACTCGAATTTTTTAAGTAATCATGTTAAAACTTCGTAATTTATCAGCCAATTAAACATTTTATCCACCCAGAAATCGTTTTATAAGACACATAAATTTCTTTAAAACATATTAGCTCTGTTCACTGAATTTTGAGACAACTCTCGTATATTAGTGTTCCTTTGTTTCAATGGAGTATCTGCTTCTGATTACACACAGATTAACTTAATTGTGTGCATTCTCTGTAAGTAAAATGGCAAGAAAACCCCTCTATATATAATTTGTTTGACCATATCCAAATAAATGAAACCAGAATCCTGAACTAATGAAATTAACACATATACAAGGGGTGATCAAAAAGTTCGCGAACTATCTCTATATTTAAAAAATCACAATTCAGGTCAGAATGAAAATTGGCACACATATATTCATACACATGTTCTATAAATAGCAGATATTAATTCATGTTTTGCTCTGTGTTTGTGACGTCACAATGTGAAAATGGCGTCAGTTTTAGGTCACTTGTGACAAAAATAGTTGACTCGGTCGTACTCGAGCAACGAATGGCTGTAAAGTTTTACGTATATCTCGGAAATTCCTTTGCAGTAGAACATGATAATTTGTACAAGGTTTATGAAGACTAAAGACTTACAAGAAGTTCAATCATTAATTATGAAGACAAAAGACTTACAAGAAGTTCAATCATCAATTGGATTGAATGTTTTATTGAAGGCAGGGAGATGGTTCAAGATGATGTTTGTTCTGTTGACCAGCAAAAGCAAGCCGGTAAAAAGATGTGTCCTTAATTGAGCAATTTGTTTTGAAAGATCGCCAAGTTACAGTAAGAAAAATAGTTGACTATCTGAGCAATAATAAAATATATAGAGATAACGAACAATATTCAAGCTCAAAAGTCCATTAAACACTACAAAATAGGAGCTGAGCAAACACGGACCTCCAAAACATCAGAGGTGGGATCAGGTGCCATGGAGGAGTGAGCATCCCCTGCCGACCGGTCACACCCGCCGTGTGATCCTTGTCATGATCGGGAAATAACAGAAAAATCCGTTGACAATTCAGTGTGTAGATAATGGCCTAACAATTAGAATGAAAAATGTCAGTCAGCATTTGACCCAATGATAAATTGTATTTGCTGACAACCATAGAACTTACGAAAAGATGACTTTAAACGAGACTGTGATATTCTTGTTTCATCAACTTGTTTGTCAATAATTTACCTCGTTTTAGAAATTGTACATACGTAGAGCATGCTCTTGCGTATCGAATCAACTAGAGATATAAACCCCGTATGCAGATGATACCCGTAGCAAATTGTGAGGAGATAGCTCTGTAGAAAAAAAAAGTTAGCACACGATCTAGCGTACCCTTCACCCCTCCCCCCCCCCCTCCCCCCCAATGATCTTCAATTTCACAAGAATCTCTAAACACCAAAAGACTTTTAATAGCCACTGAGAAAAACCTTAAAGATAAATAACTTCATTCTAGTAGACATATCTTTTTTGTTTATTTCATGTGTGGTGGTGGTTGGGGGAGTGAGAGTAGAGGGGTGTTGAGGAAATAAAGAGTTACTTATATATACAGGAAGGGGACTAACTACTCATTTAAAATGAGTTCCTTATAATTTTTTAACCACAACCATTTTTAAATTGATTTCATGTATGTTTGACGCTGTTAAGTTTTATTGTAATGTTTTATCTTTGAGAAAATGCTTAAGGTATCAACAACGTCATGTATGGTGTATGGAAAGGACGAAATCATATAAAACAAAGCTAAATCTATGATTTTATATGAATACCGCTTTGATTCGGTAAAATAAAGCATAGAACAGTTTTTAGGTATTAATTGTTCAAATTTTCAAGGTTAACAAACTGTAATTAGTACCAAAGACTTATCTCCAATGCTGGGACAACAGAACGTTTGAAAACTTGAGGGCAAGGCGAAATCCCAAGAAGTAGGTTTTTCTTTTACATTGCTTTTTTGGGCAGAGTGACGTTCATTTCTGTATAACTCATTAGGTGATTTATCATTTCCCATGAAGTGTGGAAAATACTATGTCTACTTTTTTAACTCGGTCGTTTGTTTTCACTAAATTACTAAAATTAATCATTTTAAAAATCTTACTGTATGAGGATCACTGAGTTAGGGTGGTTGCCAATAGACGATTTGTTTGTTTGTTTGTTGTTTAGTTTTTCACACATATGAAGACTCCACCACTTTTCCGTGGAGGGCTGCAAATTTAGACCTATACTAGGCACTTAGGACCATTAAGAAGTGATGCATTTTTTCGTGGCTGCACCTACTGCCAGACAGGAACTCGGTTTATACGGTCTCATCCGAAGGATCGGTCTCCACGTCCCGTAGTGGGATTCAAATGGACGCTTTGAAACATTGTGCAGTTTAATTATTCTTTGCCTTGCCCTTGAACATTTTGATTAAATTTGTCAATTTATATTTAGAGCCCACGTGACTATAGATGGTCACATGATGAAATACTTTAGTTGGTTTAAAAGTCACACCTGATTGACGGTGTTTTAGTGTGACTTCCCCCTTAGTAAGACCCCCCCCCCCTATTATTTTTAAGTGTGGAAAAACTTTTTATGTAAATGAAAATATGTCATGCAAAACAAAAAAAAAAACATCTTTATTGCATAACTTGTAATAAGTGCGGAGAGGAATACATCGGTCAAACCGGATTCCAATTAACCGCCCGCATGCGAGTACATCGCCAGCAAATCAATAATCCCGGCATCAGAAACACTCTATGTAGTGAGCATTTCGACATTTGCTCTCAAGGAAACTACACTGTCTTTCCATTTCATAAACTTATGAGCGATTCAGCCGTAATGAGAATAGTTAAAGAGATTTATTTTATAAATCTATTTTCAACTGAACAAACATTAATATATTGATGTGTTTATGTCTTTTTTGTATGATTAATTTGTTTATAGTTTGATTACTGAGACTGTGAAAATCATAATTTATTGTCCAATTTAATTTTCCGGAACTTTTACGTTACGTTACATAGTATGACGTCATGGATTTATTCCTTCCCTGAAAAGACACTCATGAGGTCATGACGTCATAGATAACGTTAACAAGCAAAACAATACAGTTCAAATGTTATGTACACCTGATGTGTGTGTGTGTGAGGGTGTGTGTTGCTGAGTAACTTAGATATTTTTTCTATGTAAATTTTAAATATGACGTCATTTCGAGATTGCATTGTGCGAGGGTTCCGTAAAATAAAAATGAAAACATATTTACTTTGAAAAAAACATGACGGCAAGGAATTTTTCATTCACATTTTTCAAATACTAATACATGTACATTTATATTTTAATTTAAAATTAGTTTTGTTATTTCTGCAAAGGGGAATGCATGTACTTTGGAAGCAATACTTCTTTAACTGCTAGATATGTGAACTTCCGAAAGAAATCATTAAAGTCCTGCTGGGACTTATATATTACATAAGTATTCATTTCGCATCTATATTTCACTAGAATAGAAATCTTAGCAAAATTAATAAATATATGCTATGTTACAGCGCAAAATGTAATAACAACGCAAAATATAATAAACTGTGATTATTACATTTTGCGTTATTGCATTTTGCGTCGAAATCAAAGCAGAATGTAATAATGCAAAATATCGAAATTTTTGGATTATTACATTTTGGATTATTACATTTTGCATTCCGATTAACGCAAAATGTAATAATTCAAAATTTGAATCATAACAATTAGCGCTATTACATTTTGCGTCGAGGTCAACGCAAAATGTAACAACGCATGTTTTGATTGTTACATGATTGTTACATTTTGTGTTATTTCATTTTTTGAGCTGAAGGCAACGCAGAATGTAAATAAAGCAAAATGTATGAATACAAAATGTAATATTTATTTTGAATGGTTTTGAAAACAAAACAAAAACAATAAGGATGACATTTACTGAGATGACAAAAGAATGTCACTGATGGCAATGACAAACAGCCTATTGCACATCGTAGAGCTATAACGTATTTTTCATGCTAGAAGGCTCTGAGTATTTCACGAAAAATATCCACAATAACTCTTAGCAATTTCGTATTAAGACTATGTTGTCAGCAAAATATAACAAGTACTGGAACGTTTTGGATAATGAATTATAATAAAGTAAAGGTTTGTGGTTCTAAATAAAGTTTGGGCAATAAATGTGTTTAAATATTCAAGCCCGATTTTCCCCTTTTCATTTTCTAATTTCTGTCAATTTTTAATCTAATATCAAAAGCACTGAATGATAAAAGCTCTTAACTATTTTCAACCTCAGTTTAGATCGATTGTCTTATTCTGCTTTTTACAATATTATATAAGGTCAGTGCTCATTTTTTCATATACTGTTTTAAATGGATTTTGTTCATATTTTAGATCTTCTTCACTGCATGTCTTCCAATTATATCTGATAAAACACAAACATAATATATGCAAAATAATACAGAAAAAACATAGAAACTTAAAATTTTTAGGATAATATTCTTAAAAAATATGTAAAAGTGAAAATTAAAGTGATAGGGACCAAAATGAGTGATCATAAGAGTAGTTATTTGAATTTTGAACGTTTAATCATTTTTAAGATAGCAAAATTATGTTCTTATTTAATAAATTGCAGTGAAACAAATCATAAATCATGATAAAGCTAAGTTGTCTATGATCAAATTTGCGCTGAATTTTGAATATGACAAAATGTGTTCATAATACATTGATGCCATCCAACTTAGTTATTTAATGCAAGTGACATACTGATAAGAGGAATAAATATTTAACAGAAACGAATTCAAATTAATAACTCTACAGAAGAACAAACGATAAAAGCAATAGGAGAAAGGTGATAAAATATCTTACCTTGAGACGTAGGAGTAGATGTTGTTGGTGTTATGACCTCTGTCGTTGTTGATTCTGAGGTTGTTGGCAGTGTGATGCTTTCCGTTATTGTTGGTATTGGTGATATATTGCTTCGTGACGTTGTTGCTTCACTGGTTGCTGTTGATACAGTAGTTGATTCAGCTGTTGTTGACTGTGTTGTCCTTTTCATTATTGTTGATTCTGTGGTCACTATAGCTGTGTTCTCTGTGTTTCCTGACGTTGAGTATGATGTAATGTAATGCAACTCAAAATGTTAAAAGTTTTTTAATTCATTTAACAAAGTTTACATGTATAACAGTATTGCATATTTCATAGATTCAAAGTAATCAAATTTTACCATATTGGACACTAGTTGTAAACCCACGTGCTGCGTAATCAAAGTCAAATATCGAATGAAGAAACAATGATTCTGTGGTTCTATACGTCATATTTAGAGATAAAACAGGGTTATATTGTTCTTTAAGAAACATTTGCTGTAACATACATAATATATGTAAAGCAGTACCAAAAAGAAAAAAAACAAAAACAAAACAAAACAAAAAAAAAAAAAAAAAAAAAAAAAAAATCAAAAAAAAAACATAGAAAGTTAAATTCCAGAATAATTTTCTTAGAAAAAAAGGTAAAAAATAAAATTATTTAGATAGGGACAAAGATAAGTGAATGAACTATTTCAGTGTCAATATTTAAATTTTGACCATTCAATCGTTTTTAAGATAGCAAAATCGTGTTCTTCTTTAATGAATTGCAGTGAAACAAATCATAAACCATGATAAAGCAGTCTATGATCTAACTTAGCACTGAATTTTGAATATGCCAAAATGTGTTAATATACATTGATGCCGTACAACTTAGTTATTTTATGCAAATGACGAACTGATATGAGGGATAAATATTCAAGAGAAACGAATTCAAATTAATAACTCTGCAAAAGAACAAAGGATAAAAGCAATAGGACAAAGGTGATAAAATATCTTACCTTGAGACGTAGGAGTAGATGTTGTTGGTGTTATGACATCTGTCGTTAATGATTCTGAGGTTGTTGGCAGTGTGGTGCTTTCTGTAATTGTTGGTATTGGTGATGTAGTGCTTTGTGATGTTGTAGCTTCATTGGTTGTTGTTGATACGGTTGTTGATTCAGCTGATGTTGACTGTGTTGTCCTTTTCGTTGTTGTTGACTCTGTGGTCACTATAGTGATGCTCTTTGTGTTTCCTGATGTTGATGTAATACAACTTAGAATATTAATTAGGTCTTCCGTTTTCAACGGAAGACCTATAGTGATTCTACTGTTTCTTATTATTAAGGTCTTCCGTTTTCACGGAAGACCTTATAGTGATTCTACTGTTTATTATTATTATTATTATTATTATTATTTTTCCGCCCATCTAATTTTGTGCACGCGATTCCTCGAAGACTACTGGATGGAATTGGATGAAATTTGCAGGAACAATGTGTTGTAATCTGACGTTATTTAAAACGAGGCATTATTTTTGGAAAATCACTTCCCGTGCCAAGTTATGGACTATTTTCTGAATTTAAAAAGACATTTTGTCCGCGGATAATCTCAAGAACGATCAATGTGAAACTTTCAGGGGTCATAGATCGTGATAAATCCTAGCCGGGACGTGACTTTTTGTTCATCGTCGGTACTTCCGGTCGTTACTGGATGCGAATTTAAAAATTCGAATTTTCTAACTTTTTTTGTTTTCAAATATTTTTCTTTGATATTAGTAGGGTTAATAGAGGCATTTCCAAAGAGGCTTAATATAAAGTTTAAAAAATGATAAATCCAAACTCTAGATATTCGCATTTTAAAAATTGAAGCGGGTCCAAAATGGCGGCTGTCTCCGTAAACTTCGACAAGCTGGTCGGCACTCGGAGGTCCTCGGGTGGATAGTAACTCGCACACTAACCTCGAACGTCAACGGTGTTCTACCATTTCGGGTTTAATCCCGATTATGTCTGAATTTTCTTTCCCATTTTTTACATTTAATTTACGTTTTCATCTTTATGAAAGATTTTTTTTTTTCTGTGTGAATCCTGCGCTATTTTCAATTGTTTTAAATAAATCTTTAAAAATCGTTGCATTTTTGAAGGACCCATGTTATATTTTAAGGACATTGGCAAGTCAAAGTTTCCGGTTAAATACATGTTTTTTTTTCACTTATGAAATAGTAATTGAGAGTGATCTCCCGTGTAGAATTCTCTAAGCGGTGAAAACCAATGTAACGTATGTTTACAGAGGTAAACAAAAAGAACGTGTACTTCCTTCAACGGGTAGTAACATCTTTACAGGAAGAAAGAAAAGTAGTAATGGCTTTGTTGTACATTGTATTCAGGAGACAAAGAGCGAACAGGTCGTCATTTACCATAGTTATGCTCAGTATGCTGGGAAAGGCAAAGATGTGACATATGCTGAAAGGTAGACCGACTGAGATAAGTTTCTAGGTTGTATGAAGGAAGCAGCATTTAGTAACTACGAATAAAAGGTGAAATAAATCAATGCCAATATATTTATGACAATGTGTTTCAATCAATTCAGTCAATTACATGATAGAATCAATCAATCAGTCTGACTCTCTTGACCCTTATGAATAAAATGTAATTATAGCTGTTAAGGGAAGTAACTCAAAAATAAAGATCGATGCCGGTATATCCTTGTCTTGTTTCTATATTTACATTTTCAGCTAAAATATCTAGAAGTCATAGGAAATGAAAATACAATAATATATATAGTACAAAAACTATATGAAATAAGTGGGTTTTGGAGAAATATTATGGTGAAAAATTATGTAGGTCCCTTTTATCAACATTTTACATAGGA
Organism: Saccostrea echinata; assembly: GCF_033153115.1. Classification (NCBI taxonomy): domain Eukaryota; kingdom Metazoa; phylum Mollusca; class Bivalvia; order Ostreida; family Ostreidae; genus Saccostrea; species Saccostrea echinata. The sequence continues at coordinate 3,547,718 of NW_026889774.1, read as the reverse complement.
ATGCATTGAGAATTGCAAAAACACTGATTTGACAAAATCTAAAAAAAAGAAAGTTGGATTGGCAGGTTAAACAATCCAGAATATAGCCTGTTTATTACAATTAAAACTCTCAAGAGTTCTTGAAAAATTCTATACAATAACCAGGAATCTTGCAAATGTCCTTAAGGCGTCTTTACTACGAGCATATATAATGTTAATGTTTACATAAAAAGAATATTAAATATAAGGATGGTTATTCGGTCGGCAGACCTCTCGTTGCTCGCAACAAGTATCTAGTTATTATTTTTATTATTTTTTTGACTTCCTAATTTTTTGCACGCGATTTCTCCAAGACTATTGGACGGAATTTACATGAAATTTTCAGGAATAGTGTCTTGTAAAATGAGCTTGACCTATTTGAGAGAAACTTTGGAAATTTTACTTCCGGTTCCAAGTTTCAGACCATTTTCTGATTTCAAAATGACATTTTGTCCGCGGATAATCTCAAGAACGACAAGAGATATCAATGTCAAACTTTCAGGGATCATAGTTCGTGATAGATACTAGCCGGGTCGCTACTTTTTGTTCGTTGTCGGCACTTCCGGTCGCTTACGGAAGTGATCAAAGAAATTGTAAAATTTCAACTTTCCTTTTTTAAATCAATACTTACAACATATTATTGCATCTCTTTTGTATGCTGGTCCCACCGGAAACAAAAACGTCAACTTCCGGTTATAAGAGAAAAACTACTTAATTTAAGTATTTTTCTTTCCCATTTATATCTTTTGTAGATAAAGTATTTGAAATGAATTTTAAACATGTTATTCAAACTGCAAATGTCTAGGCAAATTTCAAATATCTTTGTAAAATTCCCTTCCGGTCACGAGTTTTTCCGTCCCCAAAATGAGAAGTTGTCTGAGCAAGATCTCGAAAACGGTTAGAGATTAAGACACCAAAGTTATAAAAGCAACAGACCTTAAGATGAAGGCAAAACCATTTGGGTTCAGAGCGTCAGCCTCACTTCCGGTCGTCACAGGAAGTGATCAAAGAAATCGAAAATTTCAACTTTTATTTTTTTAATTAAAAATTGCATCACTTTCTTGCATCTTTTTCGCAGATTCGAGAGATGCTGGGCCCACCGGAAACAAAAACGACAACTTCCGGTTATAAGCGAAAAACTACCTAATTTGGTTATTTTACTTTCCCATAAATATTCTTTATAGATAATGTATTTGAAATGAATTTTAAATATGTTATTCAGAGTGCAAATGTCTAGAGTAACCTTAAATATCTTTCAAAAATTCACTTCCTCTCGCGTGTTTTCCTGTCCTCAAAATGAGAAGTTGTGTGAGCAAGATCTCGAAAACGGTTAGAGATTAAGACACCAAAGTTATAAGAGCAACAGATCTTAAGATGAAGGCAAAACCATTTGGGTTCAGAGCGTCAGTCGTCACTTTCGATCGTCACAGGAAGTGATCAAAGTAATCAAAAATTTTTAATTTTCTTTTTTAAATTAAAACTTGCAACACTTTATTGCATCTCTTTCACTGTTTTGAAATATGTTAGATTCCAACGGGAACAAAAACGTCAACTTCCTGTTTTAGGAGATAAACTACGTTATTTTTATATTTAACTTTCTCATAAATATTGCTTATCGATGAAGTACTTGAAATGATTTGATGTATGTTGTAGATACTGCAAATGTCTAGAGAAAAGTCAGAGATTTTTATAAAATTCACTTCCGCTCGCGTGTTTACATGTCCTCAAAATTGGAATTTCTTCTCACAATACTGCACGGAAACAGATAACAACTGAAGTCTAAAACTTTCAGGACTGATAGTCAGTCATCAGTTCATTTAAATCGTGAGAAAATTTTGTATCGCTGTTACTTCCGGTCGTGATGCAAAAAAGTGATTGGTTAATGGTTATCACGTTGGATTTTCACGCTGACGATCAGGGTTAAATCTCCAGAGTGTATGAATTTCTTTTATCACTTTTTCAGCTTGAATTTTCGTTTTTATTTTCAGAATCGGACGGAAGACCTCTCATTGCTCGCAATGAGTTTCTAGTTCTTTTATTGTTTTGTATATCAGAAAGCAGTTCTGAATCACAATTTATGGAGATAAAGCATGAATATTGCTGATGAAGAATCATGGCGTATTTGATTGAAATTTCTTTTACATTTTTTTGTTTATAGATAATTTATTAAACCCTTTATTAGAAATTGCATAACAGTATTGGATATTTCATAGATTTAGTATAGTTAACTAATTTTACCATATTGGACACTAGCTCTAAACCCACGTGCTTTGATTATAGAGTCAGATATGAAATGAAGGAACAATGATCCCGTGGTTCTATACGTCACATTTGGAGATAAAACAGGGTTATATTGTCCGTAGTCCTTACATATTTCAGCAATGTTGTTCCCATTCATGTCACCTAGGATATTGAGATTATATTCACTATAAATTATATCACAAATTAATAATACCTATCCCTATTACCATGTGACGTTAATTGTACATAAATTCATTTTTGAAGTTTAGAAAATAGACATTTAATACCTTCCTTTAAGATGATCTTGTCATAGCAACCACTATCGTAATCAAGATTGATAAACTGGAAGGAAATAACAAGTCCTTGGCTCAGAGGCACTGGTATAAAAGTATAACGGCATTCAATCTGGCTACAAAAAATATGTGCTTGACGTTAAAATTATTCAGTGACAGTGACACATCATAAATATAAACAAACCACGTAGATATTTAATTTTGATGATAAATTAAAGATAAAAAATTAAATTTTTCTATCGGTAGTCTTCTGAAAGACTGAGACCATATTATAGTAAAATCGAATAATCCGGACACCAATGGATCCAAAGAAGTTGGTTTGATTAGACAACATTTCAGGTTAGACAACATTCCAAACAATTGAATTTACCCAAAGAGTCTAAAAAAATTTCGTCTTCATAGTAAAGATTTTGGATTACACAGCATCCGGATTACACAAGTTTATCACTGTACAATAAGCTGTTGGAATTCAAATAAAACTACTATGATTTCTTTTATTGGCCTACTTGTTTTATACTCTTATGAAGCAGAATTTATTCGAAACACCCACATGTACAACAAAAGAATACAGCTCTATGTGGACTCCGATATATTGTGGACATTTTATCGATTAACATATTTTTTTGTATGTCGACTAGATATTTTCAAGTTTTGAGTATTGATTTTTGAGTATTGAACATTATTGGCAAAATATCAACTAAACGAAACTAACGAGGTGATTTTAACTTTTCTATCGTCAATCAACTTGCCCTATTTAAACGTAATAAAATACCTATGATTGTTAACATTTAAATTTCAGATATGTAATAAAATTGCAGATATGTAATAAAATTGCAAATGTTTAAGCCTCCAAGCTGATTTGATACTCAAGACTATGTTTTGATTACAGTCTGTTTTTAAATCGAGGCAAACTACGTGCGTATGAGTTGATTTTAAAGGTGACAGTTTCACTAACAAATCACAAATTATAAACATACGATTATGTTTACTATTATCTAACGTGAACGTATACGAGCACTTCGCAAAACATGTAGAAGTAGCGCTTACGATTGGCAAGTTAGGACCAATTTATTGGAACTCTTCATGATAAGGATGTGTATTTGTTAAAATATGTTCCAGAGAGAGAGAGCAAAAGAAGGAAAGAAATCATTAAGAAGTAAAACAAGGGTTCACCATTTTTCTCAGTCTTCAAATAGAAATAAATGGAAAATAAATTAATCGAAAATAGTTTACTAAAAATAATAATAATAACATAATATATCTATATTTATACTGTACATAAAATTTTGTTAAAGTTCCTTTAAAAAAGTGTTCAAATTATATGCATCAATTATCTAAATATATTCTGACTTGCATTTTACGTTTTATAATTAGCAAATAGACTCCATACCTTGTATAATGTTCAACTTTACTCTAAGCTACGACACTCTCGTGAAACAAAACATTTGAAAATTACGTTTATATCCGAATGTTTTGACGAACTTTGCTTCTTTTTTCAGTTCCAAAACTAATGATAATAAAATTCGGTATGTTTAGTATTTTTGTTAACATATTGCCAATGCCTTTTCAATGCAATTACCATGCAGGTTTGTCATAAAATTCTTTAAAATAAATTATTTGGAAGTGGGTATCCTAATAAAAAGTGGATTTCTCTCTCTCTCTCTCTCTCTCTCTCTCTCTCTCTCTCTCTCTATATATATATATATATATATATATATATATATATATATAAAATATCGATTTCTCTTTGATTCATCACTTCTCATAAAGAAAACAAGTCAAAAATTAATATCCACATGAAAGCGTTTTTAAAAATAATACAGTTGTTTTCTAAACAAACACAAACACCAAAGGATAATACAACAGTATAAAGGATACAAAGAAGTATAAAATATAACAAACCTGATAGATGAACGAATATCTCGCCTCAGAGTAAGAGCAAAGATCAACAAAATAGTACTTCGTAACAAAAAATGAAGTAGATCATGGATCTATTTGCTTGCAAATGCTATTACTCTATGCGATCAAACGAAACGAAACTGCTGTACTTGAGCAGTTCTAATGTACCCATTTCCTATATAAATATTTCATGTTTGAAAAATATTTTTTGTAAAAAGATAAAGTATTTTTGTGTCATTTTTTAATTGTGCATCATTTACAAATCTTCCTGACTATTGAAAACTATAAAAGTATTTTTTTTTAATTATAGATTTAAGTTTCTTGTATTATTCTTTTATTCAATTGACCTCTCAATTACATTATTTACTGTGATCAATTATCATCTAGATGAATAGCAAAGGGGAATTTTTCTCTCCTTTCGGTACAAATTTCACAACAAGATCCATAGAGCCCTGTCAATCACTAGAACACTTGATACAGTGGTCCAAATTTCACAAATCTGGCAAAAATTTAACTTGCTAATTACAACTGTACTCTGTTTATCTGCTAGATCCCAAGGCCAGGAGCACAGAAAAGGATTTTCAAAACATTATTTATTTTCACTATATGGTGAATAAAGTCCCAACATAATACCTGAGCCCCTGACCCAGGGGCAATGAACATAACAATTTTGGAAGAGACTTCCACAAAAATGTCCATATTGATCGAGTCGAAACCGATCATTATCTGATATTTTCCACCTTAAGTGTCCATAATTGTTTTATCATAGATTCCGGTTTCAAATAAATAATACATTGAGGCTGCATGACGACACCAATAAGAAATTCATTCATTGTACTTCGCAATATTAGTGATTTGCAGAAGGGGAGACATTTAGAATAGATAGTAAGGTAACACAGTTATAAAAACTCTCTTAGAGTTTTGTTTTCAGAGAAAATGAAGCACTTAAATACTTACTTTGGGTAAGCTGATGGAAAGTTAGGAGAGGTGATGACATACGAAGACGAAATCGAAATATTGAAGGTATTATTCTGACTTGTACAGCCCGCTGTAAATTAAATATGTTAAATTTTTGTCAGCTCTTTTCCTCTGAATGATTCTGCTCCGTTCGACTTCAACTTTTTAAACTCAAACATATACTAGAATCCAAAATGGTAATTTACTAGCAAAATGACAGTCAACTTTTTTATATACACAACATATGTACAATATGGAAAATAATAACAAAACATATGCTAAATACTGATAGTTCAAATTGTATACTAGAATCCAAAATGGTAATTTACTAGCAAAATGACAATCAACTTTTTTATATACACAGCATATGTACAATATGGAAAATAATAACAAAACATATGCTAAATACTTATAGTTCATATTGTATCCCTGAAAATCAAAGGTTATTGGGATAAATATGATAAATAAATCATTATCAGTATCAAAGTCAAGAAAAAATTCCTGTAAATGCTCAGCATATTTTGAATTAAGATATGTTATGATGGCTGTTGAAAGGTAAAATGTCGAGCTTTGTATAAGTTTCTAAAGGGGCGTAAATGTGTATATATATTATATATGTATTAAAACAATGTAATTTGATCAATTTCAAGATAGCTTATGAAAATTGTTTATTCCACTCCTGATCATATCTAGATCTTGTAACGGAGAACACTCTTCAAAAATATTGCATATGATGTAAACCTATGTATCGACCAAGACCCAAGGCCATTTAGCAAGTTCAAGGTCCTTAATTGTCTCAAAAAAGTAAAAAGTTTTTTAAATAAAATTACAGTTGAAAGTTGAAGGTCCAAACAAAATTTAGTCGTCAACGAAATATGCCATTACCTTGACTCAAGGTCATTATGGCAAGTTCAAGGTTACTGACAAAAAAATGTAAAATTTGGTAAGGTCTATATTTTTTTATGAAAAAAATTGAATGCTCATATTTCATTGTTTTATCACAATTTACATTGATTTTTTTTTTGGTTCTCAAACATATGTGTACACCCATATTATGTCGTCACGTTGTGCTATGTAAAATTTTTTGAGTGTTTTGTGCAATTAGGTATAATGTACAAATAGTTTTTAAGAATTTTATTAAAGGGGGAAAAGGCTGTAAGAATAATGAAAAACTATATTACAGCTGACAAAAAAGTAAGAAGTGAAAAGTTTTTTTCTTGTTTAATTATATTAAAAGTATGTTGACCGATATCCTCGATTATTTTTTCAGATTGACTGATTGTGTATTTATTTAACAACTTATTAAATTGAATAAGCCTGTGAAAATATTTTTATGGATTTTGAGATCTTACAGAAAGAAAAATAAGACAAATCGATGTCAGTTAATGAAACTGTGATACGAATATTGGATCATTATCTTTTATCATTTAAATATTTTTCTTTTTGTAAATCGATTTTCATACAACATATTTGAATTTCGAAAACATTTTGAATTTTATAAGTTCACAGTTGAATTGTAATTCTCAATTATTATATTAATAAAATTAAAAGACATAAATTTTATAGTTTATAATCACAATTTGACATTTTAGTATACAATTTAGACAGTTGAACATCTTACAGATTGAGAAATACATTCATTAAAGATATGAATCATTTAATAAATTTTTAAGGAATAATAACCGATAAACTATAAACTAATGAAAAATCGATGTAAAAGTTGTTGAATTACGACTGAAAGGTGACTGAAAGACAAGGGAAAGGGAACGGAAAGGTCACGGAAAGATAACTGGAATGTGTCCGCTGAATGGTGACTGAAAGGTACCTGAATTGTGGTGAAAGGTCACTGAAATGTACCTGTCATTCAGTGTCTGAATGGTCACTCATTCAGTGGCTAAATGGCTACTGAAAAGTCACTGAAATACGCCTTTCAGTTTTAACTGAAAGGTCTTGTTTCTTCCTGTGCTGCAAGACGTATATATCTTATCTTAATACCTCTTATAAATATAACCACACAAATGACACTGCAGTATAATGAATTTTGAATTAGTATAAAGAAAAGATTTTGTCTATGTTTGTAGTTGCATAGATCTAAATGCAATGTTATTTACATTTTTCAAACATTTTGTATTTTCAAATCAAGACCTTTACCGATTGCAATGTCACTTTTTGTGGCCACATGTATACTAATCAAAACTTCTAACCCGTCACTCTAGTTTTTTTTTTTTTCAATATTATAGCTTCTGTCGAATACGGCAATAAAACACCAACATTTACACTAGATTTCTAGCAGCAATATTCGATTATTCAAAACCAAAAATATTGAAATCCCTGAAAAATCTACTGAACCCTGACGATTTCATCGTGAAAGAAAATTTGCAATTGTTTAGTTTGATTTTTGAATTGGGTTCTTTAAACAGTTCTTTAATCAAACACTAAACATTTTGAATAAAATGCAGCATATGCTCACAGAGGAGAGCGGGAGAGCCATTATTTTGATGCCAGATGGTTGAAGCATAAAGGAGATTGGTTTTTTTGCAACATTCTCTGCTTTTATCGCTATTTATGTTACCATGAAAAGTTTTAATTTTTTATTCCAAGTTTTTTTGTATTAATTCACACATATAAAAATTTCTAGTTGCTAAACAATTGCATCATCACCAATTAGGTGTCAATATGTGTTACTGAAAGTTTCAAGTGACCGGAAGTGATGCTGCCTTGAATCCTCAAGAGTCAAGACCCCGAGTAATCACTGCTCTTCAAGATCGTGATGATTTCGCTTATGAGAAATCTGGATTTACAGCTCTCGAAAAATTTTTTGTAGTCACTGGTGGAATAAGGTTCTTCCATTAATTTCATCATTTATTCAATCAAAATCAGTTAACCATTTAAAAATTATATAAATCATAATAATAAAATAAAAATTACATGTAAATTGTTTTTAACCAATCTTTAGATGATAACTGCTAATACATATAACATAGCATAATGCAAGATTACACTGCAACATATAGCTTTTCATTTAACTGGCGGGTTAGGAGTTTTGATTAGTATAAATGTTTTAAACTTTCCTACGAAACCTCAGCTTGTTTTGAAGTTTTGTCATCCTATTTAGTTGAAAACTTTGGTAAGAATTTTTTCCAGAAAACTATCAATATAATTTCGAAAGAACTTAATTACTTTAGACAGGACGGAATTGCCTGATAACATGCTGTTTGACCATTGAATTACTTACATTCATCTTTCCCAGCAAATATGTCAAGATAGAATCCTATGTCATTGGGATTTCGAGTCCCGTCTGAGGTGAAGCCGATCGTTGCTGTAGGTCCTGTTACTTTTGGAGTTTTTGTGCAGTCAACACAGCAAGAAATTGTTGTAGGTACACCACCTCCTTGGTAGTATTTTTAAAATCGAAAATGATGAAATTAATTTTTGAAAATCTTTGGATCAGACAATTTAATAACTTCAATCACAATTGCTTTAATTTAACAAATCAATATCTTTTATGAAGACGAAAAATATGTATGTTTATCATAAGTACCGTCGCGTAATGATAGTTCGTCGCCATCCCCACACTTTAATCGTTGTCCAATGACAAGCCTTGCAGACAGATCAGAAGCTGTGAAAGTCCATGTACATGACAGCAGCCTGTTCAAAAAATGTAGTTCTTCACCCATCTTTATCACTTGAGGTTCATTACCCCTCATGTGATAAATGACATTTCTTTATAACATAGTCATAAGAAAGGACAATTTCCTAGACCCCTTTACGTAGGCGAGTGCAATCAACAGAACACAACACAGGAAAAGAAGAAATGCATATGAGCATTTTCATGAGAAATTAGATTTATTTTTGAAAATCATGTTTATATACATGTTAAGTATATTAAATGAAAATCAACTAATACTAATATTTGCTGACACTGAAAGACAACTAAGCTTATACTATATAATATATAGTAAATATTATATTATTTTGATCCTTAGTAAAATAAAACTATATAGCTCGTAATCCTTACTTTCAAGGTAGATAACTGTATAAAAATGTCTACACTAGCAGTGTTTTACAACGTTTCTAACCAGATTGATGAATGTGTTTTTACTGTTTAAACCATTTATTTAAAACTCAAAAAGCAAGCAATAGAAAAAACATTTAAAAATATATATTCAAAAAGACTTACGTATTATAGGTTGTCTTGCCATCTCCAAATTGAAAGGTTGTGGTGGTTGAACCGATTTGGATAGAACTTGAGGATGAACACGTAAGAGTTTCCACTGCTGTAAAAAAGTTCATCAAGTGGAAAATGGGACGAATAAACAAAATTATATTAATAATACTCTCGAAAACTAATTCATTTGGGGAAGGATTTAAAGTCTACTGGAATCCCCTGACAAAAAATACGATGGTAAACTATAGTTAACTATATTGATTACTTTGGCACAATAGAAACTTTGACACTTTGATTTACTATTAATAGTTATAACTTTGACTCTTTGATCTGCTATAATTATCACTTTGAAAACTTTTATTCACTGTAGCTATAGAAATAACTTTGAAACATTGATTTACGATAGTTATCATCTGACATACGACTGTCACGGTAGCTCAGTCGGTAAAGCACTCGCTCCGTGATCGGAAGGTCGTGTTTTCGAATCACGGCCGCGCGACTGACCTAAGTGGATAAAAAATAGATAGCAACTGTTCCTTCGCCAAGCACTCGGCACTTTGAAGTGAAACTTGTGGGTCCTTCGGATGAGACCATAAAAACCGAGACCCCGTGTCACGACAGGCGTTATAGCGCGATAAAGATCCTTCACTGCTCAATGGCCCTGAGTGCCATGTAAGGGTCTAAATTTGAAGCTTTTCACCGGTATCTGATGACGTCTCTATATGAGTGAAAAATTCTCGAACTGGGACGTAAAACAATATACAATCAATCAGTCAATCATTCTGACATACTTTATATTACTCTGTATAAAGTGATATCTCTTCAAATGAAATATATGGAGATAACGAACAGTATTCAAGCTCATAAGTCCATTAAACAATACAAAATAGGAGCAGAGCAAACACGGTGACGGACCTACAAAACATCAGAGGTGGGATCAGGTGCCATGGAGAAGTGTGCATCCCCTGCCGACCGGTCACATCCGCCGTGTGGTCCTTGTCATGATCGGGAAATAACTTCTAGAAAAATCTAATGTAAGTTACTAAAAAAAGTTGAGGAAACAAGCATATCAGCAGTCTCGATTAAAGTCGTCATTTCGTAAGTTCTATGGTCGATACAATGACCTTGTCAGCAAATACAATTTATCATGAGAGATAAAAGACAAAATGAAATTGAATGTAATTGAAAAAAATGTCATTACTGACATTTTTTTAAAGTAATGCATATGTTCAAAGACAATGAAGTGTTGATAAACAGAAATCACTTTTGATTTAAACAATATTTATTCACAGATCTAAAAGTGAATAGGATTGGGCAGCAGGCTAAGCCTATCTTAGCCCTCTCCCTAAATCACTTTTGTTTACATATGTTGGCAAAATACCTGCATATGATCTATGAAGTGTTCCATCTATATATCTTGGCCTATTAAATGTTATGAATGCTTGGTTTGATCACGAATTAAGTAATAGGTGTACATTTCAATTTATTTTTTTCTAGATCAAAGGGCAGATAACTCGTTCTGCATAAAATGCCACAAATTCAGAACTCTTTAGTGTGTAGTGTATGGAGGACTCTTTATAATACAAAAAGAGATTGCAAAAGAAGGAAGTTTCAAACTAAATATCAGGAGCTAGATAAAGAAGTAAAATATACTAAATACAAGAAAATTTTAAAGAGCTTGCTATCGAAACTGAGCTGAAAAGTCATTGAGTAGACCTGCAGACGTTATATAACCTCACAAAAATCCTGAACAGGAAAAGATTTTTTAACCAGAAGTCTCTGTCGAGACTGTAGCTCTACTGGTTTGTACTTATAACAATTAAGGAAGAGAAAAGTAGCACTTGGACTTGAAACTTTGCAACAGCAATAAATAAACAATATCCTCGTTTTACTCTTTTTTGTGGCAAGATGAATTGCAATCAGACTAAAACTGTAGAAGGAGTAGCCATTTAAAAGAACTTTGTAGAAATTTAGATTCTAGCTACCATGGCAACATTATTCCTCAAAATCAAAAAACAATTAAGACAATCACGTTTCTCAGTGTAGTCTACTTGCATGCCATGTTATATTAAAATCAGACCAAACTGTAGGCAAAAGTTATGTTTTGAAAGTATATCAAAGAAATTCATTTTTTTTAACCATGGCAACACTTCACCAAAATCAAAAAAATTGATATACAGAATTATGTTTCTCAGTATAATCTACTTGTGTGCCAAGTTATAAATCAGGCCAAAACTGTAGGAGGAGTGGCATTTTGAATGTATTTCACAGAAATTTCTATTTTTAGAAACCATGGCAACACCGTTCATCAAAATCAAAAACCGATACACAGAATTATGTTTGTTAGCGTAGTCTACTTTTGTGCCAAGTTATATTGAAATCAGACCAAAACTGTAGGAGGTGTAGCATTTTGAATGCATTTCACAGACATTTCTATTTTTAGTAACCATGGCAACAACGTTCACCGAAATCAAAAACCGATACACAGATTTATGTATCTTAGTGTAGTCTACTTGTGTGCCAAGTTATATTGAAATCAGACCAAAACTGTAGGAAAAGTAGCATTTTAAGAAATTGTTTACAGACAGCTAGACAGACGGACAGACAGACCGACAGACGGACGGACGACGGACAACTAACTATCGCATAAGCTCTTCTGGTCTCCGACCAGTAGAGCTAAAAACCAGACTGACAAAAGATAATATTAGAAAGAAAAATGTTGCTAAAGTTAGAGGAACATCTACTAAATAGAAAGAAAAAACTTCAAAATACTAGATAGAGCAAACAGCAAAGGAACAAATAAAACAAGACTTAGAAAAAAACCTGAATAAAAAAGGAAGGAGGGAGAAAGAAGACAGTAAAACCAGCTACTAGTCAAAGGTATATATCATTTTGTTATGGAAAAAACAGTAGGAATTGACAGAATTCTACCAGGTATTGGGAGATCTAGGACAAAAACTGGTAAAATATGTATAGAATTTTGCATAAAATATGAGAAGTCATAAGTCGCGGAAGAGAGAATTGTTTAACTACATATACCAAAAAATGGAAATCTTAATCTCTGCAAAAGAATAAGCTGCACTGCATTGCATATGTAGCTAAAAGATTCTAATATGTACCTTGTATAGAAAAGGAGTTAATAGACAAAATATTAAGAGACGAACATGCCGGAATTAGATGAATCAGTATCTGCACGGACCAAAAGATTACAATATTCATTATCATAGTATAGAGTGACAATAATCATTTTACATAAACTCCAACAATTTTGAAAAACCCTTTATTTCATCTAGAGAGGATATTTACGATTGTCATCATGATTAGGTCAGTGCATGACGTCTAAAGAACAAATTATTCAAAAACAGCTCATAGATGTACATGAAGAATCATCTGCTTTACAAAAAGGGGTTAAATAAGTTGGCCTCCAATTACTTACACTATTCCTGATAGCTAAAGGCCAGGTAATTAACCAGTCCTTTGATAAAAGAGGAAAAGGAATTCATTGTCCCTTTCTTAAAAATTAGACGAAGTAGACATCGCAGTCTAAAAGACAAGAGAGACAAGACAAAACAGATAAAACAGGGATAAAGATGAGGCTTCAGATCTATACCAAGAAAATAAAATTAGACACGAAACAGAAATGTCTGTTTCAATTTTTTTGGTATACAATACCTGAATGCTACAAAATAAATCCCCTCAAACATTAAAAATTATGGAGCTACATGTATAATCAAAATACAATTTGGACTCTTAGGACCATAGCAAAAAGTGCTAAAAATGGCCTAATGTTTTTTTTTTAAATGAGCTTCTCTACTCCTATACATCTCGAAGAGAAAACTGAATGATCAGTTAAGGAAGAGTATGAAGTCCTCAACCAAAAATTATGTTTTTCATGCTGTCCAGGGCAGGGATTCTTCATAATGGTCATATAGTGAAAATGTACTTTATTGTAGAAAATTTTTTTTACTCCTGCATATCTTCAAAGGAAAAAGATATAGTTCGCTATCAGTTTTTTCATGACATCAAAAGACACGGGTCCTTACTCTAGAGAAAAAGTAGGTCAAAATGGTAATATACTAAAATGTTCATCTTCAAGGAAAACTGATTGCATGGTTATGAAGAGAATAAAGCTCTCAACCAAAGTTGAAAATTGTGTTTTTCATGACCCCCATTTTTTTAAAAAATAAAGTTACAGACGAAAATGAACAACAGACCAAATAGCAATATCTGATAAATTTAAATTCAAACCGATAATAATCTCATTAACAGCAGTGTCTTTATGATGATTTTAATATTTTTAGTATTGTTTAAAATTATATTAATCTTTAAAATCCTTCTATTTTTTGCTCGAACTTCTGATGTCGTATATTTACTAAGAAGTTATAATACAGGCTTGGTATTTTTATGGTGTGGTCATAATTTAGAAAATTCTATTGAGTCGAGCAGGGATGGGGTAATCGTAATCGAGTAATCGTTATCGATTGTAATGATTACTTTTTTTCAAGTAATCGACAGTAATCTGTAATCGAAGAGATTTTCGATTACTTGTAATCGTAATTCAATCGATTACAGCTAAAATTTTCAATGTAATTATAATTACTTTTTTTTAATACTTTCGATTATTTTATACATAAATGGATGTTATTTTGGAGAATTATTTCCAGTCACTCACACTTAAATATCAAATATAAACCACCTAGTGTAATGTTTGGATTTCCTGACTTTTATTATCATAAGTTTAATAATGTTCTCAATAAAATTTGCAAAAACAGATTTAAGTGCTATATTTAATATAAATAATTTGGTAAACAAACTACATAGTACTCGAAAAAAAGAAGAAGATGGAAATACTTATTCATATCTGAAAATGTTCAAACAACTTCAAACTTGTGTTTTAGTAACTTTAAAATTTGCAAAATCTGATTCTCATGTTTCCATTCAAAATTGTAAGGTTACGTTTATATCAGTGAGAGGTTATAAGTGTCTGTAAGAGAGGGAGTGTGTCACTGTGTTTGCTTATCTTATTTGGCTAATTAATTGACTGATACATTCCTGACTTGCAGATAATGAGGTGTAAACTGTGAACTACCTAGTGTTTAACTTTCATTTCATTGAAGACAAACAATATTATTAAAACAATTAATAGCTCTCAAAACACTTTTTCAATACAGAATGAAATTGTGCTATTAGTTTAATTACTTAAAGACACATTTAATTTACATGTTTATTACTAAGAGTTCTAATTTACTTCTTTTTTTAAAGACACGTACAGGATTGTTTAATGTGTACTGTCAACATACGGGCAGCCCAAATACTTCTAATGAAGTAATTCACAATAAAATATTAAATAATTTTTACAACAAGTCAATAAATATGGAGGTTTAGATCCAAGGTTCATGAAAGGAATAATTAATTCCTTGGCATATTTCATTGTAGGAATCATGTCTCCACTTTCTATGGTAGAGAATCCCTCATTTGGGCATTTAATGAGAATGTTAGCCAGAATAAAACCTTAAAAGAATCTGCACTAAAACTGCAGGAACACATTCAAACTTCAGTGGATAACATCAACGTTTACCATCTAAATATTGCTTTGATATTTGAAGGGATAAAATCTTGTAAGTAATCGATTATTAATCAATTGTATCTTCCAAAGTAATCGATTACAATCGATTACAGGACAAAAATGAGTGTAATCGATTAATAATCGATTACACAAAATTCCTCTTAGTAATCGATTATTAATCGATTACATTCTTCAGTAATCGTGCCCATCCCTGGAGTCGAGTGCTAAATCTCTTTTTCTTAATATGTATCTCAAAATGTAAAATATTTTGGAATGCATATTGAACAAATGATGTTCATAATAATGTTCTAAGAAAATGGAATAAAATCGGAGGAAAAGCACATTCTTTAAATAAATTATATTAATGTTCATCATCTCTGCTCACTCATATAAAATCCTTCCTTAGCACGTTTAACATAATAATTTATCTATTATAGTGACTTGTGTAATACATCATGAAATAGTTCATATTTAATATAAAAAAAGACAAGTACTTTACACCCGGCCCTTTGGACCTATAAGTCACCTGTATTTAAATCTAACATTTTCCCTCACGGACTAATTATGTATGTACAGTTGTACATCGTGTAAATCGTTAACATTTGCTCCTGAGAACGAATGTAATGACTTTATATACAATATACATAACAACTGATTATATATAACATGAACAAGAATGTTTTGATATATAAGAAAATCATACGAGTAACCGGTTACTCGATCGATAAAGTAAGCGAGTAACCGTTTATCAAGTACATGTAGTGGTGTCAAATCGGAGGATTTTAGTAACCGGTTACTCGATCGCTTACTTTATCGATCGAGTAACCGGTTACTAGGATGTTTTCAATGCATGTGGCGGCATGTTTATCTTGTACTGCGGACTAGCACAGGTTTATGTAAGGTAATTATAATTAAATCAAGCCTTCAAAACATGTATACCCCTTTGCAATCATAGCCATCAATTAGATAAACAAATCGATCGCATTTGTAAAACGCTAGGTCTTACTAAACTAGACTAACATTAAATAACGGTAAATAAAATGGGGGAGTTATAAACAAAAATACATTATTCCTACTGATTTGCTTTATAAAATTCAATATATCCGAGTAGCAGGGTAGCAGTTTTACTAACCAATGCTCGCATCGTTCGACGATTAACCGGTTAACCGGGTACTCGTTGACAACACTACTTTCAAGATACCTCAAATGTTGACATAAATGACAAGTTCTGGTGACATTTTATAAAGGAATGATAGTCATTTATGCCGGTAAGAACTGTCTCTCTCATCTGAATATCATTAAACCTTAATGAATATCTCAATCAAAATCATAACACATTTCATCTAAAATCGGACGGAAGACCTACTCGCTGCTCACAACAAGATCTCATTCAGTTAAAATAAATAATTTTATTATCATCATCATTGTTCATTTTCTTCACATGGCCTTCTGGGAAAGAGAGTGACTACAATATGAAATATTTGTTTTACATACTTGTGTAGTTATAGGTTTAGCCACAATACGGGATAAGACTTTTAAATGGGAATATATAAGAAAATACCTTCTTCACAAAACTGATGTAGTTTTTTCAGCTTAAAAGAGAATATTAAAGTTTAAAAATCTCTTTACCTCCTTTGCTCAGTTTCCATGCATTCAACAGGCTGGTGAAGATAAAAATGGTGCAGGGTCATCGAATACTAGTGTTCTAATTTAAAATAAAAAAAAGAACTCTGTCGTATTAACTAAGAATAAGATAAAATGTAAAAATTTTGTTTAATATATAATTATATTGTCAGAAATTGTAAACGAAAAAAAACAACTGAAAACTACTGAGCTGGTTAGATTGGAGTACCAAACATTTGCAAACTGGTTGGCTATCATTACCTAAATCTCTCTCTCTCTCTCTCTCTCAATATTTCATAAACTTTTGTTGTTTTATGTTTCTTATAAATTTTGTTAGCACAGCCTATATATGTTAATTTTATCGCATTAGTCCGCGACTTTTTGAAAACCCCTCGTACACACCCACACCCACCCTCACACCCTCACACACACCCTCTCTCTCTCTCACACACACACACACACCCCCTCACACACACACACACACACACACACACACACACACACATATATATATATATATATATATATATATATATATATATATATATATATATATATATATATATATATATATATATATATATAAGTTTACTAAAAATTTTATTGTAATCAAAAAGTGTCCTCCATCAGTGATAGCGAGATGAGAAACTTAATACTTTAAACGAAGTTATCATCGACAATTGCAGGGTAATAAGGAAAATTCAGAACCTTACATGCTTTTCAATAACGATAGAAGTATGAACTTGTTCTAATTTAAGTATAAACATTTATTTAAAGATGAATTTATAAATATATGCATGTAAATATTATACCGCTGATAAACGGGCTACAGTGTAGGTATACATGGTGTAATGACGTTGGTAAGAAAATAAAAATTTTAAATCTCGAAAAAACTTGCTGATTTATTGCACAGCTTGTCAGTTTTGATAACATTAACTAGTATATGATTATAGCAGAAAGGATAATTATTTAGAAAATTAAGATCCTGTCACCTTTTCATACTATAGGTATATATTATTATCAATTACCTCCCTTTTGTTTCAATGACGATTCTAGTCGCTCAAGTATTTACACTATGATTTAATTTAAGATATTTAAATATATTAAATTAACAAAGTTCTGTAATTTTACATTTGTGAATAAGTTAATACGTGTGTTTAGATGACAAATTATATAAATATATCGTGCAAACGAGTTTCTTCGTCTTCGCTCGTCTCCCTCGCCATCATCACTGTTAACAGGTTAATTTACCATGTTTACATATATTTTTCGTATTTTTTCTTGCTAACAGTTCAAAAAAAGGATGAATATTCAACTTCATACTGATAAAATCAGTGATCTGGTCGTTCATAACGCAGAAAATTTAGTTTGCATCGCGTACATTTTAGTAAGATTAACGTAAACAGCAGATCAGCCATTGTCGCATATGACGTTACGTAGTCACGTGATCGCCATCTAATCAACTTGGATTTTTAACTGAAGGGTTTTTATTTTAATCAATAGTGTTTAATTACCGCGTTATCTCCACAATAAAAACAGGATAATTATACACTATGATCATGAGGGACATAATATGCTCTTAATTTCAAGTAATTGAAAAACACGAGACAATTAAGTCCTTTAAGAGTTGTTGTAAAATGAGCTTTATGAATAAACATTAAATTTCATTACAACGTGTATTGGTAACGATCCTCTATTAAAACTCATGTTCAAACTAGAAATATGTCCATAGGACATGAATACCCCGCCGAGGGTATAATAGTAATGCAACATTTTAACACAAATTGAGAAAAGTGAGGTCAAGGTCGAAGGAAAGGTCAAAGTCAAAAACTGTTGATGCAGTTGAAAAGGTTACATCAGTATGTATTAGCATATGAAGTTTGATAAAAAATATTATGAATGGTTTCTTTAAAACTGAGCTAAACACTAATTTAAGAAAAGTGAGGTCAAGAAAAGGAAAGGTCAAGGTAAAAAATATTGATGCAGTTGAATAGCTCTCATCAGTATGTATCAGCATATGAAGTCTGACACTAATTTAAGAAAAGTGAGGTCAAGGTCAAAGGAAAGTTCAAGGTAAAAAATATTGATGCACTTGAAAAGCTCTTTTCAGTATGTATCAGCATATGATGTTTGTTAAGAATATCTTAAATTGTTTCATTAAAACTGAGCTAAACACTAACTTAAGAAAAGTGAGATCAAGGTCAAAAGAAAGGTCAAGGTCAAAAAATGTTGATGCAGTTGAATAGCTTACATCAGTATGTATCAACATATGAAGTTTGATTACACTTTTTTGAATGATATCTTTAAAACTGAGCTAAACACTAATTTTAAAAAAAGTTAGGTCAAGGTCAAAAGAAAGGTCAAGGTCAAATATTGTTGATGCAGTTGAATACCTTACATCAGTATGTATCAACATATGAAGTTTGATTACACTATCTTGAATGGTATCTTAAAGACTGAGCTAAACACTTATTTAAAAAAAGTGAGGTCAAGGTCAAAGAAAAGGTCAAGGTAAAAAAAATGTTGATGCAGTTGCATAGCTCTCATCAATATCTATCAGCATATGAAGTTTGATAAAAATATCTTGGATAGTTTCTTTGAAACTGAGCTTTGAACAGAGCTAAACGCAAAGTGTGACGGAAGGACAGACGGAAGGACGGAAGACGGACATGACAAACACTATATGCCCCAGCCATATTCATGGCGGGGCATAATAAGTGTATATCACTTCCATTCTCAATGACCATGTAGTGTATGACGTAGTGTAGGATAGCGCCGCGAGAATTCCATCGGCATCGAAAGCAAGTTTTTGACTTGCCTAGATAGCCGTGCGGTCTAACGCGTTGTTCCTGTACTGCTAGGAGACAGATACTGTAGGTCGAGGGTTCAACCCCGGGCTGGGGCGAAAGTGGGTATCCTTATAAAAGTGAATTTCTTCGCGCTTTCTGTATTAATATTTCTTCACTAAGGGCAGTTATGTTAGTTTAAGAGTTTATGAATATATATACTTGTATCTTCCTTAAAGCTATCGCGCAAGAATATAAAGCGTTATGCGTATTACATGCGATACGGTGTCGGCACTATTTCTCTTCTCTACTAATATCTCAATTCCATATATAAGACGTTTGGTCATCGTCACGGGCTGATGCACACTGACCTAAAAGGCCTAGTGTATACATTGATAGGTATGTCAAACCTGTACTGTCTATGGGGATTTCTATTTCATTCAAGTAATACAAAATGTAGCACTAATCGTAAATCAGAAATGAGTAAAAATAATAATTAGTAAAAAAAAAAAAATAATAAAATCAGGATTGAGTAAATAATGTTTTGACACATACTAATAACTTACACGTTATTACAATCGAACTGCAGTGAGAGACACACATCGAACACTACGAAAGTGGACAATTTGTGGAGACAGTACAAGTTTGATGGATCCAACGGTAAGTAGAAATAAACATAAAAACGATTAGAATAAAGTATCCAAATTCTTTTACGAAATACATCCAGAGCACATTCACGCCCTTCCGACATGTTGACAAGTCACTTGACAATCCAGTTTTGCTAAAAATAGATAACATAATTATTTCCATTTTCATGCGCATGCCTCTCAAAAGGATCGGTTATTATTTTTTTATTCAATGAATATATTCAATAATTCAAATACATCCTCCTGCTAATTATTTAAAGGTTTTGCAAGAAGTATTTAAAACAAAGAGAAAATGGTCTGTCTGTCTTTTATGTTCTACACATTTTAACTAGTCTGTATGATATTCTGCAGAACTCCGGGGGGGGGGGGGGGGGCAGAATTATATATATAACATGAATGTGAGGGTGCATGTTTTCAGATGAATTCTTGCCTTTCTTTCATTCTTCAATGGGGTTAATAGGCAAATTGTAAGCCGGTATATTTGAGGAAATTTCACTTATATATATATATATATATATAAGCGTACAATTTAAACGTACAAAAATCAGATGTCGAAATAAAGTATAAGCTTGGACACCTGAATTTGTGTAGAATTTCAATCACTTTTATTTATAAAGGTTTCTGGGAACATGATGGAATCTGAGGAAGAGACTTCAGATACAGAGGTGATAATTTTTATTTTTTTATTTTTATTATTTTTTTTTTATGGTCTGCCCTCTGAAAAAGGATCTCTGTCAGAGTTTCAATTTCATTTAAAAAAGAAAAAGAAGGCCACCAACCCTGAACCCCTTTGAAAAGATGTAAACTGATATAACTTTGTAGTCATTGTGTGTAGAAAAAAAAAGAAACAAACAAACAAAAATCATCCTGCATCTGATTGATTACAGTGTATGAATTCATCTATATTATAATCATTTCTTCGCCCTTTTCATGTACTATGATATTTTTAAAAATCAATTTCTACAAAAAAAGTAGCTTCTATACTATCATTATTATATGAAGCGGGAAAATGGATTAAATACTTTTTGGAACAGTCCATGTACTTTATGGCTTATAAAGAATTTGTGTGAAATAAAAATTTTCATATGTATGCATGAAGTCATTTTTTAAGGAAATAAAGGTTCAATATCTCTCAAATTATATTCTTTCATCGTTAATAACTCTATTATTCTCAATAAAAATATGCATGTAGGAATGTGAAAGTACAGTGGAAAAATTATTACGAGAAATATTTGGTGACGATGATGCAAACGAGACCATGGATCCAGAAGATGTAGATACAGAGGGAGAAAACGACGCAGATGAAGCTATGTGGCACAAGTATGAGCCTCTCTCTCTCTCTCTCTCTCTCTCTGCGCCACATAATCAAAAGCGCTTATAAAACCTTTATCTATATTTATATACGCTACATTACTCATTTATGTTTGAGGGAGAAACGAGCAAGACGAGGAAATCCATCTTGTAAAGGACAGGAGGTTTATCGTCGGCGAAAGGAAAATTCTCTACCTTATAGAAAGATCAACGTGTTCAGAGTGTGGAGAGCGCATTGATACATGTAATTCTACCATACAGGAGGGGGAGAAGATTGCTGCTGGTATAAAATACCAGTACCTCTGCGTTGTATGTATACAAAAAAGAAGAAAAAAAAATCCAGGTTTCCAATCATCTTTGTGTGATATTTCCATTGATCAAAACATTTATATACGAGAGAAGTTTGAAAGGTACATAAAGCATTTACGATGAAACTACTTTAACCATCACGTGTATTCTTGGTAATTCATCCCCGTTGATATTTACATTTTGGAAAAACATGTAAATCATTCTTTCTACCAAATGTGACTGGTGTTAATCTCGATGTTGAAAGTTAGTTTTGTTTTCATTTTATAGAAATGACCTCTAAATAACATTTGACAAGTCTTTTGGACATAATTTGCAGACAAATTGGCGTTTTTCCATTTTACACAGGTGTATTGCATAAATACCTAACAGTATATGTGCATTTTTTATTTTTGTCTAAGATTCTATTCTAAAGTAAATACAAGTAATTTATTCGTTTAAAAAAACGTTATGAAAAATAACACTACATGGATATAAAGCACTTTTTATATTACTGCAAATGTATAATATTATATTTTACTACCTTAAATATTACGTTGAAAAATGTTAGTCATTTAACATTTTTTTTTTTTTTTTTTTGATAAAAAAAGAAATAAAAGTGGGCGTTTCATTTAAAATTCTTGGGTGATTTGTCAGACAACAAAAACGAAGTACATAGCAGTAATTCAGTTCAGCTAAGGAACGTCCTCCTCTGTGTAAGGAGCACCTGATATGTAAGTGATATTGATAGAAGTAAAATAAGAAGTGGAAAAGATTAAAAAAGGATATAACCTGATGTCACCTATTCAATGTACAATATCTGCGCAAGGCATGTTTGTTCAAATTTAAAAGTTTTACGAGCTAAAATAATGCAGGGCAATAATTAATATTATCCCTAGGTATATTAATATGACTTGTATTTCGCGGAATACACTAAACCTTCCCTTTCTGTATATGAACCCTCTTTTCGACGAAGTCTTCATTGTCACTGCTCTCTTAGTATCCGTTGAGGTAGAAAAAGATCACAACTGCATCCAGAAATACAGTGACTATGTAACTGGAGCCGTGACACGCACACACAAACGTTCTGGTCTCGGCAGTAAGAATTCAGTCGTAACTGATACACAAGTTATCATGTTGAAGAGACATACCTTTTAAACTATATTTAAATCGACTGTAAACATGTAGCAATTTTGAAAATTGCTGAATATTAGAGTTGCTTAAATTATATAAAAGCATCCTTCCTTGTTGAGAATTGGAGCAACAAAGCAACATGGCTGACGGAAAACATGTTTTAATCTAATTGCTATTTATTGTTTCGGAAGTTAGCTGATTAAGTTTTCGGTAATGATATAAAAATATTTTCGGTATTGATAACAAATATTTTGGGTGATGCAATATCGATTTTCAGTAATACAACACTCTGTCTGATCATGAGCTAACCCAGTTGTTAAATGGCAATAATTCTATATTTAACTTTTTAATTGATCAATGAAATGTTGAAACAGTATTACTTACAGATTTTGGAACCTTCAGATCATGAGATCAATGTACAGGTCCGAATGAATGTTTTCTGTCTGTATCAGTTGCCTTTCTGTATTAAAATTTCAGTGGGTTTACACGTAAGAAATGGCAGAAGAGTAAATATTTACCACGAAAACATTTTCTTGGGCATTGATGCCTTTGACAAAAACTTAAGCGTCCTCCACAGACCGTGCCTTGTGACGTAAAATACTTTTACTTCCGGTTTTGTGTAGTTTTAATTCGTGTACTGACAATTTGCCTGACACCACCTGTGAGAGAACTCTTTAAAGATGAAGGTTAGTACATGTATGCAGAAAATTGAGAGCGACATCCTAGCTGATCATAAACAATTAACAAGTTTGGCTTTCCAGAAAGCCTGAAATGTCATCTCTTTGGCTTCATTAATGTCACAGAATAAACAGTGGAATTTTATATTATTTTCTCAGCTATTACAGGCAGTAGTATCGCTTTTGAAAAAAATGGGGGGTGGAGGACAAAAAAAAAAAAAAAAAAAAAAAATCGACGATTTATCTGAACAATCTTTGACAAGGGGAAAAAGGGGCTATCCAAACTCAACATTTTCATTTCTTGGAAGGGAAGGAGGGATTACAACTTTTCCGACAAACATATTTTAAATTATAATACATTCTCATGGGATGATTTGACGTACCATACTGCAACAAAAGGTGGAAGAGGGGTCAAGGGTGCGCCTCTTCAATGTTTGGGGGAAAAGTGGAAGGAGACGACCCTCTTGGTGCTATGTGCCTGTATTATTTTACCTGTTGTAAATATGCTTTATTCAGTTTAAATATATTTTGTATAATGTCTGTAAAAAATTCTAACCACTGAGAAATATTCGTAAGAATTATTTAAAGTCATATATTGCGTATTTTTTTTTATAAGTTCAGACTATCTAAATAAGAAAGATCTATTTGTTTTATTACTTTACATAAAAATAGGACTTTCCTGTAAATTACACAATTTAAATCAATCACGTTTCAAAGATATTAGAAATTTAAAACAAAAACCGATTTATTTACCGATTCAGATTTTAATTAACAGACACAGGTTTGTTTTTTTTTAATCAGTCGAACTATGGAAACATGAGGTTATTCAAGTTCAAAATCGGTGAAAAATTTAATTTCAACGTAAATAACATATATCATGTTTAGCTACACCCAATCTCGTATTTTTATTTTTTAGCTCAGATACGCCATATATAGCTTTAACAATTATTCCGAAAGAAGATGGATAAAAACTTAGCGTTCCTTTTGACTTGAGTTCTTAGCCGCCTACTACGGCAGCAAAGAAGTTTTGAAGCGCCAACTTAAATTAATCTGAACCTGAATTACTTCCCAAGACTTTCCTTATTTTCCTTAATCGTATCCTCTGAAGTGACTTGGCCATCGAGCCACTGGGATTTGATTGATTATTGAGCCACTTTGAATATCAAGGGAAAAATTGAGACACTCCTGCATCATGCCCTTCTGCTGCCCATGCAGATTCATGTGCTAACGCTATATTATGTATAATACATGTATAAGTACATGTACATGTATACGCTCCTGGGAAAAAACCATGCATAGAAAGGTAATAAAATTAAAACGTTACCATTTAATTTAAAACGTTACCATTTAAAATTAAGTATTAACACACCGAAAAGAACCCCCGTCTACCAACATCGATTTTGTAGGCTGTTCCATGAGACACATTTAAAATTTTGGCTTTATTTCAAGAATACGAGGAATGATTTTTTTTTTTTTTACCTTTTCTCATTGACAATAAACGCAAATTAGAATTGCATAAAGAAAATTATAACAGTTGTTTTGTTTATTAATTCTTAAAATCTGGGCCAGGTAAAGAAAACTATCTTTTCTTATACTTTTCTACAGGGGTAAATTTAAATAAGAAAGAATAAAGTGCACACATCCGAGAAAATACTCATAATGATTCTTTATTATCTTTATTCAAATGCCTGCAGCACTGAGTTACTTAAACCAGAGACATTTACGTTTCTGCCTAAATTGTGTTTTTAGGTAAAATTTCTTTTCTTCGAAATTTATTTATTTATTTATTTTTTTATTTTTTTTTTTTTTTTTTTGAATAAGTTCTGTTTTATTTTTCATATATATACGGCATTAATTATCGATTGACTAAAGTGCACATAAAAGTAAAGTTTTTGCCATTGTATATATGCATTTAATGTGAGTTGTTATTTAAATGTTTTCACTGTTTTCTCTCGTCAGTAAATCTTGGATCCACGCCTTGGCTTATACATTCAAGATCCCATGTTTTGTGTATTTTGATCCCTGCGCGCTGACCATCGTTTTACGCAATAGCCTAGATACAATGTT
Source organism: Saccostrea echinata (assembly GCF_033153115.1). Classification (NCBI taxonomy): domain Eukaryota; kingdom Metazoa; phylum Mollusca; class Bivalvia; order Ostreida; family Ostreidae; genus Saccostrea; species Saccostrea echinata. Next base: position 3,522,046 of record NW_026889774.1, on the reverse strand, counting down.
TATGTGTATAAACCGTTAATGAAGACCTACCACCACCCAAGTTATCCTACCTCTATTACTCTTAATGAACACTGGTGTAGTTTTACTTTAAGATGGACCATTTTGTTTAATAATAATAAGACAGACTTTGGTCAATTTTGTTTACATCTCTATATTTAGAAATTGTGTCATCGTCAGTTCCTTTGCCAGACCACCAGCTTATCAATGGCAGCTTACACTAGGACTTCACTTCCGGTGATTCAAACTTAATGTGTCATCTCCCGAGGGAGATGACAATGAACACATGAGACTATCAAGGTGTGACCGAACGAAAAAGGTGTCGATTTTCTCAATAAAAGATCGGTAGACGTTTTAGTTTTTTTTAGCATAATAATACATAACTATGAATAACAGGCATATCTGTGAGGAAACGTTTTATCTTTTTTATACTTTTAGGCTAATCAATTCATTGCGATTTCGTTAACAAAGTCTTTTGTATAAGTTATTATTTTGCACGCTTACCCATCTCATTGTGTGTTTATAAATATTGATAAATAGTGTTCATTGCTAGTTTTGCTCATTTATATCTGTCCAGTTCAGTCTCAATAAAGTAACTTGCAATTGAGTATGATGACGTATATGGAGACTTACCAAAGATTTGTGTCCTGGATAATGGGAAAGATAACTCGAAAAAGGAAATTTGATACCAAGGATTTTGAAAATAATTTTTCTACATCAATAAATTTGATTTTTATTCAATTTCTCGTAATTTAATTCAGTAGTACATCTCCTATTTTATCAGAAGTCCTAATTGTTCGCCCATGTATTTTAGAGAAAATGAGTCATGATAATGAGATATAATATTTATTTTTATTAACTTTTATTAATTCATTTTAAAAAATATATTGACGGATAAAATTCAAATTTTTGGTTGTTTTGTGAGTTTAAAGATATATGCCAGAAAAAAACAAAATTTGTTGTGCTACTTACCAAAACTCGATTGGAAAAATATCTTAAAATTTATGAAATTAATTTTTTTTTAAATCAGTATGTATTATATTTTAATTCCTGGCCAGTTTTTAAAGGTCGATTTGCTTGTTAAAAGTAATGCTCAGTAATGTGAGAACATAAGCTGCGGGTATATTGAGGACCCTTAAGTCAAAAACTGGAACATCTATTTTTAATAGGAGGGTCGTTCAATAAGTAATGCAACATGATATCTGAAATATTTTTGCTCACGTGTTTCATACCAATTGTAAGACCCTTTGTTTATATATTGAATTTGACTAGGGAATGTTCCGTCTACCAGATGAATACATTGGGCTTACGGCGGATGAGACAGGTCAACAAGGCATGCTTACTCCTCCTAGACACCTCATCCAACCTCTGGAATTTCCAGGGTTCCGTATGTTATGCCCTTATCATTGATTTGAATTTTCACTGATCTGATTTTTTTTTAGATCACTGTTCGTTATCTTCACCTTTTTTCTTCACCAAGCACTCGACACTTTGAAGTGTAAGTCGCGGGTCAATCGAATGTTAAAAACAGAGGCCCCGTGTCACAGCTGACGTTGGCACGCTAAAACTCTCATTGTTCAATGCCCATGAGTGCCAAGTAAAGGCCTAAGTTACAAGTATCAGATGACGTCTCAAATGAATAGAATAATCTTGCACGTAGAACAATCAATCATGACGTTATAAAAGCATACACTGTTATTTCATTTATTACGTCACAATAGCCTATGAAATGCTCACTAACATGTTTTGAAACATTTTTGTGACGTCATCTTTTAATTAACTTGAGCTCTGTTGACGAAAGAGCTTGCGACAAAGTATAAAAATCTGCATAGTTTGAAAAAATATTACCAACTTAAAAGTTTTGTTAGATTATACTCATATAAAATCATTTAACTAAATTCTTCTAAATCAAATAAAAATCATTGTTATTTAACAAAGGGCGATGCAGATAAATACATAGAAATGAAAAGGTTTGATGAATCAAACAATTTAATATGAGCAATGCAGGATATTATTAGCGTAATTCTAAAGGACTTTAACACAGGTTTGATGTTAATATTTTCTCAAATTTTCTGTTGCTTGAGCATTTCAAGCGGAAATATAATAAAAGCGTGTTCAGAAACTTTTTTTATCTAGAAGTTCTGAAACATTGTTTCACGTTAAATCCAACTTTATCCGACTTAATCCATCCCACTAACCAAATTTCAACTGATTTTGGGATCCAAGTTTGTATTTTTGGATAATAATTTAAAGTTTTCTTTCGGAGAATAGTTGCTCGACTACTCCAGCGTTGTTTTGAGTGAGTTCTTACCGTTGTTTCTGAGGTGGAGTAAAATTCTATTAAGGCAAAGTCGAGAAACTATTTTAAATTCAAAAATATTAGAAAAAAATATCTTTATTTCACAGTAAAAAATTAAAGCTTAAAGGGTGGTTGGAGTAAAATCCTTGAAATCCTGCGGTTTTGCAAAATCGAGGAATTGTTTCTTGCAAACTCCAAAATATCAGAATATTTCCAGATTTCATAGTAGAAAAAATTTCAAGCTGGGGTTTGCATTTTTGTTTTCTCTATTACTGACCTCGTCAAAAATATCTGAATCTTACAAGACATGTAAGACATCCCTTTTTAAATAAGGTTTCAGCAATAAAGATCAATATTAGCTCTCAGTTTTTTTTAAGAATAATTTTTGGTATTTTTTTAATAGAAAAATGATAAATTGTTTAACTTGCAAATAAGATGCTTAAAATTTGTGTTTATAAATGCATTATATAAATATGTATTAGAACATGTCAAAGAAGTCATATTCTACGTCTGAAAATCCAGCTAATACTCATCGTTCACATTTTTAAGGCTGAAATTCTTCAAAATCACATTCCAATGAACCAAGGTAATTTCTATCTACCCCACATATACTGGATTCCAAAACTTCATACATATCCTTTCAAACAATGATATATCGTCGGGTTTAGCAAATGCTCTTCCAAGCCCCTTCCTTTGCTTCTTATAAAAGTATCAACTGCTATAAAGGAAAAGACGTACTGTGCTATAGCATATTCTAGAAGAGGTATACATCAGATATGGATTCTTAAAAACTTAAAAGAACTTTTAGAAAATTTAAAATCAGAAGTCAATAACATCAAAAGGTACGACATTTCAACATACAACCATTCCTCGCGATAAAATAAAAAATTAGGCTTTTTGATATCATAGACATCTGCTTCTTCAATAAAACTCAGTCGGTAGAGCGCTCGCTCCGTGATCGGGAGGTCGTGAGTTCGAATCTCGGCCGCGACTGACCTAAGTCGATAAAAAATGGGTAGCAACTGTTCCTTCGACGTACGCTATACAGCACTTGGCAGCGACAAAAATAAGTGTGTGCTTCTTCTAATGCAGGAGAGTAAGATACCAAAGAGATTTACAACAGTTGCACAGGTCAGTGCAGTATACAAACAAACACAAATATACGTAACTGCAATAAAATGTAAACAAAAGTAATGCAAGATAACCAGCACGAACACGGGTCGCCATTTATGCCGATACCCGTAACAATAAAGCAGTCAGGTGTAACGAATGCGAAGAGTATTCCCTGGTGCTGATATCTTAGATAGCAATATCGAAAATGGCGTATGCCTTTAAGTCTACCTGACCAATATAAAGGGATCACGGTGGATGTGACCGGTCGCCAGGGGATGCTTAGGCGCTGATCCCACCTCTGGAATTCAAGGGGTCCGTGTTTTATTCCCCGTTCACAGATCTGTATTGTTTGTAGGGTTTTTTAAATTCGATTACTTCACCTTTTTCATTACATTATTCACTTCAATTCCTTTGTCATAAAAATAGGATCTTTCAAACAATACAAATACCACGGAAATACACTGATATCTATGATGTAAAAAAAATCAGTAATAATTATGATGCACATCATATCAATTGAATTTTTTTTTCATTGGAGAAGGATGGTCATAAATGCCTTTGAAATATATGTATTTATATAGGTTACAAACCAATGCAAGAAGAACTATCAGTTCTAAGTACATACATTGTATCCTTCAGCATAGAAACACTTTGGACCTAATGGAGTGTTGACATAGATGTGCTGGCAATACTGAAGAAAACATGGATCTAAGGGAGAAGTGACATTCATTACTAATTTACTTACTATAATTACTGGAGAAACTCACAGACCTAAACATTAAGAAAATAGGGAACTCGTTCTTTATGGTTACAGTATTTGTAAATGATTTATATGTAGGGTATAGGTACGGTTATTTTAATAGTCATTTTTATGCTTGCAGTGATGAATGATATAACGATCATCACAAATTTATCTTCCGAGCAGAAAACAGTCATAGTACTCAATATACATGTAAAAAATATAATATCGAAGTGTTATCAACTATACAATTAGTTTGAAAATTTGGAAGTGACATAGGTATTAGTTAAACTTTGGTTTCACCATCATAAATCGCTAAAATAAATGGATCGCCTACTTGTATTGACATACAAAATTTCTCCTGAATTGAAGTCAATACGACCTACTGTACATATATAATAACAGATCTGTTCTCTCCATCTAAAGAGGCTTTTTTCTATTCGACAACTCGGTTGGTTCTCAGGAAGAAAAGCAATTTAAAATACAAGATGGATACAGCTTAAAGTATAAAGTACAGCTTTTTGTTAGATATGGCATGTATAAGAGACATTTTAGATTGCAACCTTAAATTACCCCAACCCCCAAAATATTTCCTATATATCTTAATTATCTTTAAACAGTTAATGTTACTTTCAAGGACAGGCAGTCCAAATACCTAAGTATTTAATACGTCATAATCTTTTGTCATGACTAGCCCCCTGTCGTGAAAAAAATATTTAGTATTATTATATATTTGTAGATATATATTCATTCTGCCATAAACTTTAATTGTTAACTGTATAGATTTCCATTCCAGCAGATAAGAACAAAATTTTATTCCTAGGATCAGCTGCAGTGCTTGGGATTTATGTGTTGATTGGTGTCAACTCAAATGGGGTTGTGGTAAAATGATCTGATCCTGACGTTGGTAATTTTGTAATATAGTAGTCAGTGAAGCATTATTCCAGACCCCTGAGCGATCACCCTATCGTCAGCTGTGTACCTTTCAGATATTTATTTTTTATCGATGCATATTAAAGCTAAAAAATATATGTAGTTGTTTTACTATCACTAACAATAAAAAGAATTTCGCTGAAATTTGTGTATCCTAAAATAAAAATAATTCTATTGGAATGGAATTATCAAACAAATTTAATTTTATGACGATCTGTAGCGATTGAAAACGAAACGCGTTTCTTTCAAGACTAATGATCTTGTTGATTATTTGAATCTATTATTATGAAAAAAGATAATTACATCCGACCTAACGACTTTATATTTTGCTTGAAATCACCACTTTTCCCCCAAAAATACTTTAAAATACTTTCCCTTAATCAAATGATTTATTTCTAAATACAAATTTAGGGTCATAATATGACACATTTCAATATTTACTTATATCTTTTTCTGTCTTACCTACTTATTTCTCAATTATTTCAATAACGTAAAATGACAATAATAACCAAATAAATAAATTATATTAATCACATTGTAGGCCTTTCGACTAATTTTTCAAGTTGCACACATCGTAAAAACATTTGATAGATAGGTTTAAAGGTACGTGAAATTCTCAGAGTAGAATCTTAACATACATCTAATTAAATGATTAAAATTTTTTAATTATTATCAATTGATTTGCACGATGTTGTGTTTTCAGGACAGGTAACTCAAGTGTGAAAAACGATCCACAAATTGCCGATTTATGAGTTATCGTTTATAGGAATGATATAAGCTGCTTCAATGGGTATTATTATGTACACAAAAAGGTTCCTTGTATTATTGTGTTTACAAAAGAGTTGACCAAAACAATGAGAATGTCTTCATTCTACCTGGAATAACGGGATCAAAATGAATAGGAAACGGACTACATTCGTGATTTATAACTCTCTATGACAGTTGTAATGAAGAAAAAAATATAATGTAATATTTTGGTGTGTGCATTGTTGTCCTTCTTCCATAAGGATATATATTTCTACAATTAAATGCAATAATTCATAATCTTATTCTTTTTACTAAGTAAAAAAGAAGAACGATAAAATTTTAATCAGGTTAAAATTAAGAAAGGGGTTTGATTTCACTTTATATTTTTATTAAAAAATTTTAATTATATATCATTGTACAGTGTCTCTAACAACATCATAAATACGTTTACCATTTGTACTGAATTTTTAAACAATAAGATTCCACTGGCAGTGAAGGGAGACTTGGAAAACATACTTAAAAACAATTAGCTACCTCGGACCAGTTGTAAACACCTTCTGGTAATGAGTTATCGTTCTTTTCGTCGAACCCTAGCGGCAGTTGAAAGACCTACACATTGACATCGAAATTCATGTAGCAAGTAAACATATGTACATGAACAAACATCTGAACGTAATGACCTTGTTAGCTATTTTACTAAATGATAACCAGTGAAAAGACAACGCAGATGACAACTTTTATCTCGAGAAAGGTGTGTATGATATGTTTTGCTATAGTAAAAATACAATGTACATCAAACGAAGTTTATTTGTCCATTACTGGCGGGTTTATTTATGTTAAAAGCTTTCGATGACGATCGCTTTCAGTTTGAATGAGGTTAATGTAAATCATTAGTAAATCTCTTCAGTTATAAATGTAAGGGGTGCGTGTACATTTAACATGCTGATCATGAAAGCTTACTTTAAAAATAACTATGAAAAGTAATTTCCATTTTTTCCATTTTAAAAAATTAGAATTCCATTATTCAAACCTTATTGTTGGAAATCTTGTAATTCTTTCCTCCTCCCTACCAAAACTCCGAACCTCTGTTACCAGACAGGGATTATAAAAGCTATATATAAATTCAAAAGTGTTTTTGCAGTTAGTTTCTTTCTGCATTAAAACATACATATGTAATAATGAATGTTATCAGAGAAGATGACAAGTTCAATGTCACGGTATTACACACAGATCTGGATTGAACTGAATTTATCTTTGTTAAATATGCTTCGGAGAACATATTGTAATCTGATCAAACTTAACCATGGGTGTTGAAAACAATAAACCATACTGAACTAAGCATCTTCAAAGATTTGATTTAAATCTAAATAATTTTTGTTTCAACAGAGTATGCAGAAAAAGATTCTTTTCTTTTTTTTAAATTTCAAACAACGATGATTTTTAGAAGTACAAATCAAGTCAATAGTTTGATTATTATTGATAACAGTAGGAATTTTTATTTAGACATTATAAAAACCCTTCTTTTGACGAAAAAATAACTTGCTGATGACCTCCTGTTCAGAAAAATTTCAGTCAAAAAGTACGATATAGTTTGGGCAGTATTTAGGTCATCTATAAAATCCAATATTGCAAGGGTATAACCTAGTAGAAAATCTAAGTTTAATTTAAAATTATTTTCAACACTCTTCGTACTTTGTGAAAGGTGCTGCGAACCTATATAGATTCTACCATTTAATTGCTAAAATTACATTTGTTAGACCGTATGTTGAATATTTTGCTTGTCAAGTACAGTAAGTATAGATATAATTAATTATTCATTTGCAAGATTTCATCAGGTTCGCAGCACTTTTCAAACTTCTTGAATGTATGTGTAAAAGCTTGTCATAATCCATTGAGGGTATGCCCTTGCAGTATATCGATTTATGAAGACCCTTACGTATTTTACTAGAACAACAAAGCTTTTTGATAAACGTGATGACTTTAACTTTTCAATCGTCAACGTTCCTTACTTATGCAGCAATAAAGCCTCATCACCTACATATACATGTAGGGTTTATATCTCTGTTTTTTCGATAGGCAAGAGTTTGCACTATGTATGAACAATTTTTAAACCAGGTAAGTTACTTACAAACAAGTTGATGAAACAAGAATATCAACAGTCTTGTTTAAAGTTATAATTTCGTAAATTCTATGGTCGATATAATGACCTTGTCAGCAAATACCATCTATCGTTAAGTCAAATGCTGACTGACGTCTTTCATCTTTTATTGTTAGGCCATTACTTACCCACTGAATTGTCGACCGGCTTTCCCGTTATTTCCTGATTATGACAAGGATCACACAACGAGTGTTACCAGTCGGCATGGGATGCTCACTCCTCCATGGCACCTGATCCTACCTCTGATGTTTTAGAGGTCCGTGCTTGCTGTGCTCTTGATTTGTATTGTTTGAATGGACTTCTGAGCTTGAATACTGTTCGTTATCTCCAAATATATTTCACCCTTCTATTACTCTTCAGTAAATATGCATAAAAATATACGGCGGTATCGTTTGTCTAGGGAATGTATGGGAAGTATATGAATACAATCATAAAATAGACGTCGTATCCAAGTTAATGACCTCATATATCTGCAAATAATATTTAATTTGATTACAAAATATATTTTTCATTGTATGAAATATAACTTGATCCGCATCTCACTGCATACAAACTGAGTCAAATTTTACGATATGACGTCACATTGAAAAGTGCATTGCGATCATTGAATTGTTTATATATTGCTGTGTGGGATTTAACCAACGACATAAATGCATGCAATAGTAAGTATTGATGTAGTTTAAAGCTATCCAATAGTTTAAAATAACAAATCATTTCATTTAGTGGTAATTTGAAAAACTGATAATTTTGTGTGATGTCATAGTAAACATTTCCCGTATTTTTGTAGCCTTAACTGTCCTGCGTAAATATTGCTGCCCTTTTTATCGTTGTCCGATTTTGTAAGTACTTTGTAAATTATAGGCTATAGTTCAATACATGTACATGATTGTATTGATTAAAAATCCAAAATTTGAAATGTTACTAAAATAGAAATGGTAGTAATTTTAATTGTAGTAGCAAATGATTCATAGAAATATGCTTCTTGGTGCAGGGAACTGAGTCAAAATAGAAGAAATATAGCACTTTGTACCGTGTAACAAAAAGAAAAAATACAGTTACAGTTAAAGAGCATACACTGTGGTTGTTTTAATTTTACTATTTGCGATTTAAGAATTTTTTTCCACAATCATTAAGCCATCGTGATTATTGTCGACAAATCAATGAAAATTTCAATATCACATTCTGTATCAGCCCGATACACCAAGGCCGAAGGTCCGAGGGCTGATACAGGATGTGATGTGATGTGGAAAAGGGTATATTTTATCATGTTTATTACATACTTAGTCATAAAATACAGCGCATATCAACTTAAGAAAAATACAATTAAATGACCATGCACTTACATGTAGCTTATTTTATAAAAGAACAGTAATTGAAAATTGAGAGAATGTGAACCAAAACACAGGTGTATTATCACAAGTACTATTTTTAAAGATTTAATATTCTAGGGGTGTGATATAGCCCTGGAAGATGATACAGCTACTGTGACGTCATGCATCTCACTAATGCAAAAAACACCTCTATTTATTACTTAGTATGGAATATTTATATATATATATATATAGAGAGAGAGAGAGAGAGGAAGAGAGAGAGAGAGAGAGGTTAAAAATAGTGATTGTGAACGTGTACAGTGTATTAATTACCACAACATTGGCATGATGCTGAAAATGGGTTCAACCAATCAGCGAAGCTCTTATCTGTCACTTGATCATTATTGATCTGCTTACCAAATAAGAAAGTCACGCTTTTATTGAACTGCTGAATTTCTCAAACCCACCAGGCACCCCATCTGCCACCAATGTTTGTTATTTTGTTGTAATTTGGTTATTTGTTATTTTGTTTTACCCACCTTTTTTTGATGGCAGGCAGTAATTTAGGGCATTTTTTGTTTATGTTTTTTTAATCTTATGATGTTTATAAGGAGTCCAACTTGAAATACAAGTATACTGTATCTTTTGAACGTTTACAGGGTTTGAACTCTTATTCTAGTATGGTTGATCGCCCTTTTTCCTATGTACAGCATGTTAAATGGTGCTTGGGGCAGATTGTGCAATATTTTGCCTAAGATGTGTAATACTCTATATTTGAGTCCCCCTTTCTGACCCCTATTTTGTTAACTATGTTTTACTTCTTTTCGTCATTTAATTCAATAAATGACATATTTCACTTCTACATGATATTATTTTTTTTGCCTGCTTTTAACAAAAAAGAAGCTCAGTCGTTTGGCAGGAGAACTAAGGAACATAAAAGACATTAATGGTTTTGAGAACTGTATCATTGAGTGAAAAGGTTTCATTTTGCTTCATGTTGTACCTCTTTTTATAAATAATGACAACAATTTTCAGTTTTATTACAGAGTGAATTTGTTAAAGAACAAATCAAACAGTTTTTTTCTAATTCAATTAAATAAATGGCATTCACGACAAAGAATAGTTTTCTTAAAACTAATTACATGTATTGATTTGCTTCTTTGATATCATTTGTGGGTTGTTGACATTGTAGTTTTCATGCAGTTTCGGGAAAATCTTTTTGACGTTATCCTTGGTGGCTCAACAGGAGTCTGACACTCAGAAAGCGAAATTTTCTTGTCATCTCCTTTTTTGTCCTCCGTCAGATCTTCATCACTTAATTCAAGACCACCTAAATCGGATTTCAGTTCTTCAGCAACTCCCGCAGCTTGTTCTAAGAACGCTTCCATTTTTACTCTTTTTTCATTCAAAACTTGTACTTTTTTCTTGATTTTCTGTACCTTATCCTTTTCTTTCTCATATTGTTTAGATTTTTCCTCGATTTCATTTTCTATTTCTTCTCTTCTTCGTTTTAAGTCTGCTATTGCTTTTTCGAGGCGCTTTATGTTACTTTGGTTAGATTTTATATTTTTATTTGTTTCCTCCAGTTCTACTCTAAGTTTCTCTAAGTTCTCGTTGATTTGAAGATAGGCAGCTTGTTTTTCCTCAAACTTTTTTATGTCCACATCTTTCATGAATTTAGAAAAATAGAATATTTCAGATGGAAATCAATTCGGCAAAAAAGTCTTAAGGGTTTAAAAATTACAAAAAGAATGGTGGGGTATACAATATAGTCAATGCAGGTATAAAAGTTACTGTAATTACATGCATAGAGGTATTACAGTTTGAGAGCTTATAGATACCTGAATGTTTAATAATTTAAAACTTCCGTCATCAAAACATGGAATATGTTGCTCACCTTTTTGGAGTTCCTTGAGTGGAACGTACATCTTTCCTCCTCGATGACCAATGGCAATTTCCTCTTCAGTTTCTTCATTTGGGTAGAATATTGTCAACTCTTCCGAAACAATGCAAAATACTTTGATAGTGACTTTAAATAGGTTACAAATGGCGTCCAGGATAAATGGAACTAAATCTCCTTCGTTTTCCTGTATGTATGCTTTCCAGCGATCAGAGGTGATTCCACAAATTGGCCTCAGCTGAAGGCAAGCGAAAAAAGATTTCTTAAAATTTTGTTACAATTTTGATGTTTTTCACAAAATTTATCATTCAAGAAAAACATTAGATTTTCTCAAAATAACTGCGAAATTAATTGTTATTGTGTTACAAACTCGTATCGTGCTTGGATACAAACACATGAACACAAAAGTTGCTCTTTGATTATTTTTTAAAAAGGTAAAAATAAACAACAGATAAACATGTGCTTATTCTCGAATTTATTTAAAACTTTATTACGTTTACATCTGGACAGTTTTGGTGATATTTGTAAGTTGCATCTTTTATTTCAGATTCTGGTTTCAGAATTAAATTAGAAAGTATTTTGAAAATGTCCTCTTCTTCTGATGTTTGAAGCAGTTGTTCTTCAGGGAAAGGGGCAAATGACACTGTTTCTTTTTGGCATTTGTATAAATGTTCCAGAATATATTGGCGCTCGTGTTTGAGGATGATTTTTCTGTCTGTAAACAATAATAATAACAAAGCTAAGGACATGAATGTCACGTTGTAGGTTAATTTGAATTGCAAGATAAGTCAAATGTAAGCTATGATTAAGACTATACAGATTAAAAATGAATTACCAGTTAACACCAGACAAATCTTAGAGTGTGAGTTTATTGCTTATATTTAATCAAATACGAATCAAAGCTTAACTTATAATGAAACTTCTATTTGTGGGATATGGATTTGTGGATATGATAGTTTCTTGTTATTTTTAGTGTAGATGCTATTAAAATACTGGCGGATTGGGTCAAAGGAAAAATATCTTTATTAATTTCATTTTTTTCAGTTATGTGTACGAAGATGACATGTAATTACAATGTAAACACAGAATATAGAAATTTGAGGCCAGTGACAGACAGATTAATGTAACAAAAGTGTGGAAAAGAAGAGTTAATTACGCTTGCATGCAATTGCAAATTCATTGTTGTAGCTCTGTAGAAAAAAACAAAGCCAAGGTTAAAGGGAAATTTGAGTAAAAGTCTTAAACACATCTCGTGAGAAACTGAGCCAAATGCGAAAGACAAAGAACAACGAGAAATATAAGGTTATAATGGCAGATACATGTATTGACACAAAATGAATTTTTGAAAGGGCTTGTAGTAACAGGGTTGAAGTTTAAACTGTTAACTACTATTCTGATTACATTTTGTTAGTTTGAGCTTTAAATTGCTACTGGCATGCTTATACTTGCATCACGAAATTTTCAGTGACTTTTGCTTTATAATGCTCGCAGATTGATTCCTGTGCAATTTGAAAGTCTTATATTTCACAAAGCTGCAAATATTTGACAAGCTTTAAATCATGAAATAAGAAACAAAAAAAAAAACTTCTATACAAACACTCTTAACTCATATAGATTAATTTTACCTTGCCCCCTCTTATCCTGGGGTACAAACGAGGTTATCCAGGGTTCTATGTATGATAGTATTTTAGGAAAATAATTGAAATCTTCTATTCTTGAAAGCTACATGTATAAGACACCAAACCAAAAAAAATATATATATGTAAACTTTCTATAAGTTCAGATTCACATTTTATTCCTCATCATGACCCCTAGAAAAGATTGGGACATTTTGATCTTAAGAATTCTTTTTGAAACAAGAAAATACGGAGTGCCAAATAACGGAATCAGTGGGAGAGGAAAATAATAGAAGTTGTTCGAACTATGGCTACAAGACAGAAATTTTGCACGCAAACAGGGTTCAAATTTTAGATAGAAAGTGTACATTTGCTATAATATTGTCAAAATCAAATGAATTCATTTTTTTTTCATCGTAGAAGCAGGTCGAAGAAGCATATTGAATATTTCCTATTATACTTCAAAAAATAATGTACCAGGTAGATCCTTAAAAGGTTCAAATTGAGAAATTATATTCAAAACAACACTTATAATATTTCAATTAATTACGCCTATTCCTTTGGCCAAGAAATGAAATCTATTAGTGTTCTACGAAATGTGAAGATTACGAACATTTATGATGCTCAAAAGTCCATTTGAACAATATAAATCGTGTGCAGAGCCAACACAGATCTCTGAAAACAGAGGTGGGAACAGGTGCCATGGAGGAGCAAGCAACCCTGCCACCGGTCATACAAGCCGTGTTCACCTTGCAATTATCTGGTAGACGGAAAAATCCGTAAACAATTAAGTGTGTAAATAATTGCTTGTATGAAAGATTTTAATATTCGACCAACGATAGTTTGTACATGTATTTGAAAACAAGGTTATTGTATTGAACTTAGAAATTAACGAAAAATTGATTTTCAGCAATATTGTTTATATTACTGCATCATATAGTCTGCCTCGTTTTAGAAATTGAACATGTTCTTGCCTATCGAATCAACTGGGAGACATAAACTCCATATGCAGGTGATAACGTAATATTGTTTTATAAATAAGGGGATATGACAATGGAAAAGTTGAAGTCATCACATTTATCATTAAGGTATTCCATCCCAAATAGCCTCAGATTCAATGAATTTGAATACATAACAGATATGTACGGGTAAAATACTCAGTATATTTAGACATAATTCCCATTTATTACTATTGGCATGTAAGAATGAAACGTGTCCTAATATATGACCTTGACCTTTGTTGAAGAGTTATCTCCCTCTTTTTTTAAGTAATAAAAATCAATGTTAAAAAATCTATACGGTAAAAAATTGTTTTCAATTGTCATTCTATTTCTAATGATTTCATGCATCTTTCTACCACAGTATTTATTGATATTCTTATTATTTGAATTTTTATTTTTAAAAAAAATCGCTTGTCTCCATAGACTTCAATGCAATTTCTGTTAATTAATTACTGCTTAGTTAATTACATTTTTGAAACTTTGTCTTGGTAAATCCTTTTCTACTTTAAAATGCTTTGAATTAATATCAGAGTATTATATACGTGATGGATATTTAAGAATAGAGAATTAGGTCCTATTAGGGATGGAAACCCTTAAGTTAGATGTTAGATTGCAATCAAAAATCTCTCTCTGAGACAATATCCAAATATGGCGCAGATATGTTAAACTCTGTGGTGTCTTTTATTTTAAGTTCAATAGAATATAGTGAATCAGCGTAGGAATGAAAATGAATATTTGTTAATTGATAAAACATCGTTGATATATCTAAATGTCTAGCTGAAGGCCTCAACAAGAGACTATAACGGGATACAATAAGTACCCAAAAGGAATTCTAATAGATTGATAGAAGACCTGGCCACCAAAAACTATACATAGATATTGTCAATGAGAAAGTCAAGCATCTTTTCAATATCAACGCCGGAGTACTTGTGTGTAGAATCAGAATGAATTTTAACGACATAATTCTGCAGATGAACAATGAAAAGATATGCGAATTTTATTGAAGAGGCAGTTGTCTATTATGTCTAAGGCTTAGTTTGATATTGCAGAACAGTACTAAGGGAAGGAAAAAAAATGAAATGGCTCCGGAGACATACATATACTTAAATATGACCATTCAAGTGAGCATAGAGGCCTGCGGGCTTCTTGTATCTTTTATTTTTCCCAAAATGAACTGAATATTTGCTTCTGATTCCCTAAAATTTTCTAAACTTTCTTTTCTTTTAGTAAAGTTTCATATGTACTGTCGTACATGTATCTATGAACACATTGTACATCAATATATGCTGAAAAAAAAAATAAATATCCGGGGTTTTTTAAAGATAAAGGAATACTTGACAGGACTTATTCTTTTGAACTTATTAATTTTATATAAATGAGCCAGAAACAAAAGATAATTGTATAAGCCGACTTACCTAACGACTTGTGGTCATACGTTCCAAACCACCGAACCAATGATGACCTTGTAAGGAAATTTTTCCTTGAATTATCCTGAAGGTACTTAAACAAACTAGCTTTATTAACATTCTTATTTTTGCTTTCTTCAATCCATTTTTCATGCTTATCGAGTACAGACGCAAGCATTAACGTATGTCCCAGGGATAAGGATCGCTCGTGGGTATTGGCAAACTTTGATGACTGAATTTGATTAAAACAAAATTCGATGGTATATTCTGCTTGAGTGCAACGAAATAAGATAGATTGTCCATCCATTACCTTTAAGTTATAAACTGATTTTTCAAGTTCCTTGGAATGATTCTGTTCAATTCGCCTTATTTCACCTTTTCGAAGTCTTTGAAGATTACAATCATTATTTACAAGACTACAAGTCTCATCCAGTTGTCGATAAATGATCAGGAAAATATCAGTTTTAATCAAATATATAAAGACCCGATAAGGAAGTAGATTTTTAAGTTTCTTGGAATGATTTAGCTTAATTCACCTTATTTCACCTTCTCGAATTCTTTGAAGATTACGATCTTTATCTGCAAAACTATAAGTCTCATCCAGTTATCGATAAATCATCAGAAAAAATATCAGTTTTAAACTTATATGGAAGGACCCGATAAGGAAGTGGATTTTAATGACCTCTTCACGAAAACACGAATCGAATTCGTGATAAAGTTTACCAAAGTTTGAAGACTTTGTCCTTTACACATAAATATGATTTAAAAAAAAAAAACAACTTTAATCAATTAAAGTGAAGTAAAAGAGAATATATTTAAAGTCTAGCTTTTAAATCAATATATATATATTAAAACTTACCTGACGCATTGCTAAAGATTGATAAAGAAAACTGCCAAATCTTTCTAGACCAACGTAGAGTTGAGATAGTACAATTTTCTGTTAGAGAAACATTTAGTTCATCTATCTTTTAACTCATGTATATTTGGTTCTTTCGAGTACAGAAGTTCATAATTAAATCATAATTTATTTTTGCAATTCATTATTTAGTACAGTATTATTCCTGTATATATATTATGATGCTTAATGACAAAGTGTATTTTCCAGCAAAGAAAACGAATTATTAGAGTTGAATTCAGTTTGTTTCGTTTACTTTCATGGATGATTTTATTCAAATGACGATTTAACGGCAACCTTAATCGGTGTTAGTATAGAATAAAGTTTTAAAAATGGTTATTCTACACTAGAAATTATTAAAAAGTTCCAAGGTCATCTCTAAAGAAATAAATTTTGATTAGTTCATTTTATGAGAGCGGGAAAATTTCATAACGCATGTAAATTTTTGATGTTGAGAATATATCAAATGGTCTGGAAAGAGATTCGGTTAGTATTTATCAATGTCCTTTATATCATCAATATAGGTAGCTGAAGAACGCTTTCTTCAATTTTCATTAATTCAGCATTTTCACATTTAATTTTTCTTGGGGGGGGGGGATATCAACAAAAACTATAAGAATTCCTTTGACAGTTTTTGAAAAAACAGAAAGAAACATGATGTCGGCGCCCCTGAAGGATTAATGATTTCTACATGTACTAAGTTTCTAATAATATTTTTTGAAGGAAATTGTATTAGGCTATAGAATTCTTTTTTTTTTAAATCAGGGAAGTGAATTATTCCTGAAACAACTAGTCACAGTTCCTCATGGACATTCTGAACTATTAAAAATGTATTTAATAGTTCAATGGTCAATTTACTTTCGAAAACGAAAGGACCCTCTGTGTAATCTTGAATTTTAGTATATCGCAAACCTTCGTTCTTAAGGATATACGAGTACTCGAATCAGTACCAGTATATTTTTAAGCAATAGAAATCGTACAATTTGTAGTCAATATTAATATGAAAACAATGATCTAACAATTGATATGTAATATTGAACTTAAAATACCGCCCAAAGAAAGGTTGTTTTATAAGTAAGGTCATTGTTATTGAATCATTCTGAAAATAAAATTAATGTCATAAAGGAAATACATTGAAGAGTACTTACCATTAAATTGCTAAATAATTTTGTAATTTTAATAACGCAATTACAAAAGTTTAACTTATGAATCAGAGTTATATATACTACTCTCATTGTACAAAAAGAGAGTAATTAACACTACTCTGTTATTTCTGGACTAAAAAGGTAGTTTTAAATTTAAACGAAATAATTGAACTTTGTTTAACAAGCCTAAGGGGGGGGGGTGTACCCCAAATAATTTTGCCTATATATAGATCACTATAGAAAACATAGCTACTATATGCTAGTGCTCCATCAATAAAAACGTCTGATGACCTTTTTTTTTTTTTTTTTTTTTTTTGCTTGTCAAGGAATTTTGAGCACTTCATTTTATCATAGTGCCCCCCTCCCCAACTAAAAATTTATGGCTGTGCCCCCCAAACTGAAATTGCTTCCTACGGGCCTGTATATATTACTATTACGCATGCCTGTAAAGTAGATCAAGCTTTACCCGTCAAGAAACTAGAGCATGGGTGAAGTAGTTTCAAAAAGGAACTGTAAATTTCAAAAATCCGGGTGTATTTTTGATAGAGGTTACGTATATTACCTTACAATATATATAGCATATGATTTAATCAATTTTCAAGAGCATTCCTGTAATTATATATTTTTTATTTAATAAATCTTTTATTTTAGCAGTTTCTTAAATCGAAATTTTAGACATAAACAAATCTCTCAAAACAGAAGGAAAGCAGATTATAGGGAGTTTTATTTTACACGTTTTATTATTTCCCAGGAAAGAAATAAAAGAATAAGTAAGACGTTGAGAAAATTCGATATATTTTATTTTCAAAATTTTTAATTTTTATGGCCTATTGAGATCAGGAGTCCAAGAACGATTAAACTGATGTTTTTTTGTTTGTTTGTTTTTTCATATGAATGATTACGGAAACCATATGTATCAGATTAATATTTTTTTTATTTTGAGCCGTATCGATTTCTAATCTAAATCTTTTAACAATCGGCACGAGGAAATGCAACGGTTTGTTAAACCTGTCTTTCATGGCTCTCCAATAAAGACATTTTTTAGCTTTATTACTCTCCATCACTTCATCAAATCTTATGAAAATTTCTACATGTACCTGTAGTCACTTAGAGTACATGCATTTAATGCCAATTCCAGTGAAATATATCAATAAAACAGAAAACCCTTATAATAAGTATTATCGTTTTCCAAAATTAAGAGCTTTGATGATGAACAGTAAGTTACAGATATACTCAGCTGGATTAGAGAATCTACAAAGTGCTTATTACATTACATGTAACTTCATACAACCACGTCCATCCACTGAGAAATTATTGTCTTTAATTCATGATACATGTATTATCATTATAATTATAAATATGTTATGGTTATCTAAACATGATATATCCATATGATTCCATGGACATATTTTTTTTATTAAATCTTAACAATGTGGTTCTTCTGCATTTAATTACATGTTTAATGTTTTTATTATATTTTTTTAAAATGGAATGACAATTGATATTCATCTAATTGTTCTAATTTAGGCCAAATTGTACTTGGTTACGGAACTTTCTTTTGCAAGCTTTTTCATATATATGTCAACTAAAATTGACCCCAATTTATCATCCGAGTTAAATGAATGCCTGAAGTTTGTTGGTATCATAATTATGGTATTCTAAAGCAATCGTTGTGTCATCTGTATTTGATTGACTACTGCAAGCGATATTGGAGAAAGTTAAACCTTTGTTTGTTTGTTGTTTATCGTCCCTTACTAGAAACTTTCCCTCAATGAAGACGCCTTCCACTTGCCAGTAGAGGGCTGCAAATTTAGACCTAATCTCGACACTCGGTGCCATTGAGCAGTGATATATCTTTTTGTGCCAGCAGCTACTGCGACACGGGACCTCGGTCATCCGAAGGACCGGTCTCAACAGTGGGATTCGATCCCGCGACCTAAGGATCAAGTCTTTACTCCGCGACTCCAGAGCAAACGCTCTAACAACTGCGTCAAGTGTGCTACTGTTTTTCCTTCGAAAACAAGACATCTGTGTTGACAAATAAGTTCTTCCTTAGAAAAAAGTATATTAAACTTTTTTTGAACGGAATTTTTCGAACGAATTGTATATTTACTTCGACAACTTTGTGAATTATATATTTATTCCAGAAAAAAAAACTGATATTTCTTTTTTGAAAGATTTATCGTTCCTCTGATGTAGAAGAGCATCCAAAAAATCAAAGAAGGTACATGTACATACTTGTGTATATACAGCAGACACCTCTGCAATGGGCTCGCGTCAGGATTTTGAAATAGCATGATATTCAAAGAATTATTTTAAATTAAACTAATAGTTTTATATCTACTTAGTAAATATCTTCCTTGACAAAATAAGCACGGGCATTAACTATTATTAATTTAATCAAACGCACTAATTTTCGTGCTTAGCACTCTGATATACACAAGCCATCTACAGAGGTGAGTGCATGAGCTAATGGTAGAAAGTGGCAGAAGAGATGACAGTTATTCCTGAAATATATTCAGCGGAGCCTTGTTAATCTTGGTGCTGTTTTTCTGAGCAAATTCTTCATATTTATAAAGCGTCCGGTTAACTGAGTCATATGTTTTATTGATTTGGTTTTTTTAAAATATGAATCGTTCCACATAAATTTAGTTCGGAAGATAAAGTGTCTAGATAAACAGGACTCCAATATACACAAAAATTAGCATTTTCAAGAACTATGACCAGGGCAATGTCAATAAATAGTGGTCACGTGACAGTAATTTTTCTACCTCCCATAACAAAATGAAAAGCAAACTCTCTCTCTCTCTCTCTCTCTCTCTCTCTCTCTCTCGCGTTGACAATAACAACAGCGACGTACTTTGTACAACATTTTTTTTTTTGCTAATCTTAACACAATTTGATATGATACAAGAGACAATTTTTCTAAGTATGAAAATTATGCTAAGCGGTTTTTTTTTTTTTTTTTTTTTAATTTTTGCAAATTTCTTCTGTTTCCATGGCAAATGTAATTTCTTTAAAAATTTCATATGCAAAAAGCACAACTCAGGTTGTTGATTGATTGTGATTGTTATTTCTAGGAAGTATCATTAAGATTGTCAAAGCTTCGCAGTCAACATTATGGGTCTAGCAAAAAAAAATACGTCACAGCAACGTTGTTCAGGGAAGTTAAACATATATACATGTAGGAACGTTACATTAAATAAACATTTATTTCAACAGTGACATACTTTGTAAAACATATTTTATTTTATTGCTAATCATAACAGACTTTGATATGATACAAGAAAAAAAATTTCCAAGTTTGAAAATTATGCTAAGCGGTTTAATTTTTTTTTTTTTTTTTTGCATATTTCTTCTGTTTCAATGGCAAATCTAATTTCTATAAAAAATTTCATAAATAAAAAAACACAACTAGGGTTGTTGATTATGACTGTTATTTGTAGAATGAAATATATGAAGATAACGAACAGTATTCAAGCTCAAAAGTCCATAAAACATTAGAAAATAGGAGCAGAGCAAACACGGACCTCCAAACATCAGAGTTGGGATCATGTGCCATGGAGGAGTTAGCATCCCCTGCCGACCGGCCACACCCGCCTTGTGCTCCTTGTCATGATCGGGAAATAACAGCAAAGTCCGTCGACAATTCAGTGTGTAAATAATGGCCTAACAATTAGTATGAAAAATGTCAGACAGCATTTGACTCAATGATAAATATTATTTGCGGACAAGGTCATTGTATCGACCATAGAACTTACGAAATGATGACTTTAAACGAGACAGCTCATATTTCATCAACTTGTTTGTCAATAATGTACCTCGTTTTAGAAATTGTGCATACGTAGAGCATGCTCTTGCGTATCGAATCAACTAAGAGATATAAACCCCGTATGCAAGTGATGAAGGAATATTGCTGCATAAGTAAGGGAAGTTGACTATTGAAATGTTAAAGTCATCACGTTTATCATAAAGCTTGGTTGTTAGATTACCATTTAAGTCTTTTTCAAGTAAAATATCCAAAGATGAAAAAATATGAAGTATCACTAAGATTGTCAAAACTTCGCGGTCAACATTATGGGTCTAGCAAAATAAATACGTCTCAGAAACGTTGTTCGGGGAAGTTAAACATATATACATGTAGGAACGTTACATTTATTTAAATAAACGTTTATTTCAACAGTGACATACTTTGTACAACATATATTATTTTATTGCTAATCATAACACACTTTGATATGATACAAGAAACGATTTTTCTAAGTTTGAAAATTATGCTAAGCGGTTTAATTTTTTTTGTTTGGATATTTCTTCTGTTTCAATGGCAAATGTAATTTCTTTAAAAATTTTATATGTAAAACGCACAACTAGGGTTGCTGACTATGATCATTGTTATTTCAAGAAAGTATCATTAAGATTGTCAAAGCTATGTAGTCAACATTATGGGTCTAGCAAAAAAAAAAAATACGTCACAGCAACATTGCTTGTGGAAGTTAATCATATATACATGTAGGAACATTACATTAAATAAACGTTTATTAAAATGATAATTTATCAGTATGTGAGAGGGTTCAGGTAGGTATCTTTAAGCGGTTCTTCGTATTCAGTAGCGAAGGTGTCGTCAATTGAGCAGTACACATCAGAAACGGATCTCTCTGGTAAATCACTGCTATCAGTCATATATCCACCATTTTTGAACGTTGCATAGATATTATTACGAGCTGCAGGAGCACTCTGGTATTCTTGTCTATAATTGAAATAGCTCTATTTTAAAATTTATATTTATACCTCATTGAATGAAAGTTATATACCATGTTTTATTTAGTGCTTCTGTTCCTTTAAGTATAGTATTGGTAATAAATGGCAATGAAAGAGGGAGTGAAAATAATAAGCTGGTATTGCAATTCCCCAGGTGCATAATGCTTTTTAAATAGCCTTGTGATGATGTTATTCGTCATCAAACTAATTTACATCAAAACTTTTTTTTAAGTTTAGTGCATTTTAAGACACCCTTTTACCAGTATAATCTTACCCAACAACATGTGGTTTTCTGCGGTACGTGAAGCAAACAGCCGCAATTATTATAATGGCAAGGATAATACCTGCTGACATTCCAATGTACGCAATTGTTTTATCCTCACTCGTGGATGGGCTGGCTAAATATACAAGATGCATTACATCATTTATATTAATTTACTTGTTCTGTAAGATAAAATAATGCAAAGCTGTGCATAAAGAACTAAGTTTATCCTATTAGGGAGACAACAAATTGTTTTTACATTTGACACAAGTTTATGGTCAATTTATTAAATCAGTGGAAATTCTTTCATTTAATATACATGTCAAATGGTAATATCTCAAGTATGGATAGTTTTTATGAGAAGTCAGGTATTTGGAAGGACATGCATGTTTCTTCTATGTATTAAAAGAAGAAACATGCATGTCCTTCCAAATACCTGACTTCTCATGATAACTATCAATACTTGAGATATTACCATTTGACATGGTTAGAGCGTCTGCTCTAGAGTCGTGGAGTAAGGAGTTGATCCTTACATCGCGGGTTCGAATCCCACTGCAGGACGTGGAGATCGGTCTTTCGGATGAGACATTATAAACCGAGGTCTCGTGTCGCAGTAGATGCTGGCACGAAAAAGATCCCTCACTGCTTAATGGCCCTAAGTGCCGAGTATAGGTCAAAATTTGTAGCCCTCCGCCGGCAAGTGGTGGCGTCTCCATATGAGTGAATAATTCTCGAGAGGGATGTTAAACAACAAATAAACAAAACAAATCTATGTATTAAAAAGCAAAAATAATGTTGAATTAAGAAAGAACATCTGTATTCACTTACAAGTGCTTTGTATGCAAATGCCATCGGTGCGTTTGAAGAATGAAATTGTCTTACTTTGCTCTTTTAAATTTGCGGTATCAAAGTGCACTATGTGACAAGAAAATTAAAGAAATTATCTTACGTTGGCATAATTCGTTGGTATTTTCGTTCCAAAGGCCATCCGAGGTACACACAATATTTGAAGAAGAAATTATAGATTTATGGCCACTGTCACATGTAAATAAACAGCTATATCCAACTTTTCTTTGACAATCTGATTTTAAGTTTCCATTACGAATAGTTGAAGGACACAGTTGCACTAGAGTAGGATACAAATATATATTTTATGCATATATATGTTTATATATATATTTATATTTCATATTAAATGTAACCATCAGTTATGTTGTATAATAGCAAATGGTCACTACATGAAAAAATATCTAGAATGGGACGTAAAAGAACATACAATCAATAAATTATAGATTACGCTTTGCTTTAGAATGAATATACACTACCACATAGATCATTTGTGTCGTGATCCCAGTTACCACTTGTGTTACATGTAACATTTGGGACAGATGGATTGTTTTCCAGTTGACTATTGCATTCATATCGACATGTTTCTCCTAGTGTTGATTCACAGTTGATTAGTTGACCATTTCGTATTGTCTTTGAACAACCAGAACCTGTTAATTACACTGATGTTGATAAATTTGCGTTTTGGAGAAACATTTCATGACTTAAGAGTTCATTTTTTGTTTATGTCAATAAGTGTTTTAAAAGAAGCACCTGATAAACATACAAATGAGATTTTAGGCTGAGACCAACTCAGTTCCACCTAGAGTTTGACTTCCAGACCCATGTGACATGGATTTTACAACTTGGAAGATATGTTAATGATTATATTCTAGATGTTTTAAGAGTGAAGAAGATTCTTAAAAATGTTTTTCAATAGATGCACCAGCTTGCATCACCCTAGATGCTTAATTAGCTCAGGGAACGCCAATTTCGAAATTTTAATTCATGACGAACTTAACCCTATTCTGGGGTCCGAAGTTATACATAGAAACAATAGTTTTCGTAAATTTTGTTGAAAGCCAATTACTCATTATACTCATGTAAACAGTTTGCCTTCTAGACATTCAGAAAGCAAATAATATTTGTCAAATATAAGGAATTTTCAAAACATGATGGACTCAGCCTACCCTGGGGCATTCGGTCAGATTCCAGGAGACTTGAAACGGAAATACTATGAAAAGCTAGTAAATACATTTAATACTTCTAAATTGTGCGCTGGATTGACAGTTTGCATACATGTAATATAATATTTTTTCCCTCACTTTAATTATGTTCCTGAGAGATATGACACAGTTGTATATATAGACATATTACGTGTTTTTTTTTTTTTTTTTTTTTTGTTTTTTTTTTTTTTTTGAAAATCTGCTGATTTTTTCCTGAAAAGTAAACTTGATCCATTTGTCCTTTTTTTTTTTTTTTTTTTGATTTTGTCATATACTCAGTATTTCTTTTTATTATTCACTAATCTGTTGTTCTCCTTACGTATACATAAGTTTTTGGTGTCATAGTTCCAGGTACCATCATTTGTACAAAGCAAGTTCTGTGAAATCGTCGAGATGTAGCCTTCAGCACATTTGAATGTGCACGAGTCACCCACTCTTCGCGTGCAAATTGATGACAGCATAACATTTCCAACAGGTGATGGACACAATATTTCTATGAAAGAATATGGATTGAAATAATTATTATAATCAAATATGTTATAATTATATTCAAGCGAGCAGCACACACACACAGAGAGAGACAGAGACAGAGAGAGAGAGAGATTAGATAGAGGGAGAGAGAACAAGTAGATGATGTTTTGAGGTTACCTGTTCTCATTTTACCTAGTATCTATATTAAAGATACTTTTTACATGTAGTAGGAAAAAATCCTACAAATGGAATTTTTCAATGTTAAATTTACACCTTATTCATAATTTATGATTTATTACTTCAGAAATTCACCTGTACATAAAGAAGATGGAGAAGGATTCCATTGTCCAGAAGTATCACATGTAATAGACGTGTTGACATCTAGTCTGTATCCAGCTTTACACTCTATATTGCAAACCTGCCCAGGATATGGGAGACAATCGAGTAAATATATATTCTGTAGTGAAGTGGTACAACGAGATACTGCAAAAAGTAAAAATATGTTTAAAAACACGGAAAAATATTACGTTATATGTGACATTTACGCTACAATAAGACATTCCATTAATTCAATTCCAAAACTTAAGTACCATCATTAGCTATTTTATTGACATAGAAAAATGACTTGTTAAATATGAACCTCCTTGACATATTGTTTGGTCTGATTGTAAATCAACATTGTCCTGACATCCACATGTTCTTCCTGTTGGTTTGGGAAAGCAGAACGTACTACAGCCGCCGTTTTTCTGGGAACAACTTAAACTCACTATAAGAAAGTGAAATAGCCTTTCATGGTTTTGGACAAAAACAAATTCTTTGGAATGCGTAATTTAACTCAGAGGGTACTGATTACCATCAACTACATCGTCTGCGTATATAGCAAGACTGTCAAGTCGACCAAGCTCAGGGTTGTTTGACATAAAGGTGACTTTTGATCCTGTTGTTTTGTGCATCTTTGTTATCCGTCTGCATGAGCAATGCAATGGGAAAAAGCAATTAAGGACATATTTGTCAGATTTTATAAGAAAATCAGTTTCTAAAAGATATAAGATGACAGAAAAATACTGACTGCCGATTCCACGCGGTATAATAGAGATACTGTCCGTGAACCACAATGCTCATCAAATGTGCATCATTGTCAGTTGTCAAAACACGTCTGTTTCCTCCATTTAAATCTGAGAATTCAATGCGGTTTTTCTGTCCATCTGTCCAGTAAATTCTGTCGGCTAAAAAGATAATAAATTTTAAAACAGGTAATTTTTTACTTGATCTTGAATGTAGATGTATATCATTTACATTTACTTACATATAAAATCAATTGCAAGACCATTAGGCCATCCAATATCAGTTGTTGCAATATATGTTTTTGATGACCCGTCCATATATGCTCTTCCTATTTCAGTTAGATTCCCAAACTCCGTCCAAAACAAGAAACTAATTACATGTATAAGAAAAAAAGCAAAGTAATTTTTTTTTAATTTTTGCAGTGATCTCAAAATCAAAAACATGATGAAAAATGACCTATGGCTATTTATGGCCAAACCTACCCTTTTGACGGATATACCACTATTTCTCTTGGACTGTGAAGGTCAGACAACAATGTCTTATGCTGAAAGGTAGTTCTATGAATAACACCAATATAACTCTGACTCGATGTTGACCCTACCGCAGTGTAGTAAATATTTCCCGTTGAATAATCAATCGCCATACGTTCAGGATTCACAAAGCCTGTTGTATAAAGTAACAACGATGTCCAGGCAATTACATTTAAGATAATATTTAGGGGAGGGGGTATTTACGAATATGTTCGCAATAAATCAGTTCCTATCATTAAATCAGATTTACCAGTTGCATAGACCAGAGTGGTGTTCCCTCCATGGAGTGAAGAAGACATTATATTCTTCGTGGAGCGATCACAATACAGGAGTTCCTTTGTAGTTTTATCGAATGTTATTCCTGCAGAATTCCCTGTACTTATAGGCAGCTTTACGAGACCACCTTTGTCTATGTTAATCTGAAGCATCCTCCCATGGGAATAATCAGACACCACGATGAAATTCGACGTGTAAACTTCTATCAAATTTAAAACCATTTTTTTTATAGGTAATAATAAAGTTCTTGGAATTTAAAAATCATGTGAATATTTTCAAATCTAAATTGGAAAGTGTTTTAAACATCTAAACAAATTCCATTAACAATAAAAAATAAATATGCACGAAAATACTCACTGCTATCACATGTTTTCAAATCAGGCTGAAGCTTAAGACCTAAATCACACTCACACTCACGACCAGTTTGTAACGGCAAGCAAATATCTTGACAACCACCATTAAGTAAATGACAGCTGCCTTAAAAATTAAAAATATGTTGAATAGGTAATAATATTCTCTCCAGATAAATGTTTCAGATCATTAAAACATGTGGAAAAAAAATAGTAAAATAATATCAAATTTGATTCCAAAATGATAATGTTTTAGTATAATCCATCATTAATGGTTAATTAGTGTACCGATAAATTGGTTGAAAATTGTTTGCTACAACTGTAATAAAGGAGTTAACAAATATACATACGAGTTAAAAGTGATTTTATAATAAAATCTTAAGGTAATCAAATTGCAGTAACTGATATCAAAATTTTATATCGAATATCCAATGGAAACTCACTGAATAGATTGCAAAAAGCCCTTAATTATTATACTTATCTGTTTAACACGATGACGGCACTGATTTGTTGGAATTCAAAACTAAAATATTCTACTTTTAGCATATGTAAATGTTTAAACATGCATGAATACCTTTTGATAAAGCTAGATTCGATTAACTGAATATCTCAAAAGAAAAATTTATTGAAGAATTAAAAGTCATTTACATATAAGAATCAACTAATATTTTGGTGAGACCTTCTCCTTTGTATACACTGTATACGTGATTCTAAAAATTAAAATACATCATGAAATGTTTTATGATGTTTTCTAAATTTGGAGTGGAAATTCTAAGAAATATTAATAGGGTTATATTCCTATCTCAGTTCATCATAAGAGTTAAAATAAACAATTCGATCTTTTTCTTTGTTGCTCAGGTGCCTAGAGTACAAATTTACACTATCATATGACACAAGGATAACACGTTTTTAACAATGAACACCTCTTTTATCCTCTTGCAGAGACGAATCGAAGATGGCCACCCCTTTGATATTTTCTCCGATGTCTACATATCTCTCTGCAGTCTTTGAAGACTTTCTAGAGAAGTACATTTTGTTCCCCATTATCCAGCCTAAATAACCCTGAAAAGAATTTTTTTCACGTTTGTTTTATTGAAAATAAGCTCAATGCAGTTTTTACAACTGAGCCTTATCCTAGTAATTATATCTTTATATCTACATGTATGATTTTATAAACTTAATCTATACCATACATGCATAAATAAATGCAAACATACTTCGTTTAAAGAGCCATATTTATTATTCAAAAAGATCTACTTACTTTTGGTTGGATACACACCATTCTTATTGAAATGATTTATCACGCGTTTGTCAATAAAAGAAACTGTTAGAAGTCTTTAAGAATGAAATGAAGAAAAAAAAAATTACCATGGCATTGTCAATTACACTCTAGATCTGTACACTTTTGGCATAACACTTAAATTCCTTAAAATTTTAGAAACCCTTTTTTTTTTTACCTTATATGCAAATGCCTGTGTTACACCAAACGTGATGACGTGGCTTTTAATATCGGATCCATTTGTCGATGAACTTTTGATCATTGAATCATCAACCCAATACAACCTTAGATATAAAATGACTTATAAATTGATTATTTCTTCCTGAAACCAATTTCAATTACAAGTCTTTTTTTCTTGTTCTTGGTTACGTATTATTTTGTAGGAACATTTAGTAAAACGACCATCCTCAATAATAATGTGCAAACAGGGTATATTTGAAACTCCAAAAACTTTGGTGTACGTTAGGTTAACAACAGATAACTTATTTATATCACGAAAAATCTATTACACTTTTCTGACGATGTAAAATTTGACAAAAATACAAGACTTTTTATCCCTGAGATCACTGCAATATATACGTTATTATAATTATTGGTAATGAAATAAAACAATGTCGGCGTTCTAACTTCTTTAGAGGATATTTATTAACTAGGACATTTTTTTATTTATTGCAAGGCCAATAATTTGTAGTATTTAGGTAATTAATTTAAAAGTAAAGAAAGCTGTTTTGTAGGGCAACCGAAAAAAATTAATGACATAAACGATGTATATGTTACAATACCATGTTAAATTTAACTATTAAAATGAAAAACAAAATTCATTCCATTTGAACTGAGTGGACTATTGTCTATCAATAAATGTGAGAACAACGAAAATAATCAGTTTTTTATTCACACAAATTACAGCCTCAGAAGTTATGTACGAGACTCAGAGCTAATGTAAGAATGGACGAGAATAATGTCAGTTGGTAACAATAATACTAATAAGAATGTACTGTCTGTTTGCTTGATAAAGATAAGTTTAAAAAGTATTTTGAGAATTCAGATTCTGGCCTCGAATTTAACAAATGATAAAAATTAATGTTATTGTCGAAACGTAAAAAAAGATATACATACGTGATCAGATCTGATAATTTTTTTTTAAAATATGATTTGTATATAAAAGGCTAAAAGCTGTCGATTGCATTGCCAGGTTTATTTTAATGGTTTAGACCTGTACCATAATCAACATTTTTGGCCATCTTTTGAAATAAAAGATGTCGTGATGAGTAAAATCAGAAGGAGACAGACAGATGATAACGTAAGCGAGAGTAACTACCATTTAAAAGTTATATGTACTATTAACGTATCCCTACAGTCATAAAAACCATCGTATTTTTTTTTTCTATTTATCAAAGAAAAGGGATAAAGTAGCTAATACCTACGTTACTGAATGTTACATAGGCATCCAAACATTTCAAATTTTATTAGATTTATTATGAAATACTAGTACTAATTTAATTTTGATTAAATATCTGTGTTTAATCATACATGTAATTTTCTTTGATTATCAATTAAAGTGGCATATTGTAATACATGTAGAAGCATGTGGTACACGAATAAGACTTTAGTGTAAAATTTCTAACAGTTTCTCTTACATTTGGATGTATTGGTAAGGTATGCATTTTTTTGCAAGTAATGATTCATTTTTCTTCCTCCCTATAGAGACGAGGAACAAATTAAAAAGTTTATTGATGATAACCGAATTGGATATACTCGGTATAAATGCAACATATATAACGTATCATCAGAAATACAACCATGGGGTTTAATGTTAATATCGGTCTTTCGGCTATAAAAAGAGAATGGGCGTTTGAAATGCACATGATTTACTTACTATTGGGATTAATAGAAAGCCATTTGTCTATAAAGACATTCTTCATTATACATAATAAAATATTTAGGGTTTAAGTTGTAAGTGCGATATATATTATGCACCTGAAACATGAAGATATATGAATGTTTAGCTACATCAATAAAATGCAACTGACCTAGCAGCATCAGTAAATGTTACTTCATATCTATAACATGGCATAAATTTTAAACTTTTACGTTCTAGTTTATTGATTCTTGTTTCACAGGTTTTAGAAAAGCTGCATTACGGATCAGTTTTCTAATAGCGACAACAACTGCACATTAATGCTGAAAATGGGTGAAGTAAAATCGTGTTATTTAAATAAAAAATATAAAACCAACTCATTCCAGTTGAAATTTTTTTTGTGAAAATTTCATTTTTTGATCTTTTAATATGATAGGAAAAGTACACGTTAAACTACAGTATAGTTTGTAACTTTAAAATATACCGGTTGCTTGTGACATCATAAAGGAGAGATTTGGGGTCATTCAGGTTTGCAGTCGACACAACTGTACGAGGAAAATTTCTATTCCAGTTTCCATTCATTATGGACTTTCCTAATATTCCCGAAATCCAATAAAGGTCTCTAAAGGAACAATATCATTATCATATATTATATATATATCATTATCATATATTATCTAATATCATTAGAACAATATCATTACAAAATAGAAATATTTATTTTTCATTGAAAAATATCATCATAATGTTTTTTAAATCATATAAAGATTTGGAAATAGTTTTATTTTGAAACAGTGCCTCGAATCTGCTAGGAAAACTTTCTTATTATAAATTCAGTGGTAGTTTTAATTGTCATAGATTTTTTCCTCAAATTTTAATGTTTTTGCAGAGTATAAACAGCTACTTGGTCTCAATATACTGTTTAATTGTTTTGTTTTTCTTTAATTTGTCTTTTGTAAATATATTTCAAATCTTTCATGTGCAAAATTAATCTTTTGAACATATCGAAATCTTTTATTTTGAAATTGCATGTTACATGTAATATTGTTTACTAAATTTATAGTCATTATATCCAATTGAGTAGTTTTTTGCTAGAGCTGCATGACAATGAAATATAGCTTACAATCTCCTCTACCATACTTCTTTTTTGATTTTCTTTGTTGATTAAGTTACATTAAAAGCTGTTTACGTAATCTGCTTTAAGTATCTATAGGGATGGATTGTGTCATAACTATAGTCTACTACCAGCTTTTTCAAATTATACCTAATTTCAAATCAAGAAATAAAGTAAAAAAGCAACAAGGGTTTGATCTACTCATTGTAATAATAATAGATCAACAAACCCATTATGAGAGTTAACTGTTAATGAAGTTGGTTGTTCAAGTCCGATGTATATTGTTGACGTTGTTCCAGAATTAACTGAAAATGCCTTTATGCTAGACGAAGTAGGTTCAATCCATCCAAGAAGATTAGTAATCCAATCAAAATTCAGATCTATGATATCAAGGGATAAAACTGAAGTATTTGTCAAAATGATATATACTATACTACGTACGATAATTCAATAAGAAGGAATTCCTCTGTTACGCTAAGGGTTTGGTTTTGTGTGCAGCAAAGTGAGACTCACTAAATATAAAAACCTTAATATCTCAAAAATTAAGCCTTGCTAACACTTGAAAACTGGTCTATGTCATCTTCATAATGAAAACAATCTCTGGACATATGCAGCTTAATTGACACTTGCAGTAGTTTGCAGCTATGAAGTGCACAATACACCTGCAGGACTGCGCAGCCACAGGTTTTAGTAGTGCACCAAAAAATCCAAAAAAATATGAAATAGTTAAACCAATTAAGTGGCTACAACTATTTGTGAAGAACCCTTGTTTTAAATGTAAACTCACTACAATAGGTACAATTCTTTAAATGCATACATGTTAGTTCAACAAGAAAATGTTAGCCATGAAAGTAGTCCCAACCACATGGCAATGTGTTAAAAATAGAATTAAAGAGACTCACTCTTGATCTAAAAATAGCACTTTGTATGAAAGCCCAGATATATCTAAAGTATTACTCTATGGCCTGTACAAAACACAGCTAAATTAATGTTAGAAAAATAATTTTCTCCTTAGAAAATATGCCAAAGAAGATGTTAAAAATCTGCAGGTGGAATGAAAGTGTGCAATTTAAATAAGAGGCCTGGCCCACAATGTTCACTTGAGTCACCTTGATGTTCTTCAGATTTCTAAGACATTCTTATCCCCCTTAATTCTCATAAAAACTTTGAGCCAATATTGTGGCCCCACCCTGGGGTCATAAACCCATGTATAATCCAAAACTGATTCCACAACATGAGGATATTTCATTATCAATATGGCTATAACATGGCTTATATGTTTTCTGAAGTTTTTTTTTCACATGTATACATGCATTTACCAATTTATATTAGGGATGGCAATCGATTACAGAATTGCTAATCGGTTAACCGCAAGACGTTCCGACCGATTAACCGGTTAATCGTATCAAAATGCATGTTTTCTTGAAAATTGTTTTTCAAGTAGCTCTCTCCATATACACAAATAGACCCAAATAAGACGATAGAAGTTGAAACGTTTCATTAGTCTTGATTCTGGATCAGAAAACTACGGGTACATTTTTTTTTATTTAAATTTCAGTAGACAAGAAAAATTGAGAAATCCATGAAAAAAGCCTAAGGACTCTTTGATAATTTTCCAGAGCAGATGTCACAAAAGTTTTTTCTGCATTTTAACTACGATAATCAAAACATGTGAACTCTATAGTCCTTAATTTACAATGTTTGTGTAATAATTAAATTGCATTGAAAACGGAAAACACGCCAATTCACAGTGCTCAATGATTCAATTATTATCATTAAAGAATTACAGGACAGTCGGGGTAACGACATGGTGTTATAACAGTAATTAACACTGTACATAAACTGACCAATTACGCTACGG
This sequence comes from Saccostrea echinata, assembly GCF_033153115.1. NCBI lineage: Eukaryota > Metazoa > Mollusca > Bivalvia > Ostreida > Ostreidae > Saccostrea > Saccostrea echinata. Next base: position 3,488,912 of record NW_026889774.1, on the reverse strand, counting down.
TCTCAATCTGGAGATTCATAATTACATGTACGTCCAAATTAGATCCGTTAAATCCTAAATGATCATGATTTCTTTTTTTTTAATAATTTTTTTTTAAAATGTGTTCAATTTAACAAATATTTTATTTCTTCCGATTAACCGATTACAGATTTTCTAATCGATTGCCATCGTTCCGACCGAGTAATCGATTAACCGGTTACAAATTGCCATCCCTAATTTATATATAAAATCTTATCTCAGATTTATTTGAAGAAGAAAAAAAAACGGAAAAAAAAAATACAAATAGGAAATATTGTAATATTATTACCAGTATAATATTAGGTCTGGCCCATGATTTAGACCAACTTGATCTTCACTACTTGAGGATGCTTGCATTAAATTATGAGTAAATCATTACCTTGTTGTTCATTAAAGGATGATTTTTTCCTATCTATTCCCATGTCAAACTTTGATACCCCTATTTTAGGGTTTAATTTTTATGGAAGACAGATGGACAGACACCAGAGACTCTTTGATCAGAAAAGTTCAATATAGCCTCTGTTCAGATGAGCTAAAATGTAAAATGTCTTTGATTACTGTAAAAAAGTCACCAAGAAGAACAAAAGAAAAGGATGATAAATGAACTTTTTTTAAATTCTTAATCACTTCCAGGATATATATTTCTTTTAACGTGCATATGCAAGTTTGACTACTTTTTAGAAAGTTTCTTTAAGGAGGCTGGGGGGTCAACAAATTAACCATCAGATATAACTTAATTTTTTAGATATGATATCTTAAGCTGTCAATTATCAGCAAACAAAAATCTCATACATTTTAGTTTTAAAATTTGATCATTTTTGTATATCTTTATATGGAGCTCTTCTTCTAAAGGAGATCAATATAGTCTGAAAATGGCCACAACCACTCAGCCCTCTTAAAGATATAAGGTATAATTTTATAAATAAGCTTCAATTCTAACAATATAACTCTAAGATATTTGAGACCCGTGTTCTAAGCATGTGTTTCAAAAGAGTGACTTTAAAACATTTTTTGCATTTAATGCACTAAACAATAAATTAGATAAAACATTATTAAAATATCTTGTATCAAGATCCCAAAATGTTCCTCATTGTAAACTTGTGGAAAGTTCAAATATGTACTTTTGTTTATGGTCATCATATGTTTTTTTCAGTGATGTTTGGAAAGTTCAATGTATTTGTACATACAACCATGAAATCAGAAATATCAACTTTCTCAAGTCATATCGTATGAAACGTAATCACAGTCTTCTCATGTTGCTGATATTTTCTCCAACACTGCTTTCCAAAAGATTAGCTGTTGAGACAAACCAACATGGACCAAAACCACTATCATTTGAATGGCCTCCTTAACTTTGAAATCTGTAAAATATTAAATATAAATAATTTATAACATACCACTAAAAACCCAATACTGTTGATCACTCTCAAAGAGGGAACTTGAATTGCAAGTTAAATCTTTACATCATGACTAAGTAAAAAGCATGCAAAGATGGACAAGTAAATTTCAGGGTCAAAGGCTGGTCACATTGTAAATGTTGGTCAACACTGATTGTTGCACTGAATATACATGTATCTCATTTTAATTTACAATTGTGTAGATCAGAGTAGTTTAATCCATATAAAGATAAATGAGTTTAATCTGTTTATAAAGAGGTCAACCATAAATAAGATCAAGGTAAACCCAAGTGACGGTCATGTCATCCTGCCTTGGGAACTAGATGAGACAAGCATATAAGATCATAATTAAATAAAGGAGACAAGTATCGGTACAAAATCTGAAGGTTAAATGACAAGGTAAGGATTGGATGGCAGAATTTTAAAAACCTGATATGATCTTGACATGTGTGTTAGTAAACTACAAGAAGATGATCAGAAACAGTTCCTTCCAAAAGAGATTGAAGTTTTCAATTATTTAAAAACAACCTCTGATGCGATATTTTTCTTTTTTCAGTCACTGTTTACCTAACATTTGTTTTTTATCATTAAAGTCAACGCAATATAAACAATTATTTTTATATCTATTTGGTTTATAACGTGACATCACAGTCATAAGGTTTGATTATTCATGATTACGATACTTTATTCGCTCAAGCAGCCACGGGTAGGAGAGAGCTGTAGGCGGACTCCAACCATGGCTTGAGACAATGTGATGGACACATACACAACATTCACTTAAACAAGATCTTTCTTTTCATCCAACCGCATATATATTTCTCATCATAAAAATTGTGTATTCTTTCATTCATTACCCATAGAATAACATCTGAATCCAATCATACAAAATGAAAATGACTTGTCAGCTCACTGTGATTATAACACCTACGTTATATCCTTATACACATGTCTATTAAATTAACAGAATCATTTCATTGTAATATAAAACTCACCTTACAGGGGAGGTTCTTGGGAGGGCTCCAACACAGGTATCACATGAAATGCAGAAATTGGCAGTCCAGAAAATATATCTGAGCAGTGTTCTTTTTTGTGAAACAAGGCATTCTGTAAACATGGTAAACATAATTATAATAAATTTTAGAAAAAAAAATTTAAAAACAATTCTTTTAAATCTAGATATTAATATTAACCTTTGTTAAAGGTGTCAGTATTTTAACTGAATGGTATTTATTTCCTGAAACTGGCCCAATAAAACTTTTTTCTTTGAGACTTTATAAGAATTTTAATAGAGTTTTGCTTCAATCTCGAGAACATCAATAAATGTGAATTTCAATTTGAATTTGATAATTGTTTGTTATCTTCATATTTCATTGAAAGTCACTTTTTTTCTTTAAGCATTTTAACCTTAATGTGTCAAACTATTGGATTTCTCGATTTTTTTTTATTGGTACCATATTATCAGGATAGTCAGGATAGAAATAACAAGGTTTATCTGTACCATTAAAATGCAGGTCCTCAAAAAAAAAAAATAAATAAATAAATAGTAAAAATAATAATAACCTTTGAGATAAAGTGGTGGCTATATGTACATTCATTAGTTTTTTTTTTTTTTTTGTTTTTTTTTCAATTTTTATAGAAAAGTCTTAGAGGATTCTACAAGAATAAATTCAATATTATGATATTTATGGATCAATACCAAGATTTACCTCCCCCCCCCCTCCCCCCAGCACCTTATGTCTTCCTTACAAGTGCAACCAACAACGTATGTCTGATTGAGCATATGAAAAACTTTCATAAAATGACCATTTAATAAAAAATAAATATGCTTGGTAGCATTTGATTCAGCATGCTCAATGGTAACTTAAGATCAGGTAAGATCCCCTTATTGCTCCCTATTTGATGAAATCAATGCAGTTGCAGAAATTCAATTTTCAATCTTAACCATTTCAACTAGAAAATAATACTTTATGCAATTTTCTTATAAAAAAAATAATTATTTTTCAATTTTGCTGCACTCTTCATTTGATAAACAATTTACATATCAAGCAAAAACCAAATTAAGTTGACATCCTTAAAAATTTTTATCATTTGATTTATACTTTTCCCCATGAAAAACTTATATGTATACTGCACTAATCTGCAAATTAGAATGACCAAGTCCAAAATGATGGTTTGTATACATAGTACAAACTTATGTGAATATTATTTATATAACTGTGAATAATTAATAATATATATATATATACATGTATATTGCATCCCTTTTTACAAAAAGTAAAACAAAAAAGCAATAAAATTTGAATATAAAAATTTTGATTTACAAATAACACAACTGATTTACCATATATGTGTACTACGTAGAGCCACTTCACTTAGCTGTCATTGGACATTTAACTTGGTGTGTCTGAGGCTCAATGAAGGATCTTACACAATAAATCGCTCATTCATGAAAACAAAATTTAGTTATTTACTCTACTCATAATATTTGAAACCGTGTTTTTGAATGAACTATATTTTGATACAATGACGAATACTTTTAGTATTTTGAAACATAGTAACATTTATTACAGTAACCTTAAATATTACCCGCTACCAAATTGCGGTCTGCAAGAAACACGTGGAAATTCTCGGATCCTTCGTATAACGTTTAACCTTTTTAAAATTGATGTGCATCAGATCGCAGGCGTTGTTATACTCAGAATGTATTACTGATAGTAGGAGTTAAATTATATATCTGAGAGAAGGCTCATAATTCACAATAAAGACAAAAAATCTACCTACCAGCTCCTACTTTCAGTTTAGCCGAATATCGCATGACAGACCTCAGATATAAACTACGCAGAGTGAATGTAGTTCTTAATTTTCGTGCAATATTTTTTCAATATTATATGACATTGTCCTACATCTGTAGGATTAATATGCTTATTTAATAAAAAGTAATTCATAACCTTACCTGCAAAAGAAATAACAGACGTTAACTTCAGTCGTAACTGCTAAAACTGGGCGCGTATTAATTTATCTGGTGCATTGTAAAATCAAAGACGGAGCATTCTCTGATGTGACGTAAACATCGATGTTACTCTTATGATAAATAATATTAAACATTTCGATCGATACATTCTAATAGCTGGAGATGTTTTACGAGATGTCTCTCTATTTGTTTTGTGTAATTGGGGTACTAGAGACACCAGATTACAGAAATAGTCAGTAGGTTTCAATACCGGAATGGCAGCCCACAGATTTCGCATGGCGGACATGCCTAGTTGATGAAAAACAGACAGATATGCAAAAAGTACGCACAGAGTTGCTAGGAACGAAACAAATAGTTGTACCCATGACGTTCAACTATCTGCACATATACAACAAATGTCGTGTTATTGTTTTGTTAGACCTGTAGCTGTGCAGTCCTGCAAGTGTAAAATGCACATTATTGCTGCAAGACACTGCAAGTGACAACCAAACTGCATACATGTCAAGACAGCTTTCACATGGAAGATGTCATAGGTCTGTTTTCAAGAGTAAGCAAGAAGTATTTATTAAGATATAGAGATTTTTATTTCATACGAGTTTCACTTGGATGAACACAAAACCAAACCCTTAAGCATAATTATGCAACCCACAATGATTTATCAGTGACACTTCTTTTCTAACGTTAAATCACAAATTATGAGTCTGTGTAAAAAGGAAATTTGGACTTCGACGTATTTGGTACATCAATAGAAAGCATTGTAAGTATTCATTAATTTATCATAGATAATACATTTTTACATTTTTTTTATGAAATTGTGTGATATCTACTAATTTTTATTTGTGATGGGAGGCTCATTTTCAGCAGCTTACCTGATGCAAATTGAATGGACGTCAACGTTCTAATTTTAAAACTGATTATATTCAGTTCTTTCAATTTGTTGTTGCTATTGTCCACAAAATAGATAAGATGCATATTGGCGTCAACAGCAAATGTCTGAATAATGGAGGAGGGGACTGTTATAATAGGATACAAGCCTCGTCTACCGTTGACGAAATGCACTTCATACATCGAAAACGCCGTTGAATTGTGCAAGATAAAGCCTTTCTCATGGAACCAGGAGCGATCTGGTGGAAAAAAAATGTACAAAACTATTATCCAATATAACTTAAACAAATTATTTATACATTTTTGAAAAAATCGAAAACATCTTTGAATTTTTCATTATATATCATTTTATAAATTAATTGCAAACAATGATGAATTAAAAAGAAGTTGACGTTAGGTAATTTTCTACCCTTGTTGTCTGCAGTCTGTCTCTCAATATGGTTACTCAATATATGTTTAGAAAATTAGACATGCATTTACAATAAATCTGAGTTGATCTTTACGTCGCGGGTTCGAATCCTACTGTGGGACGTGGAGACCGGTCGTTCGGATGAGACCGTATAAACCGAGGTCCCGTGTCGCAGTAGGTGCTGGCACGAAAAAGACCCCTCACTGTTCAATGACCCTAAGTGCCGAGCAAAGGTCAAAATATGTTGCTTTCCACCGGCATGTGGTGGCGTCTCCATGAGTGAAAAATTCTCGAAAGGGATGTTAAACAAACAAACAAACAAACAAAACAATAAATTTGGTACGAAAAATTCCCTGGTCCAAGAAAAAACTATAAGATTTTGAGAGAGGGTCTTGAAAAAGATGGGGATGTTATCTAGAGTTAATTTTGCTTTTCTATCATTTACTTAGAGAAAACACAATAAGAGACAAGGTTTTGTGGACCTGGAAACTAGGTGAACTACGTTTCCAAGATCCCTACATGAAGAATTTTAATTTTAAAAAATCTTATCTCAGCACCCTCTAGACTGAAATAAGAGTCATATTTTACATCTCATTGTGCATGACAATTAACGCTAAATAACTGAACAAAAATGTGTTGATTCTTTAATGTTAAATAAGGCATAGCAAACCCGTGCACGTCATTCCATCTGAAGATATCAAGTAACCCTCGGCACAGAGGCATTTAGCTCCCTCTGGAGTGTTTACACAGATGTGTTGACAACTTCTAGAAGTGCAAGGGTCTGTATAATAAAAGAAAACTATATAAACTATGTAACGACAATTTATATTTAAAACCCTCTGGCAAATGCAGTTTATAGCGGTGTGAATTGTTGTGTGTGTGTGTGTATATATATATATATATATATATATATATATATATATATATATATATATATATATATATATATATATATATTATATTTATATTTATATTATATATATATATATATATATATATATATATATATATATATATATATATATATATATATATGGTAACATGTACAAGCATTTTGTTTGACTGAGAACAAAATTGGAAACATTCTAAATAATATGCTTTTCAAAATCCCTGACTTCTTAAAAAGATCTTCAAAATTCCTGCACATTATTTTGAGCTTACAACTAAAAATAAAACATTTTTGAATTTATCACTAAAGCATGCGCCTCGCTCGATGAATATCTTTTCTAGAATCTACATTATCGAACTCGTCCCAAAATAGTTTAAACATTCCCGATTATGTGTCAAGTTTATCAAAATGTTTATTGTTTAAGACTTTACATTCCTTACCGATGTATTCCTTGGAGGTTTCTGCATCATAAACATGTACTGCATATGGCTGTGCTGTATTCATCCTTAGACTGTAAAGCTGTGTTCCTGATGCTGCATCTACTCCAAACATGGCTCTAGCTCCAGAGCTTACAACATGCAACATTCCCTGTAAAATGATATACCAAGAGTATGAATATTACCAGAAATGAAGATATTTAAATGAAATTAGGTTCGATAAGCAGATTAAGACAGTTACACAGTTTTTTGTTATGCCCCCGGATCGAAAGATCCCGGGGGTATATTGTTTATGTCCTGTCTGTCTGTTTGTCTGTTTGTACGTTTATCTGTTTGTTTATCTGTTTGTCTGTTTGTCTGTCTGTCTGTTGTCAACTTTAACCTTGCCAATAACTTTTGATTGGTTGGAGCTATGACTTTCATATTTCACATGTGTATTCCTTGTGACAAGACCTTTCTTTGGGTAACATCATATTTGACCTTTTGACCTTGGAGTTTGACCCACTTTTGCAAAATTTTATGAGACTTTAACCTTGGCCATAATATCTGAACAGTTGGTGCTTAGGGTTTCAAACTTCACTTGTGTATTCTCTGTGACAAGGCCTTCCTTTGGATACCAACAACTTTGACCTTCTGACCTTGATCTTGGAGTTTGACCTACTTTTGAAAAACTTTAACCTTGGCCATAACTTTTGAACAGTTGGTGCTTGGGGTTTCAAACTTCACAAGTGTATTCCTTGTGACAAGACCTTCCTCAGGATATCAACCAATTTGACCCTTTGACCTTGACCTAGGAGTTTGACCTACTCTTGAAAAACTTTAACCTTGGCCATAAATTTTGAATGGTTGGTGCTAGGCCTTTCATACTTCACATATGTAATCCTTGTGACATCACCTTCCTTTGAATACCAACCACTATGACCCTTGACCTTGACATAGGAGTTTGACCTACTTTTGAAAAGCTTTAACCTTGCCATAATTTTTGAACAGTTGGTGCTAGGGCTTTCATACTTCACATATGTAATCCTTGTGACAAGACCTTCCTTTGGATACCAACCACTTTGACCCTTTGAACTTGACATTGGAGTTTGACCTACTTTCGAAAAACTTTAACCTTGGCCATAACTTTTGAATGGTTGGTGCTAGGGATTTCATACTTCACATATGGAATCCTTGTGACAAGACCTTCCTTTGGATACCAACCACTTTGACCTTTTTACCTTGACATAGGAGTTTGACCTACTTAAACCTTCGCCATAACTTTTGAACAGTTGCAGCTAGGGCTTTCAAATTTAATTTTTTTATCTTTTGGCCTGGATTTTGACTTGCATTTGAGAAACTTTAACCTTTGCCATAAGCTGCCATACGGAGGCATCAGTGTTTCACAAACACATCTTGGTTTTTTTTTTTTTTTTTTTTTTTTTTTTTTTTTTTTTGTCAATTTTTACTAATTCCATGACAAAAAAAATTATCTTTTTATGAAGTGTGGGTAAAGACATGTTCGTATTTTAGTGTATTTAAAATTAAAAGCATTTGACTGAGCTATAGTGTATTATTTTATATTATCTCCTCTCTCTCTCTCTCTCTCTCTCTCTCTCTCTCTCTCTTTCTCTCTGGAGAGGAAAAGAGAGAGAAAAAAACCAGCGTAATACCGAGGACGGTCGTCTGTATCTCTCTACTTGCTTTCTATTTTTTTTCCATAGGAGTAGTCATTTCTTCTACCACAAAGCAATATCAAAGGTTTTATCTTGGACCATTCCAGTTTAACTTTGTGTCAATAAAGCGTTAAGCAGTTGCATCATTATATACTAAAAGTGACCATTAGTTCATATTTAAAGAAAGATAAACTGAACACAAATTTGACTGGGTTGCGAGGTGACAACATAAATAAAAAAAGGACTGTACAGGCAGAAAATCATTGAATTAAGAGTTCGTTCGATTCCTCTTTTCTTTTTGTCTACAATTATAAGGCAAAACTGAACATATTACCTTTTTATATCAGAAATGGAATTTTAAGTTAACAGTTTGTTTGTTTGTTTGTTTGTGTTAAATTTTCCTCTGAAGAATTTTTCACTCATATGGAGAGGCCACCACTTGCCGGTGGAGGGCTGGAAATTTAGACCTATACCCGGCACTCAGGGACATTGAGCAGTGAGGGATCTATTTCGTGCCAGCACTTACTGCGGTCTATGGTCTCATCCGAAGGACCGGTCCCCACCTTAAGTTATTAGTTTGTTTGTTTGTTTGTATGTTGTTTAACGTCCCTCTCGAGAATTTTTCACTCATATGGAGACGCCACCACTTGCCGATGGAGAGCTGCAAATTTTGTCCTACACTCGGCACTTACGGCCATTGAGCAGTGAAGGATCATTTTCGTGCCAGCACCTACTGCGACACGGGACCTCGGTTTATACGGTCTCATCCGAAGGACCGGTCTCCACGTCCCACAGTGGGATTCGAACCCGCGACGTAAGGATAAACTCCGACTCTAGAGCAGACGCTCTAACGACTGTGCCACGCGGCCTTAAGTTATTAGTTAGTATATCTCTTAAATTTGATCTTCTCGAAAATTTCAACATCATAATATTTATCATGCATTTGACTTTAGAATGTCAGTCAATAAAATCGGTGAGGTAAAATTTTCCATGAGATCTGCTATTTAGTAATATACCGGTATATTCTATTATATTTATTTAGTATTTAAATATTCTACATTGACCATGATCCTGTTAATGTTTAAGCTAAATGATTACTCAACAGTTTGCTGAGATGGAAATAAACCAAAATGTTTCCTTTTGTGCATGTATTCTAGAAAAGTCTGTTACCTCCAACATGATGGCTTCTGTTAATGCAAAATCCATTACGGAAGCCGAATTTAAAGATCAGTGGCAAGCAGAAGCAAGATGAATCGTATTTGATATTACAATTGATTACTGTCCACTTACTTCAGATAAAAAAAATTTAAATAAAGGGATAATGAATGTGTATTCCAGTGGCATACGGATTTGGGCCACTAGTTTGACGAGATTGTTCACTCTCTACGATCGACTCATACATTCATTGTCTGAGAGAGGAACGAACGACAACTCTGCATAGGAGATTGGAGATTGTTGAGACGTTCTGATGTGAATTTAAGACCCCGTTTCTTTTCTTTTCTGCAAGTACTCAACATTCGTCAATTGAATATCCGATATAAAATATGTTTTTGTACGTTCTGTATGAACATTATATACGAAGTCAATTTAACTATTAAAACAGATGTTTATATACTTGGCGGATAAAGTGGAACCCAAAGTGAACACAAAAGTAACTGGAACTGTTGATTAACAAGCAAACCTACTCAATTACCTCATAAAAATGTAATCCAGTCGCAGGAACATTGTTGCTACGTCGCAGTACTTTTCTGTTTAATCCGTAATAGTCGCTGACCTCGACAGTGTGTCTGCCATAGTCTGCCCAGTACAGCAAGCTATTGATAACATCAACAGAAAGGGACAGAACTCGTTTCAATCCTGTGTGCACTATTACAGTCCTATTATCTCCATTCATGGAGGCCTTTTCAATGCGTGGATTCACATCATTATCGGAAAAGAACATCAGTCTGTTGGAATGATTGACAAGGTCGCAGAAAAACATAAAAGAATCATTTTTACCTGTACATAAATACTGCAATATAAAATGACAGAAAATTCAAACAAGAAAAAAAGGTCAAAATAAGACACTGAGAATTTTGAGAAAATTATAGTGTAGCTTGAGAAACAATCTTCATGTACCTTTGGAGTTTATATACACTTCTTTATTTTCAGAAGGACTACTATTGACATATTTTTTGTCTTTTAAATAAAATTATTTGTACTGTCTTCCAATTTTGCAAGGACATTTTTCATCCTTTGTAAAAGAAATCTAGATTATGAGATATAAGCGTGAGTATTTAAGTATTACCCAGCCTCGGGATCTAGTGCCAATCCTTCTGGTTGTTTCAAATTGTTGTGGATAATCAATTTATATATCGTTGTATTGTCGAGATATGCTGGTTTCATGGCTATCCAATTAAGCAAGGAATCGCACCAGTATAAATTTTTTGAAACATAGTCAAATGCAATCTGGGCATTTCCGATAGACCTCCCTCTGTATACAACTGAAATAGGAATGGTTTCATTCTGCCAGATGGTAAAGTTTTGGAATGCGTAAATTGAATATCCAATGGCTGCAAAAACGATCGTCCTCTCTGGATCTGACGATATGCTAATGATCTGAGCGCCTGAAGGATTTAAAAACATTGACACATTTCCGAAGTGACTGGCGGGATTTCTAGGGATTTCCGTGATGGAGGTTAGCGAAGCAGGATTCCACATTCCCAATATCAGACCCTTATCATCAGGAAGACCTTGAATTATATTAATTTTAAATTAAATTATATTTTATTTCATTTCCAACTTTGTTACCTGGCATGTGGAAGTCTTTATTTCAATTAATTTTCTTTTCTTTTTCAGTGAAAATAAATTACAGATGGGGTTTATAATATACGTACAATTGATATGTAATGACTGCAACAGGCAACTTGTTTGCAAGTTTAATCATTCTGAATTCACCATGAAAACTATATTCTGTGTACATTTTTTTCCTTTATAATATTTGAGGTGGGGTATCTAAACAACACTGTACAGCAATTAGGGAACGCCATTTTTGTGCTATAATATCAGTCTTGTAGAGTAGGCTTTCCCCTCTAAAATCACCCCTCCGAAAAACTGGATCAAGAGCAGGATTTCTCACCGGAAATGGGCTCTAGAGTAGGATTTTTCCCACGAAAAAATGACTCTTGGGTAGAATTCCCCCTACGGAAATCCCACATAAGATTCAACTTTCCGGGGGGGGGGGGTTCTACTCCGTGTAATAGTTATGGAGTGCGATTTCCGCCGGAGCCAATCTCCCCGATAAAATATTATACATGTGCTTATATCTGAGGGGTGGAGAGGGGCGATACATTGTCACGAGTGTTCCTTTAATTTTCCAACAGGCAGACAATTTTAAAGAAACTTCAAAAAAATATGAACAAAAAGTCTAGTTGTGCATTCAACATTTAAAATTTTCAAAATGCAACCAGTTCTATTGAATCACACGAACTATGAAAATTGAAAATCTTTATTCTATTTTCTCTCAGTAATTGCCTAACCAATTCTTTTAAAACATTAGGTTTTATTCTTTGCATTTGGTCAAACTGGTTTCTGAAAGAAAAAAAAGTACAATGTTATCTTTTGCACAAAATATTGTCTATATGATTCTAGCATTTATAAAATAGGAAAAATCCTACTCTGATATAGAAAGAGGGGGAAATTTGGCTCTAGTGTGAGATTGCCCCTAAAGGGGAAGTCCTACTCTAGAGTACAGATTCGGGGGGGGGGGTGCTGTGGGGGAAATCCTCCTATACAAAACGGGAGATAATTTCATAATGCTTTAAATACTTTAAACATTGTACCAAACTAAAATTTAATTAGAACACATTTTTTGTCTTAATCAATTAAGGTTCATAAACCCTCTGCTTACTCATATAAAATGTTGCATTTCCAAAAGAAACTTGATTGTATGTTGTTTTACATGTACGTCTCACTCGAGAATTTTTTACTCATATAGAGCCAAATACCAGTTACACCAGTGAAGGGCTTCAAATTTAGACCTGCACTTTTTACCTAGGACCATTGAGAAATAAGGGTTCCCTATCGTGCAAACGCCCACAGTGACACGGGACTTCGGTTTTTGAGGTCTCATCCGAAAGACCTGTAACTTTTACTTCTTGGCGAAGGAACAGTCACTACCTCTGTTTGTGTCTCAGATTGGATGCAGAGCAGCGAATCGAACCTGGGCCTCCCTTATTATAATAAAGAAGGCAAAAAAGGGTGGATCTTCAAAACTACATACATATCACCACTTTTCACATTGGTAGTATTTGACCATTTGTGCCTCCATCCTTATACATCAGTCGCAAACTGCATGTAGGTAGGGGTCTTTAATGATCGTATTTTGTCTAATTGAGACTATTGAGTAATATAAACATTTGAAAATTTTGAATGGCAACCAGTATTCTAGATTAAGAAAGCCAATTGGTATCAACATAAGTTGAGAAAATGAAAGGGCGTTATATCGAAAAGTAAAAGGGCGTAATACTGAAAAAGCGTAAAAACGCAGAATAATAAGGCATTATAACGCCAAAATAGGAGAAATAATAAAAAGGACATTTTGACCCTTTTCAAAAGACGTATTTACGGGAAGAAGAACAAGCTGTATTACGCTTATTATAAGGCGATCGAAAGAAAAAAAAAGTGTTATTAAGACTTCTGAAAATGAGTATAATAATAGGAAATGGAAGGGCATTATAACACAAAGTGAAAAGACTTTATTACACCTTTTTAAAAGCGTTATTATACCTTTGAAAGAACGTTATTACGCTTATTGAAACTAGTGTTATCACGATAGTTGTACATAGGAGTAATAAAGCGAAGTGGAAAGGCGTCAATTATACAGGAATCAAAGCCATCATTATTCATGCAATGCATGTAATATTTTAAAACACTTTTCTGTGCTTCTCCTCGCATAACTATTATGAACCAACCCTCTCACAACAATTGTGAAAATTATGACCCTGGGGTCCAAGATTAAGGCCCAAGCAGGGGATAAGCTGGTCAAGTATTGAAAAAGTTCATATTTGAAAATCTTTTTTTTTTCTTTTCTCTTACATGACAAACAGGCAAACTTTTTGCATGAGTACAATAAGTAATGACCCTTCAATTCCATCAAAATTGATAAATCCATTTTGATGGAATGCATTAGACACATGTTAGATTAGGACTAAAGTTAGTAACATATTGTCATTGAAATTAAATTATACCTTTAAAAATCTTTCTCCCTGGAAATCTGGTTGTAAATTGTTTGAAGTATTATAATGAATAATTAATCTACCATACTTGTGAAATCCATTCCCCATGGATCCAATAAGATATGAGTCCTTCACCTAACGCCTTTTGAACTGTGTTATGAAGCCTTTTCGAAAGATGTTATAATGCCTTTCCATTTCACGTTACATGTATTACGCTTTTTCAAAAAAAAAAAAAAAAAAAAAAAAAAAAAAAACTTGATAATGCCTTTTCACTTCGCGTTATAAAACCTTTGTGTTTTTACGCTTCTTTTTTTTTTTTTTACTTTGTGTTATTACGTCTGTTAGAAAGGCGTAGTAACACCCCTTCACTTTGCATTATTGCGCTTTTTGAAAGACATAATCCCTTTTTTTCTTACATTACGCTTTAAAGTGTTATAACACTTTTTAAAGTCGCGTTATTACGCTTATTATTACCCACATTACTTTGCATTATAATGTCTTTTAATTTTTTTTCTCCTAGTTTAATCCTTAAGGGATTGCAAACTTGAGGTTTGAACTGCAAATAGTGAATTGTTAGTTACGTTCTTAAATCCGATTGCCTGGTTGAAGAACTTGCTGAAGGAAAGGGTATTGAAAAGAATAATAAATGTTTAAAAAAAACAAACACTTTTTTAATCTTTATTTTTTGTATCAATTTTCTATCTCAATCCAATATATTCTGTAAAAACGTCTGAATTTTAAATGTATTTTGAAAAGACTTTAGCTCTCAGACGAATGACGTTTGCTTTTGAAGCTTTGTATTTGTAAAATGTACATATGCATAAATAACTACATTTAAACAAGATAAACTTAAGATGTGTAAAACCTCCTTTTCTTAACTCAGGACTCATTAAGTTGGTTTGAAAATATGTAGTAAAGTTAAAAAGGAAAATATTCTAAAATATGCTAAGGTTTTTCAATCACATGTCACGCCACAGACACTCACAAATATTTTCTTCACAACTCTGTAGCAAATTCTTGTAAGGCAAAAGGTTTTTAGGCCTTTAATATAAATCGATGTCAATAATCTATTGTGCTTTAAATTCAACATTGCCGTGGCCAACAATATCAGAAACCTTGAATTGCATGTTTATTGTATTTGTACCTAGTAAATTATTGTAATAGTACCTCATATATGTAGTGCATTTTCTAACCTTGAACGTGTGCCCATATCATGACAAACATTCTTTCAAAATAAAAAGGTGTATTTCCGCATGTTATCTTAAAATCAAGGAAATATTTAGATCCAATTTGAAAATGAGGTTAATTTAATGCGTAAATAATTTTTTTATATTGAGCTATACAAAATATATATAATTCAATAACATGTTCAGAGGCACTTAGGAAAAAATACAATTATGATCATAAAAAATTTAAGGTCAGACGACACGTTCCTCAATACTATATATTTTTCCCCAAGAATTTGTCATTTAAGTATTGCTACTGAAACAAGTTTCAGTAGCAAGAACCATATTCGATTGGATTCTCGCTATATCCGAGGGCCCCTATATAAAGTCGCAGACTTGGTCACTGTTCAGAGTAATCAATCGTCACAGGTGTAGAAAGACGTATGCTATACAGCACTTGGTAGCGACAAAATATAAGTATGTACCTATTCTAATGCAGGAGAGAAAGATACCAAAGAAACGTACAACAGTTGCACAGGTCAGTGCAGTATACAGTACCAACCAGACCCAACCTGATACAAAGCAGTCCCAGAGCAGTTCCGGGGACTGCTTTCTGGGACTGCTAAAGCAGTCCCACAGCGGTCCCAGAGCAGTCCCACAGCGGTCCCAGAGCAGTCCCATAGCAGTCCCACGCTGTCCAAGCGGTCCCAGAAAGCAGTCCCATCAGTCCCAGAAAGCAATCCCAGCAGTCCTAGTGGGCGGGGTTTATTAATTTAATGGGTGGAGCTTACTCAGAATGAGATTACCAATAAACAATGTAACTATAAAAGGCTGTTGAAATTGATGATCATTTTTTTTCTGAGTAGTATCAACAACTATTTACAATTCTTACGTTACAGTCATTTCTGAACTGTTAAGAAAATTACAGTACTCGTGTAGAAACAAATAATAATTATTGAACGAAGAAGATGTTCACACCTATTAAAACATGAATATTTAAATACAACTATTTGGTATATTTATTTTTCACCAAAATAAATCAGTTTCTTTTTTTTTTCCTGTTATTGATATTGGTTTTCATATTTATTTTGTATATAGAAAATTAAACTTGAGTTGTTTATTTTCTACCAGAATTAGCTTTAAAAAGATCTTATACTAGATGAAATCCCGCGCAAGCGCGGGGAATTAAATTTATACCACTAACGACAGGAAATATATTGTAGTATTACTGACAGCCTACAGGCTTATAGCAGGAAGAAATACTTTATTCAAAATCCCGCATGAAGATGTACGTCTCCACCGCCCCCTCCCCCTTAATCCCCCTTTCTGTAAAAAACTTAAAAAATAACAATTTCATTAATTGACGTTTATTGTGAAACCTGTTATACTTTGTAATGGATATTGTACTTCAGATGCTCTTATTTCATTTCCGTCAAGGATAAAAGCAACGAATATGCACATTTTACTGAGTGGGGTACTTGAGTCTTAGTTTATAAATATGTATGTACCTTATTGATATGTAAAAATGTACTTTAGTTTTTTTACGTATCAATAAGGTACATACGTATTTATAAACCAAGACCCAAGTGCAGGGTCTGTGTAAAAATTAGCTTTTAATGTCCTATGAATAGACCGAGTACTTGATACAAAAGACTGTATTCAGAAGAAAACTAAAATGTATTGATCAAAGCACAAAATTTTACACAGCTTTAATTGTATTTGAACAATGCCTTGGTCATTAATTTTCTCATTTCATGTAAGCAAGTTTATTACGAAGTACAGCAAATTTTAAAGATGATTTTATTAGAAAAACCTACTACATACACGTAATAGTCTTTCGATATATAAATATATTCAAAACTTATAGTGTTGTCAATGAATTACCATTATTTCAATGGCCATTCATACAAAAGCTTTTTTTAAATGATCGCCTCTTCTTTCTTTTTAACATCGGGCTCGATGCTATATGATGTTCTAGAAGCTTCCGTCAATATTAAGATCGGTGAATGACGAAATTAATTTAATTGCACATTTCCCTTTTTAATCGGTTATCACAACTTATTTCTTTTATATCATTTAAATCAAGTTTCGATTAAATAATTCAGTGATGACGTTTTATGAAATAAATTAATTATTGCTTGTTGTCAGTTTCATTAAAAACTGCCAGTATCTTAGATCCGCCAACCGGAAATGCCACCGTACTCATGTTTTTGCTATTTCATGGCTGTTTATAGAAAATAAAAGTAGACTTTTAATTTAATGTACGATACTTACTATGCGAGTGAAATCTAAATATAGTTTACGGACATCATCTTGTATATAGTGTATTGTAAGAGGAGTAAGTAAGAGCTCCGGTGCACCCGTTTCGGAGTTTATTTGCAAAATTTATTAATTTATAAGTATAGATTTATAGAGCAAGGCCGATTCCCATACTATACTCTGAATGCTTTTTTCTTTAGTACTGGCACTTTTGAAAAATTCTTTGTGAAATATTGCCGAGTATTATATTTCAGTCATGATTTTTTTCAATGAAACAATTTAATTATCATTAAATTCTCAGTTTTAGGTATTTTGTTATATAAATGTTCGAGTGTACATCTGTAAATCACGCGAATGGAACCCTCAGATTATATTCAAAATTATTTAATCCCGAAATAAATTTATACACAATTATTGAAACAAAGATTTTTTTTGCAGTACATAGATTGAAATTAGTGTCATTGTTGACCAGCGTGTTCAGTGATGTGTAACACTGATACCCAAATAACATCAGTTGACTATCTACTTATTATGCCCAAAGGCGATTGAAACCACAGGTGTTGACATCATTTTATACAATTGTATTGCTTTTTATTAATCGGTCAGATAAACACAAACAAAACAAATAATAAATAAGTCACGATTCCCGATATTTTCAAATGTTTATTTTTTATATATATATAAATGTACTCTTTTAATGACTTGTTAATAAATTACAAGAGGCCCATGGGCCACATCGCTCACCTGAGTAACTTTGGCCATGCTGTTCTTTACCAGATTTCCCCCTTTTAATATACCTATTGTGGCCCCGTCCTAACCACGGGGGTCAAAATTTGAACAATTTAGAATCTACACTACCTCAGGATGCTTCCAAATATGTCTCAGCTTTATTGGTCCAGTGGTTCTTGAAAAGAAGATTTTTAAAGATTTTTCTTTAAGTTATATATTTCAATGTAAAACTTGGATTCCCTATTGTGTCCCGCTCTACCCCTGGGGGTCAAGATTTGAACAATTTATAATCTACACTACCCCAGGATGCTTCCATATAAGTTTCAGTATTTCTGGCCCAGTGGTTCTTGAGTAGAAGATTTTTAAAGATTTTTCCTATATATTTCAATGTAAAACTTGGATTCCCTATTGTGGCCCCGCCCTACCCCCGGGGGTCATGATTTGAACAATTTAGATTCTACACTGCCCCAGGATGCTTCCACATAAGTTTCAGTATTTCTGGCCCAGTGGTTCTTGAGAAGAAGATTTTTTAAGATTTTTCCTATATATTTCAATGTAAAACTTGGATTCCCTATTGTGGCCCCGCCCTACCCCCGGGGGTCATGATTTGAACAATTTAAAATCTACACTATCCCAGGATGCTTCCATATAAGTTTCAGCTTTTCTGGTCCTGTGGTTCTTGAGAAGAAGATTTTTAAAAAATTTTCTTATGTATTTCAATGTAAAACTTGGATTCCCTATTGTGGCCCCGCCCTACCCCTGAGGGTCATGATTTGAACAATTTAGAATCTACACTACCCCAGGAGGCCTCCATATAAGTTTCAGTATTTCTTGCCCAGTGGTTCTTGAGAAGAAGATTTTTAAAGATTTTTCCTATATATTTCAATGTAAAAATTGGATTCCCTATTGTGGCCCCGCCCTACCCCCATGGATCATGATTTGAACAATTTAGATTCTACACTACCCCAGGATGCTTCCACATAAGTTTCAGTATTTCTGACCCAGTGGTTCTTGAGAAGAAGATTTTTTAATGACCCCACCCTATTTTTGTCTTTTCTTGATTATCTCCCCTTGTAAGGGGACTTGGCCCTTTATTTTAACAATTTACACTCCCCTTTACCCAAGGATACTTTGTACTAACATTGGTTAAAATTGACCCAGTGGTTCTTGAGAAGAAGATGAAAGTGTGAAAAGTTTACAGACGGACGGACAGACGGACGGACGGACAGACGGACAGATGACGGACAACGGGTGATCAGAAAAGCTCACTTGAGCTTTCAGCTCAGGTGAGCTAAAAAACTAATTCATAAATAAATTCCCCAATAATTGTTCACATTGATTATGTAACAGAAGAATGGTAGAATAATTTTATTTTATGGTCATTTAATAAATTATGAGGTCTTATTTGAGGGGGGGTAAAAAATAGCATGGAGTGTTCTATTTTAAGCATGGTATTAGCTTTTTCAATTAAGAAAAAAATCCAATACAGTACGTCCCTCTGAATATCTTACTGAAATGACAAGTTTTTTTTTTTTTTTAAATAGTGTTAATACAAATTTTGAATACATAATTTGACAGCATTTATTTAGTTTATTAAATAGGCCTAGATAATTTTTTTCCAAACACCTGTATTGACGTTTATTTCAAGGGATAAGAAATCATTCCCTGACTTCCTTTTTAACTTCTTTCATTTGTAAAACTAATTCTAGACTACAATTGTGTAAATTTACAGCCCCTGAAGACATTTAGTAATTACATGTTTAACTAAGAAATACTTTTTTTTTTTTTTTTTTTTTTTTTTAATTTTTTATCTTAAACACCTCTCTGCAAAAAGTAAACAAAACAACAACAGGGAGTTGCAAATTCAGAATACACAAGGGGCGGAGCTATCATGTCACTCAGAACCTTTTTCACGCATGAGTGAACAAAGCAGTCCCAGGGACAGCTGGGACTGCTGGGTCTGCTTTCTTTAGCAGTCTCAGAGCAGTCCCATAGCGGTCCCAGAGCAGTCTCAGCGGTCCCAAAGCAGTCCCAGGGACTGCTTTCTGGGACTGCTTAGGTGTCAGGTTGGGTCTGGTTGGTACTGTATAAACGAACTCTTGTAAATACACGTTACTTCAATAAAAAGTAAACAAAGGTAATACACGATAACCAGCACGAACACGGGTCGCCATTCCACGCCGATACCCGTGACAATAAAGCAGTCAGGTGTAACGAATGCGAAGAGGATACCCTGGTGCTGATATCGTAGATAGTAATATCGAAAATGGCGTATGCCTATTTACGAGTCGTGTTCAGCTTTAAGACACGCTTTATTCGAACAACACGCTCTTCTGGAGATGGAAAACAACTATGTTCTCAACAGGTGTAATAACCTTGAAATACATGCCATGTTTGTAAACATATATTCCTACGTACAACGTATACATCAGCCAAACAATTGTAAAACCAAAGCCAGAATATTTTTAAAGCTTACGTAAATTTGGAAATAGTTTACAGTCTTTTACATGTACATGAAAAGACGTTACTATTTATTATTAGAATATTTGGATCCAGCAGGCATATATTTGTATACAAGATTTCTTTTCCTTATTCGTTTCGTTCTTTCTAAATCTATATTCAAACTTCTTTTTAAAATTATAATTTCTGGTATTAAAAAAAACCCTCTGTTTTTAGAGGTCCGTGTTTGCTCTGCTCCCACTTTGTATTGTTTTAGTGGACTTTGAGCTTGAATACTGTTCGTTATCTCCATATTTCATAAACACAATGCAAATTTTTACATCACCTGATGTAGGGGTACTGTATTAAACAGTTCAGCAAGTACAACATCTTCCTTTTGTCATTCTTTCTCTCTCTCATATTTATTATCATTTGTCAATCGTAAATTAACTTTTTTTATTCCTTGATTAATTTTATCAACACACTTTGTTTGACAATTTCATCTAACAAACAGAAACTTTTTTAAAGAAGTAACTTCTCATGATAAAAAAAAAACCTTGTGAGAAGAAATATACATTCGATTAGTAAAGGAGTTAACAAAGTGGGTTTTTTTTTAATCTTTTATACATGTTAAAAGACTTTGATTAAAACTAATGATTTTTTACTTCATTTCAAATATATTATCGATCTTCATTACAAATATATAATATATTTGATATCATTAAATACAAATTTAAAAAGGGGACAACATCAAGGCAGCATTGAATGGTTAATAAATTGAAGAAATTTTGTTTTGTTAAATTGTAAATTTGTATTTAATTTCAGATTTAATTATAAATATAAAATCAATGTGTTTTGACTTACCAAAAGAAAAGTACACATTTGTTGCTGTGGTTATAAGACAAACTATCGCATGTAAAACAAACATAATTGTTTTATGAGAAACGAACATCCATTTAAATTAAAAAGCAATATATAACTGGATAATTGGGTAAAGTACAGTACTTTTTGTAAACACTGAATAAGGAAGTCACTTCTGTCCTGCTTCGTCAAATTTGAACAAATTTTTTTAGAAGGACTGTACATATACATGTATCACTTTCAAAGCAGCCTGTACCTGTATTTATTTACGTGCGTTATGAAAGATGATTTATAATGGTTTACTTAAATGTACCTACGTTAACATAAAATATTAAAGATTCAGTTTGATATTCATGATGATCAATTCATCATGGAACAAAAAAAAATTGATTTATCGACAAGAATCCATCCAGTCGTATCACCTTTGAAGAAGGGTTTCAAAACTGATTGTGTTGTTTTAAGTTCCAATCGTGTTTTGCTTTAATACCCATTCATTGTTGTTTCTTTTTCTTCGACAAGCCCCGGCAATTGAAGTGAAAGTCGCAAGTCTTTCGGATGAAAACTTAGAAAACGAGCCCCCTTGTCACGGTAGGTGTTAGCATTATAAAGGACCCTCACTACCAATAAAAGGTCTAAATTTGAAGCCCTTCATCGGTCTTTGGTGACGTCTATAGAGTGGAAAATTCTCAAATGGGACTTAAAACATCTCTCGCTGTGATAGAATTAATAGAGATTTCTTATATAATGATTGTTAAATGAGTTTACATCAGACAATTTTCATTTTTAATCTCAACCCTCTTATATTATTGTTTTTAACTTTGATTTGGTTACTTACATGTACATAAGAATTGATATTTTATATCATACACTGTCTTTCATTACGTGTTTATCAAAGATATAAATTTGAAATGATTGTAATTTAAGACAATTTTTATTTCACATTGTTACATATAAGTATCAAAGCAAAATTAATAAAAAAAATTCTCTAAATTACTTTTACATAATGGAGAAATGTGAATTTCTCGTAAAACTTTCTGTAGTTGATAAGTAAATTACACTCACAAAAATAAAGTTGTTAGTTATTTGTTTTTCTTCATCAGGTATCAGTTGGCGTTTAGAAAACTGATTAAGGAAAAGCTAAAAGCCCTACTGAAAAAAAAAACCTTTAGTTTCTGACTAATTCAGATATTCAATATAAAACATAACAAATGTTTAGTAACGATCCAAAAAATAATTAATATATTACAATCAATGTAAAATTTTAAAACAAATATTTGTCTGCTCATAAGTTCCTTGCTGTAGATGAGTAGCATAGTTTATACAGGATTCAGATGCATGTCCTTCATTGGTTCCACATATTCTGTAATGAACTGATCATCAGTGGCAATGTATTCAGCAGGTTCTTGCCCCTCTTCTCTATAACTTCCAGTCAAATGTCCACAAGGGTACAGATACCTGTCGTCAATTGGTTCCACATATTCTGTAATGAACTGGTCATCGATGGTTACGTATTCAGCAGTTTTTTGCCCCTCTTCTCTATTAATTCCAGTCAAATGTCCACGATTTCTGATTATCGAGTAATTGTGTTCCGTGTGCACCGGTGATGTCTGGTACGTATCGCTATAAAATCAAATAGATAACATCAGAGTTTGAATAGAAAAAATCTTTTGTAAGAAAGTGTTTTATTTGTTACATTTTTGAGACTTATGTGCCCGACATATGTGACATTTTCTGGGCGTATATAATTTCAACTCTGGATTCTAGCCCATCGGGTAAATTGTAGTTTGGTATCCATTGTAAACCCTATGGACGTATACACGAAAGATCTACAGGAATTAAGAGGTTTTCTTCTGACGTGACTTCAGACCCACCAAACTGATTATCATGGGCTTTCGTCCATCTCTGCGAAACTACTGTTTGAGTAAATGAGACAGGGTCTCATGGCCCTAGGGGTAGGGGGGAGCAACAATAGGGGGATCAAAGTCTTATATGGAATTGTGTAGGGAAAAATCTTTTAAAATCTTCACGGGAACAGTTAAGTGATATGCAAGATCTGTAGGTAGTACAGATTCACGTTTGCTCAAATTTCGGCACCCTGAGATAGGGTTAAACCACTGTAACGGATTGAAGTTTTTTTTAGGAATATTTATATGGAAAATTCTTCCAAAGAACAGCAGGGTTTACATACAATTTGTAAGCATCCTTATGTAGTGCAGATTCAAATTTGTAAAAATCCTGGCCCCCAGAAGGGAGGGATATATATATATATATATATATATATATATATATATATATATATATATATATATATATATATATATATATATATATATATATTTAGTTCAAAGATTGTTCAAGGTATGGACCCAGGGGCTAAGTTTGAACAAAATTTTGTATAATGTACGTTGATAAAGACGATTCTATGAACTAAGACGGGTCCACAGTTTTGCCTAAATATTGTCTATGGGAATAAAAAGGGAAAAAATCTTTTATAGAAATTCTTAAGGATAGTAGAACAAGGTGACCCAGATGAGCATTGTGATCCATGCGTCTCCTATTATAATCATGACCAAAATTGAGACGCAAACAGGGTTCAAAGTTTAACAAAGTTATAATAAACAACTTCAAATTAAAACATTACAATTACCGAGATGTATTTTTTCTTTTGAGGAAACACGCTATTGCAAGAGTTACAGGGAAAATTATTCCAGAGATGGCTGCAATTGATGATCCAATGTAGACATACATATTGTATATTTCAAAATCGTCTTCGCTATTGTGTTGTGAGGACGTGTTTCCTACGAAAAGAAATATAAGAAAATAAGATGGAAAAATTATTTATTTTTAAGAGGTATATTGTATATTCAAGTAGTTTATTTGTTACAATTTTATAAGTTTTATTTTAGTGTTAAGTGTTATTTTTAACATAATTTTTACAGTGTTTTTAAATTCCTAAAAAGACCATATTTCTTCTTTGAAGATATAATTTGTTTTCAAGAAGAAAGCATCTTAGCATTTCAATTTTAACAAAATTTAAGAATCAAAATATGGATCATTTCCGTATTTCTCGGACAATGCCTTACGTAAGCATAAATTTCTGGTGTTGTGGCTCCAGGTGCCCATATCTGTACAAAGTAAGCTCTCTGAAGTTGTCGGGGTATATCCATCATTACAAGAGAATTTGCAAGATTCAGCAGCTTTTTGTGTGCAACTTGATGATAACTTGACATGTTTTATAGCTGACGTGCAGAATATCTCTAATAACAGAGTTTATTAATGAACATTTTAGTGGTTGTAACATCTAAAATTCTATTTATTCATTTGTAAGTTAAACCAGCGAGGTACTTAATCATAAAAGTATGTGAAAAGTATCAAAGAAAAATACCGAAGCCAAATCTAGTTTTTTATTCTTGCTACTCTGGAAATTATCATAACTGGGCAATATATGTTATATAAAAACTTTCAAACGAATAAAGAACCAGTTTTATTCTCATGGAAGAGAAAAACCCTCTTTAGATTTGGTTTTTTAAGGAATGAATTTAATAGCTACCCATTTTTGGGTAGCTATTAAATTCATTCCTTATAATTTAATTTTCATTCATTTGATGTAAGAAAAAAAAGATGATTGTTCTTATAAAATGACTTCAATTTGTGCAAAATTTGAATGTAACGTCAGGCGGATCGATACGTTTTTGATGCAAGTCATTGTGACGTAGGCAACCCATTTTATACAAAATAAAGTAAATTTTTTGTCCAATCAAATAAAGCGTTACAACCAGAATTAAATTATATGTATTTCAACTCGCAGATTTTACCAAATCTTTGACTCTTTAGGACAAGAACAACCAAGATGAGCACCCTTCAATCCTGAAATATATCATGTAACCGACGTTTCCCTTTCTCTCTTTAAAACACTCACTACAGATACACCCGTAAAATTGAAATTTGGGAATTGGCAAAGAAAACACTTAACTTGTTGGCATTTAATTTTCCCTTTATTTAACATTATGTCTGAATGCAATTCCTTTTATATAAAGGATTTGAAAATGGTCAAGAATAAGCTTATAAAACACCTAGCTCAACATGCCTTTTGCGAACTAATTAAATGCACATTTGGGAAATAAATATATTGCTAGTATACAATGGTGCAAACTTAAGACGTGATTAATTATGCAATTTTATTATTGTTTTCACATTCAAAGCTGGTATTTTGGGATTGCTGTTTTCTTTTATAGTATTTATGTACTCCCCTTTTGCACGAATAACAGTGTTATGTCAATAGTGCTAATCACTAAGTCTCCATAGAACGTTTATGTAATAAGTTTCATTCCCGCTGAAGTGTCTCCCAAATGTCTTGTTCTAGACGATTGTATATTGTCATCAAAGTCCTTGTATTCAACAGAAAATTTCACACATTTCAGATATATAATGGGATCGTTTCCTGGCAGCGTTAGTTGTGAAATGCACTCTCATTAAGAAATTTCGTGCGCTTTTGGGAGATACTAAAAGATGTAAGTACCATATCCATATGTGCTTGATAAATATTTCACAGAAATCTATATGTATGAATTATTAAGCAGTATATAGTATAGCTCAGACAGCACCACAGAGTTTCCCAGAATGTAAATGTAAATGTAAAAAATGTAAATTCCACATTTTCATTTTCATGGAACAATCCTGATTCAAACTAAAAAATATAAATATTTGGGGTCAAATAAAGTAGACTGATTCTTACTTAAAACAGGCGAACAATGTATGAATTTTAAGATAAATCTCAGGCACTCTAGCAAGAACGGTGCTCATCTCCAAAAAGGGCTCTGTGAAAACCTATTTCATTTCATGCATAATTTGCATTGAGGTTGTTATTCATGCAACAAGGGGAGAAAATGTGTACAACAAAGTAAATTGTCAATTACGAATATAAGAACTTAAATAAAATTTCAAAATTCATCATATCTTTCATTGCTTCGTAGCTAAACATTTACTCCAAAAATGTTCATTTAGTTAGTTCACAACAATGTCCAGTTAAAAAGTTTTTGAGCTGTATATTCTAGGTCTATATGAAGCAATATCAGTTTGGGCACAGCCTACATAATTCCTTGACAAGCAAACAAAGGGGTCATGAGACGTTATAGTTGAGGAAACACAACCGTAGATTGTTTAGTTGTTTACAATTGTTTAGCATGTATTCAAAAACAAAAAAAATATGAGGGAGGCGTACCCTTCCCAGTGCCTAAATTACTTTGAGTCTGCATTCTAATTTCATCAAAAATGTTTAAACATTACCTGTGCATAAGGAAACTGGAGATGGAACCCATTGTCCAGAGTGATCACACATAAGGGATACGTTGGCCCTTAGTCTATATCCAGATTTACAGTGAATATTGCAAGTGTGTTCAGGATATGGAATACAGTCATGTAAATTCACATTGCGTAGAGAAGTAGTGCAGCGAGAAACTGTCCAAATTAAAGTCGACATAACATTTAATAAAAAAAATTAAAAATTACAGAAAAAATACAATTTCTGATTTACTTTTTCCGCAGTCCATTAAAAAGTATACAATTAATACATGCGTGAAAACGGAAATTACTATGGTAAAAATGTTCATGTCTTAGAAAGTTAGATTATCATCTGAATTTGAAAAAAAAAATGAATTATTTTTGTAAACATAATCCTGATTTAATGCGATTAAATGTAATTAAACCAATTCCACTAAATTTCGCATAGCTGAGGGTACTTCTCCTGTACCCCTGTTGTGTGACGTTTCGGACTGAAATTTGTTTCCAACTTAATAGACTTTAAATGGGGTAAGTAGTTCTGACATTGCTTATTGATTTGCCATATGGGATTAAATTCTCTGTATATTTATATATTTTTGTATCACCACTAAAAGCTGACTTGTACCTCCTTGACACGTTGTTTGATCTGATTTTAGATCAACATCGTCCGCACAACCACATGTTCTTCCATTCGGTGTTGGAAAGCAGAATGCACTACAACTACCGTTATTCGTAGAACAACTCAAACTCACTAAAAGAAAAGAAAAATTTTATAATACATACCTGACTTTCAAGCGACTCTAGTGAGATGAAACGTAATACCTTTCGAAATTTTGTGTATTATTTAACAATACATTAGTACTTACAATCAACTGAATCATCTGTATATACATCAAGACTATTAAGCACCCCCAGCTCTGGATGGATTGACATAAATGTTACTTTTGAACCCGTTGCTTTGTTTATCTTTGTTACGCCTCTGCATTTTAGAAAAAAATAATGTCGTATTTGCTTTGATTTGCTAAAGGCAAAGTACTTCCGTCAAACACAGTTCATCTGAATAAAATTAACAGTGTTGTTCTGTTGTCAATTAAATAGTTTCAAAGTATAAAGAATACCGTTTTAATATATGTATATTGAATACTATTATATTTGAGATTATCGAATTCGTTCGACTAAAGTATGATTTGTCAAAATATTAATGTAAAAGCCAAAACAAAGAAAGAATTCAAAACAAAAACAAATAAATACACAAAACAAAATCATATCACAAAATGATTCTTAGTTAGTAATACTGAATAATTCAGTTACAAACTACAATTATAAAAGAAGAAAAACATTTAGTAGGAAACATTTGTTTTAAAAAAATCTGATTTGAAAGAGTAGTAAGGATCACACTAACTGTCTATTAGACGCTATGTAATAGAGATATTGTCTATGAACAATAATTCCAAATGGACATGCGTCTTTATCTGTTGTTAAAACATGTCTGTTTCCTCCATTCAAGTCAGAGTACTCAATACGATTTTTAATTGCATCTGTCCAGTAAAGTCTATTGGCTAAAATGTAAAAGATGAATTCATCAAAAAAAGATATACCTCAGAGATGGAATGTAAGGAAACAGATTGTAGCGGTATTTATTCATACATGTAAAATCGATTGCAAGACCAGTTGGGGCTCCAATATTTGTTGTTGCTATGTACATTTTTGATGTTCCATCCATGTACGATCTACCTATTTCTTTGATACTTCCTGTTTTTGTCCAGTATAAATATCTAGAGAAGTGGTTTATAATGATCAATCTTATATTAGATTAACATACACACTTAAGAAAATGTAATTACGTGTATTTCTGCTAATTTTATATATTTTGCAATAATACAACATCGAATTCATGCACTTACAAGTACATATACCTACCCTCTTGACGGATATAAAACAATATCTTTTGGTCTATGCAAGTTAGACAACAAAGTCTTATGAAGAAAACTCTGTCTATGTACAACTCCAATATAACTTTGACTCGGTATAGAGGCTACTGCGGAATAGTATATGTTTCCCGTTGAATAGTCAATGGTCAAACGTTCAGCAAAGGCGAATCCTGTGAATGGCAGATTTAGTGCAATGGCAACAACAATAAAGAATATATGATACACAATGCTGAGGAGAAAAAAGATATAAGTTGCTAATCATTTTTTTAAATATCAGGTTCTAAATACCTGTTGAATAGAGCAAGGATCTATTCTTTCCATGAAGCGTTGTTGACATAATTTTTCTTGATGAGGAATCAGAGTAAATGAGTTCCTTTGTTGACTTATCGAATGCTATTCCTGGGGAATACTTTATACTGATTGGTAATTTGATTACATTGCCTGTGTTTATGTCAAACTGAAGGATCCTTCCATCGGAGTTATCAATCACAATCAGGAAATTATTAGAATAAACGCCTTACAATAAAAAAAAACCTAGTGTGTTTCAAGGAAAGCATGTGTCGCCTTCTTTATCGCATCATCATTACAGATTAAAATAATTCTAAGGGTGGTCAGATATTTATTTGCTACTAGCATTATAGCAAAGAATAAAATTCACAGGAGCTTAGCACGCGGAAGGGGGTGGCTTCTTTTCTGAGAATAGTTTTTTGATGTAGTTCTACTAATGTAAATTTTTATTTGGAAGCTCCTCCCCCACCTTTTGTGGCTGTATGGTCGAACACTTGGTAATTCCAGCATTTAAGAATGGACCAAGAAGTTAAAAGTTAGACAAAGGTTTGTTTGTTTGTTTGTTTATAGAATAGCATTAATCATATGAAATCTGACAATCAAATAAAAAATATGATTCCCCAACCCTCAAAGCCAAAGAGAATAATGAAATGGGGTGAAATTATTGAAAATGATTATTTGTCATTTTAAAAACAGCTATCCTCCAAGAAGATTTTAGTCTTTCTTAACTAAAATTGTCAATCTACAAGGATTTTTTTTTTTTTTTTTTTGGTATACCGATCCTGAAGTATTTTTTATAGTATCTTTAAAATTTCAGTTTGTGTGGTATCTGTAAAGCAAACAATTTCAAAATACAATGTTATGAGCTCATAAACATGTGATATAAATGCTAATGACCAAAAGCTTGTCTCTCAAAATAAAAGAAAGGCAAATAAAATCAACCATCAGGAGTAATTTGCAAAATAGGTCAAAGGTCAAGATCAGTAATTATGATATTTTCGAAAACAAAGTGCCAGGCAAAAAGTGTGTAAAATATCAAATCTATACCTCTTATAGTTCTCAAGATATAGGCTGTGTCAGACGGACGGACGGACAGACAGACAGACAGACGCCAGGTAAAGTTATCCCTGTGTGACACTCTGCTCTTCATACGACACAAAAATACATATCTTTTATCACAAAACAAATTATGCAGAGGATTACCAGAGGATTAACCCACTTATTGCTATCGCAAGTTTTCAAATCTGTTTGAAGTTGCAGGCCGAAATCACATTCACATTTTCGTCCACTTTGTATCGGCACACAAATACCTTCACAATCACCATTCAAGACGTTGCAAGAATCTGTATTGACAGTAAATTGATGAAATATGGAGATAAGGAACAGTATTCAAGCTCATATAAGTCCATTCAAACAATACAAATCAGGAGCAAAGCAAACACGGACTCTAAAACATCAGAGGTGTGATCGGAAGCCATAGAGGAGTGAGCATCTCCTGCCAACCGGTCACACCCGCCGTGTGCTCCTTTTCATGTCGGAAAAATCTGTAGACACTTCAGTGTGCAAACGCTATGATAGATTACATATAATATATATTTTCTGTGAAAGAATGCTAACATAGACATTATTCTAAAACATATAATAAGAAATTCTTTATCATTTATTCTGCCAATATTGAAGAAACAAGAGTTTATCTTCTATATAAAACTCTGAGGATTACATGTAAAATTAAAACAAACAAATCAATGAATGGAAAAGGCATTGTTAACATCAAAAAAAAAAAAAATTGTCAAAATTTATTTTTTTTAGTGCATCGATAATAATGATTGCAAGTTTTATATTTTTATATATATGACGGGCTATTCATATATTTTGTTATTCTTTGAGCTTTGAGCTTTTCCCACAATTAAGAAAAGAACCCAGTACTTTATAAAACAAAGAAATGGAGGTTTAAATTTATTAACTGATCTGTATCAGAGGAAATGTATTAGTAATTGAAAAGATTTCAGACAATTAAGAAACTTGTTTTTATTTAGATGAAATGTGAAAAAATAATTATATTTTGCAGCAAAAGGACCACATACATGTATACCCAAAAATAAGCACCGGAAGTCTCCATTCGTGAAATATTCTGTATTCTTTGTTTATAACTACAATGTACTACAATTACAAAAGGACCTTATTTAATGATTTAAATGAAGTACGTGGCAGAGTATTATCACATATATTTTTTTTTATTAGATTTCATACAACAGCTTAAGGAAACTCTAAACACTGCCCACTGAAGGGTACTGATTTCATGGTAACTACCATAAAACTTTATGAAGTTTGAGTAATCTAGTCTTTGCTATCAAATGGAAAAAAGGAGATCTACAGTAAATGACACAATTTGAAATATATAAAAGTATTTTTAACATCATATCAATCGTATCAGACAAAGACAAGTAATTGAAAACATTATTTGCATGTTAATTCTTGATATAACTGAACAACGATTTCTGTTCCCTAGTATTTCTTAAGATTTAATAAAATATTTCCTGGATAAATATGGCAGATACCCTTCACAGGAAATGTACTCAATATGTACAAATTTTTACAACACTGTTTTGTTTAAGTCCAAAGAAAACATTATGATAGCTAAGAGCTTTGTTAAAGAACAGTTGTTAACATTCATAGTGTCAGATGTATGTAGAGAGAGAAAATCTAACCACTTTTATCCCGCTGTAAAGAGGAATCATAAACAACAACTTCTTTAGGATTTTGTATTAAATCCAGAACATGCTCTGAGGAATTTTCTGACTTTCTTGCAAAGTACAGCCTATTCTGATTCATCCAACCAAAGAAATCCTACAAGCGAATTCATTTGTCATTAAACAAGTCAAAATATCAAGTCTCATTAAAAAACTTTTAAAGAAATACAAATCCCTCCTCATTCAGGTATAGGTCTGTTTTTTTTTTATTATCGTATCGGTATTTAACTTCTTCCATTCCCACATAAATTCCCTCTTTTTTTTGTTCCTCTAACATGGGAGAGAACTATAGTGATCATTTGATTAATTGCCGCAAAGTAATAACAAGCATGAAGCCTAAAGAAGTTCTGTTCTGTAAAAAGCAGAAAGTTTTAATTGGTAATGGTTTAATATTTCCTCTAACTTTCGGATATAAATCTATAGCAATTTTAACATTTAAAGTACAAAATAGACCAAACTTTCATAGATGATGCATTGGGAATTGATTCTAATACTCTCTGTGTTTCTGATGCTTCATGATCCAACATTACACATGTAGATGAAGACCGCAGTTAAAGATTTTCGATAAGCTCTATTTTTAACAATCAGTCAAGTAATGACAAATCCAGCTTAATTCAAAACTGAATCTTTCATTAGGTAACTGGTCTGAAAACAATTTTTTTAAAATGAATATTCCTGATTAAACAGCGAAGTATAGGTATTCTAACTATATATAGTTAACTAGTCTTTTGGTTAGGAATATCACGCACTGGAAAAAATAAATAAATACATGTATCTGGCTAAGCTTTTATTTAAAAAAAAAAATCAGTGAAAGATATAGTATGACTTCATTACCTTGTATACAAATATCTGTAATGCACCCGACGTAACAGTATGGCTTTTAATGTTAGACCCATTGCTCAGACAGCTTTTAATAGTCGTTTCATCAAGCCAATATATTCTAAAATATAAAAACAAATTAGGCACCAAACTCGTTTCTAAGAAGGATCAAATGAACTTTGGCAGATATAGTTTTCTAAATGTGAATATCAGATGAAATAAAATTGAGCAGCCAATATATTTACGCAAAAAAGTCGGAGAGAATGTTGGGTACCACATCCAAACACTTTTCTTGTGTGGTTTGCATTTATAAAGCAAAATTGTTATTTGTAATGCATTCAGAAGTTTGCAATTTTGTGCATTTTCTATTGTTATTTTAATGTACCTGTTGCTTGTGATATCATAATAGAGTGAAGTCGGACTTTCTAGGTTTGGAGGAGATACAATATCTACTGGAAAGTTTCTTCGCAGTGATCCCCGCATAATTCATCTGCGTAATTTTCCCGAGAGTCAAAAAAGATAACTGAAATATGTTTATTGTTAAATGAAAGGACCGTTCTCTCAAAATGCATTTTGATCATTACGCAGTACAGTTAAGGTGCCAAATGGAAATATCGGCGATTTTTCTAGATAGAAAATACATTCTTTAGAAGGATGGGCGTTTCGTTTTAGGACTTTACTATTATTGGAAAAATGCAATGTGGTTGAAAACTACATGTTGAGGAAGATTAGATTTCTTATTTAGACTTTTACGTGATGTGGCAGTCACGTGATTTTAGCAAATATACCTGAAGTATTGAGGTCATCTATAAATTCTAATATTGCAAGGGCATAACCAAGTTAAAAATCTAAGTTTAACATTTAATTATTTTCAACACTCCTTGTAAATTGTGAAAAGTGCTGCGAACCTATATAGATTCTACTATCTAATTGCTAAAATTACATTTGTTAGACCGTATGTTGAATATTTTGCTGGTTAAGTACATCAAATAAAGATATAATTAATTCATTTGTAAGATTTCAACAGGTTCGCAGCACTTTTCAAATATCTTCATACTTCTTGAGTTTATGTGTAAAAGCTTGTCATAATTCATTGAGGGTATGCCCTTGAATATATCGATTTATTACCCTTCAATGAATCTGCATACAAATATACGACAGTATCGCTTGTCTAGGGAATGTACGGGAAGTATATGAATAAAATCATAAAATAGACATCGCATCCAAGTTAATGGCCTCTTATAGATCTACAGTTTATATTTTATTTCTTTACAAAATACATTTTTCATCGTATAAATATAACTTGATCCGCCTCTCACTGCACACAAACTGCGTCAAATTTTACGATATGACGTCACATTGACAAGTGCATTGCGATCAGTGAATTGTTTATATATTGCTGTGTGGGATTTAACCAACGACAAAAATGCCTGCACTAGTAAGTATTGATGTAGTTTAAAGCTATTCAACAGTTTAAAATAGCAAATCATTTCATTTTGTGGTAATTTTATGAAATTAATATATTTTTGTGTGATGTCATAGTAAGCATTTCCCGTATAAATTAGGCCCCACCTCCTTACTGCAGCCTTAACTGTGTTGCGTATAATAAAATTAACACAATTTCAGAAAAGATAAATTAAACGAATTACAATTACAGAAAATTATATATATATATATATATATATATATATATATATATATATATATATATATATATATATATATATATATATATATATATATATATATATATATATCTCAAACCCATTGTATGCGGCCACTGTTAATGAAGCTGGTCGTTGAAGTCCGCTATATATTATTGTAATCGAACCAGTATTAATAGAGTAGGCGTGTATGCTTGTCCCTGTTGACTCAATCCATATAAGCAAATTAGCAATCCAGTCAAAATTCAGGTCTGTTTGAATGGGAAGGAAAAGCAATGAATAATATCGATAATTGTAAGAGGTTAAATTAAAAATGTGAGCTAAAACTATCTATAATTTTTTTTAACAGAAGTTTTGATGATCCCCCCTTCCCCCAACAATGTGGTAATTTAGGACGTTTCACTTTGCACGATCCACATCCTAACATTTGAAATGAAATGACTTTTTATATTATTATTATTTTGTTAATATAAAAGTACGTGTGTTATTTTAATATTTATGCTTCAAATGTGGCTTCTAAAATAAACCTCCTAATAAAGGAACACTTCGAAATAATATCAAATTAAATATTTGAACAAGAATTACTATGTCTTGCTCTAATATCTTAAATCAATTTTATTTTCACGACGATTAAAGTCCAGGCTTTTTGAAATCATTGACACTGCTTTTTTCAATAAAAATGGACCTCGTTAATTTATTAACCTTGTCATTGGTCATTTGCGAAATTATTTTGTTAAAAACCTTTCTGATTGTACACACAAGTAATCTAAAGTTGATATTAAAAGATGCTTGAGTTTCTGATTGACAGTATCTATGTGGTTTTTGGGGACTAAGTCTTCCAACAATCTGTTGGAATTTCCATGGATACCAATTGCGCCCCGTTATTAGCAGACCTATTTTTGTATTCATATGAAGCAGAATTTATTCAAAATCCTATGCTTGAAAAAAAGAAAACTCTTTCTGTGGCTTTCAACTCGACATTTAGATAAATCGATGACATATTACCAATTAACAATAGTTATTTCCATTCATATGTCGACACGATATATCCCAGTGAGCTTGAAATAAAAGATACCACAAGGTCCGACACATCTGTTTCATATTTGGATATTTTACAAGAAAAAGACCTTAATGGTAATCTAACAAGATTTATGATAAACGTGATGATTTAAACTTTTCAATCGTCAGCTTCCCTTATTTATGCAGCAGTATACCCTCATCACCAGCATATGGCGTTTATCTCTTTCAGTTGAATCGATACGCAAGGGCATGGTCTACGTATGAACAATTTCTTAAAGAAGGTAAGTTATTGACAAACAAGTTGATGAACCAGAATAACAACAGTCTCGTTTAAAGTCATTATTTTGTAAGTTCTATGGTCGATAAAATGATCTTGTCACCAAATACAATCTATCATTAAGTAAAATGCTGACTGACTTTTTTCATACTAATTGTTAGGCCATTATTTACACAGAATTGTCGACGAATTTTTCCCTTATTCCCGATCATGACAAGGAGCACACGGCGGGTGTTACCGGTCCGGTCGGCAGGGGATGCTCACTCCTCCATGGCACCTGATCCCATTTCTGATGTTTTAGAGGTCCGTGTTTGCTCTGCTCCTGATTTGTATTGTTTGAATGGACTTTTGAGCTTGAATACTGTTCGTTATCTCCATATATTTCATTTCAGAGTATTTACATTTTGAGATTTATAATATAGCCATATTTAAAACATTCCCATTAAATTATACCCGGTATATACCCTGTGTACCGTAAATCAGTTTTACCTGTAGCACTTCCAATGGAAGCTAGGGTTTCAGATTTTCTTGTTATGACGTTATTTTTTCTTAATCTTTCACTATGACCGTCAACAAAGTAGATAAGATGAGAGTTAGGGTCAACAGCAAATGTCGTGATATTAACTGATGAGATTCGAATGGCATTAGTCGTGGATTGTATTCCTTGACGGCATTGACTTCCAACATGGAAAACAATGTGGCGTTGCTAATAATAAATCCTTTCTCATAGAGCGACGAGTATTCTGTCAAAAGCAGCAAAATGCAACAGTTAACAATAGGAAATTTTTAAGTACTTAAGACTAACTTATTACCTATCATTTATTTTTTTTAAAATGGTCTTGATAAGCTTTAAGTGATTTTCTTAAATCAATATGCTAAATGTTGAATTTCAAATATTCTATATATTTAGTATTTTCACCATTATGAAATTGCTCTTGAAAGTATGAATATTTCTCCTTTCTTACTAGTATTTAAGGAATTTAAATCGTATATTGATATACACAAAATACCTCTACATGTTGAACCGTCCACAGATAATCTATAACCCTCAGCACTGTTTGCTTGTTGGACTGTTTACACATATATGTTGACAATTTCTTGAAGCGCAAGGGTCTAAAAATTCATATATATATCATTCAAATAGTTATCACGAGTTAATTCAAAAACATTTTCAAAATTTTAATAGCTGATGACTAATCGAAATCTATATTCCACTGAGGCACATTGATCATTCATCAGGGTTTAATAACAAATACTCATTTTATCATTTAAAAAAAAATTAAAAGGGTTTTGACAGACAATATTTGTACACTATAATTATTCACAGTAAAAGAATTTTGCTTAAAAGATATCCTTCAATACTGTATAATTTCAGTAACCAAAATTGAGGTAAAACCTATTTTATGAACAAAATAAGACATTATTATGTATGAAATTTCATACAAGATGCTGACAACTTCATACCAGCATGTGATTTTAATCTTTTTGCCTCGTAAATATGAATATCAAACGGTTCTGTTGATGTGTTTACACCGTACATTAAAGACCCAGCTGTAGCATCATATCCAGCAATCAACCTAGCGCTCGAGCTAAGAACATGTATTATATTCTAGATGTAGAAAAATGTAAATATATAAAGGAAGCACTTAAAACAATTCAACAATGAAAAAGTGAGTATTGAGCAATGTTACAATCAATATGTACAATAGTATCATAATAATAAGAAAGAGTAAAATTTACATGAAGTTTAAGTGTTGGAATATCTAGCACAATGGCATATGTAACAAAGATTCTGTGAAAGTCTCATTAAATTCCAGTGGTATAAGAGGAGTTGCGGATAATAGATGGGTACCCTAAAGCGTAACGGACGGACGTGGAGACAGAAGGTCGGACAGACACCCCAATCACTATACAAGCGGGGGTACAACGATATTGCTTTTCAATTTTGTGATATAAACACGTTTGAAGAGGTTCGAGTTATCAAACCATACTGTTAATATGCATAAATAGAGTTTTACTTTAATATGCAACTCTCCTGAAGGTGTAATAACAGACTGGTATTTTGTTTAAGATTCACGTCAAAAGCGAAAAAAAGAACAAAACTATCTTCCAATTCTTGTATTTCTGCATACTAGGGAATAAATGTTTATGAGATAAAAGATTAACAACAAACATTTAATTTTAACAGATTAATAAAAATAAATTTTGACAATGTGAACCGACATTTTAGGTTGAAATAAAATATAAGCATGTTTTTAACCCAGAAATACCAGCGGGGGTACATCGTAAACAAACCGGAGTGGCATACCTTTTCTCTCTTATAATGTATAGTATTACATTTTCGTCAGAAACGATTATTTTGGGGTTTTCAGGATTTTTTCCTATGAAACACATGATGAATAAGTGCAATAAATATTATTTGTAAAACAAAATGTCCAACAAGCCCCTGGGTTGAAGGGGGGGGGGGGGGGGTCTGTCCACAAGTACCTGTGGTCGAACACAATCCAATCCAATTCCAATCATGGAGCGAGCGCTCTACCGACTGAGCTACCGTGACGTTATTTTTTTTCCTATAGTATACATGATAAATAAGTGTTATAAATATAATTTATGAAGAAATGTCCAACAAGCCCCGGGGTTGAAGGAGGGATGGATCCTGTCCACAAATACATGTTTGAAACTTTACTAAATGTATATTTGTTCTCCCTTTATCAGGTACGAAAACGTATCATCAAATAATCGCCATTAATCTTAATGAGGCTCACGCTTAATCTTAAATGACTTATTTTTTGAGTTGTTTATGACTAAAAATGGATGTGAAATCACGGAAGCTATGGAATTTAAAATAGTATGAGCTACAGATACCCACCAGAATTGATATCTGAGTTCATGTACAGTTTCAATCCATTTAGTGGTGTGTACACTACACCACTCTGTTTACTTTTATTATTAATAATTTCACAGTGTATAAGTAAGAATTTAATTAGAAATAAAATATTAAATATCTCTATGGTTTCGCAGAAACGTTTTACGCCCTTTTGAAAAAAAAAATCTATTCAGTTAACTGATTAAATTTTTATTCTCCCAAATGAAACAAAACAACTGCCCAAGAGAAATCGGTACAAGTGAAAAGTAATACGAAATAAATTCTATAATATTATAATTAAAATCAGTAATTAATTCCTCATCATTATCATCAAGAATCCAAATTTATAATTGTTTAATTATGTATAATTAAGAGTGTTGTTCGGAAAGTTCGTGGACTACCGTCATAACTTTTTTACTTAACGTCATATTATACCAAAATTTGGAAGAAATATTTCAACAGTAAATTCAAATGATGTGTATTAATTTTTTTTTAATAAAGTGGTTTATTTCAAACGTATTTAGACTTTAAAAACGCGAAAATCGGACCACAGAGCAAGTCAAAATTTTGTAATGTACAATCAAGACACTAAATAATTTTTGAAGTCATATCTTCTGTAAAATGACACGAAAGGGAAAAAATTACAGATTCAAATTAAGAATTTTTTCATCGTTTCTGATTCTAAATTATGACTTAATATTTTGCTTCGTTGAAAAGAAATCAGTTTTAGAAAATAGGTAGTCCTCTAGACAAAAAAGACGACGTCGTAGAACGTCACGGCGCAGCAGTTAACCATACAATTTTGTGTTGTACTCTGAAAAACTCCAGAAAAAAATTCCGAAAATGCCGAAGGAAGTAGGAAATATGTCAAAAGCGAGCCATGCATGTAATAGTATATAGTACAAGCGGTATTTGAATGATAAACTACTCTGCTTAGACGATTGTGATCTGTGAGAAAAGGAATTATCTGTAAAAATCTTATCAAAACATTGAAAAGTTAGTAACGCCATGCTTAGAGTTTGGCGCTTCACAGATGCTAATCTTGTGAAATCACACTTATGCAGTGAAAAAAATATGAGATAGACAAACAAAATGATGCTACTGGAACAATTGTTAGCAAAATAGATTTCAAGTGATAGAGAAAAGTTTTAATGAGTTTACTGGTATTGGGTAATACTGTGTGAAATGTATAGGGATAGTATTTTTGAGAACCTCATGTCGGAATGTTTTTGACGTTACAGTGTTGTTGAGTTTGCTCCGTGGTTACAAAATGTGTTGATTTTAAAATCAAATAACATGAATTCTATTAAAGCACACATTGGAATGAAACTTCACACTGAAACAAAATTAATATTTTTATATATGATAATGTGTTCATTCTAAATTTCTGGAATATAGTATAACGAAGATTGGCATAGTACACGAACTTTCCGAACAACCCTCGTATGTTTATTTTATTTTCTATTTTACATTTAAATTGTACATGTATTTAACAAGTAAGAGAGTTTTCCAGGTCATAGAGTGTTTATTTAAAATAATTGAATAAAATAATTATCCATATTATTCTATCAACCTTTTCTAAATCATAATCATGGTCTGCAGTGCTGTTTATTAATGTATTGACCATCGAGTTCTTCATTAATTTAATGTTTAATACGGTATCTCCTAAAATTTTGTGATTTATCCTTGAATATTACTAGTTCAGAGTCTCGATCTTAATAGAGTGTGTCATATGTAATGTACTTTGTTTCTCCTCTTTATAGCACAACCGACTTGATTGAAAAATGCGATTCCTCCTTGCCACAATTTAGAACACTTCGAATCATATTTTGACAACGATATCGGTCAAGATAAGAAAAACACAGTTACCTCCAAATAGCTTCAAAATTTCTCACATAGTTCACAATAAAACACATCATTCGTTCGATTGGCAATAGCTAGAAGTCGGATCGAGTTTTAACAGGGAAATATAAAAACAAACAAACATGGCATAGTCAACGCCATTTTCCCTCGTTTACATCCAACATTCATGAATAGTTGAAGAGCACCGAAAACCAAGAACACATTGAATATTCACTGTTCATAATAATGATATGCGCAGCTGTGTGCACAGTAAAATTGTTCATGTAATTTTCAGTTGCCTTTGCTCGTGCAATTTTTGATTTTACGTTTGTGCATTATATACGCCTAAATTGATGTATAAAAATGTACTAAAAAAAAAGAATTCGTGTATTGTTTGTTATGATTGTGTAAAAATATTTCAAGGTATGGTAATTTTTATCGACACGTGCTTTTTTATTTCAACAAGCTCGTCTATAATATCGCGATCGTTGTGCAGGAAATACTTTCGACGAAATCAACGTTTCGCGGGGACGTGATTAGGCCCAGAACTTGATTATTAAGTACTTTTTCAAGTTTGAAAGAAATAAACTCGTGTGCCCTGCTGGATGCCTATTTCTGTATATATTTCTTTTCTCTTGATAACGTTTGTAAAGAACTGATTTACACGAACAAAAGCCGGAAAGGAATAAACACAAGGTTTCTTTTGAAATAATACCGCCTATTCAAAACTGTACATTTTAAAACAAATCCAAAGAAAGCTGTAAACACATTGTGTTTGTAAGAAATGAAATATTTAATTGACTGTTGTAAGAAATAAAATTTGATACATTAAATGAAAATAAACATTATAATCAGAGATACATTTAAACTGAAATGTTTACATGTATTTTAAACTTTTAACAGCTTTTTGCATGATAGAATTTTAGATGCATATCTTAATGTGTTACAGTTTTTTTTTTTATCTTACCCATCTTCAGGATCTAGTGTCAATCCCTCTGGCTGATACAGGTTATCTTGAACAACAATTTTGTATGTAGAATTATTATGGCCGTACGCTGGCTTCATGCCTATCCAGTTTAAAAGCGAATCACACCAGTACAAATTATTAGAGACATAGTCAAAGACAATTCGACCAAGAGCCAGAAATTTTCCTTTGTAAGCAATAGTAATTGATTCAAGAGATCTTAATGTTTTTGGCGGAATCGTAAAATTTTGAAACGCGAGAATAGCGTCACGAATGGCGACAAAAACAACTTTATTTTGTTCATCAGACGTAATGCTTAATATCCGATAATTTGGAGGCTGCAAATATTGCGTGACATTAGTGAAATACTGAATTTCTCTTTGAGATCTGGGTATATTTGTGATGGTGACCAGCGATGCAGGATTCCACATTCCAATAAGGAGTCCTCTGTCAGCAAGGATGCCTGAAATATTTCGTTAAGATTGAGTTATGAGTACTGTAAAGAGTGAAATTTTCGTCTCCGTTTTATTTTGCTCCTTTCGCCCTTGACACAAGTGGACGAATTTAAGACGGTGTGAATTCATAGACAGTATTACCTCCTAAACAGAACTGTGACTGGGCGAATTTAAAACGGAGCAAAATTGTTTGCAAGTGTGAAAGTGCAAGAATAACACAGGGCGAAAATAACCCTGTATACAGTAAATTGCATGTCCTAGTTTGATAATGTAAACAAACTTTTATTCGAGTGCGAGAAATATCCGCGAGTTTTGCGACGTACTTAAATTCGCTGATATTAATCGCTGCAAACCATTTATTTTGCTTTGTATTTGAACAGAATGTTTCCCCAATTGCGAAAATTAATCGTCGCGGATTGATTTCAAACTGACGAATCGCGAATAAAAGATGACGCAAATAATAGTTGGTTAACAATATTCAAGTAAGACAAACAGATTTTTTAAAACTTTAAAATTATACTCCTCAGACATTTTTCTTTTAAAAGAGTATGGTTTGACTCTCACTAAAAGACGTAAGCTTTGTTTTCATTATCTAATAAACCCCCAATTGTATTTTCCAAGTGTTGATACATAAATGGGTCATCGTCTTTGTTAAGATTGAAGCATGGCTAATGCTGAGGAAAATTTTAAACAAAATCAAACTCTGATAAATTCTAAATGTACTTTGTTCCAATTGCAACAAAATTAAAACGAATACTGGTTTCAATATTTAGCCCCCTACATATGATACCTGGGAAATTATAAATGTCTTCTCCGTCTTTCCGTCTGTCTGTCTTTCCATTCCTGTATTCTTCACGCTTACAGATACTAGGGTGATTTTTGTTAAGTAGGTCTTAAGTGGTGTTACTTTTCAAATAATCAGTTTATTACTTTTTGATGATTTTGGAGAAAATATGGCTTTAAAACCTAGACCCCCAACTTTAAAGGGTGTAGTACCTTAGATACAGCCCTCAATACATTTTATATATTTAATCTAATAAGCACAAATCAGTCTGATTACATTGGATGTCAGAAAGTGTCTCCTTGTACATGTTGTACCAATTTTTTATATATATTTGAAAGTCACCAGAGCCTGGGAATCAGGGAATATAGGTGACTCACTTAATTTCAGATAAATGTCAGTAAGTTACTAAACTGTAGGAGAAAAAGAGAGCTAAAGATTTGCATGCCTGTGAAATCAACTATAAACAGACTGTGTATAACAATTCTAGTAAATTCTAATACATTACAATCCTCCCCTCTTTGAATTTATACTTTACAGATGGACATAAATAGTTTTATCTTAAGGTGAAACATTTTCCCAATTAAGAGTGTTTAGCTACAGCTTCAAATGTTTGATAAATAAAACTGTCATTGTCGTGTGTCCTTACAGGGTCGCACATGGTTGATGTTTCGATAAGTTGTTCTGATATTAATGTCAATCTTAACAGCACTACCCTCATGCGAGATAATTTTAAACGGTCCATACCATTTTGTGCCTAACTAAAATTTCGGCGTATTGAACTTAATCAGCACTGTCTCTCTTGCGCGCAATTCGACATATTTTGCGTTGTGCAAACTGTCCGCGTATGTTTTTATTCGAAATTTATTTTCTCTGTCTCGAGGAAAAGAATTCTGTTCCTTCGATTATGTGGCATTTGCGGAATTTTATCCTCAGGTATCTGCTGAACATTAATTTGGCAGGTGATTCTTCTGTTGTGCTATATGTGTTGTTTTCCGATAATTTAAGTTAAATTTATATATTTCGAATCTCCAATCCATGCGCTATAATTTTGCGATATGTGCAGAT
This sequence comes from Saccostrea echinata, assembly GCF_033153115.1. NCBI lineage: Eukaryota > Metazoa > Mollusca > Bivalvia > Ostreida > Ostreidae > Saccostrea > Saccostrea echinata. The sequence goes on along the minus strand of NW_026889774.1, from coordinate 3,445,576 downwards.
TTCTTTAATGTTGCACTGAATCTTAACAACCTCTCCATTAGCTTGAGGCCAATACGGTAGCGTTCTGTGATGTCTGAATCCGCTCCACGCGAAGAAATTTTCAAATTCGTCTCAAATAAATTGTCTGTCGTTGTCTTAGACAATCCATGAGATGCAAAAGTTCTCACTAGTCGTCAAATAATAGTTTCTGAGGTTACAGATTTCATGATTTTGATTTCTGGGTATCTGATATAGTAATTAATAATTACTAATACCTGTTCTACGGTTTGAAATGGCAAGCATAAATCCATGTCCAGTTTATTCCAAGCTCTAGTGGATTGTTCTGCCATTTTAACGGGAGCTTGTTGATTTGCTTTACAAACCATTTGACATGCATGACATAACAAAACGGCGGTTTTAAAATCTTCGTCCGTTTTTGGCCTGCAAACTTTTTCTCGTAAAAGTGATTTTGTTTTAACGACTCCTTGATGAGACTCATGTGCAAGTTCTCATGTTCTTTTTCGTAGGGTTTATGGGATGATTATTCGAGTATGTTTTATTGTAATCGATCTTCAAACTGATTACGCTGATCGGATGTTGTAAAATGACAGTCCATGTTACATCGTACACAGACATCAAAACACTATTAGTGTCTCCAACATGTTGCAACATCTAAATTGGCTATCTTTACCATGTTTACAAAGCAGAAAAACGTGTAGACGGTGGCAGACTAATAATGCTCTATATGATATAAAGTAGTCCGAAATATCTGACATTTTCCTGGCTTTTTTTCCGATTTTGATATTTTATGTGCCAGGAAAACGTCAGAACTGGCGCCATTAAGGAAACTGGAATTTTCGCCTTCTCCAGCCGGAGTTGATTTTCGATACTTGCAAACCGAATTTAATGCCAAACTCACAATTTACCGATAGCACAATGCTTTTAGTACTCACCAATATCGATGAAAAGAAAACATCACTCCGCATTTCGACACAGGACTTGCAAGATTTTAAAATGCACGAAATGAAAAGAAATCTCGACAGTTAGACTAAATGTTTTCATCGGATTGTATATTTTATAAACGAACCATAAAGACGATGTTGGTGAGTACTAAAAGTATTGTACTATTGATAAGTTGTGATTTTGACATTTAATTAGGTTCGCTAGTATCGAAAATCAACCCGAGAATGCCGCCTCCGGTTGGAGGCGGCGAATTCCCAGTTTTCGTAATGGCGCCGGTTCTGACGTTTTCCTGGCACGCAAAATATCAAAATCGTAAAAAAGCCAGGAAAGCGTCAGATAATTCGGACTAGATATAAAGTTGTGCACAACTTAGTTGCGGTAGACCCAAGCCTCTATTTAGTTTCACAGACTACCACCAACAAAGGCATTTCAAGTCCTCCTTACTTTCAGACCTTTAGTACTTGCACAGATAATTTAAAATATAGCTCCCCCACCCCCCACCCCCATGCAGTGACATTATGGAATTCTCTTCCATGGTCAGTGGTGTCGGCAGCCTCTTTTGGGCCAGTTCAGAACTCTGGTCCAAATTATTAGCTAATAACATTCCTTAGTACATGTACTACTTACATTTACAGAGTACAATGTAAATAATTATATCTATTTTTTAATGCATGTTCATGATCATTCACAGCACTTACTTTTATTATTTCATAGTTGAAGTACTCGATTCGAACAGCGCCGGCATATAATCATCAAGTTTGATGAAATGTCCTAATATGTAGATGTAGATGCTAAGTCATTCAGTCACTTAGCTTGTGAGAATGGTGAGAGCCTGCTCAAATTATCATTCAGGACAAATAAACTAACATTGTTTTTATTAATTAATGTTTTATAGCATAAGATATTTTTTACTGAGTAAATAACAAGAGGTTTATATTCTTAATTCCTTAATAATGCATAACAATTATAACTTTTGACAGGTAATCTAAACATGCTAAATGCCTACATGCATAATCATTTTATAATTATTTAAGTATAAATATTAAAAATGACTATACTCTATGACATAAAATTATGCATGCATTATTTACAGGAATGTTCACAAAAAGGACAAGAGCTCAGAGCTGTATGGAAATTTACACAAAGGTCAGATTTTTAAATCATTTTCCTAATCAATAAAATCAAAAGAATTGAAATTATGTGTTTATCAATGTTAGCCAGGCATTGAGAAAAATTATTATAAACGTTAGACTCCACTCTTTCAAATATATTTTAGTTATTTTAAGAAGTTGTTGCTTTTAACTTGTTTCCTATGTCAGTTCTCTGTCCTGTTCACAAGTTTATACCTACGCCTTGTCAATGTCATTCATCATATTCTTACACAAACCTATAATCTTAGTCGCAGATATAAATTTCCGGAAATAAAGAAGCATACTGTATGTATACATGTGCTAATATATTATCTTACTCAATACTGAATTGTTGATGCCTGGAAGTTACATGTATTTATAACAGTTTTTTTTTATTATTTTCAATATTTCAAAAAAAAAAATATGTACATGTATTTGCATGTTTGAAGCCTAGAACAAATGTATTCTATATATTCACTTTATGTTATTTGTTTGTCTATATTTTTATTACATTGTAAATATGCCAATGTGCATTTAAAGCAACTACATATGCATATAAATTCATCTTTTCCTCTTTTCAAAGGTCAGTTAACGGAGTTTGCAAATATGGAGGATAATATATCAAAGGCAGCATAGGCGTCCAAACTCCTGTTCAAGGTGCTTTTAATCAGAAGCTTAAGAGTCAAAAGATGAGCCATTGACAAGGCAAAACTAAAAGTTTTATATGGTATATAAATTATATTTACTAATGCACTTTTTTTTCATACCTTAACTTTATTTGCTGAATGTTTCTAAGGGTACATAGTTTATGTAATTTACAATGTTCTCTCTCATATTCAAGGTTAATTAACTTAGACACAATCATGTCTCTTTATTTATACACTTTAGTTCTAACCTTTTCTTTTTAGCTCACCTGAGCTCAAGGCTCAAGTGAGTTTTCTGATCAGTGTCTGGTGTTAGTCTGTCGACTGTAAACTTTTCACATTTTTGATTTCTCAGAACCATAGGATCAACCAAACTATTAAATGTCACAAAACATCCTTGGGTGAAGGGGATTCAGGTTTGGCTTTCATACTTCATTAGGTGTTTCCTTGTGAGAAGGCCTTCCATTCGATATCAACAATTTGACGGATTTTGACCTTGACCGTTGATTATGATCCACTTTTTAAAAAAATTTAACTTTGTCCTTAACTTTTGAATGGTTGGTGCAGGGCTTTCAAAAAGATCAGAAACAGGTGGTACTTTTACAAAAATAGGAGGTACCTTGTGGAAGCGATTTCAATTAAATACAAAATATGTTGAAGAATTTTTCCACATCAAATGTTTGGCCGGTACAATCATGATTTCAGCCGTGTAAAAGTACCGGGTACCAGCAGATTTTGAAAGGCCTGTTGATGATAGGACTTTCATATTTCACAAGTATATTTCTTGTGACAAGACCTTCCCTTGGGCACTATTAATTTTGACCTTGACATTTGACTTACTTTCCATAAACTTAAACCTTCGCCATAACTTTTCAATGTTTGATGCTAGGGCTTTCATATTTCACAGTTAAATTCCTTGAGACAAGACTTTTCTTTGGGTAACAACATTTTTATCTTTTGACTTTGACCTTAGAGTTTGACTTGCATTTGAGAAACTTTAACCTCAGCCATAAGCTGCCATATGGGGGCATCAATGTTTCACAAACACGTCTTTTTTTTTTTTAATTTCACAACTTTCATTAGTTTAAAAAGGAATCAATCCTAATCTGAACAAAAATTTACAAGATAATAAATTCCTATTCTACAGTATTAAACTGATCTGCCAGGTTGAAAGAACCAGTTGTCTTATATAGCTTTAGTTTATTATTTGTCATATATTTATATATGAGATAGATATCATACATCTTTATGGTAATCTTTTCTTTCAGAAATGGAGCAAGAAAAGTTTGAAGTGTCTTTGGGAATGATCAACATCAAACTTGCTGAGCTTTTGAAGCCGTCGTACCAAAAGTGAATCCATTCGTGACACCAATTATCTGACCACCCTCTAGCAGAACCAGTGAGGAAGTGATTCTAGCCAATACTTCAGAAGTTTAGGACCTTCAATAATTAGGATCTTGGGGCATGTTTGGGGAAAAAATAGCATGTGTTGATTTTATGGGATCTTCCAAATATAGTTGTGTAGTAGATATTTGTGTACTTAATACCTATGTTTGTCACTCTAGTCATTAACTTTGTATGGTAAATGTATATGGACCACTGGAAGATCATTGTAACTGTATACGAATGTTGCAAATATACCCTGTTAAGGCTTTAGTGACCTTTCCTAAGGTCATTTAATGAAGCAAAAGGTCATAATTAATGGGGTTTTTTTTAAATCTATTTTTTATTATCAAAAAGTGTCATATGTTTGAGATTACTCTAGGTACAAAGTATTTTCTTTAACCAAAAGTCCTTATGCAGACTGTTATTTACTACATGTACATGCATGTATATTATAATAATTCTCATTAATTAAACCAAGGTGATCATCCAGTAATGATATTTCTCTGTGGATTTTTAACATTGTTTAAATAACCTTTGATGTAAAATACACTTTCATTTATAATACTTTTTTAATATTTGTGCTTACATTATACATAGAAGTGTGTATGCAATATTTGTCCCCAAACACATTGTACAGCAAAAATGATTTTTTATTTTGAAAATATAGATTTGATTTCTGAAAAATTGTGATTTAGTCTTTTTTTTTGTAATTATTTGGCCCTTAAATTATTTGGATTATTCCAGTTTTTTGTATTTTCCTGGAATTCCTTGGATTTCCGTGGAATTCCATATATTTCCAAATATCCTGGAATTCCATGGATTTCCAGCTATTTCCGCAAATTTCTGTTCTGGCATTGTTCCGCTCTTTTCCAGGCTAGATTTGAAATTCCATACCATTCCGAAAAAGTTCCGTCCCAATACTCTTGAGAATTCCTCGGAATTCCATGGAACACTTTTTCCATGGAATTCCACGGAATTTGTTATGGAATTCCACGAATCGTACAGAAAATCTACATTAGGGTGGGTGAAGTAGTTTCAAAACGGAACTGTAAATTTCAAAAATCCGGGTGTATTTTTGATAGAGGTTACGTATATTACCTTACAATATATATAGCATATGATTTAATTAATTTTCAAGAGCATTCCTGTAATTATATATTTTTTATTTAATAAATCTTTTATTTTAGCAGTTTCTTAAATCGAAATTTTAGACATAAACAAATCTCTCAAAACAGAAGGAAAGCAGATTATAGGGAGTTTTATTTTTACACGTTTTATTATTTCCCAGGAAAGAAATAAAAGAATAAGTAAGACGCTGAGAAAATTCGATAAATTTTATTTTCAAAATTTTTAATTTTTATGGCCTATTGAGATCAGGAGTCCAAGAACGATTTAACTGATGTTTGTTTGTTTGTTTGTTTTTTCATATGAATGATTACGGAAACCATATGTATCAGATTAATATTTTTTTTATTTTGAGCCGTATCGATTTCTAATCGAAATCTTTTAACAATCGGCACGGGGAAATGCAACGGTTTGTTAAACCTGTCTTTCATGGCTCTCCAATAAAGATATTTTTTTACCTTTATTACTTTCCATTACTTCATCAAATCTTATGAAAATTTCTACATGTACCTGTAGTCACTGCATTTAATGCGAATTCCAGTGAAATATATCAATAAAAAAGAAAATCCTTATAACAAGTATTATCATATTTCAGAAGTTAACAACTATGACGATTAACAGTAAGTCACAGATATACTCAGTTGGATTAGAGACTCTACAAAGTGCTTATTACATTAACTTAATACAACCACGTCCATCCACTGAGAAATTATTGTCTTTTATCCATGATACATGTATTATCATTATAATTATAAATATATTATGGTTATCTAAACATGATATATCCATATATAATTCCATGGACATATTTTTTTTTTTAAAAAATCTTAACAATGTGGTTCTTATGCATTTAATTACATGTTTAATGTTTTATTATAATTTTTTTTAAATGGAATGACAATTTATATTTATCTAATTGTTCTAATTGAGGCCAAATTGTACTTGGTTAAAGAACTTTCTTTTGCAAGCTTTTTCACATATACGAGGGGTGATCAAAAAGTTCGCGAACTAATTGAATAACTTCCATAAAAGAAATGAAATTAGGTTTTAGTGTTCATTATTTTTTAAAGTAGTCCTCTCCGATTTAAATGCATATCTGCCATCGTTCTGCCCATGCGCGAATCACGTGATACAAGCGGTCACGTGGCATGCTCCGAAGCGTCCCGTTCACAGGATGTAAAAGATTTTTCCGAGTCTTATATTTCTTACCATGCAAATTATTTTTTTATAACAAGAACAGTCAACTGGTCAAAAATGGCCAAATCTCGGCAATAGGATGGGTGGATAAGGATATCCTTTCCCGGAATGAGCATGGTGACAATCACAACCCGAGTCTTCTGTCTTGGGAGCGTCGTTTATCCAATGTGGATATAAGGCATGGCGCCTTCTTTTTATCATATCTGATATGAATAAAGTCTAAAGTAAACGATATTTTAGGGATTTAATAACTGTATTATTGTTAAGATATTTAACTATTTTTCTAACTGTAACTTGTCGGTCTTTCATATCAAATTGCTCAACTGAGGACACATCTCTTCCCAAGCTTGCTTTCACTGGGCAAGAGAACAAACATCATTTTTAACCATCTCCCTTCTTTCACTAAAACAATCAATCCAATTAATGATTGAACTCCTGGCAAGACTTTTGTCTTCATAAACTTTGTACAAAGTATTATATGCTACTGCAAAGGAATTTCCAAGATACACATTAAACTTTACAGCCGTTCGTTGCTCGAGTACGACTGAGTCAATCATTTTTTGTCACAAGTAACCTACCTTATGACGTCATTTTCACATTGTGACGTCACAAACATGGAGCAAAACATTACATAAAACTGCTATATATAGAACACATGTATGACTATATGTGTGCCAAATTTCATTCTGATCTGAACTGTGGTTTTGAAAATACAGAGATAGTTCGCGAACTTTTTGATCAACCCTCGTATGTCAACTAAAATTGACCCCAATTTATCATCCGTGTAAAATGAATGCCTAAAGTTTTTTGGTATCCTGAAGTTTTTTGGTATCATAATTATGGTATTCTAAAGCAATCGTTGTGTCATCTGTATTTGATTGACTAATGCAAGCGATGTTGGAGAAAGTTAAACCTTTGATTGTTTGTTGTTTATCGTCCCTTACTAGAAACTTTCCCTCAAAATAGACGCCTTCACTTGCCAGTAGAGGGCTGCAAATTTAAACTTAATCTCGGCACTCAGTGCCATTGAGCAGTGATGTATCTTTTTTTGTGCCAGTAGCTACTGCGACACGAGACCTCGGTCATCCGAAGGACCGGTCTCCACTGTGGGATTCGAACCCGCAACCTAAGGATCAACTCCTTACTCCACGACTCCAGAGCAAACGCTCTAACAACTGCGCCAAGTGTGCTACTGTTTTTCCTTCGAAAACAAGATATCTGTGTTGAGAAATAAGTTCTTCCTTAGAAGAAAGTATATTAAACTTTTTTGAACGGAATTTTTCGAACGAACTGTATATTTACTTTGACAACTTTGTAAATTATATATTTATTCGAGAAAAAAATATTCGTATTTCTTTTTTGAAAGATTTATCGTTCCTTTGATGAAGGAGAGCATCCAAAAAATCAAAGAAGGTACATGTACATACTTGTGTATATACAGTAGACACCTCTGCAATGGGCTCGCGTCAGGATTTTGAAATAGCATGATATTCTAAGGATTATTTTGAATTAAACTAATAGTTATATATCTACTTAGTAAATATCTTCCTTGACAAAATAAGCACGGGCATTTAACTATTATTAATTTAATCAAACGCATAATTTCCGTGCTTATCACTCTGATATACACAAGCCATCTACAGAGGTGAGTGCATGATCTAATGGTAGAAAGTGGCAAAAGAGATGACAGTTATTCCTGAAATATTTTCAGCGGAGCCTTGTTAATCTTGGTGCTGTTTTTCTGATCAAATTGTTCATATTTATAAAGCGTTCGGTTAACTGAGTCATATGTTTTATTGATTTGGTTTTTTGAAATATGAATTGTTCCACATAAATTTAGTTCGGATGATAAAGTGTCTAGATAAACAGGACTCCAATATACACAAAAATTACCATTTTCAAGAACTATGACCAGAGCAATGTCAATAAATAGTTGTCACGTGACAGTAATTTTTCTACCTCCCATAACAAAATGAAAAGCAAACTCTCTCTCTCTCTCTCTCTCTCTCTCTCTCTCTCTCTCTCTCTCTCTCTCTCGTTGACAATGACAACAGCGACATACTTTGTAAAACATTTTTTTTGCTAATCTTAACACACTTTGATATGATACAAGAGACAATTTTTTAAGTATGAAAATTATGCTAAGCGGTTTATTTATTTATTTATTCATTTATTTATTTTTTGCATATTTCTTCTGTTTCCATGGCAAATGTAATTTCTATAAATATTTCATATATAAAAAACACAACTAGGGTTGTTGATTATGACTGTTATTTCTAGGAATGAAATATATGGAGATAACGAACAGTATTCAAACTCAAAAGTCCATAAAACATTACAAAATAGGAGCAGAGCAAACACGGACCTCCAAACATCAGAGGTGGGATCAGGTGCCATGGAGGAGTTAGCATCCCCTGCCGACCGGTCACACCCGTCGTGTGCTCCTTGTCATGATCGGGAAATAAGGGAAAAGTCCGTCGACAATTCAGTGTGTAAATAATGGCCTAACAATTAGTATGAAAAACGTCAGACAGCATTTGACTCAATGATAGATTGTATTTGCGGACATGGTCATTGTATCGACCATAGAACTTACGAATAATGACTTTAAACGAGACTGCTGATATTTTTGTTTCATCAAATTGTTTGTCAATAATTTGACTCGTTTTAGAAATTGTACATACGTAGAGCATGCTCTTGCGTATCGAAGCAACTGAAAGATATAAACCCCGTATGAGGTGATGAAGGTATATTGCTGCATAAGTAAGGGAAGTTGACTATTGAAATGTTAAAGTCATCACGTTTATCATAAAGCTTGGTTTGTTATTTTACCATTTACGTCTTTTTCAAGTAAAATATCCGAAGATGAAAAAATATTAAGTATCACTAAGATTGTCAAAACTTCGCGGTCAACATTATGGGTCTAGAAAAAAAAATACGTCACAGCAACGTTGTTCAGGGAAGTTAAACATATAAACATGTAGGAACGTTACATATAAATAAACGTTTATTTCAACAGTGACATACTTTGTACAACATATATTATTTTATTGCTAATCATAACACACTTTGACGTGGTACAAGAAACAATTTTTCTAAGTTCGAAAATTATGCTAAGCGGTTTAGGAACATTACATTAAATAAACGTTTATCAAAATGATTTATCAGTATGTGAGAGGGTTCAGGTAGGTATCTTTAAGTGGTTCTTCGTATTCAGTAGCGAAGGTGTCGTCAATTGAGCAGTACACATCAGAAACGGGTCTTTCTGGTAAATCACTGCTATCAGTCATATATCCACCATTTTTGAACGTTGCATAGATATTATTACGAGCTGCAGGAGCACTCTGGTATTCTTGTCTATAATAGAAATAGCTCTATTCTAAAATTATATTTATACCTCAGTGAATGAAAATTATAAACCATGATTTATTTAGTGCTTCTGTTCCTTTAAGTATAGTATGAGTATTGGTAATAAATGGCAATGAAAGAGGGAGTGAAAATAATAAGCTGGTATTGCAATTCCCCAGGTGCATAATGCTTTTTAAATAGTCTTGTGATGATGTTATTCGTCAAACTGATTTACATTAAACCTTTTTAAGTTTAGTGCATTTTAAGACACCCTTTTACCAGTATAATCTTACCCAACAACATGTGGTTTTCTGCGGTACGTGAAGCAAACAGCTGCAATTATTATAATGGCGAGGATGACAATACCTGCAACTGACATTCCAATGTACGCAATTGTTTTATCCTCACTCGTGGATGGGCTGGCTAAATATACAAGATGCATTACCTCATTTATATTAATTTACTTGTTCTGTAAGATAATATAATGAGAAGCTGTGTATAAAGAACTACGTTTATCCTATTAGGGAGACAACAAATTATTTTTACATTTGACACAAGTTTATGGTCAATTTATTAAATCAGTGGAATTTTTTTCATTTAATATACATGTCAAATGGTAATATCTCAAGTATGGATAGTTTTTTATGAGAAGTCAGGTATTTGAAAGGACATGCATGTTTCTTATATGTTTTAAAAGAAGAAACAAGCATGTTCTTCCAAATACCTGACTTCTCATGATAACTATCAATACTTGAGATATTACCATTTGACATGGTTAGAGCGTCTGCTCTAGAGTCGCGGAGTAAGGGGTTGATCCTTACGTCGCGGGTTCGAATCCCACTGCAGGGCGTGAAGACCGGTCATTCGGATGAGACCGTATAAACTGAGGTCTCGTATCGCATTATGTGCTGGCACGAAAAAGATCCCTCACTGCTCAATGGCCCTGAGTGCGAAATATACGTCAAAATTTATAGCTCTCCACCGGCAAGTGGTGGCGTCTCCATATGAGTGAAAAACTCTCGAGAGGGACATTAAACAACAAATAAACAAAACAAATCTATGTATTTAAAAGCAAAAATAATGTTGAATTAAGAAAGAACATCTGTATTCACTTACAAGTGCTTTGTACACAAATGCCATCGGTGCGTTTGTCCCATAATCCCTCCGTTGTGCAGATTAAATTTGGAGAGTTCTTTATAAATCCTTCATGGCATACCACGTCACATTTTTCTCCGATATTTCCCTTACAAATGGAGCTCAAATTACCATTTCTTATTTCTAGTTGACAGGTTATGTCTAGAACAAAAAAAATCTTCGTTTTGTGAAATATGCACATGTACTTTTATGCTATGCGTTATGTTTTGTGAGGAATACTTATGCTAATATAATTAAAAAAATAAACATACAGAATGAAGAACGAAATTGTCTTACTTTGCTCTTTTAACTTTGCGGTATCAAAGTATGCTATGTGACAAGAAAATTAAAGAAATTATCTTACGTTGGCATAATTCGTTGGTATTTTCGTTCCAAAGGCCATCCGAGGTACACACAATATTTGAAGAAGAAATTATAGATTTATGGCCACTGTCACATGTAAATAAACAGCTATATCCAACTTTTCTTTGACAATCTGATTTTAAGTTTCCATTACGAATAGTTGAAGGACACAGTTGTACTAGAGTAGGATACAAATATATATTTTATGCATATATATGTTTATATATATATTTATATTTCATATTAAATGTAACCATCAGTTATGTTGTATAATAGCAAATGGTCACTATATGAAAAAATATCTCGAATGGGACGTAAAAGAAGATACAATCAATAAATTATAGATTACGCTTTGCTTTAGAATGAATATACACTACCACATAGATCATTTGTATCGTGATCCCAGTTACCACTTGCGTTACATGTAACATTTGGAACAGATGGATTGTTTTCCAGTTGACTATTGCATTCATATCGACATGTTTCTCCTAGTTTTGATTCACAGTTGATAAGTTGACCATTTCGTATTGTCTTTGAACAACCAGAACCTGTTAATTACACTGATTTTGATAAATTTGCGTTTTGGAGAAACATTTCATGACTTAAGAGTTAATTTTTTGTTTATGTCAATAAGTGTTTTAAAAGAAGCACCTGAAAAACATACAAATGAGATATTAGGCTGTGGCCAACTCAGCTCCACCTAGAGTGTGACTTCCAGACCCATGTGACATGGATTTTACAACTTGGAAGAGATGTTAATGATTATATTCCAGATGTTTTAAGAGTGAAGAAGATTCTTAAAAATGTTTTTCAATAGATGCTCCAGCTTGCATCACCCTAGATGCTTAATTAGCTCAGGGAACGCCAATTTCGAAATTTTAATTCATGAACTTAACCTTATTCTTGGGTCCGAACTTATACCTAGAAACAATAGTTTTCATAAATTTTGTTGAAAGCTAATTACTCATGATACTCATGTAAACAGTTTGCCTTCTAGACATCCAGAAAGCAAATAATATTTGTCAAATGTAAGGAATTTTCAAAACATGATTGACTCAGCCTACCCTGGGGCATTCAGTCAGATTCCAGGAGACTTGAAACGGAAATACTGTGAAAAGCTAGTAAATACTTTTAATACTTCTAAATTGTGCGCTGGATTGACAGTTTGCATACATGTAATATAATATTTTTCCCTCACTTTTTTAATTATATTCCTGAGAGATATGAAGACCCATTGACACAGTTGTATATATAGACACATTACGTGTTTTTGTTTTTGTTTTTGTTTTTTAAAAAATATGCTGATTTTTTTTCCTGAAAAGTAAACTTGATCCATTTGTCCTTTTTTTTCTTTTAATTTTGTCATATACTCAGTATTTCTTTTTATTATTCACTAATCTGTTGTTCTCCTTACGTATACATAAGTTTTTGGTGTCAAAGTTCCAGGTACCATCATTTGTACAAAGCAAGTTCTGTGAAATTGTCGAGGTGTAGCCTTCTGCACATTTGAATGTGCACGAGTCACCCACTCTTCGCGTGCAAATTGATGACAGCATCACATTTCCAACAGGTGATGAACACAATATTTCTATGAAAGAATATTGTTTGAAATAATTATTATAATCAAATATGTTTTAATTATATTCAAGCGAGCAGCACATACACAGAGAGAGAGGGGGGGGGGGGGGAGGGGGATTAGATAGAGGGAGAGAGAACAAGTAGATTATGTTTTGGGGTTATCTGTTCTCATTTTACCTAAAATCTATATTAAAGATACTTTTTACATGTAGTAGGAAAAAAATCCTACAAATGGAATGAGTCTATTAATTTTTCAATGTTTAATTTACATCTTATTCATAATTTATGATTTATTACTTCAGAAATTCACCTGTACATAAAGAAGATGGAGAAGGATTCCATTGTCCAGAAGTATCACATGTAATAGACGTATTGACATCTAGTCTGTATCCAGCTTTACACTCTATATTGCAAACCTGCCCAGGATATGGGAGACAATCGGGTATATATATATTCTGTAGTGAAGTGGTACAACTAGATACTGCAAAAAGTAAAAATATTACGTTATAGGTGACATTTACGCTACAATAAGACATTCCATTAATTCAATTCCAAAACTTTAGTACCATCATTAGATTTTTTATTGACATAAAAAATGACTTGATAATCATGAACCTCCTTGACATGTTGTTTGGTCTGATTGTAAATTAACATTGTCCTGACATCCACATGTTCTTCCTGCTGGTTTCGGAAAGCAGAATGTACTGCAACCACCGTTTTTCTGGGAACAACTTAAACTCACTATAAGAAAGTGAAATAGCCTTTCATGGTTTTTTACAAAAACAAATACTTTGGAATGCGTTATTTAACTCAGAGGATACTGATTACCATCAACTACATCGTCTGCATATATAGCAAGACTGTCAAGTCGACCAAGCTCAGGGTGGTTTGACATAAAGGTGACTTTTGATCCTGTTGTTTTGTGCATCTTTGTTATCCGTCTGCATGAGCAATGCAATGGGAAAAAGCAATTAAGGACATATTTGTCAGATTTTATAAGAAAATCAGTTTCTAAAAGATATAAGATGACAGAAAAATACTGACTGCCGATTCCACGCGGTATAATAGAGATATTGTCCGTGAACCACAATGCTCATCAAATGTGCATCATTGTCAGTTGTCAAAACACGTCTGTTTCCTCCATTTAAATCTGAGAATTCGATGCGGTTTTTCTGTCCATCTGTCCAGTAAATTCTGTCGGCTAAAAAAGATATTAAATTTTAAAACAGGTACTTTTTTTACTTGGTCTTGATGGTAGATGTATAATCATTTATATTTACTTACATGTAAAATCAATGGCAAGACCATTAGGCCATCCAATGTCAGTTGTTGCAATATATGTTTTTGATGACCCGTCCATATATGCTCTTCCTATTTCAGTTAGATTCCCAAACTCCGTCCAAAACAAGAAACTAATTATATGTTTAAGAATAAAAAAGCAATGTAATTTTTTTTTATTTTTGCAGTGATCTAAAAATCAAAAACATGATGAAAAATGACCTATGGCTATTTATGGCCAAACTTACCCTTTTGACGGATATACCACTATTTCTCTTGGACTGTGAAGGTCAGACAACAATGTTTTATGCTGAAAGGTAGTTCTATGAATTACACCGATATAACTCTGACTCGATGTTGACCCTACCGCAGTGTAGTAAATATTTCCCGTTGAATAATCAATCGCCATACGGTCAGGATTCACAAAGCCTGTTGTATAAAGTAATAACGATGTCCAGGCAATTACATTTAAGATAATATTAAGGGGAGGAGGGTATTTACGAATATGTTCGCAATAAATCAGTTTCTATCATTAAATCAGATTTACCAGTTGCATAGACCAGAGTGGTGTTCCCTCCATGGAGTGAAGAAGACATTATATTCTTCGTGGAGAGATCACAATAAAGGAGTTCCTTTGTAGTTTTATCGAATGTTATTCCTGCAGAATTCCCTGTACTTATAGGCAGCTTTACGAGACCACCTTTGTCTATGTTAATCTGAAGCATCCTCCCATGGGAATAATCAGACACCACGATGAAATTCGTCGTGTAAACTTCTACCAAATTTAAAACCAGTTTTTTTTATAGGTAATAATAAAGTTCTTGGAATTTAAAAATCAAGAGAATATTTTTAAATCTAAATTGGAAAGTGTTTTAATCATATAAACAAATTCCATTAACAATAAAAAAAAATATGCACGAAAATACTTACTGCCATCACATGTTTTCAAATCAGGCTGAAGCTGAAGACCTAAATCACACTCACACTCACGACCAGTTTGTAACGGCAAGCAAATATCTTGACAACCACCATTAAGTAAATGACAGCTGCCTTAAAAATCAAAAATATGTTGAATAGGTAATAATGTTCTCTCCAGATAAATGTTTCAGATCAATAAAACATGTGGAAGAAATAGTACATATCAAATTTGATTCCAAAATGATAATGCTTTATTTTAATCCATCATTAATGATTAATTAGTGTACAGATGAATTGGTTGAAAATTATTTGCTACAACTGTAATAAAGGTGTGAACAAATATACATACGAGACTCCCAATATGTTTATTTCCCCCAAAATTTGTTTTAAAACTGATTTTATAATACAAGGCAAACACACGTAATCTTAAGGTAATCAAATTGCAGTAAATGATATCAAAATTTTATATCGAATATTAAATGGAAACTCACTGAATAGATTGCAAAAAGCCCTTAATTATTCATACTTATCTGTTTAACACTATGACGGCACTGATTTGTTGGAATTCACAACTAAAATAGTCTACTTTTATGCATATGTAAATGTTTAAACATGCATGAATATCCTTTGATAAAGCTAGATTCGATCAACTGAATATCTCAAAAGAAAAATTCATTTCAGAAATAAAAGTCGTTTACATATTAGAATCAACATATATATTTTGGTGAGACCTTCTTCTCTGTATATACGTGATTCTAAAAATTAAAATATCATGAAATGATTTATGATGTTTTCTAAATTTGGAGTGGAAATTCTGAGAAATATCTCAGTTGATCATAAGAGTTAAAATAAACAATTCGATCTTTTTCTTCGTTGCTCAGGTGCCTAGAGTACAAATTTACACTATTTTATATGTCACAAGGATAACACGTTTTTAACAATGAACACCTCTTTTATCCTCTTGCAGAGACGAATCGAAGATGGCCACCCCTTTGACATTTTCTCCGATGTCTACATAACTCTCTGCAATGTTTGAAGACTTTCTAGAGAAGTACATTTTGTTCCCCATTATCCAGCCTAAATAACCCTGAAAAGATTTTTTTCACATGTTTGTTTTATTGAAAAAAAGCTCAATGCATTTTTTTTATAACTGAATCTTATCCTAGGCTATTAATTATATCTTTATATCTACATGTATGATTTTATAAACTTAATCTTTACCATACATGCATAAATAAAAGCACACATACTTCGTTTATCGAGTCATATTTATTATTCCAAAAGATATACATGTACTTACTTTTTGCTGCATACACACCATGCTTATTGAAATGATTTATCACGCGTTTGTCAATAAAAGAAACTGTTAGAAGTGTTTAAGAATGAAATGAAAAAAGAACTACGATGGCATTGTCAATTACACTCTAGATCTGTACACTTTTTGCATAACATTTAAATTCCTTAAAATCTTTGACAGAAACCTTTTTTTTACCTTATATGCAAATGCCTGTGTTACACCAAACGTGATGACGTGGCTTCTAATATCGGATCCATTAGTCAATGAACTTTTGATCATTGAGTCATCAACCCAATACAACCTTAGATATAAAATGTCTTATAAATTGATTATTTCTTCCTGAAATCGTTTTCAATTACAAGTCTTTTTTCTTGTTCTTGGTTACGTATTATTTTGTAGGAACATTTAGTAAAACGACCATCCTCAGTAATAATGTGCAATCAGGGTATATTTGAAACTCCACAAACTTTGGTGTACGTTAGGATAACATCAGATAACTCTGATTTATATCACGAAAAATCTATTACACTTCTCTGATGATGTAAAATTTGACAAAAATACAAGGCTTTTTATCCCTGACATCACTGCAATATATGTTATTATAATTATTGGTAATGAAATAAAACAATATCGGCGTTCTAACTTCTTTAGAAGATATTTATTAACTAGGACATATTTTTTTTATTTGATGCAAGGCCAATAATTTGTGATATTTAGGTAATTAATTTAAAAGTAAAGAAAGCTGTTTTGTAGGGCAACCGAAAAAAATTAATGACATAAATGATGTCTATGTTACAATACCATGTTAACTCTAACTATTAAAATGAAAAAAGAAAAAAAAAACTCATTCCATTTGAACTGAGTGGACTATTGTCTATCAATAAATGTGAGAACAACGAAAATAATCAACTTTTTATTCACACAAATTACAGCCTCAGAAGTTATGTACGAGACTCAGAGCTAATGTAAGAATGGACGAGAATAACGTCAGTTGGTAACAATAATACTAATAAGAATGTACTGTCTGTTTGCTTGATAAAGATAAGTTTAAAAAGTATTTTTGAGAATTCAGATTCTGGCCTTGAATTTAACAAATGATAAAAAATTAATGTTATTGTCGAAACGTAAAAAAAGATACATACGTGATCAGATATGAGAATTTTTTTTAAAAATATGATTTGTATATAAAAGGCTAAAAGCTGTCGATTGCATTGCCACGTTTATTTTAATGGTTTAGATCTGTACCATAATCAACATTTTCGGCCATCTTTTGAAATAAATGGGTAACCATTTAGCACAATACAGATTGAAGATGTCGTGATGAGTAAAATCAAAAGGAGACAGATAGATGATAACGTAAGCGAGAGTAACTATCATTTAAAAGTTATATGTACTGTTAACGTATCGCTAAGGTCATAAAAACTATTTATTAAAGAAAAGGGAAAAGTAGTTAATACCTACGTTACTGAATGTTACGTAGGCATCAAAACATTTCAAATTTTATTAGATTTATTATAAAATACAAGCATTCTGAGAGTATTGCATTAGCAATACTAGTCCCCTACCGGCAAGTGTAATCTGGTTCCCGTTAAGAATTGAAAATGTCATATAATTTCGTTAAAAGTCAATGAAGCGGAACGAAATGCAAACTTGATCTATAACTAATCAAGGTAAAGTCACATAACAAAAATCAGCTCAATATCTGAAAGCGTTTAGAAGGAAATTGCGGAAAACCCTTAAAAATTGAAAAGGTCATAATTCCGTCAAAAATCAATGAAGCGGAACGAAATTCAAACGTGATCTGTAACCCATCAAGATACACTTACATACCAAAAATCAGCTCAATATCTGCAAGCGTTTAGGAAAAATTTGCGGAAAACCAAGTGGGACAGACTGACAGACAGACAGAGGGACAGCTAGACAGACGGACGGACAGACTCAGAGGAAACCTATAGTCCCCTCCGGTTTCACCGGTAGGGGACTAACTAGTACTAATTTCATTTTAATTAAATATCTGTGTTTAATCATACATGTAATTATCTTTAATAATTACTAGATGAAATCCCGCGCAAGCGCGGGGAATTAATTTATAATACTTCCGACAGAAAATATATTGTAGTTTCTACTGACAGCCTACAGGCTTATAGAAGGAAAAATAGTTTGTTCAAAATCACACAGGAAGTAAATGGACGTCTCCACCCCCACCCCCTTTTTGTAAAAACTTGAAAAATAACAATTTTGTTTAATTGATGTTTATTGTGAAACCTGTTATATACATGTAATGTTATGGATATTGTACTTCAGATGCTCTTATTTCACTTCCGCCAAGGATAAAAGGAGCGAATACACATGTATGCACATTTTACTGATAAATTGATTGGGGGGGGGGGGGGGGGGGCTAAAAAATCACAGATACTTGGGTCTTGGTTTATAAATATGTATGTACCTTATTGATATGCGAAAAATGTACTCTAACTTTTTTTACATATCAATAAGGTACCCGGTACATACATATTTATATACCAAGACCCAAGTACCTGTGTAAAAATAGCTGCTTAACGCCCTACGAATAGGCCAAGTATTTGATACAAAAGACTGTATTCAGAAAAAAACTGAAATGTATTGATTAAAGCACAAAATTTTACAGCTTTAATTATATTTGAACAATATCTTATTCATTAATTTTCTCTTTTCATGTAAGCACGTTTATTACGAAGTACAAATTGTACTTCGGGTTCGTGCCACGATACTCTCAGTAAGGAAAATACTAATTTTACCGATAAAGTTACAAATTTTACCGATAAATTTATTAGAAAAACCTACTACATATATGTAATAGTCTTTAGATATATAAATATATTCACAACTTATAGTGTTATCAATGATTTACCATTATTTCAATGACCATTCACACAACAGCTCTTTTTTATTTTCATGCAGCTATAATCGCCTTGTTTATCTTTTTAACTTCGGGCTCGATGCTATCTGATGTTCTAGAAGCTTCCAACAACATTAAGATCGGCGAATGACGAAAATAATTTGCACATTTCCCTTTTTAATCGGTTATCACAACTTATTTCTTTTATATCATTTAAATCAAGTTTTGATTGAATAATAAAGTGATGACGTTTTATGAAATAAATAAACGATTGCTTGTTGTCAGTTTCATTAAAAACTGCCAGTAACTTAGATCCGCCAACCGGAAACGCCACCGTACTCACGTTTTTGCTATTTCATGGCTACTTATAGAAAATAAAAGTAGACTTTTAATTAAATGTACGACACTTACTTTGCGAGTGAAATCTAAATATAGTTTACGGACATCATCTTGTATATAGTGTATTGTTAGAGGAGTAAGTAAGAACTCTGATGCACCCGTTTTGGAGTTTATTTGCAAAATTTATTAATTTATAAGTATAGATTATCAATTAAAGTGGCATATTGTAATAGAAGCATGCGGTACACGAATAAGACTTTAGTGTAAAATTTCTTTCTCTTACATTTGGATGTATTGGTAACGTATGCATTTTTTTTTGCAAGTAATGACTCATTTTTCATCCTCCCTATAGAGACGAGATACGAATTAAAAAGTTTATTGATGATAACCGAATTGGATATACTCGGTATAAATGCAACATATATAACGTACCATCAGAAATACAAACTTGGGGTTTAATGTTAATATCGGTCTTTCAGTTATAAAAAGAGAATGGGCATTGGAAATGCACATGATTTACTTACTGTTGGGTTTAATAGAAAGCCATCTGACTATAAAGACATTCGTCATTATACATAATAGAATATTTAGGGTTTAAATTGTAAGTGCGATATATATTATGCACCTGAAACATGAAGATATATGAATGTTTAGCTACATCAATAAACTGCAACTGACCTAGCAGCATCAGTAAATGTTAGTTTTATCTATAAAATGGCATAAAATTTTAAAATTTTACGTCCTAGTTTATTGATTCTCGCTTCACGGATTTTAGAAAAGCTGCATTGCGGAGACAGTTTACTAATGGCGATAGCAACTGCACATTATTGCTGAAAATGGGTGAAATACAATGGTGTCATTTAAATGAAAAATTATAGAACAACTCATTCCAGTTTAAACTCTTTAGTGAAAATTTCATTGATTGATCCTTTGATATGATACGAAAAGTACACCTTAAACTGCAGTATAGTTTGTAACTTTAAAATATACCGGTTGCTTGTGACATCATAAAGGAGAGAGATGGGATTATTCAGGTTTGCAGTCGACACAACTGTACGAGGAGAATTTCTATTCCAGTTTCCATTCATTATGGATTTTCCTAATGTTCCCGAAATCCAATAAAGGTCCCTAAAGGAAAGTATTTAGAACAATATCGTTACAAAATAGAAATATAAATTTTTCATTGAAAATTATCATCATTTTGTTTTTCAATATATAAAGAATTATAAAAAGTTTTATTTTGAAACAGTGCCTCGATTCTGTTAGGAAAACTTTCCTATTATAAATTCAGTGGTTAGTATTAATTGCAATAGAATTTTTTTCTCAAATTTTAATGTTTTTTGCGGAATATAAACAGCTACTTCGCCTTATCATGCTGTTTAATTGTTTTGTTTTTAAACTGCTTTCAGGATCTATAAGACATGAATTATAACTATAGTCTACTACCATCACTTTCAAGTTATAGCTAATTTCAAATCGAGAAATAAAGTAAAAAAACAACAAGGGTTTGATCTACTCATTGTAATAATAAATGATCAACAAACCCATTATGAGAGTTAACTGTTAATGAAGTTGGTTGTTCAAGTCCGATGTATATTGTTGACGTTGTTCCAGAATTAACTGAAAATGCCTTTATGCTAGACGAAGTAGGTTCAATCCATCCAAGAAGATTAGTAATCCAATCAAAATTCAGATCTACGATATCAAGGGTTAAAACTAAAGTATTTGTGAAAATTATATACACTACGATAATTTAATAAGAAGGAGTTCCTCTGTTACGTAAAGCATAAATATGCAATCCACGATGATTTAACAGTGACACATTTTACTTCTAGCTTTACGTCACAAATTATGTCTTTATAAAAAGAAAGTTTGGAATTCGACGTAGTTTGGTACATCAAAAGAAAACATTGTAAGTATTCATTCATTTATCATAGATGATACATTTTAACATTTTTTGTGAAATTGTGTGATATCTACTTATTTTTATTTGTGATAGGATGTTGATTTTCAACAGCTTACCTGATGCAAATTGAATGGACGTCAACGTTCTAATTTTTAAACTGATTATGTTCAGTTCTTTCAATTCGTTGTTGCTACTGTCCACAAAATAGATAAGATGGCTGTTGGCGTCAACAGCAAATGTCTGAATAATGGAGGATGGAACTGTTATAAACGGATACCAGCCTCGTCTACCGTTGACGAAATGCACTTCATACATCGAAAACGCCGTTGAATTGTGCAAGATAAAACCTTTCTCATGGAACCAGGAGCGATCTGGAGGAAAACAAGAGGCCCAAGGGCTTTAACAGTCACCTGAGTATAATACAACAATTTAGAGGATCCATAGAGTATAAAACGAACTGAAAGGTGAAGCTTTGTTGCCCAAAAGCAAGAAAAATAGGGTGATCAGGATCAACAAAATAATTAGTCTACTGTTCATTAACAGTTCATAAATTAGGTTCTGATCTGTTCCCCATTTATCACTATCACCATACAGTATATTAACACATTAACAGTGATTCTGCACTATTTTAATTCCTTGATGAAATCTCTTACATTGGACTCTCTTGGTCTTTGATGAATATTGAATAAGACAAGTTATTTTTGTCTCATTTTTATTTATCTATTACTTAAAAGTCTACGGATCATTTAAACTATAAAAGTACTTTTTGTATTATACAATAAAAAATCTTGCATAATTCTCCTATTCTATTAACCTTTCAAGTACATTATTTACAGTGATTAATTATCAAAAGTAAATGCAAAAGGGGAATAACTCCTCTCAGTTGAATACAAATTAATACAGCCCTGACCAGGACCAGAACGCTTGACCAAATGGTCCAGATGTTCAAAAATCTTTATTAAAACTTTTACTCTTTTTGCCTCTGATATGCCCAGGTGCAGAGAAGAAGATTTGCAAATAATTGATGCATTTTAAATACAGATTCACTATATTATCAAAAGAGCCCCCCCCCCCCAGCACCAGAATCCCTGACCTTGGGGCCATGAATTTCATAATTTTGGTAGAGTAACCCTTGCTTATCATAACTATGTATTCAATTTGTTTCAATAATACCCAGAAGTAGAGAAGAGGATTTTCAAAGAAATAATGCACTTTCACTATATGATCTATATAGCCCCGCCCTAGCAACAGAACCCCTGACCCTGGGGCCATGAATTTCACAATTTTGGAAAAATCATTCTTGTGCACCATTATCATGCACTTAGTTTGTTTAAATAATACCCAGGAGCAGAGAAGAAGATTTTCAAAGAATTAATGCACTTTCACTATATAATCAATAGAGCCCCGTCCTAACATCAGAACCCCTGACCCAGGGGCCATGAATTTCACAATTTTGGAAAAGGCATCATTGTTTGTCATAACCATGCTTTTAGTTTGTTTAAATAATACCCAGGAGAAGAGAAGAAGATTTTCAAAGAAATAATGCACTTTCACTATATAATCAATAGAGCCCTGCCCTACCACCAGAACCCCTGACCCAGGGGCCATGAAATTCACAATTTTGGAAAAGGCATCAATGCTTATCATAACCATGCACTTAGTTTGTTTATATAATATCCAGAAGCAGAGAAGATTTTCAAAGAATTAATGCATTTTCACTATATAACCAATAGAGTCCCACCCTAACACCAAAACCC
Source organism: Saccostrea echinata (assembly GCF_033153115.1). Lineage (NCBI taxonomy): Eukaryota > Metazoa > Mollusca > Bivalvia > Ostreida > Ostreidae > Saccostrea > Saccostrea echinata. The sequence goes on along the minus strand of NW_026889774.1, from coordinate 3,422,356 downwards.
CTGACCCTGGGGCCATGAATTTCACAATTTTGGAAAAATCATTCTTGTGCACCATTATCATGCACTTAGTTTGTTTAAATAATACCCAGGAGCAGAGAAGAAGATTTTCAAAGAATTAATGCACTTTCACTATATAATCAATAGAGCCCCGTCCTAACATCAGAACCCCTGACCCAGGGGCCATGAATTTCACAATTTTGGAAAAGGCATCATTGTTTGTCATAACCATGCTTTTAGTTTGTTTAAATAATACCCAGGAGAAGAGAAGAAGATTTTCAAAGAAATAATGCACTTTCACTATATAATCAATAGAGCCCTGCCCTACCACCAGAACCCCTGACCCAGGGGCCATGAAATTCACAATTTTGGAAAAGGCATCAATGCTTATCATAACCATGCACTTAGTTTGTTTATATAATATCCAGAAGCAGAGAAGATTTTCAAAGAATTAATGCATTTTCACTATATAACCAATAGAGTCCCACCCTAACACCAAAACCCCTGACCCTGGGGCCATGAATTTCACAATTTTGGAAAAATCATTCTTGTGCACCATTATCATGCACTTAGTTTGTTTAAATAATACCCAGGAGCAGAGAAGAAGATTTTCAAAGAAATAATGCACTTTCACTATATGATCTATATAGCCCCGCCCTAGCACCAGAACCCCTGACCCTGGGGCCATGAAATTCACAATTTAGGTAGAAGGCCCAGTGCTTATTACAATAATGTCAACAGTTTGACTGCTTGATGTCCAGGAGTAAAGAAGAAGATTTTTAAATTTGCATCAATTTTGGTGGTTTTAGCCCCACCCCTGGGGCCCCAGGGAGACAGGGACCATGAAATTCACAATTTTTGTTCCACTTCACCCAAAGATGCTATATGCCAAATTTGGTTGAAATTGGTTGAACGGTTCTAGAGAAGAAGTTGAAAATGTTCAAAAGTTAACGGACGACGCACGACGACGGACAAAAACGGATAGCAATAGGTCACCTGAGTGACTCAGGTGACCTAAAAATGTACAAAATTATTATCCAATATTATTTAAACAAATTATTTATATATTTTTGAAAAAATAGAAAACATCTTTGAAATTTTTATTATATATCATTTTATAAATTAATTGCAAACAATGATGAATTAAAAAGAAGTGACGTTAGGTAATTTTCTACCCTTGCTGTCTGCAGTCTGTCTCCCAATATGGTTACTCACTATATGTTTAGAAAATTAGACACGCATTTACAATAAATTTGAGTTGATCTTTACGTCGCGGGTTCGAATCCTACTGTGGGACGTGGAGACCGGTCCTTCGGATGAGACCGTATAAACCGAGGTCCCCTGTCGCAGTAGGTGCTGTCAGGAAAAAGATCCCTCACTGCTCAATGACCATAAGTGCCGAGTATAAGTCAAAATATGCAGCTCTCCACCGGCAAGTGGTGGCGTCTCCATGAGTGAAAAATTCTCGAAAGGGGCGTTAAACAACAAACAAACAAACAAAACAATAAATTTGGTACGAAAAATTCCCTGGTCCAAGAATAAAGATTTTGAGAGAGGGTCTTGAAAAAGATGGGGATGTTATCTAGAGTTAATTTTGCTTTTCTATCATTTACGTAGAGAAAACACAATGAGAGACAAGGTTTTGTGGACCTGGAAACTAGGCGAACTACGTTTCCAAGATCCCTACATGAAGAATTTTAATTTTGAAAAAATCCTATCTCAGCACCCTCTAGACTGAAATAACAGTCATATTTTAGATCTCATTGTGCATGACAATTAACGCTAAATAACTGAACAAAAATGTTTGGAATCTTTAATGTTAAATAGGGCATAGCAAACCCGTGCACGTCATTCCATCTGAAGATATCAAGTAACCCTCGGCACAGAGGCATTTAGCTCCCTCTGGAGTGTTTACACAGATGTGTTGACAACTTCTAGAAGTGCAAGGGTCTGTATAATAAAAGAAAATTATATAAACTATGTAACGACAATTTATATTTAAAACCCTCTTTCAAATGCAGTTTATAGCGGTGTGAATTGTTGTATATTTTCTTTTTTTACATGTACAAGCATTTTGTTTGACTGAGAACAAAATTGGAAACATTCAAAATAATATGCTTTTCAAAATCCCTGACTTCTTAAAAAGATCTTCAAAATCTCTGCACATTATTTTGAGCTTACAACTCAAAAATAAGACATTTTTGAATTTATCACTAAAGCATGCGCCTCGCTCTATGAATATATTATCTAGAATCTACATTATCGAACTCGTCCCAAAATAGTTTAAACATTCCCGATTATGTGTCAAGTTTATCAAAATGTTTATTGTTTAAGACTTAACATTCCTTACCGATGTATTCCTTGGAGGTTTCTGCATCATAAACATGTACTGCATACGGCTGTGCTGTATTTATCCTTAGACTGTAAAGCTGTGTTCCTGATGCTGCATCTACTCCAAACATGGCTCTAGCTCCAGAACTTACAACATGCAACATTCCCTGTAAAATGATATACCAAGAGTATGAATATTACCAGAAATGAAGATATTTAAATGAAATTAGGTTCGATAAGCAGATTAAGACAGTTACACAGTTTTTTGGGGGGGTCAATTTTTACTAATTCCATGACAAAAATTTTTATCTTTTTATGAAGTGTGGGTAAAGGCATGTTCGTATTTTAGTGTATTTAAAATTAAAAGCATTTGACTGAGCTATAGTGTATTATTTTAGCTTATCTTCTCTCTCTCTCTCTCTCTCTCTCTCTCTCTCTGGAGAGGAAAAGAGAGAAAAGAATCCAACGTAATACCGAGGACGGTCGTCTGTATCTCTCTACTTGCTTTCTATTTTTTTTTTTCCATAGGAGTAGTCATTTCTTCTACCACAAAGCAATATCAAAGGTTTTATCTTTGACCAGTCCAGTTTAACTTTGTGTCAATAAAGCGTTAAGCAGTTGCATCATTATATACTAAAAGTGACCATTAGTTCGTATTTAAAGAAAGATAAACTGAACACAAATTTGACTGGGTTGCGAGATGACAACATAAATTTTAAAAAAAGAACTGTACAGGCAGAAAATTATTGAATTAAGAGTTCGATTCCTTTTTTGTCTACAATTATAAGGCACAACTGAACATATTACCTTTTTATATCAGAAATGGAATTTTAAGTTATCAGTTTGTTTGTTTGTTTGTGTTAAATTTTCCTCTCAAGAATTTTTCACTCATATGGAGACGCCACCACTTGCCGGTGGAGGGCTGGAAATTTAGACCTATACTCGGCACTCAGGGACATTGAGCAGTGAGGGATCTATTGCGTGCCAGCATTTACTGCGATCTATGGTCTCATCCGAAGGACCGGTCCCCACCTTAAGTTATTAGTTTATTTGTTTGTTGTTTAACGTCCCTCTCGAGAATTTTTCACTCATATGGAGACGCCACCACTTGCCGGTGGAGAGCAGCATATTTTGTCCTATACTCGGCACTTACGGCCATTGAGCAGTGAGGGATCATTTTCGTGCCAGCACCTATTGCGACACGGGACCTCGGGTTTATAAGGTCTCATCCGAACGACCGGTCTCCACGTCCCACAGTGGGATTCGAACCCGCGACGTAATGATCAACTCCTTACTCCGCGAATCTAGAGCAGACGCTCTAACCACTGTGCCACGCGGCCTTAAGTTATTAGTAAGTATATCTCTTAAAGAACTCGACCCACAATATGCCTTATTTGGCCTAGTAAACATGGAAAAATTGAAGTGGGCTTTAGAATATATGTTTTTGATAATTCTCACCCTAGAACATTAACACATTTCACATGTGCAACATTTCCGTCAAAACCGGATGTTTATTATGACAAACTAAATTCTAAACCTCACCGTGGTTCGAGGTTTTCCGGGAAAATGCCAAAATTTTACACATTTAATCGTGATTTACACATAGAGCACACTCGTTACCGCAAAATATTAAAACAGAATAAGAATAATAACTATTCGAGAAATATTTTCCAATGATAATATTTTGCGGTAACGAGTGTGCTCATGTTGAAAAAAAAATAAAATAAAATTTCAGTGCGTGTGAAAAATGCTATGGCCACGATCCATCATATGTGTCTTCGTGTTTTACACAAACTTATAGGACCGTTTCAAGAGATGTATAATATTGATAATGTAAGTGGAAACACACTCGTATCCCACATGTAAAAAAAATGTTAAATGAGGCGTCATTAGGCATGTCTGATGATTGGAATATATACTGATTTCTAAAAAGCGTTAAAAGTGCCGATTTATGAACAGGTTTTCCCCCAAAGTTAGATGGGGTCACAGGCAAGAACACCTTTCTTACTTACTATATGTATAAATAGCACGAACACAAATTTTTATGTCAATTATAAGCGTTGTTCGTGCTTGTGACACATACGAAATTTGACAATACTTTTTGAATTTTGATGTTTTCAAGAATCCGGTAAATTCCTAATGGGTGGGTCATATTTAATAAAGATCTGTAGATAACACACAAGGCGAAAGAAAAACAGTTGTTTGTTCGTTTCTAAGACACTAAATGTGATAAAGAATCTAAAAAAATTACATTTTCTGAAATCAAATTTGGAAAAAAGCATGGGTTTATCTTATGATCATGTATGCTGTACATACATGTATCTACATGACGTTACTCGTTATACGTCATTTTTGACGTCATAGAGGAGAAAAAAAATCAAATGCTTTTAATGGACCTAGTTTTCTGTCGTTTAGATAATTTATGCATTTAATTAGAAACGGGAAAATTATTTTTTAAAAAAAGATATCATTAGAAATTTAGATATTTCATTGAGATAATTATCAGACATATCTCTGTAAACTGGATCCAAATAAAGAACTCATGTGCTGATCCGTCAAATGCACATGTCAGGGCTTTAACGAATCCCATGTCGGTACATACAATATTTATATCTACATGTAGTGCTCAGCAAATAATCTTTATTTTTGTACTACATGTCAATCATTTCATTAAAAAGAAGCCCGCGTAGATAATTCTTATGCTCCTGCATAAAAGCGTGAAAAGTACAGGCCCGTAGGAAGCAAATTCAGTTGGGGCGCGGGGGGGGGGGGGGGGGCACAACCATACATTTTCAGTTGGCAGTTGAGGGGGCACTACCAAAAATTTCCTGACAAGCAAGAAAAAGGTCATCAGACGTTTTTATTTAGAGGGCACAAGCATATAGTATCTATGTTTACTATAGTTATCTATATACATGTCGGCAAAATTATTGGTTTCCAGAAACAATTAAGATGCACATTTTAAATATATGACCCTTGACATTGTTTATTAAAAGGAGTGAGTTGAAGTGCAGGTAGGATGTCAAGTTAAAAAATGAATGAAAAGCAAATAATAAAAAAAAAAAAAAAAGATTTGACAAAAGGGGAATTGAAATATGTTTCAAAAAATTCAGAATTATTTAATCGCTACTACACTATAATGTAAATAACAAGTAAAATGTGTACATGTAAACTACTTGTGTATGAATTGTTCCCTTTTACAAATAATTGTACACTGATAAAAAACTTCAGCACAATATACATGTATATATGTATATGTGATAAGTTAATTTAAGGCCCGTAATACGAAAGGGAGGGGGCATTTCTCTTAGAAGAGACTTTCATTCCAGTGCCAGTTTCCGGCTTTCATGATTGAACCACTTAAGAATTTTTTTTAAAAAATATACATGCAAGAGTCAATGATAGATCCGTGAATACCAACGCCAAAAAATCTAACCCCCCTGTTTTTTTGACAAGGAAAATAAACCAGTTAGAACACGAAAAACCTAATCGGGGGATTTTGTTGGGACACTTCTCATTGACAAGTTCTCTTTCATATATATATACACGACTCTTCTTACCAACTCCAGTGAACTTCTGTATCCTTTGGGTGGTGGTGGGAAAAGGGGGAGGGGGTCTATTTCTTCCTTTACATTTAATATCTGAATTTCGCTGGGTCCGCTACTGTTGTTTACTCCTACTTCAGGATGAGAAGGGGGTGGGGTTTGCTTTGACATAAATTATAAGAGCACTACATGTAATTATATCAACATTAATTTTAAGTATAGTAATTATTTAAAACTAGGATTTATGACTATAAAATCTACTGGAAACAGGGAGAAAGGGTGTTTGTCAATAATTCTATGTGCTAAAAGGTCAATGTCCTATTGAATATATATAAAACAACCTTGGAAATATTTTCTTGAACGCATGTCAAACTATTTTGCCACACTGAAATAAAATTTTGTATGTGCCCCCACCCCCTTATTTCTGCTACTGCTTACTACAGCAATATTCTCTATTTCAAGAATAATAGAGGGCATATTACCCTTTCCTCTTATGCTGTCTTTCGTAAGGCCTTATTAGCAAGTACTTGTTCGTATAAAATCAATCTTACGCTGAGTATTTGAAAAATATTAATGCCTGTATATATGTATCTCATTTACTTTCTTGACGTGTATTTACGATTATTACATACGCAATATATACACATGAAAATCATAATGTGAAAATGAAATTGAAAGTAGTGAATGTTAACCAACATACTAAATTTATTACATTTATAGGTCAATAGATAATGATAAGCTTTGAGGAGAAAAACAGAAACATCATTTATTTATCTCCACGTTACAACACGCCACGAATCCCTGTCCTGCATACACATATTATTTTCGGGAATAAAATATGGCCCTAAAAGCGATCGGCTGGTTCGCGAAGACAAATATCCACGATCTTGGGTTGCATGCAAATCTCGCGGATATTTCTTGCATGCGTATTCATGAAAGTTGTTTGACAGTATAGATGTAAGAATTTATCTTGATGTTACTTGTACTTTCTTTGTTTATATACATTCAAAATTATCATCAAGTATAACACAAATTTCTATTTTATTTATTTCTTCCAGTAAATATATACATGTATTTCGAACATCAAATAAGGTAATACCTATATTTATTTTTCAGTTAATATATACTCTGTTTATTCTCTGAATATGGGGAATTCTCGTGAAATCAACTAAGTCCAGTGGCGGATCCAGGAATTTCACAACGGGGGGGGGGGGGCAGTAGAAAGCGGGGGGGGGGGGTCAGGGGGGCTGTATTGAAGCCCCAGTGGGTCCAGGGCAAAGCCCTGATGGGGGTCCGGGGCGAAGCCCCCTTAAGCTGACGAATTCTTACAAATAAGAGGTGTTTTTTCCTCTATTTTAGGATGATGAACATATAAGTTCTACATACAAAAATTTCAAACGGGGGGGGGGGGGGCGTTACGCCCGACGCGCCGGCGCTGGATACGCTTTTGAAGTCAATAGCATAGATCTTCAGTTTTTAAGTATACTTAACATATTTGTTTTTAGGTCATCTTCTTTTTAATATAATTCATTTTTTCCATAAAATTTTGCATTAAAAATAACAAGTTTTTAATGAATTTCGTATTTTACGAAACTTGTTTCAGTTTCTCTATTACATGAACGAAAACGATGAGACGTTCAATTTATTATTACAAATGTTTAGAAAGTACGTCCTTTTAATTTCCGTTGACTATTTCTTCTCTGATCATTTATTTAGATATAGATTTTTAAAAGTTTCAAATATTGACTTTTTCATCGATCTAAAACTACCACAGTTGAAGTCATTTTCCATAGAAATTTTTTTTTTTCAATTCTATCCGATCAGAATTGACTGGTATATCAAACGAACACCTTCATCTGCTTTTTTAAATTATGATTGTAAATTAAATGATGTTGACTATATCAGTATCTATCGCTAATTATTTAATTTCAAGTCCTATATTTATATGGGTACATTGTAATCGCAAACTTTAAATAAGTCATGTCTATCGCTCTTTGACGCGACGTTATATTACAAAAAATGACGTTCCTATTGCATTTTTCTATCAAAACACTGTCATATTGCAATTTCTATTTTTCAAAAAGTATAATAGATATCAAAAAAAGGAAAACGGTTATGAAAAGCTAAAAATCTACATTATCTATAACAAACATCACATTAATTTTTGAGAAGAGGCCATTTTTGATGGTTCGTGGACTTTGCTCTTTGATCTTCTCGAAAACTTCAACATCATAATATTTATCATGCATTTGACTTTAGAATGTCAGTCAATAAAATCGGTGAGGCAAAATTTTCCATGAGACCTGCTATTTAGTAATATACCGGTATATTCTATTATATTTATTTAGTATTTAAATATTCTACATTGACCATGATCCTGTAAACCCTTAAGGTTAATGTTTAAGCTAAATGATTACTCAACAGTTTGCTGAGATGGAAATAAACCAAAATGCTTCCTTTTGTGCATGTATTCTAGAAAAGTCTGTTACCTCCAACATGATGGCTTCTGTTAATGCAAAATCCATTACGAAAGCCGAATTTAAAGATCAGTGGCAAGCAGAAGCAAGATGAATCGTATTTGATATTACAATTGATTACTGTCCACTTACTTTAGATAAAAAAAATTAAATAAAGGGATAATGAATGTGTATTCCAGTGGCATACGGATTTGGGCCACTAGTTTGACGAGATTGTAGAGACGTTCTGATGTGAATTTAAGATCCCGTTTCTTTTCTTTTTTTGCAAACACTCAACATTCGTCAATTGTATACCCGATACAAAATATGTTTTTGCACGTTCTGTATGAACATTATATACGTAGTCGATTTTCTAGACATAAATCAACTATTAAAACAAATGTTTATATACTTGGCGATAAAGTGGAACCCAAAGTGAACACAAAAGTAACTGGAACTCTTGATTAACAAGCAAACCTACTCAATTACCTCATAAAAATGTAATCCAGTCGCAGGAACGTTGTTGCTACGTCGCAGTACTTTTCTGTTTAATCCGTAATAGTCGCTGACCTCGACAGTGTGTCTGCCATAGTCTGCCCAGTACAGTAAGCTATTTATAACATCAACAGAAAGGGACAGAACTCGTTTCAATCCTGTGTGCACTATTATAGTCCTATTATCTCCATTCATGGAGGCCTTTTCAATGCGTGGATTCACATCATTATCGGAAAAGAACATCAGTCTGTTGGAATGATTAACAAGGTCGCAGAAAAAAACATTAAAGAATTATTTTTACCTGTACATAAAAACTGCAATATAAAATGACAGAAAATTCAAACAAGAAAAAAGGTCAAAATAAGACACTGGGAATTTTGAGAAAATTATAGTGTAGCTTGAGAAACAATCTTCATGTACCTTTGGAGTTTATATACACTTCTTTATTTTCTGACGGACTACTATTGACATATTTTTTGTCGTTTAAATAAAATTATTTGTACTGTCTTCCAATGTTGCAAGGACGTTTTTCATCCTTTGTAAAAGAAATCTAGATTATGAGTTACTAGCGCGAGTATTTAAGTATTACCCAGCCTCGGGATCTAGTGCCAATCCTTCTGGTTGTTTCAAATTGTTGTGGAAAATCAATTTATATATCGTTGTATTGTCGAGATATGCTGGTTTCATGGCTATCCAATTAAGCAAGGAATCGCACCAGTATAAGTTTTTTGAAACATAGTCAAATGCAATCTGGGCATTTCCGATAGACCTCCCTCTGTATGCAACTGAAATAGGAATGGTTTCATTCTGCCAGATGGTAAAGTTTTGGAATGCGTAAATTGAATATCCAATGGCTGCAAAAACGATCTTCCTCTCTGGATCTGACGATATGCTTATGATCTGAGCGCCTGAAGGATTTAAAGACATTGACACATTTCTGAAGTGACTGGCGGGATTTCTAGGTATTTCTGTGATGGAGGTTAGCGAAGCAGGATTCCACATTCCCAATATCAGGCCCTTATCATCAGGAAGACCTTGAATTATATCAATTTTAAATTAAATTGTATTTTATTTCATTTCCAACTTTGTTTGCTGGCATGTGGAAGTCTTTATTTCATTAAATTTTCTTTTCTTTCTCAGTGAAAATAAATTAGAGATGGGGCTTATAATATATGTACAATTGATATGTAATGACTGCAACAGGCAACTTTGTTTGCAAGTTTAATCATTCTAAATTCACCGTAAAATCTATATTCTGTGTATAATTTTTTCCTTTATAATATTTGAGGTGGGGTATCTAAACAACACTGTACAGCAATTAGGAAACGCCATTTCTTGTGCTATAATACCGATCAGGTAGAGTAGGCTTTCCCCTCTAAAGTCACCCCTCCGAAAAACTGGATCAAGAGCAGGATTTCTCACCGGAAATGGGCTCTAGAGTAGAATTTTTTCCCACGGAAAAATGACTCTTGAGTAGAATTCCCCTTACGGAAATCCCACATAAAATTCAATTTTCCGGGGGGGGGGGGGGGTCTACTCCGTGTAAAAGTTATGGAGTGTGATTTCCACCGGAGCCAATCTCCTCGATAAAATATCATGCATGTGCTTATATCTGAGGGGTGGAGAGGGGCGATACATTGTCAAGAGGGTTTCTTTAATTTTCCAACAGGCAGACAATTTTAAACAAACTTAAAAAAAATATGAACAAAAAGTCTAGTTGTGCATTCAACATTTAAAATTTTCAAAATGCAACCAGTTCTATTGAATCACCCAAAGTATGGAAATTGAAAATCTTTAATCTATTTTCTCTCAGTAATTGCCCAACCAATTCTTTTAAAACATTTAAGTTTTATTCTTTGCATTTGGTCAAACTGGTTTCTGAAAGAAAAAAAGTACAATGTTACCTGTTGCAGAAAGTATTGTCTGTATGATTCTAGCATTTATAAAATAGGAGAAATCCTACTTTGAGATAGAAAGAGGGGGAAGTCCTACTCTAGAGTACAGATTCGGGGGGGGGGGGCTATGGGGGAAATCCTCCTATACAACACGGGAGATAATTTCATATTGCTTTAAATACTTTAAACATTGTACCAGACTAAAATTTAATTAGAACATATTTTTGGTCTTAATCAATTAAGTTTCATAAACCCTCTGCTTACTCATATAAAATGTTGCTTTTCCAAAAGCAATGCTTGATTGTATGTTGTTTTACATGTACGTCCCACTCGAGAATTTTTCACTCATATAGAGCCATATACCAGTTATACCAGTGTAGGGCTTCAAATTTTGACCTGTACTTTTTACCTAGGACTATTGAGCAATAAGAGTTCCCCATCGTGCCAACGCCCACAGTGACACGGGACTTGGGTTTTTGAGGTCTCATCCGAAAGACCTGTGACTTTCACTTCTTGGCGAAGGGACAGTCACTACCTCTGTTTATGTCTCAGATTGGGTGCAGAGCAGCGAATCGAACCTGGGCCTCCTTTAGTATAATAAAGAAGGCAAAAAAGCTTGGATCTTGAAAACTACATGTATATTACCATTTTTCACATTGGTAATATCTGACCATTTGTGCCTCCCTCCTCATACATCAGTCGCAAACCGCATGTAGGTAGGGGTCTTTAATGATCGTATATTGTCTAATTGAGACTATTGAGTAATATAAACATTTGAAAATTTTGAATGGTAACCAGTATTCTAGATTAAGAAAGCCAAGGGCGTTATATCGAAAAGTAAAAGCGTAAAAACGCGGAATAAAAAGGCCTTATAACGCCAAAATAGGAGAAATAATAAAAAAGGACATTTTGACCCTTTTCAAAAGACGTATTTACGGGAAGAAGAACAAGCTGTATCACGCTTATTATAAGGCGATCGAAAGAAAAAAAAAGTGTTATTAAGACTTCTGAAAATGAGTATAATAATAGGAAATGGAAGGGCATTATAACACACCTTTTTAAAAGCGTTATTATACCTTTGAAAGAACGTTATTACGCTAATTGAAACAAGTGTTATCACGATAGTTGTACATAGGAGTAATAACGCGAAGTGGAAAGGCGTCAATTATAGAGGAATCAAAGCAATCATTATTCATGCAATGCATGTAATATATTAAAACGCTTTTCTGTGTTTCTCCTCGCATAACTATTATGAACCAACCCTCTCACAACAATTGGGAAAATTATGACCCCAGGATTAAAGCCCAAGCAAGGGATAAGCTGGTCAGGTATTGAAAAAGTTCATATTTGAAAATATTTTCTTCTTTTCTCTTAGACGACAAACAGGCAAACTTTTTGCATGAGTATAATAAGTAATGACCCTTCAATTCCATCAAAATTGATAAGGGTGAATTAAAAAAAAATAACCACCAAACTGATTTTTTTGGCAAAATTCAACTACTTATAACATATTTTTCAATTGTATCATCATATTGCAAATGCATTCTAGTTTAAAATCCTAAAGTGGCAATAGAATAGACAATTCGATTAAAAAGTTTCAGAATTTTTATTAGTAAAATTTCTTTCGAAAAAAGAAAATATCATTACACCTTAAAAGACTTTCTAAAATACATAATCACAAGAAATTAGTTTTTTATGCTTCAAAATGGTAAAAGGGGTATAAATGATTAAATCTAGACCTTGAATGAGTATCTTCTCTTGTACATGTGACAAAAAATTGGCTTTTTGATTGTTATTTTACATTATTTTTTCAATTCTGGTTTGATAAGTTTTAATATGAAAAAAATATGAAGTAATAAAATTCCTCAAGATTCACTTTTTTGTCCGTTCAAGTCAATTCTTTTAATCTAAGCCAAAAAAGAATTGTTATATACGAGTTCTCTTACGAAAAATACTAGATTTTGAAGTGACCCTAAGTTACATTATTGTGTTGCACTCCTGACATCTGATATGTATTTTATTTGACATTGTTTTAAAAATTATAACACACAATAACCCATTCTTACTTTGTAAATCAATTTGTCGTGTTGATATTTTTCATCGTTTACAGCAGGTCTTTCATATTTTGAAGACCTTAAAACATGATTATTTGCAAAGTGTAATATATATAAATTGTATTTAAAATATATGTGAAATGATGAAAACTATTCCCTGAATTGACTGTAAAATTTCTGTATTTTGTTGATACACATAGTCTTTTGAACATCAAATAGTATCAAGCATTTTTTTTCAACTTAATTTTTAGTAAAGATAGTTAAAAAGCATCGGTAATTAGAAGCAGTTTTGTTGCACTCCTGACTGCAGCAAAGTTTAAAATTAAAACCATAGAACACAAAAATTCATAAAGTGTTGGCAGCATCAAGTGTTAATGAAATTTTGCAATACTTATAGTCCAATACTTCATAATTAAAACAGATGAAAGTATTTAAAATTCGCATTTTATCTGGAATTATACCCTATTTTATGCCAAAAAACTAGCTTAAATGTATATTTAGAAGATAAAATATATTTTAAAGCATATTTTCCTTGAGAAGACAAACACAGTAACCCACCAGAAAAATTCTACTCATCATTTTTTCTTTATTTTTATTCTTATTGGATGATTTATAATTCTTACATATTTGTTGCACTCCTGACCAAAAGCATTGGGGCCTTTAAAGTAGAATTGTGAAGTGAAAATTACATAAGAACTTGTAACTTCTACCCCTGTGACCTGAAAGTATTTGGAGAGCATTTCAAATCAGCTGAGCAGGCTTTCCAACTCACTAAGGCAATGCGCTCCGGTGATCTTGTGGCAGCGGAACGTATTCGTCAGGCTAAGTCTCCACTAGAATGCAAGTTTATTGGAAAAGCTATTCGTACATCTGATTTTTGGCAGAAGGATGCCCCCTCCATCATGGAGGAAATTATTGTAGAAAAATTACAACAATGATCTTCTCACTTCCTCCACTGCAGATACTATCTATGCCCATTCTGTGTACGATCAATTCTGGGGAACCGGTTTAAACGCCACTCAGACCCTTCACACTAAACCAGAGGCATGGCCAGGTCAAAATAATATGGGTAAGATCATGCTTAAAGTTTCTGAAAAGCTACTTAGAGCTCCAGGACGCACATGGTCTCGCCCAAGGAGAGCAGGCTCCACCAATAAATCAAGTCAACAAGGTCTAGACAGCTACCTTAAGAGGTAACTATCCAGATAATGGCAAACATTAAGCTCCTATCATTTAACTGTAGAGGTTTGAATAATTATGATAAAAGATTAATATTATATGAATGGCTTAATGATATTAAATGTGATATTATTTTTTTACAAGAAACCCATTTTGTTAAAGATCGAATTAATATATATGACTCAAGGTGGCATGGCTCCTCTTATCATAATTTTTCAGATTCGTCACATAGTAAAGGTGTCTCAATATTATTTAGTAAAAAATTTTCGTTTAAAATTCTTAATGTTCATAGATCTGCTGAAAGCAGAATTTTACTGTTGAATATTGAATATGAGAAAAGAGTTATCTCTCTTATTAATGTATATGCTCCAAACTCAGAAAATCAAAGAGAAGAATTTTTCAAAAAAGTTATGAAGTGGGTTTCCCAATACACATTAAATGATGAAAATATCATACTTGTTGGAGACCTTAACTGTAAAGTTTGTAATGAAAAAGATAGAAGTGTGAAAGTTTTTAAAGATTTAATACAGAGATTCAATATGTATGATTTGTGGTCAGACTTGAAATCAGATAAAGCAGGATTAACGTGGTGTGACGGTAGCGACTTGCCTAAAAGTAGAATAGATTATGTTTTTATTAGTAAAAATTTTTGTTTTACTCCTAAGAATATATATTTACGTAAAGCACCAAGTGTATCTAAATGTAGAATGAGCGATCATCTTTCATTAATTTTTAAATGTCCCGTATCATCTAATGAGAGGGGAAAGGGCTTTTGGAAATTAAATACCTCTGTTCTACAAGACCCTGATTACTGTTCTTTGATAAATGACTTTTTTACCCAACTTCCCAGAGATACAGAAAATGAGAATAATGCCCACACTAAATGGGAACTAATAAAACACCGAATAAAGAATATGAGTATTCAATTCTGCACCCCAAAAAATAAATCTTTGAAAAACAGAATACAAAGTATTGAAAAGGATATCGAAAGGATAGAAAATAGTCACTATACACAAATCAACATGATTCATAAAAAAGATTTAGAAGACGAATTAGACAAACTGTATGAATATAAATCTAAAGGTGCACAAATACGATCGAGGGCTAAATGGATTGATGAAGGTGAAAAGAATACCTCCTATTTTCTCAGGCTTAAAAATAAGCATCAATCACAGAATGTTATTAAAACAATAAGAAAAGGCGACCAGATTTACAATAAATCTGATGACATATTAAATCAACTTTGTTTATTTTATGAAAATCTTTACTCATGTGTGGATATTTCAAATGAAGACATTGATAGTTACTTAAATAATATTGACTTTGTAAACAGAATTACAGAGGAGGAAAAATTAATTGCGACCAATTTCCATCTCTAAAAGAATGCGCAGAAGCAGTATATCGAATGAAACAAAATAAATCTCCCGGAATCGACGGTTTACCAGTAGAATTTTACAAAATGTTTTGGAAACACGTTAATAAGTATTTTTATAATGCTTTAATAGCATCTTTCGAAAAAGGTGTACTATCAAAAACACAGAAATGCTCTGTACTTTCTCTAATACATAAAAAAGATGCTTTAGATAAACTTGAAAATTATCGACCAATTAGTCTTACTAATACCGATTACAAAATTATAGCTTTTGTGTTTGCGGAAAGATTAAAACTTGTTATAGATAACTTGATAAACAAAAATCAGACAGGATACATTAAAGGTCGGTTCATCGGCGCTAATGCTAGACTGATATTAGACATTTTAGAATATTGTGAAAAATAATAATAAGGAAGGAATTATACTTTTTGCAGACTTTCAAAAGGCATTTGATTCAGTGGAATGAGGTTTTTTATTTAATACTCTTAAAAAATATAACTTTGGACACAATTTCATAACATGGATTAAAATATTATATAAAAATCCATATTTTCACATAAAAAACAATGGATGGCTCTCCAAACAATGTTCAATGAAAAGAGGAATTAGACAGGGCTGTCCTGTTTCAGCACTGCTACATGTGCATTCCTCTTTGTTATGGAAGTGCTTTCTTTGAAAATTAACTCTACGGAAGAAGTAAAAGGTTTTAGTATCGACTCACTTGAAAATGAAATCAAATGTATTCAACATGCTGACGACAGCACATTTCCTCTACGAGATAAAGCGTCGCTAGAAAATGCATTAAAAATAATAGAAAATTTTGGTAAAGTTTCTGGTACAAAACTGAACATATCAAAAACTGAATGCATCGTTTTAGGACGACTGAAAGAAAGATTTAAACAGGAATCATACATTTGTAAAACCAAAATTAATAGTCAAACAATTAGATGCTTAGGCATATATATTGGAAACGATCAAATTGCATGTAATGAAAAGAATTGGGTGAGTAAACTTAAAGAGTTTGAAAAAATACTAGACTCTTGGAGAAACCGGAAACTTACTATTTTTGGAAAATGTCAGATAATAAATTCATTAATTTTATCAAAACTCATATACACAGCTAGTGTTTTAGATAATCCTGATGGAAATTTTCTTAAAAAATTAAACAGATTGATATTTTCATTTCTTTGGGGAAATCGTGAACGTATTAAACGAAATACACTCATTCGCGAAGTTAATAATGGAGGAATAGGAATTATTGACTTTGAAACGAAAGTAAAGGCATTAAAAGCGGCATGGATTTCCAAAATTATAAATAATGAAAGTAGCTTGAAAGAACTTTTAAATGCATGTTTAGCGCAACAAGGACTTGATATACCCTACTTAGTGCGATCAAATATTACTGATATTGCAGACTTTAATATACTTTATACATGTTGTAAGTTACCTCGCTTTTACAAGGAAGTTCTTTGTGCGTTAAATCAGTGTAAAGCACGAAATGAAATAAATGTATCAGACCAATTCTTACGTGAAAATATATGGTTTAACAAGGACTTTAAATATAAAGGTAAAATGATTTTTTTAAGAATTGGATCGAAAGTGGATACAAATATGTAAAAGATCTTTTTGATGAAAACGGTCTCAAATCTCTCACAGAAATTCAGAAAAAACTTAATAAAACGCAAAACTATCTTTGTGAATACTTAGTTATTAAAACAATCTTTAGTAAATGGCATGATATTAATTCGTGTAATATTCCATATATCAATATTAACAACGCATGGAATTCATTTTCCTTTAAATTTCAAAATAAAAAAGAAAATATTGAAGATTAAACATCAAAATTCTTCTACAAAATTTTATTACAACAAAAGTCACAAAAGCCAATTATGGAAAATATCTGGTCAAAAGAATTTGATATTAATTTTTCAAATCAATGGCAAAAAGTATATGATGAAAAAATTTTTAAAAAATCTTGATAAAAATGTTGCCGAGTTTAATTACAAATTATTACATAACTTGTTACCAAATAATCTCTATCTTAGTAAATGGAATAAAGATATTGATAAATACTGTTCTGTATGTCGTTGTGAAGAGAATTCTAAGCACTTGATCTTTGATTGCAGACAAGTTAAATCAATATGGAACAGAGTCTCTGAAGTCATAGGTATAGATATTAGTTGGAGAAATATTGTTGTGGGTTTCAGTCATGGGATTAACCAAAATACTTTCGTTTTGAATAATGTCATATCCTTTATTGCTTGTAAAATGTTTAAATATAAAATGAAATGTAGAATTCTGCAAAATAACATTACAAATGAAGACATGCTTATTTTTTTGAAAAATGCTCTTATGAAATTTTTTCTAGTGACCAAACGATCTCGAAGTATCACATGCAATTTTCATATTATGCAATCCTTAGCATTAAACTTGTAATAATTGCCATTCTTTTTTCCCATTTTTGATATATACATATGTAATTTATATTTATTTACATTTTAGGAATGACTCTAATTCTTGGCCAAATTATTCGAGTATAACCTGGTTTGGGTCAGTTTACGCTT
The DNA here is from genome assembly GCF_033153115.1 of Saccostrea echinata. Classification (NCBI taxonomy): domain Eukaryota; kingdom Metazoa; phylum Mollusca; class Bivalvia; order Ostreida; family Ostreidae; genus Saccostrea; species Saccostrea echinata. Next base: position 3,404,468 of record NW_026889774.1, on the reverse strand, counting down.
TATAATCCGCGAAGCGGATTATAAAACAGCGTAAACTGACCCAAACCAGGTTATACTCGAATAATTTGGCCAAGAATTAGAGTCATTCCTTATAATTTAATTCTAAAATCATTAAACAACTGTGGGTGTAAAATTTCGTTGCTTTTTATTAGTTCAAATTTGCCGCTCAATAATACAACCCTAGTAACGGAAGTGATGGGTAGCAAGGGGAGGTAAAAACTGATACATAGTCCTAGCAGCCATGTTGTTTGTTTACATGTGGTAAGATCCAAGTTACTGTTTGAAGTTAAAGGTACATTTATTAAATCTGGAATTTTCCATGAATCCCGAGGACTGGAAATGAGAGGATTGCATGGATACAGACGATTCAGCTGGTTGTCAGGGGGGTGTGTCCCCATACCAAACCAGGTTATACAGAAATAATTTGTGTTCCTTTTTGGATATTAACCAATCAGAGGCTAGAATACAAACAAAATTAAATTATTATAATATAATCTTTGTATGAAGTAAAAGAGGGTGACCTGGCCCTCTATATATACATGTTGCAAAGGGGTGTGTTGGACAATACTTTGTGTTCCCCTTGCAACATACATGTATAATTATCTATCTATATAAATATTATGTCACTATAAAAATAATAATAATAATAATAATTTCATATCAATCGTAGGTTACAAAATATACAAGTATGAAATGAAATGTAGATTATAAAATGAAAACGTAAATGTATATGCATTGTCATTTTTTTTAAAATCATCATTATATCAGTATTATTTATTAGCAAAGGTTAAATCAAATTACCTTCTTTAAAAAAAAAAGTTAGCTGACCAAATATGATTTTTCTTTGTGTTTTGTACAATATAGATATTTCATCTACAATATTTATTTTATTTACAAAAGCATATGTATAGAAATGAAATGTTAATAATGATATATATACATGTATTTTTCTTTATCTAATATTTATAATTTTGTATATTAAATATTGAAAAAATACCGATCCAGGGAGCTCCTGGCACCCCAGGTGAGGTATATACAGAGGGCTTCTGCGGAAGTTTTGCCTCGATATTTTGTTGTATGATATTGAAAATAAATACATGTATATTTTTTTAAAAAAAGAAAAAAAAAGAACTTATTCTGTTGTTTCAGTAAAGTTGAGGAGGAATTACTCGAATTTTATGACAATGTTTTAGTGTGTTTATTTTTAAGGTTCATTAAAAAAATCACAAAAAGATAAAAACACATCTGAATTGATAACATTGAAAAAGGAAGGATTTTAATAAAAAAAACTGTCAATAATTTAGCATTAAATTATACAAAAAGATCATTATTAATTAATGAATACTTCTAAGCATGAATAGAAGTCTTTTCGTCACACAACTTGAATCTTTAAAAAAAAAAATATGTTGCTCTCCTGACCACAGAAATATGGATCTGAAGCACAGACAGATCCTGTAATTGATAAATCTATTTGGTAAAAATGTTCTTTGTGTCTTTATTTTCCGAAATAAAAATCAGAAAATCATATAATGATAATAGTTTTTTCATGCTTGGGAGCAAAACATCAAATGTTGCACTCCTGACATTTTTGGGTATGCAGATATACTTGACTCTCATTAATGCTGCTTGTGATTTATATAAGATTTTTAAGTTTTAAAATGTACATCAGTTATTATTTTACACTTCCAAAATTCCTTTTTGTCTTAATTTTCTATCAGAATTTTACAATTGATGTTTTTTTTTGGCAACACTACATTTTTTCTGTTGCACTCCTGACATGGTATAACATTTTTTTAAACATCAGCCATGACCACAACCTGATTAAACAAAAGTTATGACAGTCCACATTTAAAGCTCAATACTTTGAATATTATCAGGAAAGTCTTTATTTTCAGCATTATTTTTTATTTCACAGATCTCCAAAAAATATTGAAATTTCAAAATGTCACAAAGAGGTGTTGCACTCCTGACAATTTTAGCATCATTTTTGGGCATAACTTTTTTGTTAATTGAGATATCAACGAGATATTTGGCAGGTATTTAGACACTATCTAAAGACATATGCTGAGACATAGAAATCTATTTTCATTGCCTGTATTTTTAGTGTGGGTTGATAAATATGCGTTTGGTCATTTTTTTTAATTCACCCATAAATCCATTTTGATGGAATGCATTAGACACATGTTAGAGTAGGACTAAAGTTAGTAACATATTGTCATTAAAAATAAATTATACCTTTAAAAATCTTTCTCCCTGGAAATCTGGTTGCAAATTGCAAATTGTTTGAATTTTTATCATGAATAATTAATCTACCATATTTGTGAAATATATTCCCAATGGATCCAATAAGATATGAGTCCTTCACCTAACGTCTTTTGAACTGGGTTATGAAGAATTTTCGAAAGATGCTATAATGCCTTTCCATTTCACGTTATTACGCCTTTTCAGCGAATAGTGAATTGTTAATTACGTTCTTAAATCTGATTGCCTGGTTGAAGGACTTGCTGAAGGAAATGGTATTGAAAAGAATAATAAATGTTAAAAAAAAACAACACTTTTTAATCTTTATTTTTTGTATCAATCTTCTATCTCAATCCAATACATTCTTCTAAAAACGTCTAAATTTTAAATGCATTTTGAAAAGATTTTAGCTCTCAGGCGAATGACGTTTGCTTTTGAAGTTTTGTATTTGTAAAATGTACATATACCTAAATAACTACATTTAAACAAGACAAACTCAAGATGTGTAAAAACTCCTTTTCTTAACTCACGACTCATTAAGTTGGTTTGAGAATATGTAGTAAAGTTAAAAAGGAAAATATTCTGAAATATACTAAGGTTTTTCATTCACATTATCACGCCACAGACACTCACTAATATTTTCTTCACAACTCTGTAGCAAATTCTTGTAAAGCAAAGGGTTTTTAATTCCTTAATATAAATCGATGTCAATAATCTACTGTGCTTTAAATTCAACATTGCCGTGGCCAACAATATCAGAAACCTTGAATTGCGTGATTATTGTATTTGTATCTAGTAAATTATTGTAATAGTACTTCATATGTAGTACACTTTTTAACCTTGTACGTGTACCCATATCATAACAAACATTCTTTCAAAATAAAAAGGTGTATTTCCGCATGTTATCTTAAAATCAAGGAAATATTTAGATCCAATTTGAAAATGAGGTTAATTAAATGCGTAAATAATTTTATTTTTTTATATTGAGCTATACAATAATTCAATAACATGTTCAGAGGCACTTAGGAAAAAATACCATTTTGATCATAAAAATTTAAGGTCAGACGACTAAATACGAGGGTTGTCCAAAAAAGTTCGTGGACAATGGCGTTTTTGTCAAAATGAATGGTTCAAGATAAGCTTATTGTAAACCAAAATATTAGTTATGAAAATCCAAGTCGGAATAGTTTGGTTTTTATTGTTTGAACTTAATATTTAGTAAAAATCTCGGTCATTGAAGGTCCCCAATAGTGCGCACGGACTAGGGTTAAAATGCCATGAACTTTTCAATAAAGTGATCTGATTGGAATGATTATTTTCTTTTTAAAACGAGTCAAAGCTGAATAAAAATTTAATATATCACAAATAAAGCGGTTATCGCCATTTTCTGATACCTCTAGTATTGCGTACTAAATAGACAATGAAAATATTAAGTGAAAACCGCAAGAAGTATGTTTCAAAAATTGACAGAAAAAGCGACGTCGGCCATCCGAACGGGACAGCGTCCAATCATACAATTATGGTTAATATGGTTGAAACGTCGTCAAAAACAAAATATTTATTCAAACAACTTAAATTTATTGGAAAAAAATTTATTCTAGTGATTTGTAATTGGTGTATACGATTTTTCAACGGTGTGTAAAATTTCGGAGACACTACAAGAAGTGTAAAACCACTGTTATATGATAAAAATAGGATATATTCCTATTCATGACGTTGTTATAAATATAGCGTCGTCGGGCTGGGCTGTGCATCCTGTGTTTACTAAGTGTTAATATTGATGACGCTCGTAAATTAATGTGTATTGTTTTGAATTTTAAAATTTAAATTAATTATAATCTATACATAAATATAATATTGCACACATTTGGCAATGTGGCATATTAAAGAAAAATAGCGTACGTCTATGAACATGCGATAAAAATTCAAAATTCATATCATGAAATAAGCGTTACGTCAGACTGGCCCGTGCGACTTGCATATACAAATTATTTACACCTATAATGTTCAGTAAATAGTGTGCATTGTTTTAATTTTTTTGTACATTTACTCAATCATGGTCTATATTAAGGTATTATCGTACATGTTTGCCATTGCGGACTTTATAAAGAAATTTAAGCATTTGTCCACGAACTTTTTGGACAACCCTCGTACGTCTAAATACGACTAAATACTATATATTTTTTCTCAAGAATTTGTCATTTAAGTATTGCTACTGAAAAAAGTTTCAGTAGCAAGAACCATATTCGACTGGATTCTCGCTATATCTGAGAGCCCCTATATAAAGCCGCTGACTTGGTCACTGTTCAGTGTAATCAATCGTCACCGGTGTAGAAAGACGTATGCTATACAGCGACAAAATATAACCGTGTACCTATTCTGATGCAGGAGAGAAAGATACCAAAGAAACTTACAACAGTTGCACAGGTCATTGCAGTATACAAACAAACGCTTGTAAATACACGTAACTTCAATAAAATGTAAACAAAGTAATGCACGATAACCAGCACGAACACGGGTAGCCATTCCATGCCGATACCCGTGACAATAAAGCAGTCAGGTGTAACGAATGCGAAGAGTATACCCTGGTGCTGATATCGTAGATAGTAATATCGAAAATGGCATATGCCTATTTACAAGTCGTGTAGCTTTAAGACACGCTTTATTCGAACAACACGCTCTTCTGGAGATGAAAAACAACTATGTTCTCAAAAGATGTGATAACCTTGAAATACATGCCATCTTTGTAGATATGTATTCCTACGTACAACGTATACATGAGCCAAACAATTGTAAAACCAAAGCCAGAATATTTTTAAAGCTTACTTAAATTTGGAAATAGATTACAGTCTTTTACATGTACATGAAAAGACGTTACTTTTTATTATTAGAATATTTGGACCCAGCAGGCATATTTGTATACAAGTTTTCTTTTTCTATTCATTTCGTTCTTTGTAAATATATATTCAAATTTCTTTTTAAAATTGTAATTTCTGGTATAAAAACCCCTCTGTTTTTGGAGGTCCGCGTTTGCTCTGCTCCCACTTTGTTATTGTTTTAGTGGACTTTGAGCTTGAATACTGTTCGTTATCTCCATATTTCATAAACACAATGCAAATTTTTTACATCTTCTGATGTAGGGGTACTGTATTAAACAGTTCAGCAAGTACAACATCTTCCTTTTGTCATTCCTTCTCTCTCTCATATTTGTTATCATTTGTCAATCGTAAATAAACTTTTCTTATTCCTTGATTAATTTTATCAACAAACTTTGTTTGACAATTTCATCTAACAAACAGAAATTTTTTCAAAGAAGTAACTTCTCATGATAAAAAAAACCTTGTGAGAAGAAATACACATTCAATTCGTAAAGGAATAAACAAAGTGTTTTTTTATCTTTTATACATGTTAAAAGACTTTGATTAAAACTAATGATTTATTTACTTCATTTCAAATACATTATCGATCTTCATTACAAATATCTAATATATTTGTTATCATTAAATACAAATTTAAAAAGGGGACAACATCAAAGCAGCATTGAATGGTTAAAAAATTTAGGAACTTTTGTTTTGTTAAATTGCAAATTTGTATTTAATTTCAGATTTAAATACTTTCAATATTTAGGCTTTGAAATTAATGAAGAATTTATCTTAGTATAATACATAAATATAAAATCAATGTGTTTTAACTTACCAAAAGAAAAGTACACATTTGTTGCTGTGGTTATAAGACAAACTATCGCATGTAAAACAAACATAATTGTTTTATGAGAAACGAACATCCATTTAAATTAAAAAGCAATATATAACTGGATAACTGGGGAAAGTGCAGTATTTTTTGTAAACACAGAATAAGGAAGTCAGTTCGGTTCTGCTTCGTCAAATTTGAACAATTTTTAAGAAGGACTGTATCACTTTCAAAATAGCCTGTACCTGTATTTATTTACGTGCGTTATGAAAGATGAGTTATAATGGTTTACTTAAATGTACCTACGTTAACATAAAAATTTTAAGATTCAGTTTAATATTCATGATTTCAATTGATGATCAATTCATATACATGTATACGAAAATGGAACAAAAAGAATGATGTAACGACAAGAATCCATCCAGTCGTATCACCTTTGAAGAAAGGTTTCAGAACTGATTGTTTTGTTTTAACTTCTAATCCTGTTTTGTTTTAATACCCATTTGTGTGTTGTTTCTTTTTCTTCGACAAGCCCCGCCAATTGAAGTGAAAGTCACAGGTCTTTCAGACCAAACCTTAGAAAACGAGCCCCCTTGTCATGGTAGGTGTTTGCATGATAAAGAACTCTTACTACCAATAAATAAAAGGTCTAAATTTGAAGCCCTTCACCGTCTTTAGTTACGTCTATAGAGTGACTGGGGAAAATTCTCAAATGGGACTTAAAACAACTCCGTTGTAATATAATTAATAGAAACTTTCTAATTTAACGATTGTTAAATGAGTTACATTATATATACTGGACAGTTTTCATTTTTAACGAGGCCGAGTCTAATTCAAGTGCGCATGACTTTTTAGTTTCATGCAGTTGATCTGCAACATAACACCTATCCAAATATTGTAATTGTAATACATGTACAAAGTTAACATTATCTGTAACGTTTATGGGTCTTAAAATGTGCTTTTAAGATAATATTAGGAATAAATGCTGAAATGGCTTTCACGACGTCACTGTTCTCCGGTTCTGTAAGCAATGCACATATGCATGACGCTGAAGAATGACACTTGACTCGCTTGAGTATTCAAGACGTCTATGGACATTTTATTAAACACTGTTGACAGAACATCAAAAGAAACATACCAACAATCTAAACATTGCTATTTTTTACCAAAATAATTCATCTGCGCCGATATATACAAAATGTATGCCGCAATATGGCAAAATTAGAGGTACTAGGCATTGGGAAAAAAACTTTGTAATAATTCCTAGACCAAATCAGATAGTTAACTTTTTTGAAATTTCACAATTTGGTGACTTTTTACAATAACTTTCATGTATTTGACTGAAAACGAAATCCCTAGGCCTAGGGCAGAAATACAAAAAATATGGAGAAAATGTGATAATTTGGCGCTTTTCCAACAACTTCCCATAGGGTCCAATAGTTAGATTTGACAACTTTTAAGATGACCGTCTTAGAAATCGGGATGGTAAACATTTGATATTTTTATCTTAAAATAATTCATATATAATAGTAAAAATTCATTCAAGAAAATTTATCCATATATCTATGGTAGAAATAGTTAGACTCTGCCTCGTTAATCTCAGCCCTCTAATATTATCGTTTTAACTCTGGTTTGGGTACTTACATGTACATAAGAATTTATACCTTAAATAATGTCTTTCATTACGTGTTTATAAAAGAAAAAGTATAAATCTGTAATGTTTGTAATTTAAAAAAATTTTTATTTCACATGGTTACATATAAGTATCAAAGCAAAATTAATATTTTTTTCTCTAGATTACTTTAACATTATGGAGAAAGTAATGTGAATTTCTTGTAAAACTTTCTGTAGTTGATCAGTAAAATACACTTAAAAAAAAACTGTTAGTAAATTGGTTTTCTTCATCAGGTATCAGTTAGCGTTAAGAAAATGATTAAGGAAAAGCTAAAAGTCCAACAAAAAAAAAAAAAAAAAAAGTTTATGACTAATTCAAATTTCAATGTAAAACCTAACAAATGTTTAGTAACGATCCACAAAATAATTAATTGTATTACAATCAATGTAAAATTTTAAAATAAATATTTGTCTGCTTATAACTTCCTCGCTGTAGATGAGTAGCACAGTTTAGTAGCTATATACAGGATTCAGATACCTGTCCTTCGTTGGTTCCACATATTCTGTAATGAACTGATCATCAGTGGTGATGTATTCAGCAGGTTCTTGCCCCTCTTCTCTATAACTTCCAGTCAAATGTCCACAAGGGTACAGATACCTGTCGTCAATTGGTTCCACATATTCTGTAATGAACTGGTCATCGATGGTTACGTATTCGGCAGTTTCTTGCCCCTCTTCTCTATTACTTCCAGTCAAATGTCCACGATTTCTGATCACCGAGTAATTGTGTTCCGCGTGCACCGGTGATGTCTGGTACGCATCACTATAAAATTAAATAGATAACATCAGAGTTTGAATAGAAAAAAATCTCTTCTAAGAAAGTTTTATTTGCTACATTTTTTTAGATTTATGTGCCCGACATATGTGACGTTTTCTGGGCGTACATAATTTTAACTCTGGATTCTAGCCCATTGGGTAAATTGTAGTTTGGTATCCATTGTAAACCCTATGGACGTTTACACGAAAGATCTACAGGAATTATAAGGTTTTCTTCTGACGTGACTGAAGACCCACCAAACTGATTATCATGGGCTTTCGTCCATCTCTGCGAAACTACTGTTTGAGTAAATGAGACAGAGTCTCATGGCCCTAGGGGTAGGGAGGAGCAACAATAGGGGGATCAAAGTCTTATATGGAATTGTATAGGGAAAAATCTTTTAAAATCTTCTTCACAGGAACAGTTAAGTGATATGCAAGATCTGTAGGTAGTACAGATTCACGTTTGCTCAAATTTCGGCACCCTGAGATAGGGTCAAACCACTGTAAGGGATTGAAGTTTTTTTTAGGAATATATATATATATGGAAAATTCTTCCAAAGAACAGCAGGGTTAACATACAATTTATAAGCATCCTTATGTAGTGCAGATTCAAAGGACAAGGTATGGTAATGGCCGAATTTGGCCCCTTATTTGATGTAAAAATCAGAACACAGTAAGAACTGTGATAGTTTGTAGTTAAGAACTTAAAATGATGCTTGTTTTAAAACCAGCACTAATTTTGATTCAAAGCTTACACGGAGACCACAGGAGGGTGCAGAAGTAGGACATTTTCCCGAATTTCCTCAATTCTGGTGGAATTTTGTCAAATTTGAGATACTTTTCACTTCGGGAAACATAGAGCACAAGCTTGCCTATCTGAGATTTTTATACACAAGATGCATCTGATACTAGTGTATGAAATATATAAATTTGGTAGATAGGCAAGATTGTGCTCTATGTTTTCTGAAACAAAATGTGTTGCAAAATCCATGGAAATTTGCATAAAAATGAGAAAATTCGTAAATTGACATATTTTCTGACCTTCCCGTGACCTCTGTGTATCCCATAACTTAAAACCAATACTCATTTTCTGACAGGGGTGACAACAGGTTTTTATTGATAAACTGTTGCATCATACTAAAAGACGCCCCAAACCAGGGGCCAAAAAGGGGTCTTAGCCTATCTTGTCCTTTGTAAAAATCCTGGCCCTCAGAAGGGAGGGATATATATATATATATATATATATATATATATATATATATATATATATATATATATATATATATATATATATATATATATATATATATATAGGTTACCGTTGTATATTGTAAAGCTTCTGAAGATTTTTAATGAGAGCGCTAAAGCTTTACGGAGAATTCTTGTGTTTTCTTTTTATATTTGTTTAATATATATATATATATATATATATATATATATATATATATATATATATATATATATATATATATATATATATATATATATATATATAGTTCAAAGATTGTTCAAGGTATGGACCCAGGGGCTAAGTTTGAACAAAATTCGGGACCAAATTTTGTATAAAGACGATTCTATGAACTAGGACGGGTCCACAGTTTGGCCTAAATATTGTCTATGGGAATAAAAAGGGAAAAAATCTTTTATAGAAATTCTTAAGGATAGTAGAGCCAAGGTGACCCAGGTGAGCATTGTGATCCATGTGTCTCCTATTATAATCATGACCAAAATTGAGACGCAAACAGGGTTCAAAGTTTGACAAAGTTATAATAAACAACTTCATATTAAAACATTACAATTACCGAGATGTATTTTTTCTTTTGAAGAAACACGCTATTGCAAGAGTTACAGCGAAAATTATTCCAGCGATGGCTGCAATTGATGATCCAATGTAGACATACATATTGTATATTTCAAAATCGTCTTCGCTATTGTGTTGTGAGGACGTGTTTCCTACGAAATGAAATATAAGAAAATAAAATGGAAAAATTATTTAATATTAAGAGGTATATTGTATATTCAAGTAGTTTATTTGTTACAATTTTGTAAGTTTTATTTTAGTGTTAAGTGTTAATTTTAACATAATTTTTACAGTGTTTTTAAATTCCTAAAAAGACCATATTTCTTCTTTGAAGATATAATTTGTTTTCAAGAAGAAAGCATCTTAGCATTTCAATTTCAACAAAATTTAAGAATCCAACCGCGAAGCGGTTTATAAAAAAGCGTAAACTGTTCCAACCCAGTTTATACCGTATAAATTGGGTAGCTATTAAATTCATTCCTTATAATTGAATTTTCATTCATTTGATGTAAGAAAAAAAGATGATTGTCCTTAAAAATGACTTCAATTTGTGCAAAATTTGAATGTAACGTCAGGCGGATCGATACGTTTTTGATGCAAGTCAATGTGACGTAAGCAACCCAGTTTATACAAAATAACGAAATTTTTTGTCCAATCAAATAAAGCGTTACAACCAGAATTAAATTATATGTATTTCAACTCGCAGATTTTACCAAATCTTTGACTCTTTAGGACAAGAACAACCAAGATGAGCACCCTTCAATCCTGAAGAATATCATGTAACCGACGTTTCCCTTTCTCTCTTTAAAACACTCACTACAGATACACCCGTAAAATTGAAATTTGGGAATTGGCAAAAAACACTTAACTTACTTGTTGGCATTTAATTTTCCCTTTATTTAACATTATGTCTGAATGCAATTCCTTTTATATAAAGGATTTGAAAATGGTCAAGAATAAGCTTATAAAACACCTAGCTCAACATGCCTTTTGCGAACTAATTAAATGCACATTTGGTAAATAAATATATTGCTAGTATATACAATGGTGCAAACTTAAGACGTGATTAGTTATGCAATTTTATTATTGTTTTCACATTCAAAGCTGGTATTTTGGGATTGCTGTTTTCTTTTATAGTATTTATGTACTCCCCTTTTGCACGAATAACAACGTTATGTCAATAGTGCTAATCACTAAGTCTCCATAGAACGTTTATGTAATAAGTTTCATTCCCGCTGAAGTGTCTCCCAAATGTCTTGTTCTAGACGATTGTATATTGTCATCAAAGTCCTTGTATTCAACAGAAAATTTCACACATTTCAGATATAGAAATGGGATCGTTTCCTGGCAGCGTTAGTGTATGAAATGCACTCTCTTTAAGAAATTTCGTGCGCTTTTTGGGAGATACTAAAAGATGCAAGTACCATATCCATATGTGCTTAATAAATATTTCACGGAAATCTATATGTATGAATTATTAAGCAGTATATAGTATAGCTCAGACAGCACCACAGAGTTTCCCAGAATGTAAATGTAAATGTAAAATATGTAAATTCCACACATTCATTTTCACGGAACAATCCTGATTCAAACTAAAAAATATAAATATTTGGGGTCAAATAAATTAGACTGATTCTTACTTAAAACAGGCGAACAATGTATGAGTTTTAAGATATATCTCAGGCACTCTAGCAAGAACGGTGCACATTTCCAAAAGTGCTCTGTGAAAACCTATTTCATTTCATGCATAATTTGCATTGAGGTTGTTATTCGTGCAACAAGGGAAGAAAATGTGTACAACAAAGTAAATTGTCAATTACGAATATAAGAACTTAAATAAAATTTCAAAATTCATCATATCTTTCATTGCTTGGTAGCTAAACATATACTCCAAAAATGTTCATTTAGTTAGTTCACAAAAATGTCCTGTTAAAAAGTTTTTGAGCTGTATATTCTAGGTCTGTATGAAGCAATATCAGTTTGGGCACAGCCTACATAATTCCTTGACAAGCAAACAAAGGGGTCATGAGACGCTATAGTTGAAGAAACACAACCGTAGATTGTTTAGTTGTTTACAATTGTTTAGCATGTATTCAAAAAATATATATATATGAGGGAGACGCACCCTTCCCAGTGCCTAAATTACTTTGAGCATGCATTCTAATTTCATCAAAAATGTTTAAACATTACCTGTGCATAAGGAAACTGGAGATGGAACCCATTGTCCAGAGTGATCACACATAAGGGATACGTTGGCACTTAGTCTATATCCAGATTTACAGTGAATATTGCAAGTGTGTTCAGGATATGGAAGACAGTCATGTAAATTCGCATTGCGTAGAGAAGTAGTGCAGCGAGAAACTGTCCAAATTAAAGTCGACATAAAATTTAATAAATAAAATCAAAATTACAGAAAAAATACAATTTCTGATTTACTTTGTCCGCAGTCTTTTAAAAAGTATACAATTAATACAAGCGTGAAACGGAAATTACTATGGTAAAAATGTTCATGTCTTAGAAAGTTAGATTATCATTTGAATCTGAAAAAAAATGAATTATTTTTGTAAACATAATCCTGATTTAATGCGATTAAATGTAATTAAACCAATTCCACTAAATTTTGCATAGCTGAGGGTACTTCTCCTGTACCCCTGTTGTGTGACGTTTCGGACTGAAATTTGTTTCCAACTTAATAGACTTTAAATGGGGTAAGAAGTTCTGATATTGCTTATTGATTTGCCAAATGGGATTAAATTCTCTGTATATTTATATATTTTTGTATCACCACTAAAAGCTGACTTGTACCTCCTTGACACGTTGTTTGATCTGATTTTAGATCAACATCGTCCGCACAACCACACGTTCTCCCATTCGGTATTGGAAAGCAGAACGTACTACAATTACCGTTATTTGTAGAACAACTCAAACTCACTAAAAGAAAAGAATAACTTTATAATACATATCTGACTTTCAAGCGACTCTAGTGAGATGAAACGTAATACCTTTCGAAACTTTGTGTATTATTTAACAATACATTTATACTTGCAATCAACTGAATCATCTGTATATACATCAAGACTATCAAGCACCCCCAGCTCTGGATGGATTGACATAAATGTTACTTTTGAACCCGTTGCTTTGTTTATCTTTGTTACGCCTCTGCATTTTAGAAAAAATAATGTCATATTTGCTTTGATTTGCGAAAGGCAAAGTATTTCCGTCAAACACAGTTTATCTGAATAAAATTAACAGTGTTGTTCTATTGTCAATTAAATAGTTTCAAAGTATAAAGAATACCGTTTTAATAATTATATGTATATTGAATACTATTATATTTGAGATTATCGAATTCGTTCGACTGAAGTATGATTTGTCAAAATACTAATGTAAAAGCCAAAACAAAGAAAGAATTCAAAACAAAAACAAATAAATACACAAAACAAAATCATATCTCACAAAAAAAATTCTTAGTTAGTAATACTGAATAATTTTCAGTTACAAACTACAATTATAAAAGAAGAAAAACATTTAGTAGGAAACGTTTGTTTTTTAAAAAAAAAATCTGATTTGAAAGAGTAGTAAAGATCACACTAACTGTCTATTAGACGCTATGTAATAGAGATATTGTCCAAGAACAATAATTCCAAATGGAAATGCGTCTTTATCTGTTGTTAAAACATGTCTGTTTCCTCCATTCAAGTCAGAGTACTCGATACGATTTTTAATTGCATCTGTCCAGTAAAGTCTATTGGCTAAAATGTAAAAGATGAATTCATCAGTATGAATCTTATTTTTTGAATAAGATATACCTCAGAGATGGAATTTAAGGAAACAGATTGTAGCGGTATTTATTCATACATGTAAAATCGATTGCAAGACCAGTTGGGGCTCCAATATTTGTTGTTGCTATGTACATTTTTGATGTTCCGTCCATGTACGATCTACCTATTTCTTTGATACTTCCTGTTTCTGTCCAGTATAAATATCTAGAGAAGTGGTTTATAATGATCAATCTTATATTAGATTAACATACACACTTAAGAAAATGTAATTACGTGTATTTCTGCTAATTTTATATATTTTGCAATAATACAACATCGAATTCATGCACTTACAAGAACATATACCTACCCTCTTGACGGATATAAAACAATATCTTTTGGTCTATGCAAGTTAGACAACAAAGTCTTATGAAGAAAACTCTGTCTATGTACAACTCCAATATAACTTTGACTCGGTATAGAGGCTACTGCGGAATAGTATATGTTTCCCGTTGAATAGTCAATGGTCAAACGTTCAGCAAAGGCGAATCCTGTGAATGGCAGATTTAGTGCAATGGTAACAACAATAAAGCATATATGATACACAATGCTGAGGAGAAAAAAGATATAAGTTGCTAATCTTTTTTTAATATCAGGTTCTAAATACCTGTTGAATAGAGCAAGGATCTATTCTTTCCATGAAGCGTTGTTGACATAATTTTTTTTGATGAGGAATCAGAGTAAATGAGTTCCTTTGTTGACTTATCGAATGCTATTCCAGGAGAATACTTTATACTGATTGGTAATTTGACTACATTGCCTGTGTTTATGTCAATCTGAAGAATCCTTCCATGGGAGTTATCAATCACAATCAGGAAATTATTCGAATAAACGCCTTACAATTAAAAAAAACTAATGTGTTTCAAGGAAAGCAAGTGTCGCCTTCTTTATCGCATCATTAAAGATTAAAATAATTCTAAGGGTGGTCAGATATTTATATGCTACAAGCATTATAGCAAAGAATAAAATTCACAGGAGCTTAGCACGCGGAAGGGGGTGGTTTCTTTTCTGAGAATAGTTTTTTGATGTAGTTCTACTAATGTAAATTTTTATTTGGAAGCTCCTCCCCCTCCCCACCTTTTGTTACTGTATGGTCGAACACTTGGTAATTCCAGCATTTAAGAATGGACCAAGAAGTTAGAAGTTAGACAAAGGTTTGTTTGTTTGTTTGTTTGTTTTGTTTCGTTTTTGTTTTTGTTTTTTGTTTTGGTTTTGTTTTGTTTTGTTTTTTGTTTTTGCTACGGACATTTACTGACAAATAGTACGACGTGTAAGATACATAGGATAGCATTAATCATATGAAATCTGACAATCAAATAAAAAATATGATTCCCCAACCCTCAAAGCTAAAGAGAATAATGAAATGGGGTGAAATTTTTGAAAATAATTATTCGTCATTTTAAAAACAACTATCCTCCAAGAAGATTTTAGTCTTTCTTAACTAAAATTGTCAATCTACAAGGGGTTTTTTGGTATACCGATCCTGAAGTATTTTTATAGTATTTTTAAAATTTCAGTTTGTGTGGTATCTGTAAAGCAAACAGTTTCAAAATACAATGTTATGAGCTCATAAACATGTGATATAAATGCTAAAGACCAAAAGCTTGTCTCTCAAAATAAAAGAAAGACAAATAAAATCAACCATGAGGAGTAATTTGCAAAGTAAGTCAAAAGTCAAGGTCAGTAATTATGGTATTTTACAGAAACCAAAGTGCCAGGCAAAAAGTGTAAAATATCAAATCTATACCTCTTATAGTTCTCAAGATATAGGGTGTATCGGACGGACGGACGGACAGACAGACAAACGCCAGATAAAGTGATCCCTGTGTGACACTCTGCTCTGCATGCAACACAAAAATACTTATATCTTTTATCACAAAACAAGTCATGGATTATTTACCAGAGGATTAACCCACTTACTGCTATCGCAAGTTTTCAAATCTGTTTGAAGTTGCAGGCCGAAATCACATTCACATTTTCGTCCACTTTGTATCGGCACACAAATACCTTCACAATCACCATTCAAGACGTTGCAAGAATCTGTAACAGTAAATTAAACATGATGAAATATGGAGATAAGGAACAGTATTCAAGGTCATAAGTCCATTCAAACAATACAAATCAGGAGCAAGCAAACACGGACTCTAAAACATCAGAGGTGTGATCGGAAGCAATAGAGGAGTGAGCTTCCCCCGCCGACCAGTCACACCCGCCGTGTGCTCCTTTTCATGATCGGAAAAATCTGTAGACAACTCAGTGTGCAAACGTTATGATAGATTACATATAATATATATTTTCTGTGAAAGAATGCTAACATAGACATTATTCTAAAACATATAATAAGAAATTCTTTATCATTTATTCTGCCAATATTGAAGAAACAAGAGTTTATATCCTATATAAAACTCTGAGGAATACATAAAAAATTAAAACAAACAAATCAATGAATCGAAAAGGCATTGTTAACATGAAATTAAAGAAAAATTGTCAGAATTTATTTTTTTTTATTTAGTGCATCGATAATAATAATATATATATGACGGGCTATTCATATATTTTGTTATTCTTTGAGCTTTTCCCACAATTGAGAAAAGAACCCAGTACTTCATAAAACAAAGAAATGGAGGTTTAAATTTATTAACTGATCTGTTTCAGAGGAAATGTATTAGTAATTGAAGAGATTTCAGACAATTAAGAAACTTGTTTTTATTTAGATGAAATGTGAAAAAATAATTATATTTTGCAGCAAAAGGACCACATATACTCAAAGATAAGCACCGGAAGTCTCTTTTCGTGAAATATTCTTTATTCTGTGTTTAGAACTACAATGTACTACAATTACAAAAGGACCTTATTTAATTATTTAAATGAAGTACATGGCAGAGTATTATCACATATATTTTTTTCATTAGATTTCATACAACAGCTTAAGGATGGATTCTTCTCATATTTCTTATAATGGCAGAATCTTGATTTTCTGAATACTCAATATTCAGACTGTGTACACTATTTTAACATCCAAAAACTTTGGTGTCATCAGCCTCGATTTTTGGTCAAGTTCATTTGAAAATAGGTCCTTAAAATAGTACTTTTACACAGGGAAGTTCTGAAATTTGCGCACATGAATAAATTTTGACGACTGAAAAAAATATCTTTCACCATAAAATTAAAGTTGTTAATTATTTTTGATCACTAATAAATATAAAATGAGGTGATGAAAAGAAAACATGAAATCCTTTATATTCAATAAATACATTTAATCTGAATTTCCTCAATATTTTTTTCAAAATTCTCAGTTTTCATGAATTCACATGAAATTTCATCTCAATTTTTACAATTGACCATATAATGTCAAATATTTAGATTTTTGTCTGATGAATATTCAAAGGTTCAAGATTAATTTACAAGGTAAAAAAGATATGGTAATCAGGCAAATTATAGGGAAAAAAATAGCCCGAATTTACTCTACTTTTTCTGAAATCTTCAATTTACAGTGTTCGTAAAATCTATAAGAAAGATTTTAATCGCCAAAAATATAGCAATTTGTTGTAATTGTGACATATATACATTCATTTCTACCACTTATACATTTCATTTTATGGTATTTTAAACTAATGATATTTAAAATATTCATTTCGAATTTCCTCTGTCATTTTATTCTTATGAATAAGTTATGTTTGACAATTTTATAAAATACATTAACTTTCTAGTGGCAATTACATAAAATCATCACATACATTCTTCACATGCACAGGACTAATTCAAAGCAACTTAACCTTTAATATAACCAGGAATAATTAATAGACCGAGCTTCCAAAAAAAAATTATGTGTAAAATCATACAAAAAATTTTCATAGACTAGAAAAGATTTCAATACATTATTTATGAGATAAACATGAAATCAGTATACATGTATAGTAAACACGCCATATGAATCTAGACATTCAATGCTCAATATATGAATATCAGAGGGACTAATACATGCCTATACATGTGTATGTAGTTATATACATATATAGGTCCCTGGTATTATGTTATTGGTCGCCCGCGTGGCGCAGTGGTTAGAGCGTCTGCTCTAGAGTCGCGGAGTAAGGAGTTGATCCTTACGCCGCGGGTTCGAATCCCACTGTGGGACGTGGAGACCGGTCCTTCGGATGAGACCGTATAAACCGAGGTCCCGTGTCGCAGTAGGTATTGGCACGAAAAAGACCCCTCACTGCTCAATGGCCGTAAGTGCCGAGCATAGGACAAAATTTGCAGCTCTCCACCGGCAAGTGGTGGCATCTCCATATGAGTGAAAAATTCTCGATAGGGACGTTAAACAACATACAAACAAACAAATTATGTTATTGGATATTTCACATTTGTCGACCGAGTTTTGAAATCAATAAATACCTACACACATTTATGAGTATAAGTACATAGTTTGTTCAGCACAAATAAATGTAACTCCTCAATGTGATCATATATTGCATAAAATTTGCTGGAGTTTTAAGATAACAAAAAAGCCATCATCAGTGACAATCAAATGCACTTAACTTTGACATCTTTTTCCTGAAAATGATATCCTTTGAACTTTGTAACAATAATATTCATGCAGCTATCAAACTTAATTTCACATTTAGATGCAAAATACTTATTCAAGGATGAAATTTCTTTTTGAGAATTTGTAACACAAACATTTACACTACTGTAATGATTTTCCCCTTAGATTCCAAAAAATCCCCTGACGTTCCCCTGTCTGTCCCTGACATTTTCCTGTCTCCCCCTGACTTTCTCCTATCATCCCCTGTCGTTGTCCCTGACTATCTGTCTATTCCCTGACGTCCCCTGACTTTGCCCCTGTTACCACTGTCTAACCCCTGATGTCCCCTGACATTCTTTTTGACGTCCCTGTCAACTCACTGATGTCCCCTGACTAAGTCCCTGATCACCCTGTCAACCCCCTGTCGTCCCCTGACATTCATTTTGACCAGGAAAAATGGTTAAAATATGTTTTTGTTGCTATTTAATTGTGAGAAAATCGATACATTTAACTTAGCAATCTTCAAGTTTTGTGAAAATGTAGATTTAATCATTAGTTTTTCTATTTGAAATATCTTTAGTAAATCCTTTCAAAATATTATTTTATTGATTGTTTGGTAGCTTTTCAGATAAATCTTAATAAGAATAAATGCTCGTTATTTAAAAAAAAATAGATTACTTATTTATTGCGTCTTCTGTAGCATGACTGGCATGTAAATATATTTTTATTTATTTATTTATTCATTTATTTATTTACTTATTTATTTATTTGTTTATTTATTTGTTTATTGATTTTATGTATCTGTTTATTTATTAATTTGTCTGCTTATTTGTCTATTCTTTTTTTCTATTTATATATTTATTTTGTTTACTCAATCTCTCTATTTAATTTGATTTCACTTATTTGTTTTATTTAATTATTAATAAACAAATGAATTCATTTTTTAAAAAAATTATTTCATTCTATTCATTTCATTTCTTTTAATTTATTTAATTTAATCCATTTTGTGTAGTTCTTCATATACATTGTTCAGGTAAAACAAATTATGCTTCAAACTATTTTTTTGTGCATATTCAAATTACTTTCAATTCTTTTACTTTCATGATGGGTATCAAAATCATCGTCTTATTACGCACAATCTGAATCTGGAATGTGTTTTATTGTTCCCTTTTACTTTGGTAAAATAAAAATTTCCTAAAAAAAACTTGTCACAGTTGTGAACGAAATAACACCTGCACAGGGGATACGGTCATGCTGTCACAGAATAAACAGTGTATAGTGGTCAGTGAAAAAAACAATTATAGGTGTCTGGTCTGTGTAGCCAGTCACTGGCAACTATCAACAGCTCAGAATTACTTTCACAACCTTACAGGTTTTGAGGAACATTTCTATTTTTTGCAACAAAGTAAAAGAAACAATAAAACAAATTCCGAATTCAGATTGTATGTAATAAGATGATTATTTTGATACTCATCATGAAATTAAAAGAATTAAAAGAAATGAAAATATGCCTAAAAATAGTTTGAAACATCGTTTGTCTTTCCATAAGACTGTTTATGCGGAACAACACAAATAAAAAGGAATTGAAAAAATATTAATTAATTAAAATGAAATGAATTGACAAAATGAATAAATAAAGCTATAACATTAATTAATTAATTAATAATTGCATAAAACAAATATCTAAAAAAAAAAAAATGAATATATTTAATAAATTGATAAATAAACAAATAAATAATTAAAAATATAGATTTTGTCACTAGTTATTTGTTTGAAGTATCTTAGTAAATTCTTTCAAAATATGATTATATTGATTGTTTGTTAGCTTTTCAGATAAATCTCAAGCAGAATAAATGGCAGTTACATGTACTGTGAAAAGAATGAATTACCATTTTATTGCCACTTGTGTAGTATGAAAGGAATTTAGGTCTAGTTTTTATTTATTTATTTTTCAATATATCTGTTTGTACATTATTTTGACTGTTTATTTATCTATTTATTCTTTCATTTATTTATTAATTCTATTTATTTAATCTATTTATTCAATTCATTTTTACATATTTCTTTTAATTCATTATTAATGAACAATGAAAATTCATTTAAAATGTTTATTTATTTTATTTCATTTATTTTAATTAATTCAATTTAATTCAATTTGTATAGTTCTTGTGGTAAAAAATTTCTTGAAACTATCTTTAAGCATATTCAAATTACTTTTAATTCTCTTAAGTTCATGATGGGTATCAAAATCAACGTCTCATTGCTCACAATCTGAAACCAGAATTTGTTTTATTGCTACTTTAATTTGGTAAAAAAAAAATTCTTCAAATTGTGAAGGAAGTAACACCTGCAGAGTGCTGCCACAGAATAAACAGTGTATAGTGGTCAGTCAAAAGGACAATAGGTATCTGGTCTGTGTACCCAGAGTCATTGGTTTACTATCAACAGCTCGGAACTACTCTCACAACCGTGACAGTTTTTGAGGAACACTTCCTTTTTTTTGTTCCCAAGTAAAAGAAGCAATAAAACAAATTTTGGATTCAGATTGTGTGTAATAAGTCGATAATTTTGATACCCATCATGAAATTAAAAGAATTAAAAGAAATGTAAATATACTTAAAAGATACTTTGAAGCATATTTAGTTTTACCTTACGACTGTTTGTGCGGAACTTACGAATAAATTGAATAATAAAGAATAAATTAATTAATTCAAATAAAACGTTTTGTTTGTTTGTTTGTATGTTGTTTAACGTCCCTCTCGAGAATTTTTCACTCATATGGAGACGCCACCACTTGCCGGTGGAGAGCTGCAAATTTTGTCCTATGCTCGGCACTTACGGCCATTGAGCAGTGAGGGATCTTTTTCGTGCCAGCACCTACTGCTGATGGGTATCAAAATCAACATCTCATTTGTTTTATTGCTACTTTAATTTGTTAAAAAAAAATTCCTGGGATTTTTTTTCCACAAACTTCAATACATTTTAAAATAAGGGAAGTCAAATAATTAAACATTATACAATTATAAATATGTGAAACTACTTTTGACCGAAAGTTTATGAAAAAAATCAAGAATGGAATCACGCAACAAGCAGCAGTGATTTTGATAGCATCCATTGACTTCCATATTTCTACAAAACATTTTCTCTGATCAGATAAATATATTATTCCTGCTTCTGACATGATACATTCTGCGAAAATCTCTTTTCCACAGACAGCCATCATTCATTTGATGTGAGAATTTCTTGCTGAACATGTGTCCACCTGGTGAAAGTCCAAGTTTTTTTGTTGACCTACAATTTAAAAAAAAAAAGTAATATATTTTACATAGCACCACAGATGCTGCATTACACGATAGTTAGATAAAGATGTGTCCATATTTCTTATACAGGTACCTCAATAGTCCATCTGCCAGCACCCCTTGCTCAATCATCCTGCATTCTGACCTCCAGTCTTTTCTCTAGTCCAGGGTAAAGTAGGGTTGTTTTTCTCCTGAGAAAAAAACATGAACATCCCTTAGACTATTTTTTTTAATTAATGGAAATTAATTATAAGATTAAACAACTACCCTCATCTGTATTTCATTTATAGATTTAAATGAATGAAGATATTTTAATAGATTCTACTACATGTATAACATCTTATATTATAGTGTATTAGACATAAAAAAAATAAACATTTTTATCCTAAAAATACAGAAAAGGAAAAAAAAAACCAATAATATAAATAGTTTTTGAACAATTATTTTTCATTTTGCTCTATTTATTAGACAATTGTATGTTTCAATATTATTGATATTTCGACATACAATATCAAGTTATTTTTTCCGTTTGATTTGTACCCAAGCGGAGCACCTTACTTTTCTAATAACTTGATGATTGTTGTGTCTTAAACAAATTAGGCTAGTTAGTAATTAAATTTGTTGTAATCATATACAAAAATGCTATTTTTGTGAATTATTATTCATAAAACTGACGAACACACGGAAATAATAATTATATCCTCTTCAAATGTTGACAAGTCGCGGGAATAAGCAGACGGAATATATTGATAACAGATCTATAATTCCCGTACGAATTCCCATAAATCAATAAAAACCAGCATGTATTTCAATTTCAAAATTATAAAAATCTTCAGAAATATGGAACTAACTTACATGCTCACTGCACACGACATGACATCAGACGAGGCAATGTGGATCTGCAATCTCGCAGTTGTTTGTGACCTTCAAGTTCAACCTTTCCTTTGGCTGATCAGAATGCCCGAGGCATAAATAACTATGATTTAAATTGTCATAACTGTCCCTGAGCTTCTGCAATGCTTCGATAATGTTCACAGTTTGTAGATTTTTACAAAAACGACCCAGGGTTTTCTACGGGAAATGATCTGGACATGTTGACATTCGCTACCGAACTGCGAATTTTATGGCGAATGTCGCAAATCAAAAAAAAATTTACGAAAAATTTATTTATTTCAATTTTAACATTACTTAAACTAATAATTTAACTAATAGTTTTTCCTTCAGTGCAATTAAATATGAATTTTGCATTTTACGACTTGCATAATCTATGGAGACCCATTGACGACGTAAAATGCTGACAAGAATCCATCCTTAAGGAAACTCTAAACACTGCTCACTGAAGGGTACTGATTTCATGGTAACTACCATAAAACGTGATGAAGTTTGAGTAATCTAGTCTTTGCTATCAAATGGAAGAAAGGAGATCTACAGTAATTGACACAATTTGAAATATATAAAAGTATTCTTAACATCATATCAATTGTATCAGACCAAGACAGTAATTGAAAACATTATTTGCATGTACATTCTTAGTATAACTGAACAACGATTTCTGTTCCCTAGTATTTCTTAAGATTAAATAAAATATTTCCTGGATAAATATGGCAGATACCCTTCGAAGGAAATGTACGAGATAAACTCAATATGTACAAATTTTTACAACACAGTTTTATTTAAGTCCAAAAACAAAATTATAAGAGTTAAGAATTTTGTTAAAGAACAGTTGTTAAAATTCATAGTGTCAGATGTGTATATAGAGAGAAAATCTAACCACTTTTATCCCGCTGTAAAGAGGAATCATAAACAACAACTTCTTTAGGATTTTGTATTAAACCCAGAACATGCTCTGAGGAATCTTCTGACTTTCTTGCAAAGTACAGCCTGTTCTGATTCATCCAACCAAAGAAATCCTACAAGCGAATTCATTTGTCATTAATCAAGTCAAAATATCAAGTCTCATTAAAAAACTTTTAAAGAAATACAAATTTCTCCTCATTCATGCATAGGTCTGTTTTTTTTATTTTTATTGTATCAGTATTTAACTTCTTCCATTCCCACATAAATTCCCTCTCTTTTTTGTTCCTCTAACATGGGAGAGAACTACATGTATAGCGATCATTTGATTGATTGCCGCAAAGTAATAACAAGCATGTAGCTTAAAGAAGTTCTGTTCTGTAAAAAGCAGAAAGTTTTAATTTCATCTAACTTTTGGATATATATTTACAGCAATTTTAACATTTAAAGTACAAAATAGACTAAACTTTCATAGATGATGCATAGGGAATTGATTCTAATACTCTCTGTGTTTCTGATGCTTCATGGTCCAACATTACACATGTAGATGAAGACCGCAGTTAAAGATTTTCGATAAGCTCTATTTTTAACAATCAGTCAAGTAATGACAAATCCAGCTTAATTCAAAACTGAATCTTTCATTAGGTAACTGGTCTGAAAACAAGGTTTTTAAAGTGAATATTCCTGATTAAACAGTGAAGTATAGGTATTCTAACTATAGTTAACTAGTCTTTTGGTTAGGACTGGAAAAAATAAACAAATACATGTATCTGGCTAAGCTTTTATTTTTAAAAAAAAATTCAGTGAAAGATATAGTATGACTTCATTACCTTGTATACAAATATCTGTAATGCACCCGACGTAACAGTATGGCTTTTAATGTTAGACCCATTGGTCAGACAGCTTTTAATAGTCGTTTCATCAAGCCAATATATTCTAAAATATAAAAACAAATTAGGCACCAAACACGTTTCTAAGAAGGATCAAATGAACTTTGGCAGATATAGTTTTCTAAATGTGAATATCAGATGAAATAAAATTGAGCAACCAATATATTTACGCAAAAAAGTCGAGAGAATATTGGGTACCACATCCAAACACTTTTCTTGTGTGGTTTGCATTTATAAAGCAAAATTGTTATTTGTAATGCATTCAGAAGTTTGCAATTTTGTGCATTTTCTATTGTTATTTTAATGTACCTGTTGCTTGTGATATCATAATAGAGTGAAGTCGGACTTTCTAGGTTTGGAGGAGATACAATAGCTACTGGAAAGTTTCTTCGCAGTGATCCCCGCATAATTGATCTGCGTAATTTTCCCGATAGCCAAAAAAGATAACTGAAATATGTTTATTGTTAAATGAAAGGACCGTTCTCTCAAAATGCATTTTGATCATTACGCAGTACAGTTAAGGTGCCAAATGGAAATATCGGCGATTTTTCTAGATAGAAAATACATTCTTTAGAAGGATGGGCGTTTCTTTTTAGGACTTTACTATTATCGGAAAAATGCAATGTGGTTGAAAACTACATGTTGAGGAAGATTAGATTTCTTATTTAGACTTTTACGTGATGTGGCAGTCACGTGATTTTAGCAAATATACCTGAAGTATTGAGGTCATCTATAAATTCTAATATTGCAAGGGCATAACCAAGTTAAAAATCTAAGTTTAACATTTAATTATTTTCAACACTCCTTGTAGATTGTGAAAAGTGCTGCGAACCTATATAGATTCTACTATCTAATTGCTAAAATTACATTTGTTAGACCGTATGTTGAATATTTTGCTGGTTAGGTACATCAAATAAAGATATAATTAATTCATTTGCAAGATTTCAACAGGTTCGCAGCACTTTTCAAATATCTTCATACTTCTTGAGTTTATGTGTGCTTGTCATATTTCATTGAGGGTATGCCCTTGCAATATATCGATTTATTACGACCCCTCTATTACCCTTCAATGAATCTGCATACAAATATACGACAGTATCGCTTGTCTAGGGAATGTACGGGAAGTATATGAATAAAATCATAAAATAGACATCGCATCCAAGTTAATGGCCTCTTATAGATCTACAGTTTATATTTTATTATTTACAAAATACATTTTCATTGTATAAATATAACTTGATCCGCCTCTCACTGCATACAAACTGCGTCAAATTTTACGATATGACGTCACATTGACAAGTGCATTGCGATCAGTGAATTGTTTATATATTGCTGTGTGGGATGTAACCAACGAAAAAATGCCTGCACTAGTAAGTATTGATGTAGTTTAAAGCTATTCAACAGTTTAAAATAGCAAACCATTTCATTTTGTGGTAATTTGATGAACTTAATATATTTTTGTGTGATGTCATAGTAAGCATTTCCCGTATAAATTAGCCCCGCCTCCTTACTGCAGCCTTAACTGTGTTGCGTATAATAAAATTAACACATTTTCAGAAAAGATAAATTAAACGAATTACAATTACAGAAATATATATATATATATATATATATATATATATATATATATATATATATATATATATATATATATATATATATATATATATATATATATATATATATATATATATATATATATATATATATATATATATATATATATATATATATATATATATATATATATATATATATATATCAAACCCATTGTATGCGTCCACTGTTAATGAAGCTGGTCGTTGAAGTCCGCTATATATTATTGTAATCGAACCAGTATTAATAGAGTAGGCGTGTATGCTTGACCCTGTTGGCTCAATCCATATAAGCAAATTAGCAATCCAGTTAAAATTCAGGTCTGTTTGAATGGGAAGGAAAAGCAATGAATAATATCGATAATTGTAGGAGGTTAAATTAAAAATGTGAGCTAAAACTATCTATAATTTTTTTAACAGAAGTTTTGATGATCCCCCCTTCCCCCAAAAATGTGGTAATTTAGGATGTTTCACTTTGCACGATCCACATCCTAACATTTGAAATGAAATGACTTTTTATTTTATTATTATTTTGTTAATATAAAAGTACGTGGGTTATTTTAATATTTATGCTTCAAATATGGCTTCTACAATAAACCTCCTAATAAAGGAACACTTCGAAATAATATGAAATTAAATATTTGAACAAGAATTACTATGTCTTGCTCTAATATCTTAAATCAAGTTTATTTTCACGACGATTAAAGTCCAGGCTTTTTGAAATCATTGACACTGCTTTTTCAATAAAAATGGACCTCGTTAATTTATTAACCTTTTCATTGGTCATTTGCGAAATTATTTTGTTAAAAACCTTTCTGATTGTACACACAAGTAATCTAAAGTTGATATTAAAAGATGCTTGAGTTTCTGATTGACAATATCTATGTGGTTTTGGGGGCTAAGTCTTCCAACAATCTGTTGGAATTTCCATGGATACCAATTGCGCCCCGTTATTAGCAGACCTATTTTTGTATTCATATAAAGCAGAATTTATTCAAAATCCTATGCTTGGAAAAAAGAAAACCTTTTCTGTGGCTTTCAACTCGACATTTAGATAAATCGATGACATATTACCAATTAACAATAGTTATTTCCATTCATATGTCGACACGATATATCCCAGTGAGCTTGAAATAAAAGATACCACAAGGTCTGACACATCTGTTTCATATTTGGATATTTTACAAGAAAAAGACCTTAATGGTAATCTAACAAGATTTATGATAAACGTGATGATTTAAACTTTTCAATCGTCAGCTTCCCTTATTTATGCAGCAGTATACCCTCATCACCAGCATATGGGGTTTATATCTTTCAGTTGAATCGATACGCAAGAGCATGATCTACGTATGAACAATTTCTTAAAGAAGGTAAGTTATTGACAAACAAGTTGATGAACCAGAATATCAAGAGTCTCGTTTAAAGTCATCATTTTGTAAGTTCTATGGTCGATAAAATGACCTTGTCAGCAAATACAATCTATCATTAAGTAAAATGCTGACTGACTTTTTTCATACTAATTGTTAGGCCATTATTTACACACAGAATTGTCGACGAATTTTTCCCTTATTCCCGATCATGACAAGGAGCACACGGCGGGTGTTACCGGTCCGGTCGGCAGGGGATGCTCACTCCTCCATGGCACCTGATCCCATTACTGATGTTTTAGAGGTCCGTGTTTGCTCTGCTCCTGATTTGTATTGTTTGAATGGACTTTTGAGCTTGAATACATGTTCGTTATCTCCATATATTTCCTTTTCAGAGTATCTACATTTTGAGATTTATAATATAGCCATATTTAAAACATTCTCATTAAATTATACCCGGTATATACCCCGTGTACCGTAAATCAGTTTTACCTGTAGCACTTCCAATGGAAGCTAGGGTTTCAGATTTTCTTGTTATGACGTTATTTTTTCTTAATCTTTTACTACGACCGTCAACAAAGTAGATAAGATGAGAGTTAGGGTCAACAGCAAATGTCGTGATATTAGCTGATGAGATTCGAATGGCATTAGTCGTGGATTGTATTCCATTGACGGCATTGACTTCCAACATGGAAAACAATGTGGCGTTGCTAATAATAAATCCTTTCTCATAGAGCGACGAGTATTCTGTCAAAAGCAGCAAAATGAAACAGTTAACAATAGGAAATTTTTAAGTACTTAAGACTAACTTATTACCTATCATTTTTTTTAAAATGGTCTTGATAAGCTTTAAGTGATTTTCTTAAATCAATATGCTAAATGTTGAATTTCAAATATTCTATATATTTAGTATTTTCACCATTATGAATTTGCTCTTGAAAGTATGAATATTTCTCCTTTCTTACTAGTATTTAAGGAATTTAAATCGTATATTGATATACCCAAAATACCTCTACATGTTGAACCGTCCACAGATAATCTATAACCCTCAGCACATAGACATTTGCTTCCTGTTGGACTGTTTACACATATATGTTGACAACTTCTTGAAGCGCAAGGGTCTAAAAATTCATATACATATCATTCAAATAGTTATCACGAGTTAATTTAAAACCATTTTCAAAATTTTAATAGCTGATGACTAATTGAAATCTATATTCCACTAATGCACATTGATCATTCATCAGGTTTTAATAACAAATACTCATTTTATCATTTAAAAAAAATTTAAATGATTTTGACAGACAATGTTTGTACACAGTGTCACTATAATTAGTCACAGTAAAAGAATTTTGTTTAAAAGATATCCTTCAATACTGTATAATTTCAGTAACCAAAATTGAGGTAAAACCTATTTTATGAACAAAAAAAAGACATTATTATGTATGAAACTTCATACAAGATGCTGACAACTTCATACCAGCACGTGATTTTAATCTTTTTGCCTCGTAAATATGAATAGCAAACGGTTCTGCTGATGTGTTTACACCGTACATTAAAGACCCAGCTGTAGCATCATATCCAGCAATCAACCTAGCGCTCGAGCTAACAACATGTAGTATATTCTAGATGTAGAAAAATGTAAATATATAAAGCAAGCACTTAAAACAATTCAACAATTAAAAAAAGTGAGTATTGAGCAATGTTACAATCAATATGTACAATAGTATCATAATTATAAGAAAGAGTAAAATTTACATGAAGTTTAAGTGTTGGAACAATTACCCTATGAAAAACGACACTAGTCAGCAAGACTTGACTCTGCCGTTTCACTACTCGTCTGCTTGATCCGTCATAATTGCTGACCTCAAGAGTGTGTCTGTTCACATCTGCCCAAAACAGTAAATTATTGACAGTGTCAACAGTAAGGGATAGGACTCGTAGCAGACCAGTGTGCACTAATACTGTCCTATCCTTTCCATCCATGGAGGCCTTTTCAATGCGTGGATTCAAATCATTATCAGAGAAGAACATCAGACTGTTTCAATAGAGAAAAATTGATGAAAAGAAACAAAACTAGTGGTACTGTGAGTACTGAGCTCACAAAAATGATACCCCCACCTCCCATTTGATTATAATGGCAAACAATTTTATTCAGTGGTATAGGAGAAGTCGCGGATAAGAGATGGGTACCCTTCAATATTATAGAACGAATGGCAGTGCCCATGTTTTGCTATGGGAAACCCGAAATATGTGTCCGATCAAAAAGTAAAATAGGTGCACAATGGCACTATGTAACAAAGATTCTGTGAAAGTCTCATTAAATTCCAGTGGTATAAGAGGAGTTGCGAATAATAGATGGGTACCCTAAAGCGTAACGGACGGACGTGGAGACAGAAGGTCGGACAGACACCCCAATCACTATACAAGCGGGGGTACAACGATATTGCTTTTCAATTTTGTCATATAAACACGTTTGAAAAGAGGTTCGAGTTATCAAACCATACTGTTAATATGCAGAAATAGAGTTTTACTTTAATATGCAACTCTCCTGAAGGTGTAATAACAGACTGGTATTTTGTTTAAGATTCACGTCAACAGCGAAAAAAAGAACCCGAATTCCCAAAACTATCTTCCAATTCTTGTATTTCTGCATACTAGGGAATAAATGTTTATGAGATAAAAGATTAACAACAAACATTTAATTTTAACAGATTAATAAAAATAAATTTTGACAATGTGAACCGACATTTTAGGTTGAAATAAAATATAAGCATGTTTTTAACCCAGAAATACAAGCGGGGGTACATCGTAAACAAACCGGAGTGGCATACCTTTTCTCTTATAATGTATAATATTATATTTTTGTCGGAAACGATTATTTTGGGGTTTTCAGGATTTTTTCCTATGAAACACATGATGAATAAGTGCAATAAATATTATTTGTAAAACAAAATGTCCAACAAGCCCCTGGGTTGAAGGGGGGGGGGGTCTGTCCACAAGTACCTGTGGTCGAACACAATCCAATCCAATTCCAATCATGGAGCGAGCGCTCTACCGACTGAGCTACCGTGACGTTATTTTTTTTCCTATAGTATACATGATAAATAAGTGTTATAAATATAATTTATGAAGAAATGTCCAACAAGCCCCGGGGTTGAAGGAGGGATGGATCCTGTCCACAAATACATGTTTGAAACTTTACTAAATGTATATTTGTTCTCCCTTTATCAGGTACGAAAACGTATCAACAAATAATCGCCATTAATCTTAATGAGGCTCACGCTTAATCTTAAATGACTTATTTTTTGAGTTGTTTATGACTAAAAATGGATGTGAAATCACGGAAGCTATGGAATTTAAAATCGTATGAGCTACAGATACCCACCAGAATTGATATCTGAGTTCGTGTACAGTTTCAATCCATTTAGTGGTGTGTACACTACACCACTCTGTTTACATTATTATTAATAATTTCACATTGTATAAGTAAGAATTCAATTAGAAATAAAATAATAAAAATCTCTATGGTTTCGCAGAAAATTCCCACGTTTTACGCCCTTTTGAAAAAAAAAATCTATTCAGTTAACTAATTAAGTTTTTATACTCCCAAATGAAACAAAAACAACTGCCCAAGAGAAATCGGAACAAATGAAAAGTAATACGAAATAAATTCTATAATATTATAATTAAAATCAGTAATTAATTCCTCATCATTATCATCAAGAATCCAAATTTATAATTGTTTAATTATGTATAATTAAGAGTGTTGTTCGGAAAGTTCGTGGACTACCGTCATAACTTTTTTACTTAACGTCATATTATACCAAAATTTGGAAGAAATATTTCAACAGTAAATTCAAATGATGTGTGTTAATTTTTTTTTAATAAAGTGGTTTATTTCAAACGTATTTAGACTTTAAAAACGCGAAAATCGGATCACAGAGCAGGTCAAAATTTTGTAATGTACAATCAAGACACTAAATAATTTCTGAAGTCATATCTTCTGTAAAATGACACAAAAGGGAAAAAATTACAGATTCAAATTAAGAATTGTTTCATCGTTTCTGATTCTAAATTATGACTTAATATTTTGCTTCGTTGAAAAGAAATCAGTTTTAGAAAATAGGTAGTCCACTAGACAAAAAAGATGACGTCGTAGAACGTCACGGCGCAGCAGTTAACCATACAATTTTGTGTTGTACTCTGAAAAACTCCAGAAAAAAATTCCGAAAATTCCGAATGAAGTAGGAAATATGTCAAAAGCGAGCCATGCATGTAATAGTATATAGTACAAGCGGTATTTGAATGATAGACTACTCTGCTTAGACGATGGTGATCTGTGAGAAAAGGGATTATCTGTAAAAATCTTATCAAACATTGAAAAGTTAGTAACGTCATGCTTAGAGTTTGGCGCTTCACAGATGCTAATCTTGTGAAATCACACTTATGCAGTGAAAAAAAATATAACATTGACAAACAAAATGATGCTACTGGAACAATTGTTAGCAAAATAGATTTCAAATGATAGAGAAAAGTTTTAATGAGTTTACTGGTATTGGGCAATACTGTGTGAAATGTATAGGGATAGTATTTTTGAGAACCTCATGTCGGAATGTTTTTGACGTTACAGTGTTGTTGAGTTTGCTCCGTGGTTACAAAATGTGTTGATTTTAAAATCAAATAACATGAATTCTATTAAGGCACACATTGGAATGAAATTTCACACTTAAACAAAATTAATATTTTTATATATGATAATGTGTTCATTCTAAATTTCTTGAATATAGTATAACGAAGATTGGCATACTACACGAACTTTCCGAACAACCCTCGTATGTTTATTTTATTTTCTATTTTACATTAAAATTGTACATGTATTTAACAAGTAGGGGAGTTTTCCAGGTCATAGAGTGTTTATTTAAAATAATTAAATAAACAAATTATCCATATTATTCTATCAACCTTTTTCTAAATCATAATCATGGTCTGCAGTGCTGTTTATTAAATTAAATGTATTGACCATCGAGTTCTTCATTAATTTAATGTTTGATACGGTATCTCCTAAAATTTTGTGATTTATCCTTGAATATTACTAGTTCAGAGTCTCGATCTTAATAGAGTGTGTCATATGTAATGTACTTTGTTTCTCCTCTTTATAGCACAACCAACTTGATTGAAAAATGCGATTCCCTCCTTGCCACAATTTACAACACTTCGAATCATATTTTGACAACGATATCGGTCAAGATAAGAAAAACACAGTTATCTCCAAATAGCTTCAAAATTTCTCACATAGTTCACAATAAAACACATCATTCGTTCGATTGGCAATAGCTAGAAGTCGGATCGAGTTTTAACAGGGAAATAAAAAAAAACAAACAAACATGGCATAGTCAACGCCATTTTCCCTCGTTTACATCCAACATTCATGAATAGTTGAAGAGCACCGAAAACCAAGAACACATTGAATATTCACTGTGCATAATAATGATATGCGCAGCTGTGTGCACAGTAAAATTGTTCATGTAATTTTCAGTTGCCTTTGTTCGTGCAATTTTTGATTTTACGTTTGTGCATTATATACGCCTAAATTGATGTATTAAAAATGTACTAAAAAATAGAATTCGTGTATTGTTTGTTATGATTGTGTAAAAATATTTCAAGGTATGGTAATTTTTATCGACACGTGCTTTTTTATTTCAGCAAGCTCGTCTATAATATTGCGATCGTTGTGCAGGAAATACTTTCGACGAAATCAACGTTTTGTGGGGACGTGATTAGGCCCAGAACTTGATTATTAAGTACTTTTTCAAGTTTGAAAGAAATAAACTCGTGTGCCCTGCTGGATGCCTATTTCTGTATATATTTCTTTTCTCTTGATAACGTTTGTAAAGAATTGATTTACATGTACAAAAGCCGGAGAGGAATAAACACTTAAGGTTTCTTTTGAAATAATACCGCTTATTCAAAATTTAAAACGGAGCAAACTTGTTTGCAAGTGTGAAAGTGCAAAAATAAGACAGGGCAAAAATAACCCTCAGCTGTATACAGTAAATTGCATGTCCTAGTTTGATAATGTAAACAAACTTTTATTCGAGTGCGAGAAATATCCGCGAGTTTTGCGACATACTTAAATTCGCTGATATTAATCACTGCGAACCATTTATTTTGCTTTGTATTTGAAGAGAATGTTTCCCCAATTGCGAAAATTAATCGTCGCGGATTGATTTCAAACTGACAAATCGCGAATAAAAGATGACGCAAATAATAGTTGGTTTACAGTATTCAAGTAAGAAAAACATTTTTTAAAACTTTAAAATAATACTTCTTAGACATTTTTCTTTTAAAAGAGTATGGTTTGACTCTCACTAAAAGACGTAATGTTTGTTTTCATTATCTAATAAACCTCCAATTGTATTTTCCAAGTGTTAATATATAAATGGGTCATCGTCTTTGTTAAGATTGAAGCATGGCTAATGCTGAGGAAAATTTTAAACAAAATCAAACTCTGATAAATTCTAAATGTACTTTGTTCCAATTGCAACAAAATTAAAACAAATACTGGTTTCAATTTTTACCCCCCTACATATGATACCGGGGAAATTATAAATGTCTTCTCCGTCTTTCCGTCTGTCTGTCTTTCCATCCCTGTATTCTTCACGCTTGAAGATACTAGAATGATTTTTGTTAAGTATGTCTTAAGTGATAAGTTACTTTTCAAATAATCAGTTTATTACTTTTTGATGATTTTGGAGAAAATATGGCTTTAAGACCTAGAATCCCAACTTTAAAGGGAGTAATACCTTAGATACAACCCTCAATACATTTTATATATTTAATCTAAAAAGCACAAATCAGTCTTATTACATTGGATGTCAGAAAGTGTCTCCTTGTACATGTTGTACCAATTTTTTTTATATTTGAAAGTCTCCAGAGCCTGGGAATCGGGGAATAGAGGTGGCTCACTTAATTTCAAATACATGTCAGTAAGTTACAGCTTCAAATGTTTGATAAATAAAACTGTCATTGTCGTGTGTCCTTACAGGGTCGCACATGGTTGATGTTTCGATAAGTTGTTCGGCTATTAATGTCATTCTTAACAGCACTACCCTCATGCAATTTTAACAAGTAGTCATAGATGAACATAGATGAACATAATTTGAAAATTTGACTGAAAATTCACAAGTCAAATTTTTTTTTACAATAATTTTAATAGTGTTGTATTTCCAGGTTTTTGACTGTGCGAAGGTGGCATTTTGTTCAATTTTGTCAAAAAAAATCAAGGGAAATGAAAATAACAATAAAATTTCACTTTAATTTGTTTAATTAGATGTATTTATTTGATTTTAATTGAAAAAAAAAAATCATTATAATAAAAAAAAGCTATTTTATGGACTTATTATGTGAAACCTTTATTGGAATATGATATTGCCAATTGACTAATGGGTGTACCTGTTTTTGAGAAACTCTCCCTCTGTAATAGTATTGACAACACCTTTATTCTTCTTACTCATCATACCCTAGCATGAACAATTCTAATATTTTGGCACAATTTTTTGAAAAAAACACAAGTAGGTCCAGTACTAGGGACCTACCATAAGTTAAATTTATATATTTCGAATCTCCAATCCATGCGCTCTAATTTTGTGATCTGTGCAGATTTCTTTAATGTTGCACTGAATCTTAACAACCTCTCCATTAGCTTGAGGCCAATACGGTAGCGTTCTGTGATGTTTGAATCCTCTCCACGCTAAGAAATTTTCAAATTCGTCTCAAATGAATTGTCTGCCGTTGTCTTAGACAATCCATGAGTTGCAAAAGTTCTCACTAGTCGTCAAATAATAGTTTCTGAGGTTACAGATTTCATGATTTTGATTTCTGGGTATCTGATATAGTAATTAATAATTACTAATACCTGTTCTACGGTTTGAAATGGCCCGCATAAATTCATGTCCAATTTATTCCAAGCTCTAGTGGATTGTTCTGACATTTTAACGGGAGCTTGTTGATTTGCTTTACAAACCATTTGACATGCATAACAAAACGGCGGTTTTAAAACCTTCGTCCGTTTTTGGCCTGCAAACTTTTTCTCGTAAAAGTGATTTTGTTTTAACGACTCCTTGATGAGACTCATGTGCAAGTTCTCATGTTCTTTTTCGTAGGGTTTATGGGATGATTATTCGAGTATGTTTTATTGTAATCGATCTTCAAACTGATAACGCTGATCGTTAAATTGTAAAATGGCAAAATTTTGTCCGATCTAGTCAAGTTTCCCGAAGCTATGTTTCCGTACTTGTTGCAGCGTAGGGTCATTTTCGGATTCGCGTTTGATTTCCTATAGTCATTGCCCTTAGAACATTATGAAATCACATTATCTTCTGCGCTTGTTTGTTCTTGATTTGGAGTATCAATGTTTGTATTTTCCTGGCGTGAAATTACATCAGCAGCGTTTTGGCTTCCGGGAGTATAGATCACCATAAATTTAAACGACTGTAGTGTCATGATCCATCGTTATATTATGGCAGATCGTTTGTATGTTGGTGTAAATATGTAGGTGAGGGGTTTGTAATCTGTCAAGATGGTAAAATCTACTCCATATAAATAAGTTTGAAATCGTTGACATGTCCATACAATTGACAACACTTCTCGTTCAGTTTGAGAGTACTTTCGCTCCGTATCAGTAAGGGTGCGACAAGAGTAAGTCACCGAGCGAAATTCTCCGTCATCTTGTTTCTGTTCTAATATAGCTTCGAGCCCGTAAGGACTTCCATCTACGATTAGTCTTCTTTCTGCACTTTGTATTACGCCCTGACTTCTGATGAAATTATTAACTCTTTGCGTTTAATTAACGCCTTTGCTTCATTGTTTCCCCATTGTTTCTTATGGAATATGGAATAGCTTAGATAAAATATTTTATTTTAATCTTTTTTTCACTATTAAATTCAACAGTAGTCTGCAAATTGGTTTATTGTCCTTTTTGCTGTCATCTTTCGTTTATCCGGGTCATTACTCCCTAGTACCTGCTCCGCCTAGGTCATTTCCGCCCAAGTCAGAGCGTGTTTCATTCAGCAATGTCAGTTGTGGAGGGAATAGTAATGGAACATTTCAATGAAGAAACTAGATTCCTTGCACCAAATCTCCATTTGATAAAGAGATTGGCGAAAAGATTTGACATGTCAAACTTTGCAATATTCGATCTTTTCCATTTATATTGTATAACTTTCCATTTGTATTGTATAATTTTTATTTCTATTGTATATTTTTTTATTTGTATTCTATAATTTTCCATTTCTATTCTATAATTTTTATTTGTATTCTATAATTTTCAATTTGGATTTTATAATTTTCTATTTAGATTGTATAACATTTATTTGTTTTCTATATTTTCCAGTTGTATCGTAAAAAATCATTTATATTGTATATTTTTTTTATTTGTATTGTATATTTTCCATTTGCATTGTATAATTTCTTATTTGTATTGTATAATTTCTTATTTGTATTGTATAATTTCTTATTTGTATGCGATAAATGTATCCGAGGATTGTTTATTTATTTCGTTACGAAGGAATTCATTGGTCATTAGTCTGTATAAAATGTTCAAAACGAGCGAGATGTTTCAAATGCCTAACACAAACTTAGTCTGGTACCCTTCCCACAATCCGATCGCGCACTCTTTAATGACTGCAAACACAAACTCGACTCCTCTCATTGCGTGGATGCTAGATTTTGTCGAATCGGATTGTTTATTTTATTTCTCTTTTTAATTCTCTAGCAGGAGAAAATATTTATTTCTAATATAACCAGAGAAAAGGGAAAAGAAGAAAATCTGCCCAAACCCGAAATCTCAGTTTCTTTGGTCTGGGGGTAGATCCCACCACTCAAGATCAATTTATTTATTTTCTCAGTCAACATTTCTAAGAACAGATCATTTATTTGCCATCTGCCAGCGCTCCCTTTTTAGAATCCAATGACCGGGTAACATGCACGCAAATACATATGAGCCCAGTTTGCTTTGAGCACCCGAAACATCTCCAACCCGATAGAGGCTAAAACTTGACCAATGAAAGCCTTCGTAACAAAACAAATAAACAATCCGCGGATACGATACAAATGAAAAATTATCGCATACAAATAAGAAAATTTACAATACAAATAAGAAATTATACAATGCAAATGGAAAATTATAGAATACAAATAAAAATTATACAATACAAGTGAAAAACTATACGATACAAATAGAAAATTATAGAATACAAACAAAAATTATACAATACAAATAAAAGTTATACAATACAAATGGAAAAAAAATTAAATCGAATATTGCAACGTTTGACATTTGACATGCCATATATAGATTCAGAAGAAAGTTCCGTCCTGAGGAGCCAGTGAATCTAAATTTCCAGGTATATAGATTATTAACGTTTTCTTTTTCTCGGAAAATATACCACTATCCACATGCCACATCCATCATGCTTCTTTTTAGATGTCGCCGATATCAATGCAGATGGACAGAGGCACTTAATATTCAGTTCCCCTTTCCGACTATCCCTGCTGAAGGACACTATATCTGAGTATTATATATATACCGGTATATATATATATATATATATATATATATATATATATATATATATATATATATATATATATATATATATATATATATATATATATATATATATATATATAATCAAAATACCCAGATACCAAACTCATTGTCGGTGCTATATATTGTCACAGATGAAAATGAGTTACTTGTCAGATTTATCTATTATAAATTATTAAATTATGTTAATTACATGTAGCCATGGGTGATATGGCCAGATGGACTGTGCTTTGAGTGACTTAATTATTGTTTAACGAAAAATATAATCTTTAACTCTATTTGTAAATCAAATAACTCATGTCATATGTTACTCAAGTTTGTCAATTATCATTCATGACTATAAAATTTTGTTAACATTCGGAGAGTTGGAATTGGGACGTCCTTGATACTGTCTGACCCAAGAGAAATAAAGATCTGCAAATCTTAAGGCGGTTTTTATCTTATTACCAATAGTCCACCTCAAGTTATTTGGATTTTAGTTTAAACAAATATGCACGAATGTGTATTACATCCTTAGGTTGTACCTAAAGTTTTCCGTAAGACTGGCCAGCAGATGTGTGCAACAGGGCGGTCAAAAGAAACAATTTCCGTTTGCCCTAATGTCAAGGAGAAAAAAGGAAGACTATATGATGGTGAGGCAAATATAAACCGACAAAAATGCGCATGCTTCATTGACTCATAAAATTATTCCTGTAAAATATTATTGAAAATCAGAGACATAACTTCTATTTTCCTGATCCTTCAGGTTTTGCAGGCCATATTAGAACGGCTTGATGAACCAGCTGTTGGGGAAATTATGCTGGACTTTGAAATTAATTTTCATTTTCCTATTCTCATTACACAAATGAAAAAAATAGTACTTAGTATATGAAAGAAAAATGTTAAGGATTATAAGTGAAACTAAATAGCAATTTCCCTCCGTTAGCGGCTTTGCCGGTATTTCAATCCATGGATATGTCTTCCATTGGACACATGCATTATGGAGACATGTGACATTGGACTAGCTGCCACCTATCGTGAGAAAAAGGCAACTCAATGGTTTATTAAACAGTTAATGGCCCTTCCATTTCTCCCTTTAAATGACATCAAAGCCACGTTCCGGGCAATGCAAGAAAAGGTTGAACCATCTTCTTCTCTAAAGTCCCTCAAAGACTACTTGGAGAGACAGTGGATTAGCAACGCAGTATTCCCTATTCAAGCCTGGTCCATCTACAAGCAGGAGATTCGTACCAACAACGATATCGAAGGTATGTATTGGTATTACTATTTCATGTTTACCTCAAATATTTAACCCCTCCCTCCCTGCCCCCCCCCCCCTTAATTTTATTGACTTGATTTTTATTTTAAAAAGAAATACCTAAGATGGCACAATCGTTTCAATGTCAAAGCTTGGCACGGAAACATCGGATATTACCGCTTGATTCCTCTGCTGCCGAAGGAGACTGAAATTGTGCACGTCCATGTTTCTGCGCAGGACCTCTCTCGTGATGCAAGAACAACCAGCTCAAGGGTGGAGAAGAAATTTCGGCAAGCTTGGGCGGACTATGACTATGAAATAATCACTACAAGCCACTTCCTGCGAATTTGTGGAGATGTCTATGGTAACACTGAGTAAATTCCTCTTTCGAAATCTGATAATCCGGTGTTTTTTGTTTGTTAGTTTGTTTGGGTTTTCTTTCTAGATAATCTGGGTTTTTTTCATTGTAAAATTAACTGTGATTCGTGAGATTTGGCTACTTTGTACATATTGTATACATTGTAAATATGTAAATATTGTATTTCAGGGTTTTTCTAACATTAATAGCATTTTTTTAAGGTTTCTGTTTTCTTTGATCTCTTATCTTTTTTTAGCTTTAAATATGTACAAATTACTTAAAAACCTTGTAAATATTTACATTTCTAGTTTCTTAACATATTAGTATCCTTTCTTTTAAACAATTATATTCATTTTACGTCAGATCAATTCCCCCCTTTTTGTGGAAAGATTTAGAGTGACAGAATGTAATTTGAAACTGTTTTATGTTTTATTCGTACCTACATGTATCACTGTTACGAAATAAATCGATAAAAAATTTCCAGATTTTTTTGTTTTGGTTTGGTTTGTTTCGTGTTCGATTTATATTATATTATTTTAAGGTAAATTTTTGTCATTCTAATTAAATATAATTAAATTTATTAACTTTGGATTTAATTTTTTTCTTCAAAATTATAGTCTTAACGAGGAGGCCTCCACGTGGCAAAGGCTGTACCAATTATTTGCTTTTATGAAATAATTAAATTATTTTTTCCTGTAAATAAGATACCGACAGACTTCCTCTCGTTCAGTTTTTATAAGTGTTATGAATTAATTAAATTGATAAGAGTTAATAACTCAAGAATGGAGTTGTAATTAGTTTTATTAGACCAGATAAAAATTGAGCGAAATGACCTAGGTAGGAGAGTGAAATGACCTACATGTACCTTCTGTGAAATGGTAATAGAAATAACCTAGGAGAGAAAAATTTTTAGAGAGAAATGACCTGACACCTTTCCCCACTCCCATTTTGTCGACTTGCGTGTTAGCTTACGGATCGGCTCAGTCATAGTACATGTAGGTACTTACGCAGTAATTGACAAGTCCAAGAAAACTGCAGACTTCTTGTGCATTTGTGGGCTGTTTTGCGATCTGAACTGCTTTGACTTTCTTTTGATCTACTTTGATGCCTTCTTTGGACAGTGTGTGCCTCATGTATTTCAGCTCCGTTTTGTAAAATTTGCATTTTTCTATGTTCAGGGTCAAATTACTTTCTCCAAGTTTTTGGAAAACTTCACAAAGTGCTTTGTCATGATCCTCTTTTGTTTTGCAGATATATTCTTACAGCCAGTAATCCCTTGCAATGCTTGCTGTATTATTCCTTGGTAATTTTCCGGCGCACACAAGATTCCAAACATGAGCCTTTTGTATCTTTACAGACCTTTGTGACAAACAAAATGTTACACTTGTTTCTGGAATCTGGTTCCAATTCAATTTGATGAAATCCCAATTTTAGATCTAGTTTTGAGAAACTCGTTGATCCACTTATTTCTTGCAGCGTTTCTTCTACGTTTGGAATTGGAAACCGTTCCTGCGTTATCACATTATTTGCTTGACGCATATCCACAGACATTCGCAGATCACTTTGTTTTGGTTTTAGTATGCAAACGAGGTGCGAAACACAGGTGTAGGTCCCTCGACCTTTTCAATCACATCTAAATCTTCTAATTCGTCAATTTTGTTTCAAACAGCGTTTCGCATGTGATATGGCAGACGTCGTAACGATTTTGCATCTGACCGGACTGTGCTATCTACATACAACTTCAGTTGAAATTTCTTTAGTTTTCTGAGTCCAACGAATAGGTCGCTATTCCTGAACTATTGTGGAAGCTTCATTTGTTATCTCTGAATTGCTGCTCCAATTTTATCAGTTTTAATTGCTCAGCTGTTGTTTTGTTGATCAACTTTTCCTGGAATGACATGGAAATTTGTTCAAATAGTTTGGCCTTTGTGTTTCAATCAGTAAGCTGAACAAGTTGTTTCAGTATTTTTGTTGATCCATATGCAAAAATGTCCGATGTTGGGTGTTTCAAAGTTTAATTGTCCAGAAAGAGAGTTCGAAATGTTATTCCGTCTAAAATATTGACACTTGCTCCAGTATCGTATTTTTTAATACAATGAAGGCGGATTCTTGTGCAATTTTTTCAAGAACAGGTCTAGAATTAAGACGATTATTGTTGCGCATTTTTTTTTTCAAAATGACCTTCATTTCCACATTTATGGCACTTTTTCCACATGATATTCTACAGTCACGCCCAAAATGACCTTGATATTTCCGCATCTGTAACATCGTTAATTATTTCTAGGGAATTGGTGATGCTCTGCAGGTCCTCTATGTCTAATAAGTTGTCTATCATGTCCTCTGTCATTTTGTTTTCAAGTACGGTTTCACTTTGATTTTTTCGAAATTTGTGATCTTCGGTTTCATCTGCTGGTTAATTTTGTTGACCTCTTGCAGAATAATTGGGGTTTCTTCCATTTTCTCTGCTTGACTGTGTGACATTTCTAGGGCTCTTGTTATTTCCAATACCTTCACTAAGATGAGTTCTTTTTCTCGCAGAAATCTTCTTCTTAATGCTGTTGATTTGCATTTGTCTTTACCTGATCACGGATATTGTCCTCCTTTGTTGCTCCAAAGTCGCAAGATAATGCCAGTTTTTCCAGTCGTGTCACGAAATTTGTAACAGTTTCATTTTCATTCTCTTTCGTTTGACGAAACATATGTTTTTCAAAAGTAACTTTTTTTTCTAGGTGCAAAGTAGGTATTTAAATCGTTAATTATGTCATCGTATTTCTGGCCTGTATGTTCAATAGTGTCATATATGTCCTGAACTTCACGTCCTGCTAAATGAAAGTTTCGGGTCTTTCGGATATGACCTTAATAACGTAGGTCCGTGTCACAGTCGGCGCTGGCACAATAAAGAACCCTCACTGCTTAATAACCTTGAGTGCCGAGTATAAGTCATAATTTGCAGCCCTTCAACTGTATTTGGTGATGTCTCATATGAGTGAAAATTTCTCGCAAGGAACATAAAACAACGAACAATCAAATAATAATTGAACAAATAGTAGGTACCGATACGTATACAATTTTATTATTTAATGCTCTCTAACTTCTTTACATAAATCACATTAATTGAAGCACGTGATTTTTCGAAAAATAAACGGGACAAAACCCAAAAGAGAAGGATACAAACAAAATGAAACAAACCAGAAAAACAATTATAAAACATGTTCATTACTTAAATGCGGTGTTAGAAATCCTATAAACTTACCGAAACAGATATATCCTCCAATTGTAAGTATTACCAAGAATGCTATGACTTGTGTAATAAACATCCTTTACCGGTGGGACAAGAAACTCTAATAACTACAATCCTTAATGATTAAAAGAAGTTTGCAAACCTTTGACAACAGCATCAAAAGGGGGAAGTTTTGTGTATTGGCTACAGTATTTGCTCTCTGTACATCATCATGAAAACATAGAAAAGCTGTATAATATATCATGTCTGTATCTATGCAATTAAAGTAGAAAGAGTTTGAAAAACAAGTATAATTATAACTGCAAGTAGATTGACTTTCTTCCAAGATGACATTTGTATATTTCTTAATTTTCTTGAATTCTAGGAAAATAAGGAAAATATTCAAGTGCTTGAATTACTTGTAAGTTCACAGATTATGCAAAACATTTTTCCTGTCCAATTATTTATACGAAAATATTTTTTATTCAAATATTTTTAGTGACTGTTTAGCGTTTGGGGTCCTTCATCAATAATGACAGTCTTTCCTCTGTTTCCGCCTCTTTTCACCAAAAGGTTGTTTACGTATAGTGAGTACGAATATTTAAAATTTAAACATTCTTTTTATCAGAACCGTAAGTACTAAGACGGAGAATTTATCATACACATATTTTGCTTTGCACACGAAGGTCAAGGATTATAATATTGTTAAATAAGTATGATTAATGCAATAGCATATGTATATTGCCAAGTGAGGGAGCTTAAAAATATACAATCTTATTATGGGTGCGAATGCTTGTCTTTTCATTCTTTAAAAGATACTACACAATATTTTTTCTTCCTGTTGATGATATTGGCCTTAAACTTATTGGCCGGACAATTTTCAGAAATTTTACTTGCAACAAACAAGCACTTAATGCTTCAAATCTGAAACGTTCTCCTTTAATGCACTACTCCGAGTTTATGTCTATATTTAATTTCAGCACTTCGTAACTTACTCCTGATAGGTTTCCACAGAGGAGTAAATAAGTTTAAAAAATAACATAATGTTATTTACTTTTAGCCTTTTATCCAAATTCAAAACATCTCATTGAAAATAAAACAGAGATTATATTTTCACTCTTCTTATACATACTTAGTATAATGGCGCAGTGGTAAGAGCGTCTGCTCTAGAGTCTCGGAGTAAGGAGTTGACCCTTACGTCGCTGGTTCGAATCCCACTATGGGACGTGGAGACCGGTCCTTCGGATGAGAGTTTATAAACCGAGGTCGCAGTAGGCGCTGGCACGAAAAAGATCCCTCACTGCTCAATGGCTCTTAGTGCCGAGCATAGGTCTCCACCGGCATGTGGTGGCGTCTCCATATGAGTGAAAAATTCTCGAGAGGGACATTAAACAACAATCAAACAAACAAACTTAGTATAATGCACAGTGGCCATAATCAATAATTAATGATAAAATTATTTTTTTTTAATTTTAACATAACTAGACTGATCATGATATGCCGTTCCTATCAATTGTAACAGGAGAATCCGATCCTGAAAATTCTGCATTAAGTACGATTTTCATTTACTTTAATGAAATTATCTGGGGATATATAAACTATGAATTAAAATTC
The DNA here is from genome assembly GCF_033153115.1 of Saccostrea echinata. Taxonomy (NCBI): domain Eukaryota; kingdom Metazoa; phylum Mollusca; class Bivalvia; order Ostreida; family Ostreidae; genus Saccostrea; species Saccostrea echinata. Next base: position 3,359,974 of record NW_026889774.1, on the reverse strand, counting down.
ATATTAGTACACTACACGGTCATTGAGAATGGAAGTGAGATACAGTTATTTGGGCATTAGTTTTATTAGAGGATCGTTACCAATACACGTTGTAATGAAATTAATTTTTATTTATAAAACACATTTTACCACAACTCTTAAACTAACATAACTATATATCATATACTTAGTAATAAATACACCGATTCTGCACTGTGCGATACGGGTTACGTCACAATATCCCATATCAAGGACCGGTCCGAAAATCCATATCACGTATCGGACCGGCGGGCATAAATCCATATCAAACCGGAAGTAACGTTTGTTTAAAGTTTTAAAGTTAACTTGAGTTTTATTTAAATATACATGTAAAATAATTCTTTACTAACATCTGTGGACTTAATTATTTGTTTTCAAAGACCTTAAATTTGCTTTATTAGATTTTAATGAAAAAGGTCATAAACATGCACGAAACATTTTTCTATGCTTTTATGTGAACTCGCATATTAAGTATTTCAAATATATGATAAATAGAATACTATATACTGAAATCCATATCATATGTCAGATCAGCCCGAGTGGCCCCATATCAGCCCGAGGGCCGAAGGCCCGAGGGCTGATATGTCATATGATATGGATTTTATTATGTAATATTATATATATATATATATATATATATATATATATATATATATATATATATATATATATATATATATATATATATATATATATATATATAATAGAAATATTACAAAATTCCAGCCATAACTCAATTAATAATTTAAAAAAATCATCGTTAAAATGACAGAAAAGCAGAGTATTCACGTCTTTTGAGATACATAAAGAAAACTATCAAATACGAAGGACAATTATCCATTGTTAATTCATACTTTATTAAACACATCATAAATATACGATTTAACCTTGAATAATCCCATATATGCAGTCTCTCTAAATCAACTTCCTTTTTGCTTGAGAAAAAAGATTTAGAATTAAATGTTGTTAATATATATACAAGTTAATTCTACATTAAAAATACGAAATAAACCAAAAATGATTTTTTTTTTTTTTTTTTTTTTTTTTTTGTTTAAATTAAATTACTTTTCACGGAAATGCGGAAAATGAAAAAAATGGTACAAAATGAACTCTTCTAATTATTAAGTGAATTCACTTGCTAAGAAATATATAGTTAGTAGAGGGGTGCGTTTTGGGGTCATATCTGGTGAATCATAAATGACTTGTATGATTATATTTATATATACATGTATCAATTGATCGTTGATGCTGAAGTATTCAGCAGATAATTGCCTCTCGGTGCTATCGTTTTCGGTTAAATATCCTTGATTTCTAATTGTTAAATAATTGTTTTCTTCCTGCACCGTTGATCTTTCGTAACGATGTCTACAAAAATAAAATATTTTTTTTAAATGAAGTAAATGAAATTATATCCTTAAAATGAAACAAAGGAAATCATCAGTTTTGAAAAAAGGGTTTAACCCATTACATTTTATCCATGATGAGTACTTCTTGGCTAGTTTGAGCTAAAAATCACGAAAAATCCTTACAAAAATTTGGTAAGATTTTAACTTAAGAATCTCTTACAACAAATCTGAAGTACTTTTCACGAACACATTCGTAGCAGATTAAACTAGAGATTTTACTTACGACAGACTTCGTCCGTCCTAGGCAACGATATCAATATGCTTTATAAAAAGTGGATGAGAATATGAAAATGAAGCGAAGTTTTTAAAACTTGTAAGTGAAACAAACACTATGCACAACAACCAGAAGTCTCTGACTGATTGTACTTATAAAAGAAAATAAAAGTAGCACTTGGACTTGAAAATTTGCAACAGCAATAAATAGAATAATGATCCTTGGTTTAGTCTCTTTTTGTGGCAAGATTTATTGCAATCAGACTAAAACTGTAGGAGGAGTAGCCTTTTAAAATAATTTTACAGAAATTTCGATTCAAGTAACCATGGCAACATCATTCAACAAAATCAAAAAACAATGATGACAATTATGTATCTCAGTGTAGTCTACCTGTATGCCAAGTTATACTGAAATAAAACAAAAAGTGTAGGAGGGGTAGCATTTTGAAAGTATTTCAAGAAAAACCATGGCAACACTGTTCATCAAAATCCTAAACTGGTACAGAGAATTATGTATCTTAGTGTAGTCAACTTGTGTGCCAAGTTATACTAAAATCAGACAAAAAGTGTAGGAGGAGTAGCGTTCTGAAAATATTTCAAGGAAATTTCAATTTTTAGTAACCATGGCAACACCGTTCATTGAAATCAAAAAACCGGTACACAGAATTATGTATCTTAGTATAGTCTACTTGTGTGCCAAGTTATACTGAAATCGGGCCAAAACTGTAGTAGAAGTAGCGTTTTGAAAGCATTTCACAGAAATTTCAATTTTTAGTTACCATGGCAACATCGTTCATTTAAATCAAAAACCGATATATAGAGTTATGTATCTTAGTATAGTCTACTTGTATGCCAAGTTATATTGAAATCAGACCAAAACTGTAGGAGGAGTAGCATTTGAAAAATTGTTTACAGACAGACGGACAGCAAGACAGACGGACGGACGACGGACACCTTACTATCGCATAAGCTCTTCTGGTCTCTGACCATTTTTATTCAAAAAAGATTCATGTGAAACATACTGCAGCATCTGACTAATATTTTAAATTAGCAGCAGAACCCTGGATAAATATATAGTGTTGATATTTCAGTAACATAGACACATTCGAAAATAGAATTGGATGGAAAAACATTATTGTTTCTGATTTTTTCTTTATTTTTTAATTAATTAATTTTTTTTTTTTTTGGGGGGGGGGGGGGTTTGGTTTTTTTTTTTTCTTGGTTTTGTTTTTCTTGGTTTTGTTTTTTTTTTTTTTAAAGAACAATACATTTTTCCCTGTAAAAACCTTACGTAAGCATAAATTCTTTGTGTCCTGGCTCCGGGTACCGTTGTTTGTACATAGCAAGCTTCCTGAAGTCGTTGAGGTATATCCATTATTACAAGAGAATGTGCATGATTCACCTGCTTTTCGAGTGCATTCCGGTGATAACAAGGCATTCCCGATAACTGATGTGCAGAATATTTCTAAAACAATTGCAATATTGAAATTTATTATTATTATTATTATTATTATTTTACTTTATTAATATTATTATTTTTTTATTTTAAAATACATTATAAAATCTTTAAACTCGTACGAAAAATGAACAGCAATTACAATGTATAAAATCTTAATTACATCGTAACTTATGAAAAGAATAATTAGAATATGAAATAAAAACGCTTACGAAAACATTTTTATTTCCTGCTGAATGTCGTCTCTATATTTTCTTCTGATTGTAGAATGATTTTCGTATTCAACAAACTAATTTAAATTCAACAATTCAAACATATTACCCGTGCACAAAGGATTCGGGGATGGATTCCAATGTCCGGATTGATCACAAGTGACAGATGCATTGACAACAAGCCTATATCCAGATTTGCACGCAACTTGACAAGTTTGTCCAAGGTATGGAAGACAGTCATGGAAATCTACATTCTGTAGAGAAGTGTCACAGTAAGATACTGTCAATAAAAATGTTAACCAATAATTAAATCGTCTAAAAAGGCATAATTGTCTTTTATCGCAACATTATCCTGACATCCACATGTTCTTCCTGTTGGTGTTGGAAAGCAGAACGTACTGCATCCTCCGTTATTCTTTGAACAAATTCTATTCACTAAAAGGAAGTAGGACTACCTAATGAGTGTCTTAGAAGATATTTGACAGATAAATCTTTATTCTTTCATATTTTCAAATCCTAACTTACCATCCACTGAATCACCTGAATAGATATCTAGACTATCAAGTCGACCAAGCTCTGGATGGTTTGTCATAAACGTAACTTTAGAACCCGTTGCTTTATTTATCTTTGTTATACGCCTGTTTTGTAAAGAAAACATTTATCATGATAATAACTTAACGATACTGAATATAAAGGATATTTGATTCTGAATATAAAGGATATTTCTTAAATTAAAGTACTGAAACTTTTGGTCTGCACATTTTCATCTTCAAATCAAATATGTACAAGTTTTAATGCTAAAACAAATTGCTAAAAATATGGATGTTTTATATCTAAAGATTCTTTTATTTGTACAGGAAGAGTAGAATTTTAATTTACTGTCTTTTCCACGCGGTGTAATATAAAAATTGTCCACGAATCACAATGCTCAATGACATTAGATGTGCGTCATTATCAGTTGTTTAAACCTGTCTGTTTCCTCCATTTAAATCCGAGTACTCTATGCGATTTCGAAGACCATCTGTCCAGTATAGTCTGTTGGCTACACAATAAAAAAGGTATATGTTCCCTTTGCAAAGTGTTAGCTTTTGAAGATATGGAGAATGTTACTGACTATAGTTGTACTTACATATAAAATCTATAGCGAGACCGTTTGGCCATCCAATTTCTGTTGTCGCTATATACTTTTTTGACGTTCCATCCATATATGATCTACCAATTTCTGTTATATTCCCAAATTCTGTCCAGTACAAAAAGCTAAAAGGTAAGACGAACTAAGTGGGCCAACAAGTAAACGACAGGTCTTTGACAAAAAAATTAAACGACACAAAGAGGGACAGACGAACTGAGGACGGACATGTAGTTCACAGACGAAACATAGCCGATCACATAAGCGTTATCGATAAATTAGTAGCAAATGACTCCTCAATTGTAAAATCAATCGTTAGGGATCAGGGTAATTAGGCACCATGCCTCATATTGTACACTGACGAACAGATGGCGGATCTTAAGAACTTGTGTTGTTCAAGCCAGTCAATTTTAGGAATTGATAAAAGCTTCAATCTGTGCGATATGCACGTAACAGCCACATGCTACAAACAAGTTAGCGTAATTTCTGACAATACGGGGAATGCACCAATTTTTCTAGGACCATTATTTATACACGACAACAGTGATTTTGAATCGTATAGTAATTCTGTTAATCATCTCCGAACAAAACTAGCAGGGACAAATTAAACAAATCAAATCTTGTTTTTGGGTCAGACGAAGAACAAGCCCTTGTGAACGCAGTTATCTCAGCTTTTCCCGAAGCTACCCATCTCCTCTGCAAACGTCATCTTTATCAAAATACAAAACAGAAGCTGATTGATGACTGCGTTGACAAGGTCGATAGGCAAAAGATTTTAGATATGATTCTTAGAAGGGACGGACTTATCAATGCCGACGGTAGTATCTGCTTCGACGCGAAATCCGATGACATAGAAGACGCATCTATAGAGAGTTGTCAGGCAAATTTCTAAGGTACTTTCAAAACAAACTTAAATCAAAATTTGAAGGATAAAGTGAACAAACCGTTATGTTCTGGGTTAGTAGTAAACGCGTGGACAAATAACAATTCTGAGTCTCTCAATCATATCTTGAAGCAGGCAATAAATTGGAAATGAAAACCCCTTTTTAGACCTTGTGAACATCCTGACAACTCATTGAGGCCCAATTTAAAGACATTAGGAGGACAATCGTAGGTACAGGACAGTTTAGGCTTGCAAAGACATATGAACACTTTAGGGTAACAAGGACTGTTTGGGTCTCTAAAACAACAGAGGAGCGTGACAGACATGACAGACGATTTAGACAATTTATTCCAAAAGACAAAATAACTGTAACCTCTACCTACGGTACAATGACTGTAGTTCAACCCAGGTCACTAGGCAAAAAGATCGGCCAGCAAAAACGAAAAATTAACGAGAGGACAAAAACATTCCAAAAAAACAAAACAAATTTAATTTTCCGAATGATTCAGCTGGTTAATATTTATTTAGTAACAGTGCGTACGCTGTATCTTGTTGAGATACCCAGAAATGGGTAGGACTCCACTGTTACTACTCACACTGCTCAACGCGTTATCGGCTATTCGGTTGTTATCGGGCATTCGGTGGATAATAAATTTTGACAGGTTTGTAAATTGTTGCAAATAAACATTGTAATAATAGAAACAGAGAATTTTGATTGTGCTTTTTGTGAACAAGAATGAATACAGATACAAAATAAAGCCCCAATATGTCTTATTATAGTATTTGCGAGTCTTGGGAAGACTTTAAAAGTCAAATTTGTTATATTTTGCAAGTTTTTGTCCGATTGGCATTGCTACATATAGCCTCTTTCTTCAAAATCCTTATATTTGCCTAACATTGGTTATTGCCCACAATGTGACATCGTCAGAATCTCGCAAAGATGCAATTAAAGGGTAAAAATTCCCGTTTTTTTTTAACTTTTAGGATGTTATCGGAAATACGGTTGAATGAATCACTTTGTTATCGGAAATTTCGGTTTTTGTTATCGGAAACAAAGGTTGTCATAGGTTAGGAAAATGTGAAGAAACAACAGAAAACTTTATTTAATCTAAATATTTAAAATGGCAGGCACACAATTCGAATTTTTTGCTATCATTTGTCTCTTTTTAGAATACTTAACTTAAAAAAAATGAGTGTTTTTGGCATTTCTCATAATCACTGAAATGTATATGATCTTGACCTGTTCGAAAATAGGGTATAAGTTTTAAAATCTCTGAATTATAAATCTCTATTGTAACCAAAATACAGATTCCAGATTTAATTATTGCGATTCTTACATTGCATTATTCGCAATATAAAAGACTCGCAATAATTGTTGAATTCACAGTAATTTATTCTTAGTTTTCTGTGATTGCCTTTCACAGTTACGCACTGTTCTTCGCTTTTGTCTCTGTTTTGCTTGCTTCGTCTTTATTCGTTGACTTTGCATTTTTGATCTACCCTTAACCACCTTTTGTTAGTACTAAGTACATACATGTTTTAGTTCGGTATCAAGCAATTAAAGAATCTAAACTCAAGGGTGGTTTTAATGAATTTCCCAAAAGGGTGTTAAGCCAAATATGACCTAGAATTCTAACTTTTGAGAAAAAAAAAAGGATATTGACTTCACTAGTTTTCAAAAAGAGTTACTGATGGAAGGAAATTATGAAGATAACGAACAGTAATAAAGCTCAAAAGTCTATTGAAACAATATAAATTTGGAACAGAGAAAACACGTAGGGTGAGTTAACCATGCATCGGACACATACCTTGCTTCGGACAACTTTAAGCAATAATCTTTCATTGAACCCGAGTCTCCTCGTGTTTTTACTTGTTTCTGTCTTAAAGGGGAAGATTTAAACTTTTTAATGATGCCGATTTTTATTTTCATGTTGTGATAAAAATACCATAAGAATGGCCTTGAAGTTACGTCATATTTTGCATCATCAAAGGGGAGTAACCAGAATTTTACGATTTTGCAATTTTTAGAGTTGTCGTTCTTTTAAATAGACGTCAACGGAACGGGTCGGACCTAGGTAAAATTTATCAATAATTGATTATTTTACAGAAATTTTTCAAAAATTTTACTTCAATGTTTGAATAATATATTTTACAGTTGTTTTTATCTAGTATTTTTATTTCACCGTACATCGGACACAAATTAACCATGCATCGGACACTTTCCGATGCATGGGTAATCACTTCCATTTTCATATAAAACCCAAATGACAGCTGTTTTTTACTGGAAATAAAAAATAGAAACTCTAAATATTCGGTGAAAATACAAATAATCGATATATGACGACTAGAAGTGGACTCAATTTATTTCTTTAAACTAGATGATGATAACCCACGAGACAAAGGCGCGAGTTGCCATATTACTAGTACTGTAAAGCCTTTCTAAGGCGATATGATGCAACTAAAATCTCTTCACATTTGTGGATCGAAAAAGTCATTCAAATTTAATTAGAAGTTTAATTTTTAAATAAAAGATAAAAATGTTTCGATATCACTCATTTTAAAGCACGGAGATCAAGGTATGATATTTTTCTGGTTTAAATATCGTATGTCCGATGCATGGTGAATATTGTCCGATCCATGGTGAATTCTTACTTATTCCGAAAAAATCGGTTTTAAATGATATTTTCTCAATAAATAGGGCGCGGTTGTGTCAAAAATTTATATTTTAACCACATACTACATATTAAGTTCCATTTTGATAATATTCGGTCGGTAGCGATATCGCTAGAACTTGTTGAAGTGCGAGGGTGTCCGATGCATGGTGAATTCACCCTACCTCTAAAAGCATCAGAGATTGGTTTAGTGGTCAAGAAGGAATAAACACCCCTTGTCGATCGGTCACAAACACAGTGTGCTCTGTATCATTATCGGCCAAATGAAAAACCCGTAGATAATTCAATGTGTAGGTGGAGCTCATGCCTGGAGGGGGGGGGGGTGTCGGGGAGGTTCGAATCTCACCTGGAATTTGCAGAGTTATTGAATTTTTATACTCAAGCAAATAAAAAAAAACCCTTGGTATCCCCCCTTCATTGAAAACGCGGATCACTGTTTGTAGAAAAAGTTAAACATATGAAGAAGTGAAGTGAATCGACCTGTCTCCCCCAAAATATTTTTCACGTTTGGGAAATTTAAAGTTTTTTAAATTTAATTTATAAAGAAATATTTCTTTGCGATATGCACCTCATTCTATTTCCTCTACTTTAAACCTTAAAATCAAATGGTTTGACATAAACAGTGTTATTGCTCTATATTGGACATAAAAACATTTAGCCTTCTAGGCTCATTTGGGCACTTGAAGTGACGATGTTTTTCAAAAATGACATACTAGTATATTAGATCGGAAGACGTGACTAACTAAAGCAACTATAGATTTGTTATATACATGTCATATATATAATGTTTAATGGAGAACAGAAAAATGATTGAACAGATAGGGAGTTAAATTATAAAATCATAATTATAATAATTATTCTTATTTGTATACATGTACGAGTATCAAAACAAAATAACAATGGAAAGCTGGAAAATTTAAAAAAAATTACTTAAAGTAGTCCGATCCTCGGCAGTTATGTAATTGAAAATGCTCACAAATATATCCCTGAATTCACAAATTAATGTATATTTACCCACTGCATTTGTTCAAAGTTAATCATTCTAATTTATCATATTACATAGGGAAAATAATCAAATCTCCAATATATTCAAAAGACGAATAGAAACATAAACTATGCATTTTCTAATTGAAAACTGATCAACAAATATATTTTAAGTTAAAACATAATAGGTATCCAAGCATTTAGGGAAATTTGCATGTTTTTTTTTTTTTTAAATACTTTTTTGGTTTTACATGTATAGGTCTTCTATTTTCTTCCAAAATTAACATGATATATAGTGTAAAAAGCTTGTGCTATCATGGCAAGAAATCACAAATCACTTTCAATTTCATATTATGCTAAAAAGCATTGGTGTTTAAGGTTAAACTCAAGAAAATCCTATTCATCTAAAACTGTATTTATTTTTTACTTGTATAAGGAATAAATGTCAACTTTTTACAAGACCCTTTCTAAGACTTCAAAAACCTCAAGTCATATTAAGATGCATAAAATGGAAATTGTTGCATGAATAGTTTTCAATTTCAAACTTCATGTTGAAACTTTTTAAATTAAATAATAATTTTAAGAGTTATCCTTCATGGCTGAGGATTGCATATCCTTAAAACACATTACGTCTGCTATTTTCAAGGATTGACAGATTATAAATTACTTTTTTCCCAATCTATTTCTAAAGCTGAAAGAAACTTTTTAACCTGAGTTTCCGATAACGTACACCCGTAAAAACCGAATTATCCGGCAACATCAACCTTGTTGACGATAACATGTTTTAACCTAACGAGACATTTTAGATGCCTGTTAACTAACCCTTCATTTGGATTTTTGATCTCAGTCTGGTATCTTCAGGTATATGATTGTCCATAGAATAAATAAACCGTTTTGTTTTATAGAATAATCTGATTTTGACTTCTACAAAAGCTAAAATGTGATGAAATATTCCGAAATTTTAATAAAATATCATTTGAAAAAGCTGTATATCTTTAGAAAGAGAGTGATTTGGTTTGTTCTTTTTGCTGCTGAAAGTATAATCATTTATCTGCCTAAGATCACAAACTTTGTTTGCTGAAGTACGCAATTATCGTTGAATTAAGAAATTTAAAATCACCTATGTTTTCTAAACTTTGCTTTCCTTGCACCGAATGCCCGATAACAACCGAATAGCCGATAACGCGTTGAGCAGTGTGCTTATCTCTTGAAATTCGCATGAAAAAAAGATTTAAGCAATCACATGTGTAGAATTAGTCTGCATTTTTTATTGCCATACATCTTGTCATCATGATTGTTTTTTGTTTTTGTTTTTGTTTTTTGTTGTTTTTTTTTTAATATGTATTATATATGTTTTTATTATTAATTTTATTGATTTTATGTGATTTAAAATAGTAGCTATGCGTCATGTGTCTGAGACGCTCCTTTATAGTTGCTTAATGGGTTTAAATGCTGTATGAATATTTTTAAATCGATATTTATTCATACATCATTGATATTTTTAGATGTAAATGATGTGATTTTTTGAAATAGTATAGCTTCACATTATATATTGCTATCTGCTTTGATGACATGTTATTGACTGTGCACCAGTAATAATAAAGATTATGAACGAATTTCAGCATTTATTTATCAATTTAAGTTCATGAAGTATGAATTATAATCAGTTGTCACCTGATTATTTACAAGAGAATTTATTATTAATTTTCTGCAATATCGAAGATTTCACAACTTAGATGGTTTATCTTCAATACGAGTTATCGCCCTTTGAATACTATACGCATCGAGATGCAAGGCATGAAAATATTTGATTTTACAAGCAGTTATGCATTAATGAAAAATATAAGCATTATTTTTTTTTTAATGAAAAACATGATTTAAAATCATATGAATGGGAATTTTGGTGATTTCATTGGGCATTTCGGTGATTTTAAGGGGCATTTCGGTGATTACCGGGCATTCCGGTGATTCGTGTTAACCGATACAGTGTACAGTCACTGTACTTAGATGGAGGAGGATAACGTGAAGTTTGACAAGCGTATATTTGAGGGTCTAACTGCCCTGGGACTAAATAAGCTGCAGTTTGCTATTGTCAAAGTAGAATCTTGCAACGGGACGGAAAGTATTTCATTTTCAGAAGTCTCTTGTGGATATGAAGTGTTAAGGGACAAAATAAAACGACGGCCATGCTTTTTCCCGTGTACATCAATCTTCAAAGACGGAGTTTCTTTCTTGCAAAATTTGGAAAAAGCAAGCAACGATGACATTAAAAACATGGAAGGCCACATGAAAGATGCTGCTTTGCGCCTTAATGCATTTTACAAAGCTAAAGGTGAGAAAAGAAATTACTTTGGTGGCAGGGGATAGTTTTTTTAATGCCAAAGAAACATGTGCCGAGGGGTAGGCATGTGCATGAGGTCAATAAAAACAGATACATGGGGACAGTTTCTTGGGAGCTAATTAATTGCACTTCATATACCTAACGTTATAGCTCAAAAAACATTTCAACATATACATGTAACATGTAATCTACATATTAGAGTGCACATGTACCGAAATTTCCAAAAAGTGGCTCCTATCAGCCACGTACCTCCGATCACTTGACTCTACACTAATTTAATGTTTCGGCGGTTTGGTACGAGGTATATTAAAATAAATTGATTTTATAATGAAGAAATAATTTTCTTCCTTTTACTGCAAATCCGCCTCATCAGGAGTTTATTTGCATTATGCATTTATGCATCTACATATAAAAAATAAAATTATTTAATTATTGAGGAGGTGAGAATATATCACCCAAGTTTTTATTGCGTTTGTAGGACACAATAGGTAATTCAGAAAGACTTTTTCACAGTCTTCATCCTTTGCAAGGATATGCCAATATTTTCTCAGTTTTCTTTTTAAATGTCATATACAGGGGTTGTACTTTGTGACAAAAACAAGAGGAATTCCTTTTTTCCTCGTGCCACTTTTACTTTGCAAGGTATTTTCTCATGCTCATGCATGTATGTGCACGCGCGTGCAATGCGTAAAATGACAAACTTGATATAGCCGTAACCTTTATAATTTTTAATGAAAAGCTTTGATACTCAGAATATAAAGGTATATTAGGCCGAATAAAAAAATATGTGTGGTTCCAGTTACCCGACCTTCCCTATTTTATACCCCCGACCCTAAACTTTTTTTGGCAATTTTTATATTTTTTTCCGGAATTTTCCCCGATTTCCATCAATGGCTCCAGTTTAAGTTTTAGTTTCAGCAATGACGGCCTCCTTGCAAAATATAGTGCAAGTGTTTAATAGTGTTAAATCAAAAACAAGCTAGCATGTAGGTGTTCCCTACCAATATTGACTAGCATATTATCACACCTCATCTAAACGCCATCTGCAAAGCAGTGATAGGTATTATTTAGAAAAAAATTAAGAAAATCATTTTGTTAAAAAAAAAATAAAAATTCCCTACCTACCTACCCTAATTTTTTAGCTCACCTGAGCTGAAAGCTCAAGTGAGCTTTTCTGATCACATTTTGTCCGGCGTCCGTCTGTCTGTCCGTCTGTCTGTCTGTCTGTAAACTTTTCACATTTTCGACTTCTTCTCAAGAACCACTGGGCCAATTTCAACCAAAGTTGCCACAAAGTATCCTTGGGTAAAGGGGATTCAAGTTTGTTCAAATGAAGGGCCACACCCTCTTTCAAGGGGAGATAATTAGGAATTAGTGAAAAAATAATGGCAACATTTAAAAATCTTCTTCTCAAGAACCATAGGGCCAGGAAAGATGAAAGTCATGTGGAAGCATCCTCAGGTAGTGTACATTCAAATTTGTTCAAATCATGACCCCCCGGGGTAGGGCGGGGCCATAATCAAGGATCAAAGTTTTACATGGAAATATATAGGAAAAATCTTTAAAAATCTTCTTCTCAAGAACAGCAAGGTCATGATGAGTCATATTTATATGGAAGCATCTTCAGATAGTGTAGATTCAAGTTTGTTAAAATTATGACCCCAGGGGGTAGGGCGGGGCCACAATGGAGGATCAAAGTTTTACAGAGAAATATATAGGAAAAATCTTTAAAAATCTTCTTCTCAAGAACAGCAAAGTCATGACGAGTCATATTTATATGGAAGCATCTTCAGGTAGTGCAGATTCAAATTTGTCAAAAACATGACCCCAGGGGGTAGGGCGGGGTCACAATGGAGGATCAAAGTTTTACATAGAAATATATAGGAAAAATCTTTAAAAATCTTCTTCTCAAGAACAGCAAAGCCATGATGAATCATATTTATATGGAAGCATCTTCAGATAGTGTAGATTCAAGTTGTTCAAACCATGACCCCTGGGGGTAGGGCGTGGCCACAATGGAGGATCAAAGTTTTACATAGAAATATATAGGAAAAATCTTTAAAAATCTTCTCAAGAACAACAAAGTCATGATGAGTCATATTTATATGGAAGCATCCTCAGGTAGTGTAGATTCAAGTTTGTTCAAATCATGACCCCCAGGGGTAGGGCGGGGCCACAATGGAGGATCAAAGTTTTATATAGAAATATATATATATATATATATAGGAAAAATCTTTAAAAATCTTCTTCTCAAGAACAGCAAAGCCATGATGAGTCATATTGATATGGAAGCATCCTCAGGTAGTGTAGATTCAAGTTTGTTCAAATCATGACCACCGGGGGTAGGGCAGGGCCGCAATGGACTATCAAAGTTGTACATAGAAATATATAGGAAAAATCTTCTTCTCAGGAACAGCAGAGCCCAGATTGTTCATATTTATATGGAAGCATCCTCAGGTAGTGTAGATTCAAATTTATTCAAATCATGACCCCCGGGGGTAGGGCGGGGCCACAATGGAGGATCAAAGTTTTACATAGAAATGTATAGGAAAAATTTTAAAAATCTTCTTCTCAGGAACAGCAAAGTCCTGATTGATCATATTTATATGGAAGCATCCTCAGGTAGTGTAGATTCTATTTTGTTTAAATCATGACCCCCGTGGGTAGGATGGGGCCACAATGAAGGATCAAAGTCTTAAATAGAAATATATAGGAAAATTTCTTCTTCTGAAGAACTGCAAACAATGATAAGTCATTTTGATATGGAAGCATCCTCAGGTAGTGTAGATTCAATTTTGTTCAAATGATGACCCCCAGGGGTTGGATGGGGCCCATTGGGGGATCGAAAGTTTTACATAAGAACATATAGAAAAAATATTTCTTCTCAAGAACAGGAAAGCTATGTTTAGTCATATTGATATGGAAGCATCCTGAGGTAGTGTAGATTCAAGTTCAAATGATGACCCCTGGGATAGGGAGGAGCCACAATGGAGGATCAAATTTTTACAAAGGAATATATGGGAAAATTTTTTTAAAATCTTCGAATTCTCAAGAACAATAAAGCCATTTGTTATATTGACATGGAAGCATCATCAGGTAATTTAAAATTCAAGCCCCCCACCCCCCAGGTAGTCTTTTCAATACTGAACTGATTTGTGCTTTTGCCTAGCCAATGTGCTCAGGTGAGCAATGTGGCCCATGGGCCTCTTGTTTTGGAAGTGTAACCGCAACCACACATATTTTTTTGTTTGGCCTTAACAGTGTAGACAAGATGCCATGGTCATCATGCACCTGTGCACACGTGCGAGGCATAAAATGACCAATATACATAATATAGCTGTAACTTTTATATTTTTTGATGAAAAGCTTTGATAATCAGAATATAAAGATATATTAAAATTGTAGACAGGACAACATGGTCGTCATGCAGTATGCAAGTGGGTACGCGTGCTGTACGTAAAATTACCAATATCTATACTTATAAATTAATAAATTTTGCAAATAAACTCCAAAATGGGTGCACCAGAGTTTTTACTTACCCCTCTAACAATACACTAGATACAATATGATGTCCGTAAACTATATTTAGATTTCACTTTCATAGTAAGTATCGTACATTAAATCAAAAGTCTACTTTCAATTTCTATAAACAGCCATGAAATAGCAAAAACGTGAGTACGGTGGCGTTTCCGGTTGGCGGATCTAAGTTACTGGCAATTTTTAATGACACTGACAACAAGCAATCGTTTATTTATTTCATAAAACGTCATCACGGAATTATTCAATCAAAACTTGATTTAAATGATATAAAAGAAATAAGTTGTGATAACTGATTAAAAAGGGAAATGTGCAAATTATTTTCGCCATTCACCGATCTTAATATTGACGGAAGCTTCCAGAACATCATATAGCTGACGGAAGCTTCCAGAACATCATATAGCTGACGGAAGCTTCCAGAACATCATATAGCATCGAGCCCGATGTTAAAATGAAAAACGAGGCGATTAGTACTGCATAACATAAAAAAAGCTTTTGTGTGAATAGTCATTGAAATAATGGTAATTCATTGATAACACTATTATTTGTAAATATATTTATATATGGAAAGACTATTATATATATATATATATATATATGTATGTAGTAGGTTTTCCTAAAAATGATAAAAAAAAATTTATCAGAAAAATTTGTATAGGCTATATTCCTTACTGAGAGCATCGTGGCAACGAACCCGAAGTGCAATTTGTACTTCGTAATAAACTTGCTTACATGAAAAGAGAAAAAATGGATAATATATTGTTCAAGTACAATTAAAGATGTAAAATTTTGTGCTTTAATCAATACGTTCCAGCTTTTTTTTTCTGAATACAGTCTTTTGTATCAAATACTCTGCCTATTCATAGGGCGTTAAAAGCTCATTTTTACACAGGTACTTGGGTCTTGGTTTATAAATATGTATGTACCTTATTGATATGTAAAAAAGTAAAGTACATTTTTTTTTCATATCAGTAAGGTACAAACATTTTTAAAAACCAAGACCCAAGTAGCTTTGAATTTTTACCCCCCCCCCCTAAAAAAAACAATTAATCAGTAAAATGTGCATATTCGCTGCTTTTATCCTTGACAGAAATGAAATGAGAGCATCTGAAGTACAACATCCATAACATAGTATAACAGGTTTCACAATAAACGTCAATTAATGAAACTGTTATTTTTCAAGTTTTTACAAAGAAGGGGGGGGGGGGTAGAGACGTACATCTACTTCATGCGGGATTTTGAACAAAGTATTTCTTCCTGCTATAAGCCTGTAGGCTGTCAGTAGAAACTGCAATATATTTTCAGTCATTAGTGGTATAAATTCCATTCCCCGCGCTTGCGCGGGATTTCATCTAGTATTTGATATAGGCATAACTTTTATATTTTTTGATGAAATGATTTTTTACTCAGGATATAAAGATATATAAGTAGTGTAGCCAAGATGACATGGGCACCATGCACGTGAGCGCGTGTGCAATGCGTAAAGCGACAAATATACTTGATATACCGTAGCTTTTGAATTTTTTGAGTAAATGCTTTGATACTCAGGATATAAAGATAGTTAATTCAGTTCAAGGATGTTTGACGCTTTTACATGTATTTAGGCATTTATGGAATGTGAAAATGAATGTTTTAACATGTTTAAACTGGAAACTTTATTATGTGTCAATATGTGAGATTGTACATTAGCCAAAAAAAAAAAAAAAAAAAATCCTACCTACTGACCCTGGATTTTTAGCTCAAAAGAGCTAATGGTATGGTCATTTGTGGGTGTGCATAAACTTTTTAGAATATGGGCCATAACTCAAGAACCCCTTGGCCAATTATTGTCAAATTTTTCAAAGAGTATCCTTGGCCCAAGGGCTCCCGTTTGTACTAAAACTAGGGTTGTGACCCTTAAACAAGGGGAGATAATTAGGAAAATAGAAACAAAAGTACTGGTTGCTAAAAAATCTTCTCAAGAACCACTGGGCAGATTATCACCAAACTTACACAAAAGGATGAGGATATGTTGTAGATTAAAATTTGCATGGGGATATACCCTGGGGTAAAGGGCGTGGTCTCAAGGTCACTTCAAAGTTCACCAAAAATGACATTTTATTAAAATGTTGATATTTTGCTTACTATAATGAGTAGGATCATTAAATCTTGTTGGTTGATGCATCTTAGGACCTCATATCATGTTGACTCAAAAGTAGGTCACGGTGACCTACTTTTTAAATTTTGCTGCCATTCTTTTTCAAAATGATTTAGAGGCATATTTTGAACAATTTAAGGCCTATGATCATCATACTTTGTCACCTTGACCTACTTTTTGAATTTTATGGCTAATCTTTTTCAAAACAATTAAAGTCATTAATTCAAATACTGAGAGGTTTAGAGTCATTAAATCTTGTAAGGTGATGCATCTTTGGGCCATAAAACATATTTATTAAAAAGTAGGTCACAGTGGCCTACTTTTTGAACTTTGCAGGCATTTGATTTCAAAGCATTTTAGAGGCATAATTTGGACATTTTAAGGACTATGATCATAAAGCTTTGGGTCCTCAAGAAACATCAACTGAAAAGAAGGTCACTGTATATGACCATAATTAAATATTTGAGGTACTAATTGGCTTAGAATCATCAAACTTTATCAGTTGATGCATCTTGGGTCTTCAGAGTAGGTAGACTGAAAAGTAGGTTACTGTGACCTACTTTTGAAGATTTATAGCTTTAGTTAAATATTTTGGGTACTAATTGGCTTAGAATCATCAAACTTTGTCAGTTGATGCATCTTGGGTCCTCAGAGTACGACAACTGAAAAGTAGGTCACCGTGACCTACTTTTGAAATATTATGGCTGTATTTAATGTTTTTCAGGTACTATTTGGCTTAGAATCATCAAAATTTGTCAGTCGATGCATCTTGGGTCCTCGGAGTAGGTCCACTAAAAAGGAGTTCACCATGACCTACTTTTCAATTTATATGACTATAATTAAATATTTCGGGTATTAATTGGCTAAGAATCATCAAATTTTGTCAGTTGATGCATCTTGGGTCGTCCGAGTAAGTCGACTGTAAAGTAGGTCACCATGACCTACTTTTGAAAATTTATGGCTTTAATTAAATATTTCAGGAACTAATTGGCTTAGAATCATCAAACTTTGTCAGTTGATGCATCTTGGGTCCGCAGAGTTAGTTGACTGAAAAGGAGGTCACTGTGACCTATTTTTGAAATTTTATGGCTTTATTTAAATATATCAGGTACTTATTGGCTAAGAATCATCAAACTTTGTCAGCTGGTGCATCTTGGGTCCTCAAAGTATGTCATCTGAAAAGTAGATCACTGTGACCTACTTTTGAAATTTAATGGTTATAATTTAAAAAATATTTTAGGTATTAATTGGCTTAGAATCATCAAACTTAGTTGATGCATCTTGGGTCCTGACCTAAGAGAATGGCAAGTGATAAATAGATCACCATGACCAACTCTCAGGTACTAATTGGCTTAGAATCATCTTTGGTTCTCAGAGTGTGTCATCTAAAATGTAGGTCATGATGACCTACCTTTGGAATTTCAAGGGTTTAAAATATACAGGATACTTAGAGGCTTCAAATAGAAGTTATAGGTTGAACAGTTTATCAGAAGAGCAATTCAAGGCCCTTGGGCTTCTTGTTTGGGAATGTTACAGGAAACAAGTTTTTTTTTACCTTATCAATTTTGCATCTATAACTACACCCAGTTCCATTTTCTAGGAGCTAAGGACAGAAGCTACATGGTTAGAAGCCTAAAATGTATTACAAAATTGGATTAATTTTAAAACTTACCTTCATTCATTCTTGGATAAGAAGTTTTTTAGACATGCATTTCCTCTCCATTGTCCACCCCTGTAAAATTCACAAATTTACACTGAATTTTGCTGTGCAAGTGTACAAGGTGATAAACAACAAGTTTGATCCATTTTAAAGATGTGCCTTAGTCATTATTTATACTTTTAAAGACAGGTAAAAGTAGGTAGAAATAACTACTTCAAAAAGGTTTAAATACATGCAGTGGCGTAGCTAGGCACTAAATGAAATGAATGCTCAAAATGGCAGGGGGTCTAAAGGCTGCCCTGAGGTCCCCAGTGGGTCCAGGGCGAAGCTCCAAGAAGCGCCTGGATTTTGACGATGATACACTCATAAAGCCATATTAAAAGAAATTGAAGAAAATATATTAGAATTAGATGCACAAGGCAGCACAAATGATAGTAGAGAGTGTATTAAATTTTATTGAAATTCTTTTAATGTTAAACTAAGTGTTGTCGTAATTTAGAAGCATCTATAAACTAAATTGTTAAATTTATGTCCAATTTAAAAAGTTTTCACAAAAGTTAAGATAGGCCCCACACAACCACACACACACACACACAAGAAGTTTGTTCTTGACTCAATAGTGGACAAAATTTTATATGGGTCACCAAAGGTAATAATTAAAATAGAAATTGCTTAGCATATTCTAATTAAAATTACATGGTTTTTTTTTTAAAGTGTCTTGACCATTCAACCATAAAATTTTTTTGATTTGAGAAAATTAATGTTAAAAAAAAATCAGTAAACCTTTTGGAGATAACTGCCTTATTAATTTTTGTACTCACAGTGAATATTTTTCCAGGGAGTAATAGAATTTGCTAAATCATAGAATTGTACATTAACAGATGAATTTGAGAATAGATATAATTATTAAATAAATGCACTAATCAGAACATTTTTGGAAACTTTTAGTATATATTGTGCATAAACTACATATGATAAAAAGTGCCCATGATTAGAAAGAAGGAGATAATGAGTGTTTGCAAACTTACTGTATACTGCCAATATTCAAATTCTTTTTTATGCCCCGCCATGAATATGGCCGGGGCATATAGTGTTTGTCATGTCCGTCTTCCGTCCTTCTGTCTTTCCGTCTGTCCTTCCATCACACTTTGCATTTAGCTCTGTTCAAAGCTCAGTTTCAAAGAAACTATCCAAGATATTTTTATCAAACTTCATATGCTGATAGATATTGATGAGAGCTATGCAACTGCATCAACATTTTTTGACCTTGACCTTTCTTTTGACCTTGACCTCACTTTTCTTAAATTAGTGTTTAGCTCAGTTTAAAAGATACCATTCAAGAAGTGTAATCAAACTTCATATGTTGATACATACTGATGTAAGCTATTCAACTGCATCAACATTTTTTGACCTTGACCTTTCTTTTGACCTTGACCTCACTTTTCTTAAATTAGTGTTTAGCTCAGTTTTAAAGATACCATTCAAGATAGTGTAATCAAACTTCATATGCTAATACATAATGATGAGAGCTAGCTATTCAACTGCATCAACATTTTTTTACCTTGACCTTTCCTTTGACCTTTACCTCACTTTTCTTAAATTAGTGTCAAACTTCATATGCTGATACATACTGATGTAAGCTATTCAACTGCATCAATATTTTTTGACCTTGACCTTTCCTTTGACCTTGACCTCACTTTTCTTAAATTATTGTTTAGCCCAGTTTTAAAGAAACCATTCATAATATTTTTATCAAACTTCATATGCTAATACATACTGATGTAATCTTTTCAACTGCATCAACATTTTTTGACCTTGACCCTTCTTTTGACCTTGACCTCACTTTTCTTAAATTAGTGTTTAGCTCAGTTTTAAAGATACCATTCAAGATAGTGTAATCAAACTTCATATGCTGATACATACTGATGAGAGCTATTCAACTGCATCAACATTTTTTGACCTTGAACTTTCCTTTGACCTTGACCTCACTTTTTTAAATTATTGTTTAGCTCAGTTTTAAAGAAACCATTCATAATATTTTTATCAAACTTCATATGCTAATACATACTGATTTAATCTTTTCAACTGCATCAACAATTGACCTCACTTTTCTTAAATTAGTGTCAAACTTCATATGCTGATACATACTGATGTAAGCTATTCAACTGCATCAATATTTTTTCACCTTGACCTTTCCTTTGACCTTGACCTCACTTTTCTCAATTTGTGTTAAAATGTTGCATTACTAATATACCCTCGGAGGGGCATTCATGTCCTATGGACATATTTCTAGTTAAATTCAAATTTCAAATTTTTAATTTCTGAATGTCATATGAGAAACTAGTCTATTATTCAAGTATGGGCAGAAACAGTTCCGGATCAAATGTAACATATTTATTAAAATATAAATTCAACTTTATTCAGTTACGTATACATTCATTACTTTTATCATTTTCATTCTTTTCTTCAAAATGATGTGCATGCTCAAGCATACATGGTAGCTATGCCACTGACATGGGTAGCTATTAATAGCTATGTAGAAATAGTCCTTAGACTTGACCTTTAAGATGTGGGATAAAACATGAAATAATATAATAAGTAATTAATGACAGTAATTTATGTTGCAAAGCTTATAAATGTCATTGATAAAATGTGTATGCATGACTGGAGCTCACCTGAGGTGAAAGTTCAAATGAGATTTTCTGATCACATTTTGTCTGTAGTCTGTCTGTCCTTCAGTCCGTCTTTAAACTTCTAACATTTTCGACTTCTTCTCCAGAACCTGTAACTGGGCCAATTTCAACCAAATTTGTCACAAGGAATGGTTGTGTGTAGGGGATTCAAGTTTGTTCAAATGAAGGGTCACACCCTCTTTCAAGGGGAAATAATTAAGAGTTTGGGAAAATTTGGTGGCATCTCTAGAAAAATCTTTCTCCCAAGAACCACTGGGCCAAAAAAGTTGAAATTTATATGTAGTCTTCATTACATAATGTAGATTTAAGTTTGTTCAAATCATGACCACAGAGGTAAGGTTGGAGCCAAAATGGGGGATTAAAGTTTTACAAAGGAATGTACATAAGGGAAAAATCTTTTAAAAATTTCTTCTTAAGAATAGCAAAGCATTGACAAGTCATATTGATATATGGAACCATTCTCATGCAGTATAGATTCAAATTTGTTAAAATCATGACCTCCGGGGGTAGGGTGGGGCCACAATGGCTGATCAAAGTTTTGCATAGGAATACATAGGAACTTTAAATATCTTCTTCTCAAGAACAAGCCGTAATTTGAAGTGTAAATCCCCCCCCCCCCCCCCCCCATATGAAAAAAAAATAGTAAGAGCCTATATTCATTTCTCAAAAATATGAGATTTCCCCATCAGACACACCCATATTTAGTTTTATGCAAGCAGATTATATTTTTATGCCCCCCCCCCACCCATGAATATAGGTGGTGCATGTAGTGTTTGTCATGTCTGTCTTCTGTCCCTCCATCCTTCTATCCTTCCATCTGCATTCCATCACACCAGTTTCAAAGAAACTATTCAAGATATTTTTAACAGACTTTACATGCTGATACATATTGATAAGAGCTATTCAAGTGCATCAACATTTTTTGACTTTGTCCTTTCCTTTGACCTTGACCTTTTCTTAAATTTGTGTTTATATAGCTTAAATTCAAAGAAACTGTTCAAGATATTTTTATCAAACCTTTTATCCTGATACATACTGATGAGAACTATTTAACTTCATCAACATTTTTTGACCTTGACCTTTCTTTTGACCTTGACTTCACTTTTCTTAAATTTGTGTTTAGCTTAGTTTCAAAGAAACTTTTCATGATATTTTTATCAAACTTCATATGCTGATACATATTGATAAAACCTATTCAACTGCATCAACATCTTTTGACCTTGACCTTTTTGACCTTGACCAAACTTTCTTAAATTAGTGAATATCCAAATTTCAAAGAAACTTAAGATAATTTTATCAAATTTTATATGCTTATACAAATTGAACAGAGCTATTTCAACTGCATCGACATCTTTTGACCTTGACCTTTCCTTTGACCTCACTTATCATAAAATGATGTTAAGTTCAATTTCAAAGAAATTGTTCAATATATTTCAATCAAATGTAATATGCTGATACATATTGGTGAGAGCTTTTCAATTCCATCAACATTTTTTACCTTGACCTTTTTGTTTGACCATGGCTTCAAATTTGTGTTTAGCATAGATTTACAGAAACAAATCAAGATATTTTTTTACATATTTAGGAGAGCTATTCAACTTCATCAACATTTATGACCTCAACCTTTCCTTTGACCTTGACCTCACTTTTCTCAATTTTTTTTTTCTCAAAGAAACTATTCCAGATATTTTTTATGTAAACTTATGATCTTTAATAATATTCATTTCTGTATATACATTTTAGCTCATCTGAGCTGAAAACTCAAGTGAGCTTTTCTAATCATCCATTGTCCGGCCTTCATCCGTCCATCTGTCTGATTGTCCATCTGTCTGTAAACTTATCACATTTTTGACTTCTGATGAAAAACCACTGGGCCATTTTAACCAAAGTTGGTACAAAGCATCCTTGGGTGAAGGGGATTCTAAATTGTTCACATAAAGGGCCAAGTACCCCTCCAAGTCCTATTCCAATGGGAGATAATCAAGAAAAGGCAAAAATAGGAAGGGGTAATTAAAAAAATCTTCTCAAGAACCACTGGGCCAGAAGAGATGAAACTTGTGTGAAAGGTTCATGAGGTAGTTTTTTAGATTCTAAATTGCTCAAATCATGCCCCCCCCCCCTAGGTTTGGGTGGGGCCAGAGTAGGGAATTTAAGTTTTACATTGAAATATATACGAAAAATTCTTTTAAAATCTTCTTCTCAAGAACTACTGGGCAAGAAGAGATGAAACTTGTATAAAAGTTTCTTAAGATACTGTAGATTCTAAATTGTTCAAATCATGGCCCCTGGGTAGGGTGGGGCCACCATAGGGGATCAAAGTTTTACATTGAAATATATAGGAAAATTCTTTAAAAATCTTTTTCTCAAGAACCACTGGGCCAGAAGAGATTAAACTTCTGTGAAAGCTTCCTGAGGTAGTGTAGATTAAAGCTGTTCATATTTTGGCCCCAGGGGGTTGAGTGGGGCCACAAAAGGGGATCAAAGTTTTACATTGAGATGTAGGAATAATTCTTTAGAAATATTCTTCTCAAGTACCATAGGGTCAGAAGAGATGAAACTTATGTAAGGCTTCATGAGTTCGTGTAGATTCTAAATTGTTCAAACTTTGGCCCCCAGGAGTTAGGTGAGGCCACAATAGGGGATCAAAGCTTTATATTGAAATATACAGGAAAAATTCTTTAAAAATGGTCTTAAGAACCACTGGACCAAAAAAGGTGAAACACAAATGCAAGCTTCCTGAGGTACTATTAATTCTAAATTATACTCATTTTTATCATGACCCCCAGGGTAGGGTGGGGCCACAACTGATCCAGAAGTGATGAGACTTACATGAAAGCTTCCTGATGTAGTGTAGATGCTAAATTAAATGAAATCATGGCCCCTGGGGATCAAAGATTTACATGGAACAATATAGGAAATGAATTTTGAAAATCTCATAAACTTTAATCACACCATTTATGTGAAAACATTCCAAAATTGAGTGGATTCATTTCTTTTTTAAATTATGCACTGTGGCTTAGAGTTAGCTAAAAAAGGGATCAAATTTCACATGATAATGCATGTATAAAGGAAAAGAATTTGCTTCTCCATTATTGCAAAGCCTTGATAGTCATAATGATATTGAAGCATTCCTTGTTGTGTGAAACCTTTAGAGTTAGAGTTGGGCTTTAATATGGAATCACAATTTTTCATGGGAATAACGAAATCTTTTTGGAAATCTGATGAAGAACAGCAGGGCTAAAGTTACTCAGGTGAGCATTGTGGCCCATGGGCCTCTTTGTCTTTCATGATTTTTTTTTAAATTATTTAAAATACATACCCGGTACATGTCCATTAAATGTCAAAATATTCATCAGAAAGATGATAAATAAACTTAACTAAAAATACTTTATTATTTGTAGAGTATAATGAAACCTGTCTGAAAAAAGTCTTTGACATGAGACTAAAGAGTGAAGAAATGGCAGTTACAGAGACAGATATAAGCATTACACTTGCAGAGCACTTGCTAGGAAAGTTAGCTCCTGAGGAGTCCTACAAAATTGATAATAAAGCAAGGGGAAAGAAGAATTGCAGGTGTGGATGTAAAGTGACACCTGTATTTGGTGGAACAGGAATAGGTATGAAAAAACAGTTATGAAGATTTGCCTATAAGTAGGTTTGGGATTTGCCAAGTAACTTATTTCATTGAACAGAACTTATAAATGAGAAGATGTGTAACAGTCATGCACCATGGTAAATTTGACAAGACAATGGTCATGATGGTGTGTAAAGAGTGATATTCTTTCCCATAATTTTCTAATGATAACTCTTAAAGATAATACTTGATCTGAGAGTTGATATTATATATCATTGACTTATTAAACAATGTTTCAAATAAATAAAGTTTATGATTATTGTAATGATTATTTCTTATTATACCCCCACAAATGAAGTTAAGGGGGGTATATTGGGATCGGCTTGTCCATCTGTCTGTAGACATGATTTTGTCCGGACCTGTTCTCAGAGACTATTGCTTGGATTTGTCTGAAAATTTATACACTCATTATTCACCATATGAAGGTGTGCACCTGGTTTTTTCATCATGATTGGATTGGATAATTTTTCTGCATTTTACAGGTGTTTTTTTCATTTTTATTGACTTAGTCATTTTGGGTTCATGTAGGTTTGAGACATTATAGAATCTAGAACTGCCAGTTGGTACATCTGTACAAAAATGTGAATTGCAGCATAAAACTACTCAAAAAAAAAATCACAAAGTATTAAAAAAAGTTTTTTGGTAGATAGTCCCTACAAATCTAAGAGTCATCCAGTAACTTCAGGGTGCTCCATCATTTCAAATTTAACTGCGGTGGAAGACGTACACAAATTCTAATATTCGCGGTCTTTTTGCGACCGAATTCGTGAAGTAACCACTGAATAAATTGAAAAACAGTTTTTCTGAATCACTAGTTTCATACATAAATTGTATTATATATTTGGCAAATTGAAATATATATTTGATTTTAATTATAAACAATTAATGGATATGGAATTTAACATAGTGTAAAAGAAAAATTAGAACGTTTGCAGTATTCATGTATAAGTGTTCTGTGAACCCCCCCCCCCAACACACCAACCTACAAAAATAGTTATAAATAAACAAAATTTTTGCTAATTGGCTCTGAAAATATTAGTACCAGTTATAACAAGATTTTAGTGTTTAACGTGATTTTTTTAAAAAAAAAATTTTGTTTACAAAATGTAAATTATACACCTACAGTTGTCAGGACAGAGGGATTTCTGGTAGGTCACACACAATCAAGCTTTCATCTATATATTAGCAATTATTGGTGTCGGTTGACTAAATTATCCTAAAACTTGTGAATTAAAAACACATTAGCTATTTGGAGTCACAAAATACTATTTTGATGGATCTATCGTTAATTTTTCAACATTACAGCAATACTTGATTATGATACACGTACGGTGTTTGACTCACAGTGCCAATGCAATTTTAGAGACGTGGTTATCTTTAGTAAAGCTAAGTAGTTTAAAAATTAGTATTTAAAAATCATTTGCACTTATCAGGAAGTGTTAAAAAAAAATGGCATGTCTCTTTTCATTCATACGTAAAGTCCAGCGAGGCATAGAAGTTAATTGATTGTGCAAGCCAAACAATGAGCTCTAATTGGAGTAAAATAACAGTAGTAAGCATTAGAAAAACATTACATAATTTGGATTCCCTATTGATTCCCTATTGAAACTTTGATTCCCTATTGTGGCCCTACCCTACCCCCAGTGACATGACTTGAACAATTTAGAATCTACACTATCTCAGGAAGCTTTCACATAAGTTTTAGCTTTTTTGGTCCAGTGGTTCTTGAGAAGAAGATTTTTAAAGATTTTCCCTATATATTCCAATGTAAAACTTCGATTCCCTATTGTGGCCCCATCCTACCCTTGGGGGTCATGATTTGAAATATTTGGAATCTACAGTACCTCAGGAAGCTTTCACATAAGTTTCAGTAAGTGGTTCTTGAGGAGAAGATTTTTTAATGACCCCACCCTATTTTTGCCTTTTCTTAAATATCTCCCATTAGAAGGGAGCTTGGCCCTTTATTTTTACAATTTAGAATCTCCTTTATCCAAGGATGCTTTGTACCAACTTTGGTTAAAATTGGCCCAGTTGTTCTTAAAAAAGAAGTTGAAAATGTAAAAAGTTTACAGAAGGATGGACAGACAGACAAACAGACAGACTATGGACAATGGGTGATCAGAAAAGCTTACTTGAGCTTTCAGCTCAGGTGAGCTAAAAACTGCGGCTCCATTATTTTTTGAGCTCGCTCACAGTACCTCTAGTCTTCCTTGCACTCTAATCTGTTTATGATTAAATTGAACAATATTTGATGGGCTTATCATATGCTGTGGTGGTGCATTTTATCTAGTTATATAATTATTTACCTTTCCATGGA
The DNA here is from genome assembly GCF_033153115.1 of Saccostrea echinata. Lineage (NCBI taxonomy): Eukaryota > Metazoa > Mollusca > Bivalvia > Ostreida > Ostreidae > Saccostrea > Saccostrea echinata. The sequence goes on along the minus strand of NW_026889774.1, from coordinate 3,332,682 downwards.
TTCTTTACAAAAAGGTATTATACATGGGTGACTGTTAACGTCCTTTGGCCTCTTTTCTTATACAAAACTACATTATTATTTACAACGTTAATATCTGTGGTAATTGCAATCACATTTTAGGGCATGAACAAGTTTGGCATGGATTTATCGATATTGTCTTCTCTTCACATCTGGGAATTTCTGCTATAGCGAGCACTGTGTTGGATATTGAAGAAAATATTTCCAAAAAAAGAAAACTTGATGAACAAGATGGTAAGGATTATAAGATTTATTTTACTCCATTTTAAATATATTTTGTCATGTCTACAATGACAAATAGACAAGAATCGAATTATGCACATGTATAAATAGTACAAAACTATACAAAACAGGGTATTATTTAATCTCAGACCTATTGTTTGGCTCAAACTTTCAATAATTTTCAGATTTCAGTGTAGAGGATTTATTTACAAATTAGAAGAAAACAAAATTATTATTTGTGTAGAACTATGTGGTTAGAAATAATTAAGTCTTCAAATTAACATATTTTTTTCTTTGCCTAGGTATAAAATTTTTTTGTGCATGTTTTAAGTTAGATTTTTTTTTTGTTTTTTTTTTTTTTTTTACTTAAGTCTTGTAATAATGTTATTTCTTGATTTATTTTGTTCATATTCAGTGCTGTTTTATGTTTTTGGAAATGGGGTTAGAACTTTGAAGTTTGTGTATTGATAGTTCTAAGAAGGTTAGTCTTGCGGTGCACAGACTAACCCATTTGCACATGTGTTGAAATGGTACCTATTCTAGGCCATGAGTTTCTTCATATAAACCGTTTTTCAAACCAGATAGTATGAATAGCCCCATCTATAGACATGATAAAAAAATTCCTGGTGAATTGTCACTTAAATCTGCCAATACTGTCACAATACCTATGAAAGACCGAGATCACAGAATAGCGTTGCCTTGTGCACAAGTCCCTCAAAGACTAGCCCTGCACTCTGCATTTCACGTTTGGCCTCCATAATATAGTAAATATTACATTCCATAACCACAAGGAATAGTTCTTTAGTAAGCTCTGGTAAAATTATGCATTGTTTTCAGCTAAAATGTTATGTGGAGGCGTCACTTCGCTTTCGCAATGTTATGATATACGAGTGAATTAAATGGGTGGATTGATGACTTGTATTACTATATTTTTATTACTATACTATATTTATTTTTGTAATCTGTCACTCTCCAGTTAATTCATTTATTGTTAAATGTGAAGATTCAGGATACACATTTTTAGCTCACCTCAACGAAGTTGGGGGAGCTTATATAATACCGTCGGTGTTGGCGTGATGGCGTCCCAGGTTAAGGTTTTTGGAGCAGTTTTCTTTTCAAGTACTTCTATGACCTATATTAGTCAGAGATGCATGGAGGATGCTTCTAGTGTGTTTCATTGTACCAGTCAAGGTTTCAGATGCTGCAATTTCAGCTAAAAAATGACCAGGTTAATGTTTTTGGAGCAGGTTAAAGTTTTTGGAGCAGATGTTATTTCCAAGTATCTATAAACCCTATATTGACCAAACTTGCATGGATGATACATCTAAGGATGCACACTACTGGACTTGCTTCAGATGCTGGATCTGACCTACATTTTCTGGATGAGTAACCACGTTAAAGTTTTGGAGCAGATGTCATTTCCAAGTAACTATAAGCCCTGTATTGACTAAACTTGCATGGATAATACATCTAAGGATGCACACTACTGGACTTGCTTCAGATGCTGGATCTGACCTACATTTTCCGGATGAGTAACCAGGTTAAAGTTTTTGGAGCAGATCTCATTTCCAAATAACTATAAGGCCTATCTGAACCAAACTTGCATGGATGATGCATCAAGGGATGAACAATCTCAAACTTGCTTCAGATGCTGGATTTGACTTACCTTTTCTGGATGAGTGACTAGATTTAAGTTTTCAGATAAGTCTATTCCCAAGTAACTGCAAGCCCTATCAGACCAAAATTGCATAAATGTTGCATCTAGGGATGCACACTCCTAGATTATTAGTTTAGTGTGGGACTTTGCCTTACTTAAAGGCAACATTTGTTGAGGTGAGCTCTGTAATCTCTGATTACCTATGTTTAGCTCTACTTGTCAGAGACCAGAAGAGCTTATGCGATGGTAAGGTGTCTGTCTGTCTGTGCGTCTGTTAACAATTTTTCAAAATGCTACTCTTACAGTTTTGATTTGATTTCAATATAACTACGCATGCAAGTAGACTACACTAAGATACCTAATTCTGTATATTGGTTTTTGATTTCGATGAACCCTGTTGCCATGGTTACTAAAAATAAGAAATTTCTGTGCAATATTTTTAATACAATATTTTACTATGATGCAAAACTGACAAAAGTATATGTTTTTTTTTTTTTTGTTTTTTTTTTTTTTAATTATTATTTATTCAAATTTATAAGTAACTATTTGAATCTTTTATGTGATAAATGTATGGCAGAAAAAAATAGAAATTGTTGATAACATGTGTTCAAAAAATATAAATCACGCCTGTTTGTAGGTATGAAAAATAAACAATGCATAAATACAGCTGTCAATCAATTTTAATTATCTCCAAACCTGGCCATCAGTGTGCATTAAGGCGTGAAGTGATTTCCTGTTACCCAGTGTACATTTACACACCTTTCTGTGCATTAAATAAACAAAGGACAGACAGACAGACAAATTTGGCATGAATGTAGATTCAAGCTTGTTCAAATCATGACCCCCCTCCCCCTGCACCCCTCCCCCTCCCAGGGTAGGGTGGCAAACATCTTTAAAATTCTGTTTTCAAGAACAGCAAAGCCATGATAAGTCATTTGAATATGGAAGCATCCTCAGCTAGTTCAGATTTAATTAAGTTTAAAACATGACACATGGGGATAGGGTGTGGCTAGAACAGGTGATCAAAGCTTTACATTTGAATATATAGGAGAAGAAATCTACTGATGAAGAACAACAGGGCCATACTGACTCAGGTGAGCATTATAGCTCATGGGCCTCTTGTTTAAAAATTCTTGGAGGCAAACAGAGGAAAAAGTTGTTATGAGCAAGGGTATTTTTGCCAGATTTGTTAAATTCTGGATCACTGGGTCAAGCGTTCTGTTGCTGAACAGGGCTCTATTGATCTTGTACAGAAATTTGTACTGTACTGGGAGCTTTTACCCTTTGCTATTCACCTATGATAATTAATCACTGTTCATAAAAGAATTACCCCCAAAAATATGTGTAATACTTAAAAATAATTTCAATTTTGTAATGGTCAGGTAGACTTGTATTTTAGATAAATAAGAATGAGATAAAAATACTTTGTATATTAAATGGTCTTCAAAGAGCAAGAGAGGCCAGTCTGAGAAGGTTTGAGATCAGTGTATGTGCTCAAGCACTATTGTTTTGTTTGGTTTAAATAGTGATAGTGACAAATGGGAATGTATTATCACTGGCAGGTACAGGCAAGTAAATAAGTATACTTTAGGATTTGTAACCAAGTCGTAGACTATTTTATTGATCCCTGAGCATCATTTCTCTTGTTTTTGGGCAATTGATATTCAATTGATATTCATCTATCAGTTTATTTGTTTTATACTTCAATCTATGGATCCTTTACAGCGTTGTATTATACTCATGTGACCATTAAGGCCCTTGGGCCTCTTGTATTTCAATAAGATACATTCTTCTATTAAGATTTGCTTTTTGAATTTCAGAAACAAAGAATGATGATTTTCCAGGTGGAAAAATGATAACAGAGGTCAAGCAAGCATTACCAGAGCATTCACTGTCACAAGCAATAGCACAAACAGTTGTGTTTTCCCTAGTTCAAAAGCAAAAACACCCTGAGTTTTTACACCACATGATACCAAATATTGTTATTTCCCCAGAAAAGGTTGAAATTATGATGTATGATTCAGATAATGATGTTTTACTTTGCAGCAATCAAATTCTTTTATTCAATTTGGACCTCCCAGAATACAGAACTCTTATTGATGAGACTGTTGTTATTCTTTGGATGGTTTTACATTACAGAATATTTTGTACTGGATTTAATAAGGCAAAACCTTATGTACTTGAAAGATGTAAATCAAATTTTAGACAACTTGTTGCAAGTAAATGGGATATCTATTCAAAATCCTTGAAGAGCTGTGTTTCTGGTTTCCCTTCTGTAGAAAAATGGCCGATAAGTGAGTTAATTCAGTGTGGTTTAACACTTGAACTTGAGTCTGACGACTTTTAAAATGAGAATTTTACAAAATGAAGGTTTGTGAATATGTGAAAACCTATTTCAGTACATGCATGATTGCATCGAGGTTGTTATTCGTGCAACAAGAGGAGAAAATATGTACAACAAAGTACTAGTGAATTGTCAGTTACGAATATAAGAACTTTAATAAAATTCCAAAATTCATCATATCTTTAATTGTTTAGTAGCTATACATTTTTAAGGGGAGAAAATATGTACAACAAAGTACTAGTGAATTGTCAATTACGAATATAAGAACTTTAATAAAATTCCAAAATTCATCATATCTTTAATTGTTTGGTAGCTATACATTTACTCAAAAAAATGTGCATTTAGTTAGTTCACAAAAATTGTCCAGTTAAGAGGTTTTTGAGCTGTATATTCCAGGTCTGTATGAAGCAATATCAGTTTGGGCACAGTCCACATAATTCCTTGAAAGCAAACAAAGGGGTCATGGACGTTATAATTGAGGGAACAGCATAGATTGTTAAGTTTACAATTGTTTAGCATGTATTCAGAAACAAAAGATATATAGGGGAGGTTTACCCTTCCGCATGCCTAGATTACTTCGAGTCTATATTCTATTTTCATCTAAACATTACCTGTGCACAAGGAAACGGGATGGAACCCATTATCCAGAGTGATCACACATAAGGGTTACGTTAGCAGTAGGTCTATATCCAGATTTACAGTGAATATTGCAAGTATGTCCAAAATATGGAAGACAGTCATGTAAATTCACATTTGGTAGATAAGTAGTGCAGCGAGAAACTGCCCAAATTAAAGTCAAAATATAATTTTAAAAAAAAGAAAAATTACGGAATAAAGACAATTTTTGATTTACTTTGTCCACGATCTATTAAAGAGTAGACAATTAATACAAGCATGAAAACGGAAATTACTATGGTAAAAATGTCCATGTCTTGGGAATCTGAAAAAATTATATTTTTGTAAATATAATGATCCTGATTTAATGCAATTACATGTAATTAAACCTATTCCACAAAATTTTGCATAGCTGAGGGTACTTCTCCTGTATCTCTGTTGTGTGAATTTTCGGACTGAAATTTGTTTCCAACTTAATATACTTTTAATGCGGTAAGTAGATCTAAAATTGCTTATTAATTTGCCATATGTGATAAATTCTGTATATATACATGATATATATATTTTTGTATCACCATGAAAAGCGGGACTTGTACCTCCTTGACACGTTGTTTGATCTGATTTTAGATCAACATCGTCCTCACAACCACACGTTCTTCCATTCGATGTTGGAAACCAGAACGTACTACAATTCATGTTATTTGTAGAACAACTCAAACTCACTAAAAGGAAAGATTAACTTTATAATACATGTCTGGTTTTGAACCGGTTTCATGAGATGAAAAAGTAATATCTTTCGAAATTTTGTATATTTGTTAACAAAGCATTAATACTTACTATCAACAGAATCATCTGTATACACATCCAGACTATCCAGTCTACCTAGCTCTGGATGACTTGACATGAATGTTACTTTTGAACCCGTTGCCTTGTTTATCTTTCGTACGCCTCTGCATTTCAAAAATATAATATCTTATTTCGTTTGATTTGTTATTAAGCAAATGAAACAAGAGTCGAACTTATCTCGAATATTGTTCGTCAGAATACCATTAATGTTGTTGTTAATTGTTAATTAAATTCTTTCAGAATAGAAATGATACTTCATTTTTGTAATTGAATATTATAAGATTTACAAATTATAGAAGTTTTTCCACTAATTAAAGTCTGCTAGGTCAAATTACTCGTGTTAAAGGAAAACCCAAAGAAGCAAAACAAAACAAAAACAAACAACTAAAAAAAAAATTTTAAAAAAACTTTACAAAAAGATTAAAAGTTATATTCACTGTGATTTATTTACAGTTACAGACTACGGTCTCAAAGGAAGTAGAACAACTTGATGACAACTTTTTCCTGAAAGAGAAAAAGAAAAGTAAAGTTTAAACCAACTGTCTATTCGACGCTGTGTATTAGAGATATTGTTCATGAACAACAATTCCAATGGGAAATGCGTCTTTATCTGTTGTCAAAACATGTCTGTTTCCTCCATTTAAGTCAGAGTACTCAATACGATCTTTAGGTCCATCAGTCCAGTAAAGTCTATTGGCTGTAATGTAATAGAAGAATAAATTGTTATGAATCTTATTTCTAAAGAAGAGATACATCCAGAGATTGAATGTAAGGAAACAGAATGTAGCGGTATTTATTCATACATGTAAAATCGATTGCAAGACCAGTTGGGGCTCCAATTTCTGTTGTTGCTATGTAGGTTTGTGATGTTCCATCCATGCACGATCTACCTATTTCTCTTGTACTTCCGGTTTCTGACCAGTATAAAAATCTAAAACGTAAAACAAATCGTTTGATGAAAAGCATATCAATAATTTTTTTCATCATATTTTATATCAGATTACTTACACACTTAAGATAAATTCAATTACATTTATTTGATTTTTAAAGATATTATATATTTATATAATAATAAGCTTTATTTCATGCACTCACCTGTACATTAACCTACCCTTTTGATGGATATAGAACGATATCCTTTGGTCTGTGCAAGTTGGACAACAAAGTTTTATGAAGAAAACTCTTTCTATGTACAACTCCAATATAACTTTGACTTGATATAGAGGCTACTGCAGAAAAATATATGTTTCCCGCTGAATAGTCAATGGTCAAACGCTAAGCGTGGGCGAATCCTGTGAAATGCAATGGCGACAATAAAGAAAATACGATACAAATTGCTGAGGAGTAAAGGTATCAATTTCCAATTTTAGTTTAAATATTAGGTTCTAAGTACCTGTTAAGTAGATCAAGGTTGTATACCTTCCATGAAGCGTTGTGGACATTATAATTTTCCATGAGCCATCGGAGTAGATGAGTTCCTTTGTCGACCTATCGAATGCTATTCCTGAAGAACTCTGTACACTGATCGGTAATTTAACTAAATTTCCCGTATATTAATATCAATCTGAAGGATCCTTCCTTGGGAGTTATCAACCACAATCAAGAAATTCTTCGTATAAACACCTTACAAAATTTAAAAAGAAAATTATAAGCAAATAAATTATGGATAAACTACCATGCAGAAAATTATCCCACTTACTGGCATCACAAGTTTTCAAATCTGCCTGGAGTTGCAAGCCGGAATCACTTTCACAGTTTCGTCCGCTTTGTATCGGCACACAAATATTTCACAACCACCATTCAGGACGTTGAAAACACCTGTATTGACAATAATTTTCATAAGATTTAAATTTTCTGTGAAAGAATGCAAAGAAAGACATTGCTTTAAAACATGTTATATGAAAAAATTGTTACCATTTATGCAAATGTTAGGGAAACAAGGGTTTATTTGCTTAAAGTTTATCAATTGGCTTAGTCTATGTCTCGTTTGAAGTTATCATTCCGCAAGTTTTATGGTTGATACAATGACCTTGTCAGAAAATGCGATCTTTCAATAAGTAAAATGCTCACTGACGTTTTTCATACTAACTGTTAGGTCATTACTTAAACACTGAATTGTCTACGGATTCTTCCGTTTGCCCGACCATGACAGTGATCACACGGCGGGTATGACCGGTCGAGAAGAGATGCTTACTCCTCTGGTACTTGATATCACCTCCGATGTGTTTTAGAGGTCTCTGTTTGCTCTGCTCTCGATTGTTTCAATGGATTTTTTCACTGTTCATTATCCCCATTCATCATTATATAAAAATGAAAAAGGCTTTCAGTGACTTTTCAGTGGCCATTCAGTCACTGAATGGGAGGTACATTTCAGTGACCTTTCAGTTAACTTTCAGCCACAATTCAGCTACCTTTCAGCCACCATTCAGCGTACACATTTCAGTTATCTTTCAGTGACCTTTTCTTTCCCTTTCCGTCATCTTTCAGTTGCATTTCAGTGTCCTTTCAGTCGTAATTCAACGACTTTTTCATCGGCTTTTCATTAGTTTTTTTTTTTTTTTTTTTTTTTTTTTTTTTTTTTTTTTCAGTAATTATTCCTTAACAATTTAATAAAATTATTTTTATCTTCATCTTTAATGAATGTGTTTCATTTATTATACTTTTTGCGATAAGAATATTCAAGTACGTTGAACTGGTAATGATTAGATGTTCAACTGTCTTCTGTCTAAATATAATTTTATTAATATTAAAAATTACAATTCAACTGTGGACTAAGAAAATTCAAAATAGTTTTCGAATTTCTAATCTGTTGCCTGAAAATCGATTTAGAAAAATAAAATTATTTAATGATAAAAGATAATGATCCAATATTAGTATCAGAATTTGAGTGACAGATATAGAATTCTCTTTTTTCTTTCTGTAAAATCTCTAAAGCAGTGATAAACATTTCCACAACCTTATTCAATTTAATAAGTTGTTAAATACATGAACAATCAGCCAACCTGAAAAAAAAATATATCAGTCAAAATATGCTCTTAATCTGTTTATATAAACAGGGAAAAAGTTTTCTTCTTATTTTTCAGAGATAATTTAGTTTTTCATTATTCTTGTGTCCATCTAACGCTGTATAATGCGATTATATTAGTTTTCATGGAAATATCTCGCAGTGAAATAAGAGACAGAATTAAATATTATTTAAGCCTCCTTTTGAAGAAACTTAATATTGTAAATTTTGTCTTATTTGTTAAAATCACATGATATTTAAGCTTTTAAATATATCGTTTTATTATTATTTTACATAATTTTCTAGATAGAGAATTTAAAACTTTCTCCGAGTTGAAGATTTAACTTGAATCATTTCTTTGAGAAACAGGTGCCTGTCGCCGATAATTGTCATCATCCCGATAGGAGATGTGTAATTGATTAGTCTGCCCCAAAATCAGCGCAATTAACATATTATATACAAAATGTATACAAGATATATACACATCGCCAAGTTCCTTGATACAACAAGTGAACTACATGTCTCAATTCGATTTCTATACAGATTTATCAATTTTAATACCAGTAGTTTTTAACAAGACGCCGTTGCGTAATGGATAAGGTGACAGACTACCATGTGGAAGGGCCCACGGTTCGACCTCGAGTTTCTGCAAGAATTTTTTTTTAGATTCACTTTTTAAAATTTATTTTTTAGTCGAAAATAGATTAATTTAATACTTTTATGAAAGGAAAACGTGAAATTCAAACTCGTAGTCAGCAATAGGCCGATTATATAATAGAAAGATACAACTGAAAGATAGGTGAAAGACCACTGAAAAGTATCTGTCATTCAGTCGATTGAATGATGAATGAAAGATCAGGAAAAATCACGGGAAAGGATCTATTCAGTGACCTTTCAGTGATCATTCAGTGGGCATTCAGTTACCATTCCGTCGACTGAATGGTATAATTTCATCCTGTGCTTTTTTCAGTATTTTTTATTACATTTCATGCATCGATCATCAGGCTTGCAGGTTTTAGGTAAATAATAGATAATTCATAAAACTTGGTTCTTTCTTTGAGCTTTTTATAAAGTTGAGAAAATATAGGTGAAAAGTAATCAACAGGTCTGTTTGAGAAATTGCAATTATATTTGAAGTGATTTTAAGTTAAAACCTACGTCGGAAAAGTCTTTGCCAAAAGGATTTTCAAACTTTCCAAAATCATTAATTAGCACTCGCTTATTAATCAATTCAAATTAAAAGGCATGTTTTCTTTATTAATGAATGTACTACAGCCTGTGCTATTTGAAATGATATTTATACACTGCGACTAAACATTTTCTGACTTTAAGTGGTACATGATAAAAAGGACTAGACAGAAAATTACAAAAATTATTTTTCAAATTTCACCGTTTACTGATTTTATTTACTGAAAAATAGTCATAGAATAAATTCTTTTAAAAAACGACAGAAAGCCCACATAACATGATATATAAGCAAATGCTCAAAAATTATCAAAGATTTTGAACCAATCTAAATGTATTATTTTTTTTTATTTTCCAAAAGTCTTTGTCAAAGGGTATCAAATCTGTTATATGATGAAAAACGGACCCTAATGATTATGAAAAGTGGGTAAAATATATACCTTTCTTTGCAAACTAATGAATATTTTTTTTTCACAATTATTACTACTTCTGTAGAGCTTTCTTCACTGTTTTGGAGTTACTTTCAGATTTACTAAGCAAAAAGGTTTAAAAAGTCAATAATTCAGGACATTTTTATAAACCAACCACCAAAGACACGTATAAATGATGAACAAATATTTGGAATATAAGGGATAGAATGTGAAAACATCATTTCGTAATAGATATTACTGTACATAAATACAATTTGAGACAGATCTTTTACAATGTACTCATTCGACATATTATCAAAATGTATTTTTTGTTAAAAACTAAAGATTTCTTGGCAAGTTTGTATTCTTTCAACAGAGTTGAGTCCCGTTCAAATTATCACAGTTTTATTAGTTCGGACCAGATAGTAGCAGATTCCTTCAGACCTAGCAAGAACTTAATTGTGACGTGATACGACGTAGGTTCATGAAAAACATGTTGTGTTTAGCAAATATGAAAAATAGAATAATTGTAGCTAAGAGACCATATGTACTCAAAGATTAGCACAAGAAGTTTCCCATTTTGAAATATTCTGTAGTAGTATTACATTAATTTTATAATAGGACCTTATTTAATGGTTTAAATTGTACGTATTACCACATATACATTTCTTCATCATATTTTGTACAACAGCTTAAGGAAATTCTAAATACTTCTCAGTGAAGAGTTCTTATTTGATGGTAACTACCATAATACTTTGTGAAGTTTGAGTGATTTGTACTTTCATGAAAATGAGATAAACGGAAGTCTATAGTAAATCGCACAATTAAAATACATGAAAATATTCTTAACATTACATTAAACAAAGATAAAATAATCGATAATATTATTTGCATGTACATAATATACCTGAACAATCGTGATTTCTGTTCACTAATATGTCATTGTATTTGAACAATTTTTCCTTGAGAAATATGGCAGGTAATCTTTTTTTTAAAATGTACTAGAAAAACTCAACATGTACAAATTTATGCAAGACAATTTTCTCAAAAGTCAAAAAAAATATTTAATTTAGTATGTAGTGCTTCCTCAAAGAACATACTCAGTAGCTGTTAGTATTCATAATATCAAATTTATGTTGAAACAAAACTAAATCTAACCACTTTTATCCCGCTGTAAAGAAGAATCATATATGACAATTTCTTTAGGACTTTGCATTAAATCAAAAACAAGCTCTGAGGAAATTGCTCATTTCCTTGCAAAACATAGCCTGTTCTTGTCCATCCAACCAAAGCAATCCTACAAGAAAATATATTTCTCATTGTTTACATCAAAATATCAATTGTCGAAAAATGACTTACAGAAATACAAAGACTTGCTCATTCGTACATAAAACTGTTTCTCTGTTTTATTAGTATTTAACTTTATTCCATTATCTGATTCCACATTGTACAAAATTATGTCTACCTGCTCTGCTAGTAAAAGAACGAGCTTATGTGGTCTTGATAACATTGCCACTGATGGTGCAGCAGCCATAGATGACCTAATACACATGTGTGAGCATTTAAAAGAATTAGGATCTGAAATAAACACAGTTACCAGTTAAACCACTGATTTAAAAAATCTAAAGATGTACTTGAAATCAGAGTATAAATTCAGTGTGGGACTGTCCTGATGGATGCCAAGATCACTGTTTCAAGTTTGCTTTAAGCCATCCAACCAATGTCTTGCTGCAAAAAGAGTGTGATCATTTACATGAGGAACTCTGTAGAAACATCCTTGAAGAAATAAGCAGTGCCTCTTTTGACGACCTCCAGAAAGTCAGATGTAAGTTTTCTATAGAAAATTTCTGTAAAACTGTTTATTTTTGGCATGGGTTTCTATAAATTTAAAACATCAAGTTTGATTATCAAATGTCATTTTATTGGTTTGCCATTTTTGAATTACAGCATCAGAAATAGTGGAAGAATTATTAGTAAGCGTGGAGAAGGCAATTGAAAAAAAAATCTGATTGGAAAGCTCACATTCTTAGAACCCAGAATCAAGAAGGAAGATACAAGATATTGTAAGAGCTTTAGCCTCACCATCTTCTGATTATCATGGACTGGGCAATGAAGTTTCTGCCAGCAATGTACAGAGAAAAGCAGTCAGACTTTTTTGGTCAAAAAGGCATGAGCTGGCACATTTCCGTTGCTGTTTTCAGAGCAGAAGATGGATCTTTGAAGGTATTGGTATTAGCCAGACACATTTTATTTTGTGAATGTATTTATTTTGGAACATTTCAAGAAGCTGATGACTAATACTCATAAGCTTAATTAAGATAAGATGACAATATGCACATTTTAAATTTGAATAAATTGTTTATTTACTTTAAATATTTTGTGTATGTAAAATTGTCAGCTCACAAGGGGCAACTGAAAGTTGCTCTCATAGTTGGGGGGGGGGGGGGCTTAAGTACCTTCGGCATCTGAGTCTGCATCAAAGGTTAAAGCTTTTTTAGTAGACTAATGGTTTGATGGTTTAAAATTTTAGAACCAAAATCTACACAATGGTCGTGGGATTATTGATGGCAGAATACCATAAGGTTGCTGAATGATGAAATATTTCTAAAAATCTAACTATCGATTTTTAGATAATTTTTACATCATACATTCCAGATTCTGTTTTAAGAATTATATATTGTCATAATTAATAAGTGAATTTGTATAAAAATGTTTAATCTTATTTTTTTAGCACAAGACATTCACTCATATTTTTGGGACAGTCAAACAAGATTGATTTGCTGTCACACCAGCTTACCCTTCAGAGTGTAAGGGTACAATTGCCTGGAGTAGAAGAGGTGTTTTTAAGGAGCGACAATGCTGGCTGCTACCACTGCGGGTGTCTGTCGCTGAGTTTACATGGAATTAGTGAAAGAACAGGTGAGTTGACGATCGATTGCCTGCATGAATTTTTCATACATATAAACTGTTTACAGTTTTTTCCTCATATTATTTTTGTCATATCACACTTACAAACGATTTTGTCCTGCCTTAAATTTGCCTAGACACAGTTGTGTTAAAAATATAATTCCATCATCTTTGAATTCGCCCTGTAAACAGTTAAAGTTCGCTCACTTGCAACAAGGGTGAAAGGGACAAAGCAAAGATCAATCGTGTATATATGGAAGGATCTTCAGGTAGTGTAGACTCAAGTTTGATCAAATTATGGCCACTTGCCTTTTAGGTAAGGTGGGGCCACAAATGGATATTAAAGTTTTGCATACTAGTAAATAGGAATTAATTTGGGAAAAATCTTCTGATGAAGAACAGCAGGGCCATAGTGACTCAGGTGAGTGTTGTGGCCCATGGGCTTCTTGTTTGGTTCAGGTAAGCAATGTTGCCTGTGGATTTCTTATTTTGATTGATGATCCTCAATTTCCATTGCACATAGTGTATTCTAAAATAGCTAGTTAAAACATTAAATGCTATTAACTGAATATGTCTATGACAATATTGCTTATTCATAATTGCATGATGAAGTGGTACTCAAAGATTGTTTTATGGATTCATTGATATTCCTGTTTGATGCAATATTTTTTTTCTTTTTTAGGTATCAGCATAGTACGCTATGACTTTAGTGAAGCTCAGGCAGGTAAAGCTATTGTGATGCCAAAATTGCACACATGCGCTCCAAATTAAGAATGTTTGTTTCATCAGGGAAGAATGTAACAACACCATTTGACATGAAGAAGGCAATAATGGATGGAAGTGTCGTAGTAGGATGCCAGTGTGCGGTTGTGGAAGTTGACAAGAAAAAACAGACTATGGTGAGTCATTGCATCAAAGGAGTTACTTCCATCAGTAATCTTGCCTTTGATGGAGAAGAAATCTTTGCATGGCACAGTTTCAATATGGGCATTGGTATGAAGATAAAGAGAGAAGATGTCTTGAAAACTGAACAGCTTGACACAGGACTCATCATACTATCAGACTTTGAAGAGCCACCAACAAAGTATGGTATGATCTCCTCTCAGAGAAAAGAAAACTGTTCAGATCCACAGAGACCCCATACCAGGATTTTCCACTGTTCCGAATTAGGCTGTAATCAGCAGTTCTCCTCTTATCAGCTTCTGCAAGAACATATGGATCTAGATCGACATGTGCAAGAAATAACCTCTACATTTGATGAAATTCGACATCTTTGGTCACAGACGTGTCATTCAAATTTGTTCAAGTCTAAACAGAAGCATCAAATAGGCACAGATCGCAACTCCTTGGAAGATTCCAATTTTTCAGGAAAAATACTTCCACAAGTATGGACACTAAAATAAGCAAGAAAATTTGCTCGCTTCTCTTCCAAAGTAAAAGAATTTCTCCAAAGAGTGTATCAAGACAGGAAAAATACTTCCACAAGTATGGACACTAAAATAAGCAAGAAAATTTGCTCGCTTCTCTTCCAAAGTAAAAGAATTTCTCCAAAGAGTGTATCAAGAAGGTGAAAAATCAGGAAGGAAAGCGATTCCGATTGAAGTAGCTCAGCGTATGAGATCTCTGAGAGATAGCAATGGTGAGAATTTTTTTCAGTTCTGAGGAATGGCTGCAGCCTTCTCAAATTAACTTTTATTTTGGTAGCCTTTCTCTGAATGGAAAGGCCAGTGGTTTCAAGAAGGAACCAGAGAATGATGAACACTTGAGAGAAGTCTTGCAGTCAATAGAAGAGGAAGAAGAAAGAGAAAACATAAGAAATACACTTTTGTTTGAGAATAGCAGCACGGTGTGATGTGAATGATATTAATGCATACAGGTAGAGGCGTCTGTATATTGATATTGTAAGCATTTTAGCGAATATATATTATGTGTCTGTGCGCGTGCAAAAAAATTCATAAATTTTATGATGTTTAAACTTTTTGTACCAATCGAATTATTGTTGAAGGTTTTTTTTTCAAGTTTGTCATGGTAGCAATTTGTGATGCTGCATAAGGCCATTGCAAGTTTTTTCTCTGTTTAGCATCCACACATCTTTCAAAAACCTACCTACCTATTTACAAAAAACGCACAAGCCTAAAATTAAACACAGACTTTAAAGTTGGAAAAATAATGACATTTAAAGGATATGATATATTAATCTATTTTTCTCAGAGAGAGATTTATTCCGTAGGAAAATCAATGTATTAAATGATTATTATATACCTAATATGACAGATTATAGAAAATATACAAAGAAATTGACAGAATTCAAAGATAAAGCAGTCATTCACCTGCACAAATTGCTCCCCCTCAAACCAAAGGACGAACCAAAAGAATCAATTTCAGGACTCCTGATTTTGTTTTTGTTTTTAGTTTTTTGTTTTTTGTTTTTTGTTTTTTGTTTGTTTGTTTTTTTTTTTTTTTTGTTTTGTTTTGTTTTGTTTTTTTTTTTTTTTTTTTTTTTTGTTTTTTTTTTTTTAAGTTTTGTTTTGTTGTTTTTTTTTTCTGATCTGGAGTTTCAAAACCAAAGCACAAGCGGACGCTAAACATATATAAAAAAAAACTTTGGATGGCCTAAAACTTTAAAAAACAAATTTTGTAAAGCTTGAATTTCAGAAGAAAAAGGCAAATTTTTCTACAAAGTTTGATTTTAGGGAAACATAAATGTTTTAACATGTAGCTTTGTTTGATTTTGGAAGGAAAAAATGACTCGTTAAAAATCATGTTTGTTATATATAGTTATCAAACATTGCTTTATATATTTTTAAAAGTAAATTATAGTCCGTAGTCATGGTAACCAAAGATTGTTTTTGACATATATAATGACTATTTAAGATGTATTTTTATTTATGCTTATTTAAACGTGCTAGGTGACATATACAGCGGTAAATCTTTTTTCTGGCATTGTATGGATATATCTTTGCTATTTTCAACAAAAATGCATTTTAGATATTCCGTTGCCATGGTAGCAAATTATCTGTAAAAACTAATTGGTTTAACTTAATTTTGCAATATATAAGACGTGTACTTCCTATTGTATATTCCCAAAATTCTTGCATAAGTGGTATATGGTATATCTTCTTTAAAATACAACAGAAATGAGATGCTTTATGCTTTTCTTTTTTTTTTTTTGGTTAAAAATGAATTTTTCAGGAGATTTTGTTGCCATGGTAACAAAATATATTAAGAAAACCCATGGGTTTTATTTAATTTTTTAATTGTTCATAATATGCACTTTCTAACATAAATAATCAAAATTAATGAATTTGTGTGATTTTTTCATAAAATTCTATTAAAATGTGCATGATTTTTTAAAAAAAAAATGTAAAAGGCAAATTTTATGAAACGCAGCAAAATGAACTAAAATTTAATACTTTTTAGAAATAATGAACAATTTTATCAATATGGTAATAATTGAATTTTTTTATGTTACTTCCTGGGAAAAAAGATTCACTTGTGTTATTTTCATCGAAGAAGCATTGTTCCTTCATTAAATTATAGCTAAATTGACCAGTTTTGCTATTTGTTGCTTGCAAGCCTTTTACTATTACATGGCGTCTGGTTGCATGGCAACAAAGGCTGGCCAGTAAAATCATAGCATCCAATGATGTTCCATTGGTCCATAAAGCAACATATCAAAATTTCAAAAAAATCTGAGATGGTCATGAATCAACCCTGCCTGGTTCTTACAAATAGCTTAAAGGTGCTTAGACACAGATTTGAAGTTAATATTTACTCAAATTTTCTGTATAATTTCATGACTTATATGTTGCTATAGCATTTCATACGAAAATTTGATAAAAATCTTATTTTATCTTGAAGTTATTGAAACTTCGAATTTCTGGACGCGTTTGATAGACACATCCTTGCACTTTCACAAATTTTAACTTTTTCCTTAGTACTTTAGAAAAGTAGCAATTTTGTCGTATATTAATGAAAAATATTAAAACTATAATGCAGAAATTCTAGAGTTGAAATGTAGAAAGCAAAATCCTCTGAACAGTATTGTCAGTCCGTGCTCAGTGGTGTGTGCAGAGTTTAACAATTGAACACACCCGGTGAAACGTAAACATTAACAACAACAGAGCTCGTGCCCTGTTTACAAAATCAGTTTACGTTTCACGGGTGTATTCAATTTGTTAAACTCTGTACACAACTACACAACACTGAGCACGGGCTGACAATACTTAAGTGAGTGGGTTTTGCTTTCGCACATTTTTACTCTGAATTTTCTGGATTATAGATGTAATATTATTCATTAATACACAACAAAATTGCTACTTTTCTTAAGTATTAAGGATAGAGTTAAAAATTGTGAAAGTGCAAGGATGTGATAATCAAACGCCCCCCGAAATTCGAAGTTTCAATAATTTCCAGATTAAATAAGTTTTTAATTTTATTTTCTTGTGAAATGCTATAGCAACATATAAGTTGTAATATTATGTACAGAAAATTTGAGAAAATATAAACTTCAAATCTGTGTCTAAGCACCTTTAATACACGCTTTATTCGAACAACACGCTCTTCTGGAGAAGAAAAACAACTATGTTCTCAACAAGTGTAATAACCTTGAAATACATGTCGTGTTTGTAAACATGTATTCCTAAGTACAACGTATACATGAGCCAAACAATTGTAAACCCAAAGCCAGAATATTTTTAAAGCTTACGAAAATTTGGAAATAATTTACAGCCTTTTACATGTACATGAATATACTTTTTTTTTTTACTATTTATTATTACAATATTTGGATCCAGCAGGCATATTTGTATACAAGTTTTCTTTTTCTTATTCGTTTCGTTTTTTTTTCTAAATCTATATTCAAATTTCTTTTTAAAATTGTAATTTCTGATATTTAAAAACCTGTTTTTTGATTTCCATGTTTGCTCTGCTCCCAGTTTGTATTGTTTTAGTGGACTTTGAGCTTGAATACTGTTCGTTATCTCCATATTTCATAAACATAATGCAAATTTTAAATCACCTGGTGTAGGGGTACTGTATTAAACAGTTAGGCAAGTACAACATCTCCCTTTTGTCATTTCTTCTCTCTCTCATATTTATTATATTTTGTCAATCGTAAATTAACTTTTCTTATTCTTTGATTAATTTTATCAACAACCTTTGTTTGAACAAACAGAAACTTTTTCAATGAATAAGTATAAGTTCTCATGACAAAAAAAACCTTGTGAGAAGAAATATACATTCAATTAATAAAGGAATTAACAAAGTGTTGTTTTTCTTTATTTTTTATAAATCGTTAAAGACTTTGATTAAAAATTATGACTTCTTACTTCATTTCAAATACATTATCGATCTTCATTACAAATATTTAATATATTTGATATCATTAAATACAAAGAACAAGTCTCAATAAGGCTTATCTGTGGTCCCCGGTTACTCGTCAAATTTCGAATATTTATTAAAATTTTTAAAAATTAAATTTTATTATTAACTTATGTCTTTATTATTTGAATCATCATCTAAAAATGTCAAACAATAGATATAGGCAGCATTGAGGGTAGGGTCCTTTGATTTTCATGAATATCAAAAGAAATCAGTGACAGGTACACACTTCAAAGCTTTCATAAACACCGAGCACAGGTTTGTTCAGAGTCGAGTTTGAAATATAATGTGTATATTATATGTGTAAGGGTTGAGTGAAAATATCTTTGTTGAACAACCTTGTGCTCTATGTTTCCTAATTAAAAGTATTGTGATTTTGAATATCTTCGCTGACTTCATTTACATGCGATTAACCTCTATATGACCTGTTTAGAATTGTATCGTTACGGGTGAATGCCTCCAGTGAACGTGCTAGTTCTCAGTTGAAACGTACTCAGTTTTATGTCGATCAGCATGGACTTGTTTGGTTCATCTTGTTATAGTTTTTATTGCCAAAGTTTTGTATAAAATAGAAATTGTATTTGTAGTTGATTGTGAATCTTGAACATAAAATTCGTCTTTGAAAGAAAAATATCATATCAAGATCTTCTTTTTATAGTATCTAATCTGAATGTCTCCGCCCATATCCATGTAATAGAGAAACCGTAGTCTGATCGGAGGAAAATGCTCCGGAATTTTTTAGTGCGATAGGTGTTAAAAATGGACTTGTATTTTTTGATATGTTTAATTATTCATTATAAATACACAATGTTTTAATTAGAAATACTTCGTTATACACCATGAAAACAAACAAAGTACCGTATGCTAATATTTAACCGGTAAACCAAGGGTGTAAAAAGGGACCACACTACAATACTTAAGTAGAATACTCCTTTAAAAGGGGGACAACATCAAAGCAGCATTGAATGGTTAATAAATTGAGGAACTTAGATGTTTTGTTACATTGCTTTGTAGTTATTGAAGATTTAATTACTTTCAATATTTAGGCTTTGAAATTAATGAAGTATATATCTTAGTATAACACATAAATATCAGATCAATGTGTTTGACTTACCAAAAGAAAAATACACATTTGTTGCTGTGGTTATAAGACAAACTATCGCATGTAAAACAAACATAATTGTTTTATGAGAAACGAATATCCATTTAAATTAAATAGCAATATATAACTGGACAATTGGGGAAAGTACAGTATTTTTGTAAAAACTGAATAAGGAAGTCACTTCTGTTCTGCTTCGCCAAATTTGAACATTTTTTAGAAGGACTGTATCACTTTCAAAGCAGCCTGTACCTGTATTTATTTACGTGCGTTATGAAAGATGACTTATAATGGTTTACTTAAATGTATCTAAGTTAGCATAAAAAATTAAAGATTCAGTTTAATAACCATGATGATCAATTCATCATAGAACAAAAAGAATGATGTAACGACAAGAATCCATCCAGTCGTATCACCTTTGAAGAAGGGTTTCAAAACTGATTGTGTTGTTTTAAGTTCCAGTCCTGTTTTGCTTTAATACCCATTCGTATGTTGTTTCTTTTTCTTCGACAAGCCCCGCCAATTGAAGTGAAAGTCGCAGGTCTTTCGGATGAAACCTTAGAAAACGAGCCCCCTTTTCACGGTAGGTGTTAGCATGATAAAGGACCCTCACTACCAATAAAAGGTCTAAATTTGAAGCCCTTCATCAGTCTTTTGTGACGTCTATAGAGAGGAAACTCCGTTGTAATAGAATTAATAGAAACTTTCTAATTTAATGATTTAATGAGTTTACATTGGACAATTTTCATTTTTAATCTTAACCCTCTTATATTATCTTTTAACTTCGGTTTGGGTGCTTACATGTATATAAGAATTGATACCTTATATCATGCACGGTCTTTCATTACGTGTTTATCAAAGAAAAGATATAAATCTGTAATGTTTGTAATTTAAGACAATTGTTATTTCACATGGTTACATATAAGTATCAAAGCAAAATTAATATTTTTTTCTCTAGATTACTTTTACATAATGGAGAAAGTAATGTGAATTTCTCGTAAAACTTTCTGTCGTTGATTAGTAAAATACACTCACAAAAATGATGCTGTTAGTTATTTGTTTTTCTTCAACGGGTATTAGTTGGCGTTTAGAAAATGATTAAGGAAAAGCTAAAAGCCATACTGAAAAAAATGTTAGTTTCTGACTAATTCATATTTCAATGTAAAACATAACAAATGTTTAGTAACGATACAAAAAATAATCAATTGTATTACAATCAATGTAAAATTTAAAAACAAATATTTGTCTGCTCATAAGTTTTTTGCTGCAGATGAGTAGCACAGTTTAGTAGCTATACACAGGGTTCAGATACATGTCTTTCATTGGTTCCACATATTCTGTAATGAACTGGTCATCAATGGTAATGTATTCAGCAGGTTCTTGCCCCTCTTCTCTATTACTTCCAGTCAAATGTCCACGACTTCTGATTATCGAGTAATTGTGTTCCGCGTGCACCGGTGATGTCTGGTACGAATCGCTATAAAATCAAAGAGATAACATCAGCGTTTGAATAGGAAAAAATCTTTTGTTAGAAAGTTTTACTTGCTACATTTTTGAGATTTATGAGGCCGACATAAGTGACATTTTCTAGGCATACATAATTTTAACTCTGGATTGTAGCCAATTAGGTAAATGGTAGATCGGTATCCATTGTAAACCCTACATGAAGGTTTACACGAAAGATGTACTGGAATTAAAAAAGGTTTTCTTCTGACGTGACTTAAGACCCACCAAAGGCTATTAAAACTGATTATCATAGGCTTTCGTCTGTCTCTGCAAAACTACTTTTTGTGTAAATGAGACAGAGTCTAATGGCCTGAGGGGTAGGGAGGGGCAACAATAGGGGATCAAGGTCTTATATGGAATTGTATAGGGAAAAATCTTTCAAAATCTTCACAGGAACAGTTCAGTAAATATGCAAGATATGCAGGTAGTACAGATTCAAGTTTGCTCAAATTTGGACACCCAGGGGGTATACTACAGGGTTAGATCACTGTATTTAAATATGCAACCATTTCAAAGATTGTTCAAGGTATGGACCCAAGGGCTAAGTTTGAACTAAAATCGGGATCAAATATTACATAAAGCATGAAAACAGGGGGGGGGGGATCTTTTGGGAAAAAATTCTTTTTTTCTCCAGAGCATTGTTTTGATATTGAAGTTTTCCATCCCCATTTTGTATAGATTTACGTTGATAAAGACGATTCTATGAAGTAGGACGGGTACACAGTATGAGCTAAATATTTCCATGGGAATAAAAAGAATAAAAAGGGAAAAATCTTTTATAGAAATTCTTAAGGATAGTAGGGCCAAGGTGACTCAGATGAGCATTGTGATCCATGTGTCTCCTATTTTAATCATGACCAAAATTGAGACGCATACAGGGTTCAAAGTTTGACAAAGTTATAATAAACAACTTCATATTAAAACATTACAATTACCGAGATGTATTTTTTCTTTTGAGGAAACACGCTATTGTAAGAGCTACAGCGAAAATTATTCCAGCGATGGCTGCAATTGATGATCCAATGTAGACATACATATTGTATATTTCAAAATCGTCTTCGCTATTGCGTTGTGAGGATGTGTTTCCTATGAAAAGAAATATAAGAAAATAAAATGGTAAAATCATTATTATTTTGAGGTATTTGGCATATTCAAGTGATTTATTTGTTATATTTTTGTAAGTTTTATTTTAGTGTTAAGTGCTATTTTTAACATAATTATTTTACAGTGTATTTATAATATGATGACATTTATTTAGAAACTGGTTTACAATGATATCATCATTTCTACAGAGCAACATGTATCTGACGATTATATATAATGCACAAACTGAGATATAGGCCATATCAGATTTTACCATATGCAAAGTGGCACATTACACGACAAACCATACTCTTTGTTTTGAATCATTACTCCATGTAATGTATCTCAATTATGACACATGCAAATTCTATTTAGAAAATGTTTCCAAAGAAAGTTTTTTCGAATGTACAACAGTTACAACTCTTTTCAAACCAGTTTCTTCTGTTGGATTTAGATTGATTAAAATTACCTTCTTTACGACACGAAAAATGAAATATATAAAATTCTTTCAACTATGTTTTTATCTTTTTTCATCACTGTATAAGTTTAATGATCAAAAAATTTCTATGAACATCATATATCTTCTTCGAAGATATAATTTGTTTTCAATAAGAAAGCAGCTTAGCATTTCAATTTTAACAAAATTTAATTTTCAACATTCTTCATGTTATACTTCAAGTTTATGTTTGAAGAAGATAAAATAAAAATGATTTAAAAAAAACAAGTCTTTTATAAAATTATTTAATCCACACATTTGCCAGAAAGAACTGAATCCGAAAACACGACATTTTTTAAGAATCCAAATATGGATCATTTTCGCATTTCTCAGACAATGCTTTACTTAAGCATAAATTTCTGGTATTCTGGCTCCAGGTGCCCATATCTGTACAAAGTAAGTTCTCTGAAGTTTTCGGGGTATATCCATCATTACAAGAAAATGTGCAAGATTCACCTGCTTTTTGTGTGCAAGTTGCTGATAACTTGACATGTTATATAGCTGACGTGCAGAATATCTCTAAAATCAGAGTCAATTAATGAACATTTTAGTGATTGTAACATCTAAAACTCTATTTATTCATTAGTAAGTAAAATCAACGAGCTACTTAATCATGAAGGTATGTGAAAACAGTATTATAGAAAAAAAAACAAAGTAAAATTTAGTTTTATATTCTTACTACTTTGGAAATTATTCTTAACAGAGCAATAAGTTTTAAAAACACTTTCAAACGAATAAAGGACCAGTTTGTTCTCTTGAAAAAGTAAAACCCTCTTTAGAATTGTTTTTTTCTCTTCCTCAAAAAAGTTATATCACGGCAAGATGAAGGTCCATATAAAAGCACCTTTCAATCCTAAAGTATGTTATATTACTTAAGTTTCCCTTTCTCTCTCTAAAACACTAACCACACATAAACCCGTAAAATCAAATTTTGGAAATTGGCAAAGAAAACTGTTGACTTGTTGGCATTTAATTTTTCCATTTATTACAAAAAACTGGATGTTGAAAATGGTCAAGAATAAGCTAAAATAAATTAGCTCAACATGCCTTTGAGAACTAATTAAATGCACATTTTGGAAATAAATATTACTAGTATACAATGGTGCAAACTTAAGATTTGATAAATTATGCCATTTTATTATAGTTTTCACATTCAACGCTGGTATTTTGATATTGCTATTTTTTATGGTATTAAGTTACTCCCCCTTTTGCAGGAATAACAGCGTTATGCCACTTGTGCTAGTCACTAAGTTTCCATAGAACATTTATGGAATGAGTTTCATTTCCTCTGAAGTGTCTCCCAAATGTCTTGTTCAAGCCGTTGGCATGTTGTCATCAAAATCTTTTTATTCCACAGAAAATACAATTTCGCATAAATTATTTCAGATTGAATATATATTGGGATCATTTCCTGGCAGCGTAAGTGTAGGACACTCCATGATTTTTTTTTTTTTTTTTTTTTTTTTTTTTTGTTTTGTTTTTTTTGTTTTG
The DNA here is from genome assembly GCF_033153115.1 of Saccostrea echinata. NCBI lineage: Eukaryota > Metazoa > Mollusca > Bivalvia > Ostreida > Ostreidae > Saccostrea > Saccostrea echinata. The sequence continues at coordinate 3,308,417 of NW_026889774.1, read as the reverse complement.
GAGATACTAAAAGGTTAAGTACAATATGTGCTTGATAAATATTTTGCAAAAACTATTTGTATAAATTATTTATAGTATATTATAGTGTTGCTCAAACAACTCCAGGAAGTTTCCCAGAAGTAATGCAGATTCCACACTTTCTTTTTCATAGAACAGTCCTGATTCATACTAAAAATATATAAATATTTGGGGTCAAATAAAGTAGACCGATTCTTAATGAAAACAGGCGAACTAAGTATAGATTTTAAGATATATCTAAGGCACTCTAGCAAGAACGGTGCTCATTTTAAGAAAAAAAGGTTCCGTGAAAACCTGTTTCATTATATGCATAATTGCATTGAAGTTGTTATTCGTGCAACAAGAGGAGAAACTATGTACAACAAAGTAAATTGTCAATTACGAATACATGTATAAGAACTTTAATAAAATTCCAAAATTCATCATATCTGTAATTGTTTGGTAGGTATACATTTACGCCAAAAATGTGCATTTAGTAAGTTCACAAAAATATTCAGTTAAAAGGTTTTTGAGCTGTATATTTCAGGTCTGTATGAAGCAATATCAGTTTGGGCACAGCCTACATAATTTCTTGAAAACAAACAAATGGGTCATGGACTTTATAATTGAGGGAAGACAAGCGTCGATTGTTAAGTTTACAAGTGTTTAGCATGTACTCAACAACAAAAGAAATATAGGGGAGGTGTACCCTTCCCCATGCCTAGATTACTTCGAGTCTGTATTATATTTTCATCTAAAATGTTAAAACATTACCTGTGCACAAGGAAACTGGGGATGGAACCCATTGTCCAGAGTGATCACACATAAGGGATACGTTAGCTGCAAGTCTATATCCAGAATTACAGTGAATTATGCAAGTATGTCCAGGATATGGAAGACAGTCATGTAAAACCACATTGGGTAGAGAAGTAGCGCAGCGAGAAACTGACCAAATTAAAGTCAAGATATAACTTTCAAAAAAAAAATAAATAAAAATTTCGGAATAAAGATAATTTTGATTTACTTTGTCCACGATCTATTAAAGGGTAATCTAATTAATACAAGCATGAAAACGGAAATTACTATGGTAAAAATGTCCATGTCTTAGAAATCTGAAACAAGAGGCCCATGGGCCACATCGCTCACCTGAGTAACTTTGGCCATGCTGTTCTTTACCAGATTTCCCCACTTGTAATACCTATTGCGTCCCGCCCTACCCCCGTGGGTCATGAGTTGAACAATTTAGAATCTACACCATCCCAGGATCCTTCCACATAAGTATGAGCTTTTCTGGTCAAGTGGTTCTTGAGAAGAAGATTTTTAAAGGTTTTTACTTTATATTTCAATGTAAAAAAAACTGGGATTCCCTATTGTGCCCCCCTCACCCCTGGGAGTCATGATTTGAACAATTTAGAATCTACACTACCCCAGGATGCTTCCACATAAGTTTCAACTTTTCTGGTCAAGTGATTCTCAAGAAAATTTTGAAAACTTTTCTTATATATTTCAATGTAAAACTTGGATTCCCTATTGTGGCCCCGCCCTACCCCCGGGGGTCATGATTTTAACAATTTAGAATCTACACTACCCAAGGATGCTTCCACATAAGTTTCAGCTTTTCTGGCCAAGTGGTTCTTGAGAAGAAGATTTTTAATGACCCCATCCTATTTTTGTCTTTTCTTTGATTATCTCCCCTTGTAAGGGGACTTGCCCCTGTATTTTAACAATTTAAACTCCCCTTCCTCAAGGATACTTTGTACCAAGTTTGGTTAAAATTGGCCCAGTGGTTCTTGAGAAGAAGTTGAAAATGTGAAGAGTTTACAGACGGACGGACGGACGACGGACAACAGGTGATCAGAAAAGCTCACTTGAGCTTTCAACTCAGGTGAGCTAAAAATTAATTATATTTTTGTAAATATAATCCTAACTTAATGCAATTACATGTAATTACATGTATATCTTTTCCACAAAATTTTGCATAGCTGAGGGTTCTTCACCTGTACCCCTGTTGTCTGAAGTTTCGGACTGAAATTTGTTTCCAACTTAATAGACTTTTAATGCGGTAAGTAATTCTAAAATTGCTTATTAATTTGTCTTATGGGATTAAATTCTCTGTATTTATATATTTTTGTATCACCATGAAAAGCTGACTTGTACCTCCTTGACACGTTGTTTGATCTGATTTTAGATCAACATCGTCCTCACAACCACACGTTCTTCCATTCGGTGTTGGAAAGCAGAACGTACTACAGTTACCGTTATTTGTAGAACAACTGAAACTCACTAAAAGGAAAGATTAACTTTATAATACATGTCTGGTTTTGAACCGGTTTCATGAGATGAAAAAAAATATCTTTCGAAATTTTTTGTATTTGTTAACAAAGCATTAATGGACTTTTGCGAGAAGCACTGACTTTTACAGTCGACGACTTACTTTGACATTCAAAACTACCTTATGTACGGAAGTACGGAATTGATAAATGATAAGAAAACCTTAATAGTGGTTATAGATATTTTGTTTGGAGTACTTACATGATTAACTGGTATGCAATCAACGCAAGAGATGATTGGAGGCAGAATTACATAACTTAAATTATTTATTCGTAAGGATTAGTATCTCCTTTCAATCTCATTTTCTGAAGGAATCAAATAAGGAAGAAAAAACATTCCAGAAGGAAAACTAAGCAAGAGTCGGTCAATGTGGGAAGGGAGGGGGTTGAGGGTAGGGTGGTTGCCGTTCCCTTCCTGGACAACGTAATATGTGCTTTGAAATGGTCCATTTCTTTCGTTTAATTAACTATTAAGCTTAATTTTTATGTCGCAAAAGAGCTTCCATAAACTGTCCTGGTGAAAAAGTAGGCCGTCGATTGTAAAAGTCAGCGCTTCTCGCAAAAGTCCAATACTTACTATCAACAGAATCATCTGTATACACATCCAGACTATCCAGTCTACCTAGCTCTGGATGACTTGACATGAATGTTATTTTTGAACCCGTTGCCTTGTTTATCTTTGTTACGCCTCTGCATTTCAAAAAAAATGTCTTATTTCGTTTGATTTGTTAATAAGCAAATAAAACAAGAGTCGAACTTACCTTGAATATTGTTCGTCAGAATATCATTAACATTGTTGTTAATTGTTAATTAAATTGTTTAAGAATAGAAATATACTTCATATTTGTAATTGAATATTATAAGATTTACAGATTATAGAAGTTTTTTCACTAATTAATGTATGCTAGGTCAAATTGCGCGTGCTAAAGGAAACCCCAAAGAAGCAAAAAGCAACGCAAAACAAAAACAAACAAATAAAAAAAATCGAAAAACTTTATAAAAAGATTAAAAGTTATATTCACTCTGATTTATTTTACAGTTACAGACTACGGTCCCAAAGGAAGTAAAACAACTAAATGACAACTTTTGCCTGAAAGAGAAAAAGAGAAGTAAAGTTTAAACCAACTGTCTATTCGACGCTGTGTAATAGAGATATTGTCCATGAACAACAATTCCAATGGGAAATGCGTCTTTATCTGTTGTCAAAACATGTCTGTTTCCTCCATTTAAGTCAGAGTACTCAATACGATCTTTAGGTCCATCAGTCCAGTAAAGTCTATTGGCTTTAAGGTAATAGAAGAATAAATCGTTATGAATCTTATTTTTAAATAAAAGATACATCCAGAGATGAAATGTAAGGAAACAGAATGTAGCGGTATTTATTCATACATGTAAAATCGATTGCAAGACCAGTTGGGGCTCCAATTTCTGTTGTTGCTATGTAGGTTTGTGATGTTCCATCCATGTACGATCTACCTATTTCTCTTGTACTTCCGGTTTCTGTCCAGTATAAAAATCTAAATCGTAAAACAGATCATTTTACAAAAAGCATATCAATAATTTTTTTATCATATTTTACATCAGATTACATACACACCAGATAAATTCAGTTACATTTATTTGATTTTTAAAGATATTATATACTTGTATAATAATAAACTGAATCATTTCATGCATTTACCTGTACATTAACCTACCCTTTTGATGGATATAGAACGATATCTTTTGGTCTGTGCAAGTTGGACAACAAAGTTTTATGAAGAAAACTCTTTCTATGCACAACTCCAATATAACTTTGACTTGATATAGAGGCTACTGCAGAAAAATATATGTTTCCCGTTGAATAGTCAATGGTCAAACGCTCAGCATGGGCGAATCCTGTGAAATGCAATGGCGACAATAAAGAAAATACGATGAACATTGCTGAGAAGTAAAGGTATTAATTTCTAATTTTAGTTTAAATATCAGGTTCAAAATACATGTACCTGTTAAGTAGACCAACGTTGTATTCTTTCCATGAAGCGTAGTGGACATTATAGTTTTCGATGAGCCATCGGAGTAGATGAGTTCCTTTGTCGACCTATCGAATGCTATTCCTGAAGAACTCTGTACACTGATCGGTAATTTAACTAAATTTCCCGTGTTAATGTCAATCTGAAGGATCCTTCCATGGGAGTTATCAACCACAATCAAGAAATTCTTCGTATAAACACCTTACAAAATTTAAAAAAAAAAATTGTAAGCAAATAAATTATGGATAAATTACCATGCAGAAAATTATCCCACTTACTGGCATCACAAGTTTTCATATCTGTCTGGAGTTGCAGGCCGAAATCACATTCACATTTTCGTCCACTTTGTATCGGCACACAAATATCTTCACAACCACCATTCAGATCGTTGCAAACACCTGTATTGACAGTAAGTTTCATAAGATTTAAATTTTCTGTGAAGAATGCAAAGAAATATATTGCTTTAAAAAATGTTATATAAAAATTCTTTATCATTTATGCAAATGTTGAAGAAACAAGCGTTTATTTGCTTAAAGTCTATGGTCAAGTTTATTTATGTCATCATTTCTTAAGTTTTATGGTTGAGTCAAACGACTTTGTCAGAAAATACGATATTTCATTAAGTAAAGTGCTCGTAATTTAAACACTGAATTGTCTAAGGATTTTTCCGTTTGCCCGACCATGACAAAGAGCACGGCGGGTATGACGGGTCGACAGGGGATGCTTACTCCTCAATGGTACCTGATACCACCTCTGATGTGTTTTAGATGCTTGTGTTTGCTCTGCTACCGGTTTGTATTGTTTCAATGAATTTTTTTAATGTTCGTTATCTCCATTCATCATTATATAAAAACAAAAAATAAAATTGAAAAGCCTTTCAGTGACTTTTCAGTGGCCATTTAATCACTGAATTGGAGGTACTTTTCAGTGACCTTTCAGTTACTTTCGGTCACCATTCAGAGTACACATTTCATTTATCTTTCAGTGAACTTTCCGTCATCTTTCAGTTGCCTTTCAGTCGTAATTCAACTTTTTCATCGGCTTTTCATTAGTTTATCAGTAATTATTCTTTAACAATTTCATAAAATTACTTTTATCTTCATCTTTAATGAATGTGTTTCTGTTATACTTTTTGTAATAAGAATATTCTACCACGTTGAACTAGTAATGATTAGATGTTCAACTGTCTTTAAATTGATTACTAAAATGTTAATTATTGTGATTATTATTCTTTAACAATTTCATAAAATTATTTTTATCTTCATCTTTAATGAATGTGTTTCTGTTATACTTTTTGTAATAAGAATATTCTACCACGTTGAACTAGTAATGATTAGATGTTCAACTGTCTTTAAATTGATTACTAAAATGTTAATTATTGTGATTATAGACTATAAAAATTATGTCTTAATATAATTTTACTAATATTAAAAATTACAATTCAACTGTGCACTCATAAAATTCAAAATCATTTTCGTATTTCTAGTCTGTTGCATGAGAATCGATTTAGAAAGATAGAAGTATTTAAATGGCAACAGATAATGATCCAATATTATATCAGAATTTGATTGACTGACATAGAATTATCCTTTTTTTCTTTCTGTAAAATCTCTAAATCAGTGATAAATATTTCCACAAGCTTATTCAATTTAATAAGTTGTTAAATTACCAATCAGTCAACTTGAAAAAAGAGGATCTCGGTCAAAATATGATTTTAATCTGTTAATATAAACAAGAATAAATGTTTTCTTCATTTTTTTTCAAAGGTAATTTACTTTTTCATTATTCTTGTGTCCATCTAACGCTGTATAATGCGGTTAGTTTTCATGGAAATATCTCGTAGTGAAATAAGAGACAGAAAAAATTATTCATGCCTCTTGTTGAAGAAACTAAATATTGTAAATTTTGTGTCTTATCTGTTAAAATAACATGATATTTAAGCTTTTAAATATATCATTTTAAAATTATTTAACATAATTTTCTAGATAGAGAATTTTTAAACTTTCTCCGAGTTGAAGATTTAACTTGAATCATTTCCTTGAGAAACAGATGCCCGTCGCCGATAATTGTCATCATCCCGATAGGATATTTGTAATTCATTAGTCTGTCCCAAAATCCGCGCAATTAACATAGAATATATTGATTGTATATTGTTTTACGACCCATTCGAGAATTTTTCACTCATATAGAGACGTCACCATATACCGGTGAAGGGCCTCAAATTTTGACCTTTACTCGGCACTCAGGGCCATTGAGCAGTGAGGGATCTTTATCGTGCCAACGCCTGCCGTGACACGGGGCCTCGGTTTTTAAGGTCTCATCCGAAGGACCCGCAACTTTCACTTCAAAGTGCCGAGCGCATGGCGAAGGAACAGTTGCTACCTATTTTTTATCGACTATATATACACATCGCCAAGCTCCTCGATAAAACAAGTGAACTACGTGTTCAAATTCGATTTCTACAGATTCATCGATTTTAATACCAGTAGTTTTCAACAAGACGCAGTTGTGGTATGGATAAGGTGGCAGACTACCTTGCAGAAGGGCCCCCGGTTCGTTCGATCCTGAGTTTCTACAAGAATTCCTTTCTTAAATCCACTTTTTTAAATTTATTTTTTTATTCGAAAAGAGATTAAATTAATACTTTTATAATTGGAAAACGTGAAATTAAAACTCTTAGTTAGAAAATAAGCCGATTGTTTAATAAAAAGATACAACAGAAAGATACCTAAAAGATCACTGAAATGTATCTGCCATTCAGTCGACTGAATGATAACTGAAAGATCACGGAAAAGTCACGGGAAAGGATCTATTCTGTGATTTTTCAGTGATAAGTCAGTGGGCATTCAGTTACAATTCTGTCGACTGAATGGTGTAATTTCATCCTCTGCTTTTTTTTCCAGTATTTTTTATCACTTTTAATGCATCGATCATCAGGCTTGCAGGTTTAAGATATATAATAGGTAATTCATAAAACTTGGTTTTTACTTTGAGCTTTTTATAAAATTGAGGAAATGAAAGTGAAAAGTAATCAACAGGTCTATTTGAGAACTTCTAATCGTATTTGAAGTGATTTTAAGGAAAAACCTTTCAATTGTCGGAAAAGTCTTTGCCAAAGGATTTTCAAACTTTCCAAAATCATTGATTAGCACTCGCTTATTAATCAAATTAAAAGGTATCTTTCCTTGTTAATGAATGTACTGCAGCCTGTGTAATTTGCTGACTTTTAGTGGTACATGATCACAAGGACTAGACAGAAAATTACAAAAATTATTTTCAAATTGTATCGTTTACTGATTTTATTTACTTAAAATATTCATAGAATAAATTCTTCTTTTAAAAAAAAAATGACAGAAACCCCATATAACATGATATATAAGCAAATGCGCTCAATAATTATCAACGATTTTGAATCAATCTAAATACAATTTTTATTATTATTTTCCATATGTCTTTGTCACTGTAATATGATGAAGAACGGATCCTAATGGTTAAGAAAAGTGGGTAAAATATATACCTTTCCTCGCAAACTAATGAAAGATATATTTTTTCATAATTATTACTACTTCTGTATACCTTTTTGCACTTACACAAGATTCAATTATTATATGACTGTTTTAAGGTTACTTTAAGATTTACTAAGCAAAAAAGGTTTTTAAAAATCGATAATTTAGGACATTTTTTATACATCAACCACCAAAGACACGTATAAATAATGAACAAATATTCGGAATTTAAGGGATAGAATGTAAAAACATCACTTCGTAATAGATATTACTATACATAAAAATACGATTTGAAACAGATCTTTTATTCATGCGACATTTTATCAAAATATTGTATTTTTTGTTAGAAACTAAAGATTTCTTAGTTTGGATGTCCGTGTTTGCTCTGCTCCTTTTTTGTATTGTTTGTTGGACTTTTGAGCCTGAATACTGTTCGTTATCTTCATATATTTCATTAGCAAGTTTGTATTTTTTCAATATAGTTGAAAATACAGTTTTATTAGCTCGGATCAGAGAGCAGCAGATGCCTTCAGACCAAGCAAAAACTTAATCTTGACGTAATACGACGTAGGTTCTACGTTAAGCATTTGAAAAACATGTTGATGTTTAGCAGTATGCAAAAATAGAATATTTTGTAGCCAAGACACCATGTGTACTCAAATATAAGCACAAGAAGTCTCCCATTTTAAAATATTCTGTATTCTGAAAGTAGTATTACACTAATTTTATAATAGAACCTTATTCAATGGTTTAAATTGTACGTATAACCATATATACATTTCTTCATCATATTTTATACAACAGCTTAAGGAAATTCTAAATACTTCTCAGTGAAGAGTTCTTATTTGATGGTAACTACCATAATACTTTGTGAAGTTTGTGTGATTTGTACTTTCAGGAAAAGGGGATAAACGGAGGTCTATAGTAAAGAGCATAATTGAAATATTCTTAACATTACTATAGACAAAGATAATATAATTGATAATATTATTTGCATGTACATAATATACCCAATGTAACTGAACAACCGTGATTTCTGTTCACTATTATGTCATTGTATTTGAACAATTTTCCCTTGAGAAATATGGCAGGTAAGATATTTTTTTTGAAAATGTGCTAGAAAAACTCAACATGTACAAATTTATGCAAGACAATTTTCTCAAAGTATTTAGTGTTTCCTCAAACAACATACTCAGTAGTTGTTAGCATTCACAATGTCAAATTCATGTAGAGACAAATATAATCTAACCACTTTTATCCCGCTGTAAAGAAGAATCATATATGACAACTTCTTTAGGACTTTGTATTAAATCAAAAACAATCTCTGAGGAAATTGCTGACTTCCTTGCAAAATATATCCTGTTCTTGTCCATCCAACCAAAGAAATCCTACAAGAAAATTTATTTGTCATTGTTCACGTCAAAATATCAATTGCCGATAAATGACTTACAGAAATACAGACCCTAAAACGTGCTACTACACCTCAGAAACGAAACGAATCGTTCCCTGCAAGAAGCGTACCGTACGGTGCACAAAACTAACCGTTCACAAATCTTTTTTTTTTAATGCTTCGTCTGTGCATGCATGTACATTCAAGTTTTTCTTTTTTAAGAAACACTGAACATTTCTTGCCTTGGTCTCGTTATCTAGACTGACGTCTTTCTATACTTTCGTTATTTACTCTATAAAATATTTGAATTTTTCGATCGAGTATTGTCATCACACGTGCACAGGTAAAAACTTGAGCTGTGCATGTTGAACGACACCGTACTTCCATTTATATAAAATAAAGAGATTATAATAAAGAAATAAACGACTTTATTAGGAAGCCAGTCATAAACTAAAGCATACAGACTCCGCCCACTTGCTTTACATACCGTTCACAAAACGAACCGTACCGTGCACAAAGCGAACCGTACCGTGCACAAAGCGTACCGTACCGTTCAATTGGTGTAGTAGCACGTTTTAGGGTCTATACAAAGACTTGTTCATTCATGCATAAGACTGTTTCTGTTTTATCAGTATTTAATAACTTTCTTTGATTCCCACAAAAATTCTCTCCTGTTTCTCTAACGTGCTAGGGAGCTGAGGTGAGCATTTGTTTCATTGTAGTGAAAGTTATAATACACTCATACTTTGAGGAGAAAGTTTCAATAACATGTGCTCTATTGGTAATGGTTTTCTTCTTACTTTGTGATAAAAATTCATAGCGAATTTAACAATTTGAAGAAAAAAGAAGACCAGACTTGCATAAGATGTTGCACAGAGGAATGATTCTCAGATCATGTTTCTGATTTGCCTCTTGGTAAAACATTACAAATACATATGCAGGTAAGGAATGCAGTTTAAGATTTTCGTAAAGCTCTATTTCTAATAATCATGCAGGTGATGACAAACATAACTTCATTCAAAATTGAATCTTTCATAGGCTTACTGGTCTAAAACAGTTTTTTAAATGACTCTATCTCTGATTCAAACAGCAGAGTGTAGTGTATGCATTATAATTAACATTATATAAAATAGCATCGACTTTAATAATTATAGACTATTGATTGTACAATAACACAATAGTAAAAATAAACAAATACTTTGTTTATCTTTGATTTTTTAAAAAATCTAGTATAAAACTTATAACAAGACTTAATTACCTTGTATACAAATATTTGCGTTGCACCTAACGTAACAGTATGACTTTTAATGTTGGATCCATTGGTCAAACAGCTTTTAATAATCGATCTATCAAGCCAATATATTCTAAAATAAAAACGAATTAGATTAAAAAACATTTTGAGAAGAACCAACTAAATCTATGACATATTTAGTTTTCTAAATGGAAATATCATAGTAAAAAAAATAAGCTGTCAACCGAATCAAAGCTTAAAAAAAAAAATCGTGAGAATATTTATACATCATATCAAAACAACTTTCTTGTGTGCTTTGCACATTTAAATGATTCATTTATAAATTAGAATTGTTATTTGAAATGCGACTTAAAGTTTTCAATTGTGTACATTTTTTTTAGACTTATTAAAATTTACCTGTTGCTTGTGATATCATAATAGAGAGACGTTGGACTGTCTAAGTTTGGAGAAGACACGATAGCTTCTGGCAAAGTTCTGCGCAAGTTTCCCCGCATTATTGATTTACGTAATTGTCCCGACAGCCAAAAAAGATAACTACAATATATTACATTGTAAAATGGAAGAAAAGAAATTCATAATCTTTTTTTTTTAAAGTAATTTAAAAATCAATACAATTACGGAAAAGACATGAAATAAAACTTGATTTAATATTTTAAAATAATTTGGACATTATTAATATTTATGATTTTTTTTATTACGTGTATGAGGCACTCTTTTCACAAAGTATTCAAGTATATATGTAGGATTCGAAAGTGCAATGGGACTTCAAAGCCGATGGTCACAAGAAACCCCTATGGTGTGCATAAAACTCTGATAGTTTGACTCGCCAAAGTCCGATGGTGCAAAAAAAACAATTAACGTTTATGACTCATATAGTACTTTTGCAGTAAATTGTGAAGTCGCACCATTCCAAGGTCCGAAAGTTTTGAATAAAAACAAAAGAATATTAAAATATTTGATCGCCAAAGTGAAAAAGAATAGGTAAAAATATAATTGTATCACGAGCCCTAATTTTTCAAGTGGGTACGAGGCTGACTTAATCCCTGTGATGGGTGCAAGATTAATTCTTGTCAGTCGAAAAGTGTGAAAGGACGTACCCTTAATCTCTCTGGTGGGTGCGAGACAAACCCTATTCAATCCAACGGTGTACGAGGTCTTACCCGGCTGAAATTATCTCTCGAATGGGTACGAAGCTCTCCCACAATTAAATCAATATTGTGCAAGAACTAACCCTTATCAGTCTAGTGGGGTGCGAATACTAAACTTAATATTTAATGTGAGTGCAAATAACCAAATTCAATCAAACTGTTCAAACAATCAAAATATTCCTATATGGTTAGCTTTTGAATGCCATACAAACGAAGTCAAGGATTGACGTCGGAATATTGTGACGTCATAGACGTTCTTTATTTCTCTGCAAAATCGGACTTTGGCGTGTTAGAACATCGCATTTTCGCGCAACGTGTGTCATAGGAAACGAGCCATAGTACTTTGGCGAGACAATCGGACTTTGGCATCACCACTGGATTTAAATGATATATATATATATATATATATACATGTATATATATATATATATATATATATATATATATATATATATATATATATATATATATATATATATATATATATATATATATATATATATATATATCAAACCCATTATATGCGTCCACTGTTAATGAAGCTGGTTGTTGAAGTCCCCTATAGATTACTGTAGTCGAACCAGAATTGATAGAGTAAGTTTGTATGCTCGACCCTGTTGGATCAATCCATATCAGTAGATTCGCAACCCAGTCAAAGTGTAGGTCTATTTTAATGGAAAGGGAAAGCAATGAATGACAATTGAAGGAGGTTTAATTTAAACATGGGAACTAGAATTATATTTTTTGACAGAAGTTATGAAGAATGTGTGCGTGTGAGGGGGTGGAGGGAGAGAGAGTTTGAGAGAGAGAAAATTAATTTTTACCTGTAGCACTTCCAATATGAGCTACAGTTCTAAACTTTCTTGTTATAATGTCTGTTTTTTTTAATCTTTTACTACGGCTGTCCACAAAGTAAATAAGATGAGAGTTAGTGTCAACAGCAAACGTTGTGATATTAGCTGATGAGATTCGAATGCCAGTAACCGTGGATTGTATTCCATTGACGATATTCACTTCATACATGGAAAATATTGTGGCGTTGCTAACAATAAATCCTTTCTCATAGAGCGAAGAGTGCTCTGTCAAAGCAGCAAAATGAAAGTGTTAACAAAAGGAACTTCTTAAGTACTTGGGACTTGGTTTTTTCCCTATCATTTCAACTTCTGAATCCGATCTTGATAAACTACAATTTTATGATGATTTTCTTTGATAAATGTGCTAAATGTCGAACTTCATACAGTTCTATATTTTATTATTTTAACCAATATAAACTTGCTTAGAAATATGATTACTCTCCTTTGTTACTAGTATTTAAGAACTTAGATATTGATATACACAGACGTGACCTCTGCATGTGGAACCGTCTGAGGATAACCTATAACCCTCAGCACAAAGACATTTGCTTCCTGAAGGACTGTTTACACATATATGTTGACAACGTCTTGAAGCACAAGAGTCTAAAAAATAATATACATACACATTATTCAAATAGTTATAACAAATTAATTCAAAACCAATGTCTAAATATTTTATGACCATTCGAAATCTAAAAATTTCACTAAGGCACATCAAGCACATGCTTTTAAAAAATACTCTTCATAATTTTTGGCAACAAATTTTGAATGATATAGAAAGACAATATTTGCACACCATATATATAAATAGTCACAGTGAAAGGAATTTAAGATTCTTTTCTAGTGTACAATTTGAGCAACAACAAAATTGGTCAAACCTATTTTATTTACAAAATAAAACATTATTGCTTCATACCGGCATGTGATTGAAATATTTTTGCATCATAAACATGAACAACAAACGGTTCTGCTGATGTGTTTACACCGTACATTAAAGACCCAGCTGTAGCATCATATCCAGCTATCAACCTAGCGCTCGAGCTAACAACATGTAGTATATTCTAAACGTAGAAAAACAAATATATCATTATATCATACACTTAAAACACTTCAACAATAAAAAAAAGTAAGTATTGAGCAATGTTACAATCAACAGAATCCGGATTCCTTAAAAAAAATCTTGAGTTTAACAGGTCAAAGATTTCATTCAAAATTAAATGCAGCAGGCAGAAATTTATTGCGTATCTATGATTGCATGCTTTATCTTTGTTTTTTTTCTAAATACACGTACGTATGATTTTTTTTTTTTTTTTGTAGCTTAAAAAATACAAAACTGAATTAATCCCCTTTTTCAGTATGTGAATAAAAATGGTCAATGCGGCAATGTCTGGCCTGAGAAAATAAAGATTTTATTTTGACTAATAAAATGAAGTATCATTTATCATTTACTACATTTAGTTTTATGTTGAAATATCTTAAACCATACAATTACCCGATGAAAAACGACACTATTCAACAAGACTTGACTCTGTCGTCTTACAACTCTTCGACTTGATCCGTCATAATTGCTGACCTCAAGAGTGTGTCTGTTAACGTCCGCCCAAAAGAGTAAATTATTGACAGTGTCAACAGTAAGCGATAGGACTCGTAGCAGACCGATGTGCACTATCACTGTCCTATCACTTCCATCCATGGAGGCCTTTTCAATGCGTGGATTCACACCATTGTCAGAGAAGAACATCAGACTGTTTCAGTAGTATATGTTTGATTAAGGAAACAAAACTTAATCTAGTTAGCTTTCTAATTTTACTCATATTGACAGTATACAAAAGTTTTAGTTGTCAAAGCACAATGTTTGGTGGGATTATAACTTTACTTTTATATGCAACTCTGTTGAAAGTGTAATAAATTACGATTCACTTCATGACTATGCAAAAAATAAATAATAATAACTAGAAACTCGTTGCGAGCAACGAGAGGTCTTCCATCTTAATATTATAAAAATATATTTTAAAAAACAGAAAAGTTAAAAAATACGACTTTTATATTCGCTTCCGGTAGCAACCGGAAGTAATAACAACGCACGAAAAAGAGATTCTGCACATCTAAAATCCATCATCTACCATCTCTAACAAGTATCCAGTTCAGATCTTTAGCCATTTTTGAAAAAAAGGGCGATAAAATTTCATTTTAAAATCAGAAAACTGTCCATAACTTGGAACCGGAAGCGAATTGTTAAAAAATTCTTCCAAATGTAACAATGGCATGTAATAGCGCATTATCCCTGAAAGTTTGACGAAAAACCAATGAATAGTTCTCGAGGCACCGCGTGCACAATGTTTGTTTAAAAAATATTAATAATAATTATGATATTTATTATCAATTTTCAAACAAATTATATATTATGCATTCTGAAAAGAGTCTCTATTAACCTTACTAATATCATCAAAATATATTGAAAAACAAAAATGTTGAAAAATTCTACTTTTTTAATTCGCTTCTGGTAGCCACCGGAAGTACAGACGACGCACGAAAAGGCAATTCCGCAAATGTAGAAGTCACGTTCTATGCTCTCCAATAAGTCTCCAGTTCAAATCTTTAGCCGTTCTTTAGATCTGCCGCAGACAACATTCCATTTAAAAATCAGGAAATTGCCCGTAACTTGGAACCAGAATGAAATTTTCCAAATTTTCCTTGCGGTGAACAAAGGTCATATAATCTCTAATTTTTCCTGGAAGTTTCACGGAAAACCAGTGAATAGTTTTCGAGAAATCGCCTGCACAAAATTTGGTAAAAAAGAAAAAAGAAGAAGAAGAAGAAACAGCAGAATCACTATAACGTCTTCCGTGAAAACGGAAGATCTTAATAATCAATAAATTCTGCCTCCCAAGTCCAGATTCTTGCATTTCTTCACAGGGACGAAATCTGTCATGTAATTAATAATAATAATTAAGCCTTTCAGTTTTATCCGATGAATGAGCAAAAATCGGGCATGTTAAATGTTGTGCTATTCCTGGAGACATGATCATATAATTAGGCTCTGTGGCAACGCACTTTGAAAAAATTACGAATTATGAATTTTTTTTTCAAGGTGAGTTAAAATTGGGGCAAAATTAATGCACTTTGAGAAAAAAATTTCAAAGTGCATTAAATTTGGGACAAAATCAAGGCACTTTGAAGAGTGTAGATCAACATTTTTTACCATGGAGACACCTAACGCCCTTTGAAAAAAATACGTATAAAACAAAATTCTGGAGATAGATTTTAGTAGTAATAAACAGAATTATTTTGTTACATTTCTTTCGAAAGACTGATGAGTTGAGTTACAGTGGCATTTACATTTACATGTAAAAATAAAATAAATTCAACTGGGGGGTGGGGGGGGGGTGCGCCGTCGCTGGATCCACTTTTGATCTACCCTCATCGAGAACGAAAGAACACAGGTAGAAGGTTTCTCAGCCCAACTCTTTATCTATATGTATTTACATAACTGGTATGACATTGATATACTTTCTCTCACTAAATTTTAGTTAACGCAAAATAGATGAAAAAATTGAGATAAGCTTTTCTGAAGAAAAAAGTAACAAACCCTATTATATTAAAGAAGAGGCTCATTTTCAATAGAAAAATCACATTGAAAAATATGATGCTTTAAGTCACTTATCGACCCCTACATCTACTGAACAGACTGGATAAAATAAAACAAAACTAAACAAAATTGAGCTTTTAAACAATCATTCCTCCATTATTTCCAAAAGACCCTTATTAACTTTTATGACATTTATGAGAAGCTTTGAACCTTTAGGAACAAGACAACACCTAAAAATCTTTAAAACTTCTATATCTCAGATCCTGATGTGACGTCATTACCGAAAAATTATCCAAACAGATTCAGATAATTATTTATCATACCTAAAATTTGCGAGAATATTGACCAAGCCGTGCACATTTATTTTTTCAAAGTGCTTAAATATGGTCGATATGAACGCACTTTGAAAAGAAATATATTTTTTCAAAGTGCGTTTGTCGCCCGCGTGGCGCAGTGGTCAGAGCGTCTGCTCTAGAGTCGCGAAGTAAGGAGTTGATCCTTACGCAGCGGGTTCGAATCCCACTGTGGGACGTGGAGACCGGTCCTTCGGATGAGACCGTATAAACCGAGGTCCCGTGTCGCAGTAGGTGCTGGCACGTAAAAGATCCCTCAATCCTAAATGCCACTAAGTGCCGAGTATAGGACAAAATTTGCAGCTCTCCACCGGCAAGTGGTGGCGTCTCCATATGAGTGAAAAATTCTCGAGAGGGACGTTAAACAACATAGAAACAAACAAACAAAGTGCGTTTACTTGGTCCCAAATTTAACGCACTTTTAAAAAATTTTTCAAAGTGCATAATTTTTCAACTTGTTTTTATGTACATGAGAATATGCACACTATTTACGGAGTTATCAACGACAAATGCAGCTTAATTACGAAAAATTCTGAAAAAAATCTTTCCTAGCGTGCTTTTTAATTACTATAGAAACATTAACTAGTTCTAAGGTATAAGGCTATTGTGATATTTTCGTTTTTTATTCGAAACATTTAGAATCTGTACAGCTCCGATCACGGCAATGTTTCGTGATCGGAAAATTATTTTTCAAGACCGCCATCCTTTACAAAACATAAGTAAATTAATGTTATGGTTAAACGAAGAATAACAAAGTTATACAATATTAAATTTGTGAATCAAATAAGTTAATACATGTGATAAGATGACAAATCAAATTGTATTGTGATGGCGAGTTTCTTCGTCTTCGCCGCGTCTCCTTCGATATCGTCGCTGCTATTTTTACATTGTTAACAGATTTTTCAGATTTTTTCTTTCTGACAATTCTAAAATATAAGGTTGGATATTCAATTTCATATCGATAAAATCAGTGATTTGGTCGTCCACAACGCAGAAAATTCAGGTTGTACCGCATATATTTTAGGAAGATTATCGTGTAGAACTGATCAGCCATTGTCGCCTTTGACGTCACAGGGTCACGTGATCGCTATCTAATTAACTTAGATTTTTAATTCAGGGGTCTCATTTGAGTCAATTATTGGTTAATTACCGCGGTTTATCCGCAGTAAAAACACAAAATTTATAAACTGTGGTTATGAGGAACGTTTTACGCTTTTAATTTCAAATAATTTAGAAACATGCTATAAGTTCTTTAAATGTTTATAAAGTATTGATTTACAATAGCTGAAAGAAGTACCATCCACCCCCCACCCCCCTTAAAAAAACGAAAAAACTTCGTATTTGTTTCGCATTTTCAAAACTATGCATTTTGGTACTAATTTAAAGAAAGTTGTAAACACGTTATATATATATATATATATATATATATATATATATATATATATATATATATATATATATATATATATATATATAAACATGATTGTGACGTAAACCTTTTGTTTGTGTTGTCCATTCTATAGCTTAATGTTGAGCTAACTCCTCAAACAATCCATTAAGTTACCTGTAAGTGTCCATTCTTTTTGGAAAACTGTCCATTCTTTTAAGAATGGACAGTTTTTTTCAAAAAGAATGAAAAGTTGAAATAAACAGAATGGAGAGTTACAGGTAAACTTTGGAATGTGTTCAAGAGGGAAACAAAAACAATATATTAAATATAAAAACATGTAAATAACAAAAAGAACGCGGAGACCAAAGTTAATCCAGAACACAATGTCTACACAGCATCCACTCGATTTTACTCTTTTAAATCCATGAATGATGCACATTTTTTCAATACCTAAAACTTAATTTTCACAAAACTTGAATTCAAATGACACAATTTCACATTTGATTTAAATTTCGGAAAAATCATTCCCTCGAGGAGAATTCATTTTCAGATAGAAGTACCTCTGATATTAAATCCTCCACCCAGAAAACAGTTTGCACCATGAACACTACACTGCTGCAGTTAATATATCGTTAGAAAATAAATAAAAATGAAACATTTCCCGATTTGATTTGAAAAACATTTCAGGTCGAAGATTGGCTCATGGCTGATCCAACACTCAGAACACAATTGCATCTCACCATAAAACTGCTGCAGTTAATATATCCTCAAAAATAGAATTCAAATAAAACATTTCCAGGTTTGATTTGAATTTGATCATCTGTATCTGTCGTCGAAATTCATTTTTGGGTCAAAATTTGGCTAATATTTCTTTTACTCTTCCTTTTCTGTTTCCAGATCCAAATATCACTAATTTTGTGCATATTTTGGTTTATCAGATTTTGATTCTGTCATATACTCTCTCCATCACAGGAAAACATGTTTGTCTTTACAACGCAAACTGTAAACTGATTTTGAAGCATCGTATACTTGTATAAATACTAGTATCCTGCAAATTCCACCTGTAACTGTCCATTCTTAAGACAAAAACCTTTTGTTATTTGCATCTGGAAACACAATGGCTATTCAACAAATTGCTCTGCATCCCTAGCTTACCTGTGACTGTCCATTCCGTAAACAATGAACTTGCCATTGTATGTGTGCTACCTGTCATTTTGTACATTTTATATTTAATTTTCAAAACAAAGGAAATCATGTTTTAAGCAGGAGAAAGGCCTCAAACTGTTCATTCTGTGAGAGAAAGAACTAATCTCGGGTCTACGGCCCTCGATTAGTTCTTTCTCTCACGGAATGAACAGTTTTCGGCCTTTCTCCTTTATATATATATATATATATATATATATATATATATATATATATATATATATATATATATATATATATATATATATATAAATCACAACACCGAAATAAACTCTACCGGTTTCATTTTCAATCTTCAGGAGTTTGACAACATATTGCTTAGTTACACATAAATGAAGAAATTTTTATGTGTAACTAAGCAATATGTTGTCAAACTCCTGAAGATTGAAAATGAAACCGGTAGAGTTTATTTCGGTGTTGTGAATTTTTTTTATATACGACTACGTGTGTGGATATATATATATATATATATATATATATATATATATATATATATATATATATATATATATATATATATATATATATATATATATATATATATATAAATGAAACGAAATTTTTCCTATACTCAAGATGTAGAATTTGATATTTCATATATAAAATGGAAATAAACGATTTTATCCACAGAACACTCTATGCTGCAAGTTTTACATGCATTTAAGTCTTGGACAGTTTTGCACATATGATGATGTATATCTTAATGTGTTACAATTTAAAGATATTATTTATCTTACCCATCTTCGGGATCTAGTGTCAATCCTACCGGCTGAAATAAATCATCTTGAACGACAATTTTATATGTAGTATTATTATGGTCGTATGCTGGTTTCATGCCTATCCATTTTAAAAGCGAGTCACACCAGTACAGATTATTGGAAACAAAGTCAAAGGCAATTTGTCCAAGAGCTGCAGATTTTCCTTTGTAAGCAACTGTAATTGATTCAAGAGATGTTGATTTTTTTGGCGGAATAGTAAAGTTTTGTAACGCAAAAATATAATGGTGAATAGCAAAAAAAACTACTTTATTTTTTTCATCAGACGTAATACTATAAACTTGAATATTTGGAGGTTTCAAATATATTGTGCCATTATCATAATATTCTGTTTGATATCCGGGTATATCTGTGATGGTGACCAGCGAAGCAGGATTCCACATTCCAATAATGAGTCCCCTTTTAGCAGGGATACCTGTAATATTACGTTTGCGTTGAGTTATGAATATACTGCATCTGCTAGTTGACAGTCAAGTACAAAAATTGAATTGACAAAATTATACATTTCAGACACTATTCCTTTAAAGAGAGTATAATTTGACTTCTACGTAAAGATTTTAGTTTCGATTTAATCATTTGATAAACCTTCTTGGAAATCTATGTGTTCTACATAAATGAAAAATTAAGACAAAATTGGAAGAGAGTTCCACTTTCTTATTAAAGTGTAGTGTATATGATTTTCATGCACATTGTTTCGATCGCAACAAATTTTAACCTAATTTGTGTTCAATTTATAGCCCGCTACTCTGAATCTAGGGGAATTAAATTTTTTTCGTGGGTCCGTCTTTATGTCTTTCTGTCTCCATTCTTCACGTTTGCAGATACTAGAACTTTAATCTTGACAATAGCTTTCGAACAGTTGTACTAGAGCTTTCATATTTTATCTATGTACGAGGGGCATTTGAAAAGTTCTAAGAACTGCTTGCTAAAATATGAACCATTTCACAGAAGTGAACAAGTTTGATACCATTGAAAAGAGCTGGAAAATTTGCACTTATATGAACGTCATTTTCGTATATTTATGACGAAATAACTCTAAAAAAGCTATCCACATGAGAACATCGAAAAAGTGCTGTAAAAGGCGTCTTTGAAAAGATATATTTCAAAGAGAATTTGCCTGGAAGTAGAGTATGACAATAAGAATGATTCGGTAAATCAGCAATTACATATTTTATTTTTATTTTTATTTATTTATTTATTTATTTTTTTTTTTTTTTTTTTTTTTTTTTGGCTTGGTTTATAAGCACAGCAATGTTATCCTCATAAAATCTTCATAAAAGATTTTATTTATATGATATAGCTGGATTTTTGGTCTATTATATAGTTCTCCAGTGTATTAAAACATATTCTGTATAAAACTGAAGTGTAATAATGCAGTTTTGTTCTTAATGTTCTTTCATCTTGAGTATCAGGACTCTTACCCTTTACGAATAAGTCCTACAAACGTCTTCCCCCGAACAAATTTATGCGCGTACTTTTTCATATTATTTCAACTACGACAATCCAAAACTCACTATTTATTTATTATTTATTATTATTATTATTTGTCTATTATTTATTTTCCATGTTTTCAAATTTTCGAACATATCGAGTTACGGTGGGGTTAGAAATACACTGGCGCGATTTTAGTTTTTACGAGAAAATATGGGACATCCTTAGCTTAACCTCTCTTGAGCTTTAATCGTTCCCGCAAAATTGGTTAAAACAACTGACGAATTAATGCCAGTAAATTCTGTAACACCGTCCACTATTCTCTTGTGATTGTAAACTTTGTGGGGGGTTTTCAGAGCAGCGTCTTTTTTACCCAATATTTTGCGCGAGATTCGATAATAAGATGCTATGTTTGACACACTACATAAACCACCTCAGAACTAAAGGAGCTCCTGAATATAAACTCCATATAATTAAGCATTGAATCATTATTTTTTGAAAGATATTGTCTCATGACTGCAACGTTGTGTGCAAACAAATTGAGTAACGCGCGTTAGCGCGTTATGAAAATTTGTGTGCACACATCCTTGCAGTTATGAGACTATATCTTTCAAAAAATAATGATTCAATGCTTATATTTATATTTTTTAACTCCTTGCCTTGATTGCAAAGGTGTTTTTTTATTTCAAAATCCCTGTATTATCCTTTAGGTAAGTTACATTTAATGGAAGAGCCATTGCAACAGCTTCTGTTCAATCTGAGCGTGAAATTTGATTTTCGTTGATGACGCTGCACTTCCACGGCGTTAAACGTTTGTGACGTCAAAATAAAACACACACGTTAACCTTTTGAACCCCTGTCCGTGTTATGGTGTTTTGAATGCCGTAGCTTTCCTCATACTTTATAAGCAAAATACATATTGAATGTAAATATTAGACTGTAGTCTATGTAAATATTCTTCCAACTGGTAGTTGTGTCCGTTAGAGTTCATCCGAGTAATGAACAAACGTTTACATAAAAATTTTACTTCATTAAAATTGTGTCTCTTGTTACGTCATTTTATGGTCAGTATGCTAGACATTCGAATTCTGACGTCATTTTCGGAGTTATTTCATAATAAAAATTACAATGACGTCACAATATATGTATATTTTTGTGATCTGTCCAGTGATATCAAACTCAGTCATTTCCATTGAACAGTTAATGTTTTATCAAACAGTTCTCAGAACTTTTCAAATGCCCCTCTAATTACTTGCAAAGACTTTCCTGTGGGTACTAACATTCGGTTCTCTTGGTTTTAACCTTAATTGGATTTTGAACTTCTTTTGAAAAAAAATTTCATTTGGTCGTAACTTTTGAACTGTTGGTGCTTGGACTTTTATATTCACACGCTTATTCCCTGTTACAAGACCTTTCTCTGCGTAATAACATTTTTGACCTAATGATCTTGGAATTTGACCTACGTTTTAAAAAAAACTAATCCTAACCTTGACAATGAGCTGTCACACGGGGGCATCGGTGTTTCACAAACACAACTTGTTCTCTATTATTGAAAAATCAGTATCAACACTGATCAATCTCTTTCAAAGGTCTGAAATCAGAACAGGAATTTTCATCTTTCATTATTGTTAAGGGCATTGGGTTTTGTTTTTTTTTTTTTTTATAACTTTGACTCTTTAGGTTTAAATAATAGTTCATTTTTTTTAGAAATTCATGGTTTAAATTGTATGTTCAGGTGAAAGTCGCAGAATCTAACAAAAGTTTTTGCTTATTTTTGTGAGTTGTGGGTTGATTTTATTTAAATTGACTTTATTGTCAAGTTCTCAATGTCAGATTTTAGAAATCGTATTAGCCGCTCAGAATTGGCCATGAATTATTTGGAAAAACAAAATTTGATGTTTTTTTTTTTAAATCGTCATGCTAAAATGGAACATTTGACTTGAAATTGCCAACTTTGAAATATTAGTCAGTTAACCAAAATGTAAACATAAACTTTTCCTGATTATATCTTAAACAAAAGGTGAACTAACATTACGTACCGATGTGCGTACAATTTTAATTGTTAATGCTCAAGCCCTATAGTTTCCACCTGCTTACATGTACTTTATTCATAAATTATAAAATAAATCATGAAAGCAAATACATTTCCGAAAGGCAAACGGAAAAAAATCAAATGAAAAAGGAAACAAATAAAAAAAAAATGAAATAAACAAGAAAAACATTTACAAAACATATGCTCAATACTTAAATGCGATGTAAGAAATCTTATAAACTTACCGAAACAGGAATATCCTTCAGTTGTTAGTATTGCCAAGAATGCTATGACTTGTGAAATAAACATCTTTTAAGGAAGAACAAACACATGAAACTCTAATGCCTACAACCGTTAAAGTTAACAAGAAGTTGGGCAAGCCTTTGCGTTAGAAAGGGGGAAGTTTTGTTTATAGGCTCCTTATACACATCATGCAAAACCAGAAAATATGTAATATAATGTTTTATGTCATGTATTCATCTATACAATAAAAGTAGTGTTTTTATATCCACAAGAAGATTGAAGTTTATCAAAGATCAAAAATTTGTGTAATCTTTTTCTTTTATAGGTAAGAAAATGAGGAAATATCTAAGTGCTTAATTTACATATAGATTCATAAATAGATTATCAAAACTTTTTTTTTACATGTTCATTTATTCATACGAAAAGTTTGTCTTTTAAAGTAAATTATTAAGTAGCCGTCTAGTGTTTCTATTTGGATTCATAAATCAATAATAAGGACAGTCTTCCTTTTTCTCTGACTCTTTGCACCAAGACGCTGAATTCATGCCGTGAGTAAGATTAAATGTAAAATTAATACGTTCTCTTATTTTTATCAATACAGTAAAATTCTGTCAAAAATTACAGTAAATTTTACATGAACAACGAAGCCAATGATTATTATATTGTTAAATAAGTATGATAAATGCAGTAACATATTTATGTTGCAAAGTGAGGCAATTTAAAAATATACAATCGTAATTTGGATGTTTATTTCATTCTTTATAAATAGTTTCAATTGATATGATACTTTTTCTTCAACTAACGATATTAGACGTCGACTTAATTGCTTGGGCTATTTTCGGAATAGGCGCTTAACCCTTCAAATCTGAGACGTTCTCCTTTAATACACTCTGCAAATTTATGTCTATATTCCATTTCAGCACTTTGGATGTTACATCTGATAGGTTTCCTCAGAGGAGTAGATCCGTTTGAAAAAAAAACAACATTATTTTACATTATTATACCTCTATTAAGAATACTCAAATTTGATTGGCTTGTTAGAAGGCTTTTAAACTCAATAATGACTCCAAAAAGTACCATTTACAGCAATAATGACCTAGGAATCATTGCACGTGGGGTTTAATGACCCGGTCATTATAAATAATGACCGCTAAAAATGACCTGTTAATCTAAATTCCATTCAAAGTTTAAAATTAATGCATACAATAATGACTGTTCATTACAGAAAATGCCGTTATAAAAATATGTATAGTCTTTTTATGATATGGAATACGATTGTCCTTCAGATGCGTCATAAAATTTATCGTTTTCATTGAAACTTTCGTTACAGTGTCAAATTCAACGAATGCAGACTTGGCTCTTTTGTACAGTAAAAGTCTGCACCAGATTGTCATTGTACTCGGAATCGGTATTTGTGATTATAAAAATGCATGTTACTGACAATCACAGAGTGCTACGCGGCCGAGGTCAGGTCAGGTCATCTCGTGGGCCAGGTCTCGGGTCCTTATTTCACCATGTTGACCTCATAAGGGGTAATTAATTGTATATGATTAAAGCCATTTATCCGACTCCCACTGCAAATAAAACAGATATTATTTTATTACTCTCTTTAAGCATATTTAGTAATATGCAATGTCAATGTTACGATATAAATGCAATTTTTTTTTAAATGTTTGTTTTGTTGTTTAATGCCCTCTCGAGAATTTTTCACCCATATGGAGAAGCCACAACTTGCCGGTGGATGGCTTCAAATTATACCTATACTGGGCACTCAGGTCCATTGAGCAGTAAGGGATCTTTTTTATGCCAACACCTATACTGCGACACGGGACCTCGGTTTATACGGTCTCATCCGAAGGACCGGTCTCCACGTCCCTCAGTGGATTCGAACCCGAGACGTAAGGATCAGCTCCTTACTCCGCGGCTCTAGAGAGGACGGTCTAATCAATACGAAACGCAGGCGACAAAAAATATTTGAGAACTTTTCGAGATTCATGTAACAGGGGAGTCCGATTTAAAGAATTCTGTTTAAAATACTTTTTCATTTAACAGAATTCTCTCAAAAATTCCTTATTTTTATGTAAAGATCATAAATGTATACCATATAACACTGAAATACTATATGAATTATGAAATATATTTTAATCGAGGAATCCTTTTGCTTTAATCTGGGTATACGATATAATTGTGAATTAATGACTGAAATGACAAAAATACGTCACTGACACCCTTCACTATTGTCTAGGAAGCAATTTTCATATTTTTACTAACAACAATAATCTTTTGTTAATCCATGCTCCATTAGACACAGTATGAATATACTATGACAATGATATCTTCTATATATGTCGTCTGGCTATATCAAACTCTGCGTGCGTGTGTGCCATTTAGAGATTATACACAGGATTCAGATACATTTGTTTAGGTGATTGTTCCTGTTCTGAGGCGAATTGATCATTAATAGTGAAGTATTCAGCAGATAATTGTCTCTCAGCGCTATTGTTTTCGGTTAAATATCCTTGATTACTAATTGTCAAATAATTGTTTTCTTCCTGCACTGTTGATCTTTCGTAACGATTCCTACAAAAATAAAAGATTTTATAAATTGAAGTAAAGGAAATTTTATCCTAAAAAAATGAAACAAAGGAAATCATCAGTTTTTTAAAAAGGGTTTAACCCATTACATTTTTATCCATGGTGAGTACTTCTTGTGCTAGTTTTAGCTTAAAATCAGTAGCCCTTTTCACAAAAAATCCTACGTTCTGGGGTAAGATTTCACATGAAGTATCTCTTACGACAAATCTTAAGTACTTTCACGAACACATTATATTCGTAGCAGATTAAACTAGAGATCTTACTTACGACAGACTTCGTTCCTAGCAACGATCTCAATATGCTTTATAATTCTTAAGAAGTGAATGAGAATAAAAATGAAGTGAAGTTTTCAACACTTGTAAGTAAAACAAACACTATGCAATCGATTGTGATTGATTGACTGTATGTTGTTTTACGTCCCGTTCGAAAATTTTTCACTCATATAGAGACGTCACCATATACCGGCGAAGGGCTTCTTTAGTCCTTTACTCGGCATTGAGGGCAATTGAGCAGTGAGGGATCATTATCGTGCCAACCTGACTTGACGCGGGGCCTCGGTTTTAAGATCTCATTCGAAGGACCTATAACATTTACTTTAAAGTGCCGAGAGTTTGGCGAAGGAACAGTTGCTACCTATTTTTTATCGACCTTCCAATCACGGAGCGAACGCTCTTCCGACTGAGCTACCGTGCAATCGATTGTGAAGCACGAACGTTTGAAATCTGACGTCACAGACAAGAGACTAACGTAGAAGTAGGTTATACCAAAATATCAAGTGAAACTACATGCCATAATATAATATTTTGTAGTATATTTCATTTAACGACGATAATTGTGAAAAAAATATAAAATACTATCGTAGGTTGAGTAAAAAGTTTAATTAAACATGTATTTTGGTTTTATCGGTTATATTTTTACAATAAAATCGGTTTTAAATACTCACGAGGGTGTTAAGGCTCTCGTAAAGTTACGACAAATTTAACACATCAGAATCTTGCAAGATTTTATTGATGAAAAGGAAAAAAAACTGTAAGATTTCTCGTACGAAGGAAATTTCTCGTAAATTGTTTGTGAAAAGATCTGCAGATTTCTAGCACTGTGAAATTAGACAGCAGTCCACATTCGACTTAACGACAGATTGTATTTGCAAACAAGGTCATTGTATCGACCATAGAATTTGCGAAATGAAGACTTTATACGAAATTGTTGGTATCCTTGTATTTTCAATTTATTTGTCACTAGCTTAACTCGTTTTTTGAAATTATTCGTTTATAGGACGTGTTCTTGTGTGTCGAATCGGCAGGGAGAATAAAATTACGTATGCAGGATAACGGTATATTGCTACAAAAAATAAGGGAAGTTGACAATTGAAATGTTGAAGTTATCACGTTTATCATAAAATTAAGTTGTTAGGTTGCCATCAATGTGTTTAGTAAAATATCCAAATAAGAAGCAGATATGTCAGATCCCTTTGTGTTGTCTTTTGATTTGAGTTCAGTGGGATATGTCGAATCAACGTTGGCATAAAAATGAATATTGTTAATTAATAAAACGTCGTCGATATATCTAAATGTCGAATTGAAGGTCACAGCAAGAGACTTCTTCTTATCGAGAAGTTTTTGAATAAGATCTTCATAAGGATACAAAAATAGGTCTGTTTATACCGGAGCAAAATTAGTACCGAAGGGAATTCCAACAGACGTTGGAACACGTAGTCTCCTAAAACTATATATATATACTGTCAATGAGAAACTCAAGCATCTTTTAAATATCAATCTCGGAGTGCTTGTGTGTAGAATCAGAATATTTTTAACAAAATAAGTTTGCAGATGACCTTTGACAAGGTATTCAAATTAACGAGTCTCATTTTTATTGAAGAAGCAGTTGTCTGTGATGTTAAAAATTCCGGTCTTAAATTTATCGTGGGGAATGGTTGCATAAAGAATTGAAAAGTTATGTTTTGATGCCATTGATTTCGGTAATATTTGGTGGTTTCAAATTTTCTACAGTTCCTTGAAGTTTTTAAGTATCCACATTTGAATAACACAATGTTTCGAATATGTTGTTGTTCATACTCTAAAAGTTTCTCCTTCACTGCTGTGAATATTTTTGTAAAAAGTAAAATAGGAGACTTGGTACAACACATGAATGTCAGTAGGAATAGTTCAAAATGCTATGTATGAATATACATAATAACTTATTTTAGAATACTTTTTAACAAGTGCTTCGTTTAAATCATGTAAGATTTAATGATAAACATTGCAATGCACATATCAAAGTTACAAATTAAATACCCATATGTATTTCTTTTCTTCAGGAAACAAACAGTCGCAACAATAGCAATGACAATTAGGCCTGCAATCGATGCTCCAATAAAGACATATGTATCAAAGCTGTCTTCAGTTGCATGGTGTGAGGAAATGTTTCCTTTAAAAGAGAATTAAAATAAATTCATTAAAGTTAACAATTTTTATTTTCATTTTTAAGTCATAAATAAAAGTTCTTTGTGTGACACCAAATATTTTTCATGGAAAAGGTGAAGATAACGAACAGTGATCGATGTCAAAAATCTACAAACAATACAAATGAATAAGATTTTCAGTGAATATTATCAATCATTTTTTAAAATATAGGTAGAAAGAGAGAGAAAGAATAACATTATTTCAAACAATCACATTATTATATCTAAAGTAAGTGGTAAAAAATATTACATATCTGAAGACATTTTTCAATATCCATCCATTAATTGATAGAACTGTTTCCTATATTTTAATGAGAAACAAGGATTTCAAACCAAATGAAAACTTCATTTAACATACTTTTGAACAGTTGAAACCATTAGTTATGATAAATGTACATACGAGTAAATTGTGTACATATGTTGTTTATATCTTTGTTCCAGGATCCAAGTGATGTGCATATTAACTGAAGAGAGGTTGCATTTGATTCATTTCGGCAAACAACCTCACATATTTCACCGATATTTCCATTACATTGCGAGGACACAAAACCATCTGGTATTTGAAGCGGACACGTTATTCCTGTCACAAAAATAGATTTGAAAAGTTATTTCTGCAGTTAAATTCTTTTGTATTCTGAATACTCATGTTTTGCTTAAGTAACATGTAGATTGTGTTGAAAATTGTAAACAAGACTGATGCCCCCGTATGGCAGCTCATGTCCAAGGTTGAAATTTCTCAATTACAAGTCAATCTTCCAGGTGAAGAGATAAAAAAATGATGGTACCCAAAAAAGGTCTTGCCACAAGATGTACACCTGTGAAATACGAAAAGGCCAAACACAAACCGTTCAAAAGTTATAGCCACGGATAAACTTCCTCAGAAGTCGATCAAACTCCAAGGTCAATGTCAAAGGTTAAAAAGTATTGGTACCCAAGGGAAGGTCTTGTCACAAGAAATATACATGTGAAATAAGAAAGCCATAGCACCAACTGTTCAAAAGTTACGGCCAAGGTTAAAGATTTTCAAAAGTGGATCAAACTCCAAGTTCAAAAGGTCAAAAATACTTGCACCCAAGGAAAAACAATTTAAGTATTAAAGCCCTAGCACTAACCGTTCAAAAGTTAAAGCCAAGGTAGAAGTTTGGTAAAAGTTTGCAAAGGTTGGTGAAAGTCAAAGGTCAAGAGGTCCAATATTCCTGTCAAAAAAAAAGATTAGGAAACTTGTTTCTGTAATGAAATTCTTATTTATTTTGAGTATTCATGTTTAGCTTCAGATACATCTAGATGATAATGAAAATTGAAAACAAGATGTGGTTGTGAAACACTGATTCCCCGCATGGCAGCTCTTGGTCAAGGTTGAAGTTTTTCAAATGCAAGTCAAACTTCAAGGTCAAGAGATCATACATATTAGTAACCCAAAAGGTCAATGTCAAAGGTTAAAAAATGTTGGTATCCAAGGGAAGGTTTGTCACAAGGAATACACCTGTAAAGTATGAAAGCTATAGCACCAATCGCTCGAATGAGTGGCCAAGCTTAATGTTTTTTTCTAAAGTAAATCAGACCTAAGGTCAAAAGGTCAAAAATACTTGTACCCAAGGAAATACACGTTAAGTATGAAAGCCCTAGTACTAATCGTTCAAAAGTTGAGGCAAATGGTGAATTTTGGCAATTTTTTTTTTTTTTTTTTTTTTTTTTTTTTTTTGCAAAATTGGGTCAAACTCAAAGGTCAAGAGGTCAAATATGCTGGCAGACAAAAAGAGAGACGGACAGAGGCAAAACTGTATGTCCCCGAATCTTCAATTTCGGGTGCATAAAAAATGGATTTTAATCGGGAGATGTTAAAAATTTTGTACGTCAAATCATTTTTCTCACTTTTGCATATTTTATCGATATCTTCATTCCAGGTGCTGTCTGAAGTACAAACAATATTTGTGGAGGGAATGGATGATTGGTAATTACTGTTACAAATAAATGAACAACGGTCTCCTATTTGTCTTTCGCAATTTGATGCCAGTTTTCCATGAGGGATAATTGATGGACATGGCCTTACTGAAAAGATAAACTT
The DNA here is from genome assembly GCF_033153115.1 of Saccostrea echinata. Classification (NCBI taxonomy): domain Eukaryota; kingdom Metazoa; phylum Mollusca; class Bivalvia; order Ostreida; family Ostreidae; genus Saccostrea; species Saccostrea echinata. The sequence continues at coordinate 3,277,790 of NW_026889774.1, read as the reverse complement.
GTATTAATTTTTGAAACATTTCAAAATAGAAACAAAAACGAAAACATACAAAAGAAAGAAAAACTAATATATATCATATTTCAGAAGAGAAGAAAATGAATGATAAACTAATATTAAACAGATTTCAAAAGAGGATGAAATGCAATTCAATATTTTCTAGACTATATTTTACTTAAAATATATGTGTTGGTGTAATATATTTCACCAAAATAAAATTACATGTACCGCATAAATTGCTTGTCGCATGACTCCAGTCACCACCTGTGTTGCAGGTAACAGTTGGTACAAGTGGATTTATGTAAAAAGGATCGATACATTCATATCCACATATCTCTCCGGAATTTGACGAACAATTAATGAGTTTACCATTTTGTATCGTCTTTGGGCAACCAGGAGCTACATATACAAATATATTAATTATACAATGATTTCACTTACTTCTTTATTGCCCGTCTAACCAGTTTCTAAGACAATACCAATGAAAAAAATTTATTCTGAATACAAATGCAAATGATCGAGTTTTTTCCATTTTCATATAGCATCATACAATCTACGTTATTTATCGAAGTTTTATTCTCATTACATGTACCATCAAATGAGGGAAAATCGGAAAACCGGCTAGTGAGGACACAGTTATAAAGAAATGTGTATTTGGAACAATTTTTCGATATTTCTGCATTAAATTAAAAAGCTTGTTAAAAATAATTGAGAAAATACGTCAATACAATGTAACTGTCAAAAGATCTTACGCTTGCATAATTTGTTAGTGTTTTCATTCCAAGTTCCATTCGATGTACAAACAATACGTGAAGAATGGAGGGAAGAACTGTAGTTTATGTCACAAGAAAAGGAGCAAATGTTCCCAATTTTTCGTGGACATCCTTTATCCAGTTTTCCGTTTCGGATTGTCGAAGGACATGCTCGTACTGAAAATGTTGTAAAAATTATTTCTTCTAACGAAGAAAAACAATATGACCTTTCTTCTGTATCTTTGTAAAGTTGCCTGAAACTATAAATAAAATGAACTCACTACATAAATCGTTTACGTCATGACTCCATTCTCCATTTTCATTACACGTAACATTCTGAGCTAATGAATTCACTTCGAAAAGACCATTGCATTCATATCCACAGGTTTCTCGGATGTTTGCCTGACAAGTTATAAGTTTGCCATTTTGTATCGTCTTGGAACAACCAGAAGCTATAGACGAAGAATAATGAAAAAATATAGACCTTGCGTTATACATTGCAATATCAGTTACTTGCATGCAATATTTTTTACAGGCTTCGAGTGCATTGTATATTTTTAACATTTTTAGATAAATTAATCATTACACAGTTACAGAGGTTAAATATATTCTGGAATCAAGGAAGAGGCACCTTTTTAAGCATTTAATATTTTTCATAGCAGGAGTAATTATGTAAACGATAATACTTTGAACAAAGCAACTCTAGAAAATTTTCCTACACTTGCATAATCCGTCAGTGTTTTCGTTCCAGGTGGCGCCCAATGTACAGACAATATTTGAAGAAGACATAGAGGATCTGTAGTTGATGTCGCAAGAGTAAGAGCAAATGTTCCCAATATTTCGTTGACAGCCTTCATCCAGTTTTCCGTTCCGGATAGTTGAGGGACATAAATGTACTAAAAATCTTATAAAATTAGTATTTCTTCTGCAGAAGAAAAATTATCAACATTATCAATTTAACAAACTCACCACACAGGTTATTTGTATCATCACTCCATTTTCCATTTCCGTTACATGTGACATTTGGAACAGATGGATTTATTTCCAAAGGACTGTAGCATATATATTGACATGTTTCTTGGATATTTGACTGACAGTTTATAAGTTGACCATTTGGTATCGTCTTTGAACATCCAGAAGCTATAAAAATAAAAATCATGAACGTCAACTTGCTAATGTTTAAAATTTGCAATTTTCCAATTTAACATATTACTTCGGATTATTTAGATATATTATCAACATTTAATTTTAATTATGGTGGAAGAATTCACTCTGAATACAAAAAGCTAGTACTTTTTAAAGCACTTCTATTTATTTATTTATTTTTTTTTTTTTTTTTTTTTTTTTTTTTTTTTTTTGGTCGAAACGTAAGCTTTGTTACATGTATGAACAAATTTGTTAAAAGTAATTCAATCGAACATGAATCTTACGTTTGCATATCTCGTCAGTGTTTTCATTCCATGCGCCATCCAAGGTACAAACAATATTTAAAGAAGAGATGGAAGACCTATAGTTAGGGTCACACGTATAGGAACAAACATTCCCAATTTTCCTTTGACAACCCTTATCCAGTTTTCCATTCTGGATTGATGATGAGCATAATCTTACTGGAAATATATTGGTATTAAACAAAAATTAATATTCTGACGAAGATTAAATATGACCTTTATACTGCCTTTGTTTCGTTCTTAAATTGAAACTCTTACAAAACAAACTCACCGCATAAGTCATTGGCATCATGGCTCCAATCGCCACTCTCGTAGCAAGTAACATTTGGAACAGATGGATTGACCTTGAGTAGACCACTGCATTCATATCTACAAGTTTCTCCGATTTTGGACTGACAATTTATAAAATGGCCATTTTTTATCGTTTTGGAACAACCAGAACCTGTAAAAAAACAAATAATGAAGGATCTCTGTTAAACTCTGTTACACCCCAGAACACAGCCCGTACTCAAGCTATGCAATATTCATCACATTCATACCTTACATCACATGTCGGATGTGATGGTGTAACATACAAGGCTCCTACTAGCGTTGCTTAATGGGTTATTCGTAAGTTCTATTGGTAGATTACTGAACTAGCTTGACAAGTTCAGGGTTAAATTCCAATGAAAGACATACACATTATTCTTCTACTTTTGGTCCTAACTTGAGACCTTTGCATTATCTGGCAGGTGAAAGTGACTTCCCCCTAGAACCTCTCCCCCAGGTACTCGTACTCTATCAGAGACGACGAAGTCTCTTTTTCTGGAACTGAACAATGTGAGACACAAGGCTTTTGTAGCTTTTGTTAGTGGGAAGATATTCAGAATTTTAGAGTACTTGGCCCATTTGATAAAGGTACTAGTTTCAAAGCAGAGTTAAAAAATTTTTAATGTCACTTCAAGTACATTATCCATGTGATTTTTAGACAGACAGACACTAGATTGTAGTTGAAGGTTGCTGGATTATGTATTAAATGTCTTAACAATAATCTGGCGTGCAAGTTAAATAAATTAAATGCTTTAGCAAAATAGAATGACAAATTAAAATTTGTATGATTATGTTGCAAGAGGGGTTAATATGTTTACATGCATGCATACAACTTCTTAAATTAATTTAAGTAAAATTTTAATAATTTTTATTCAAAAAATATTCATGTGAAACATTCTGCAGCATTTGAGTAATATTTTAAATAATCATATGCATAGTGCTGATATTTCAGTTACATAGACAGATCCGAAAATTTAAATTTTTAACTTTTTATTTATTTATTTGTTTTTCTTTTTCTTTTTTTTTTTTTTCTTTTTTTTTTTTTTTTTTTTTTTTTTTTGCAAAGAACAATACATGTTTCCCTGTTTAAGCCTTACGTAAGCATAAATTCTTGGTGTCCTGACTCCAGGTACCGTTGTTTGTACATAGCAAGCTCCCTGAAGTCGTTGAGGTATATCCATTATTACAAGAGAATGTGCACGATTCACCTGCTTTTCGAGTGCATTCCGATGATAACAAGGCATTGTCGATAACAGATGTGCAGAATATTTCTAAAACAATTGCAATGTTGAAATTTATGTTATTGTTATTATTATTAATATTATTATTTTATTTTAATCTATTTTATTTTACTTTATTATTATTAATTATTATTATCATCATCATCATCATCATCAATATTATATTTATTTTTATTATTATTATTATTATTATTATTATTATTATTATTATTTGCTGATTTTAAAGTACACTATAAAGACTTTAAACTCGTAAGAAAAAAATGAACATTAATTATATATAATGTAAAAACTCGTAAGAGAAAATGAACAGCAATTATAATGTATAATTTTTTTTTACATTGTAACTTAGGAATATGAAATAAAAACGCTTACGAAAACATTTATATTTCCTGCTGAATTTCATTTTTTTTTTACTTTCCTTTGATTGTATGAGGACTTTTGTATTCAACAAACAACTAATTTAAATTCAAACATATTCGCTCAAATTTACCGGTGCACAGAGGACTTGGGGATGGAGTCCAATGTCCGGATTGATCACAAGTAACAGACGCATTGACAACAAGCCTATAACCAGATTTACATGCAACCTGACAATTTTGGCCGGGATATGGAAGACAGTCAGGGAAATCTATATTCTGTAGAGAAGTGTCACAGCGAGATACTGCCAATGAAAATGTTAATCAAAAATAATTAAAACGTCTAGAAAGGCATAATTGTCTAATATTGCAGTACATAAAATTTCAATGTTTTGTGTACAGAAAATATAAACTGTTAACCTCCTTGACATGTCTTTTGGTCTGCTTGTAAATTAACATTATCCTGACATCCACATGTTCTTCCTGTTGGTGTTGGAAAGCAGAACGTACTGCATCCTCCGTTATTCTTTGAACAAATTCTACTAACTAAAAGGACGTATGACTATCTAATGAGTGTCTCAGAAGGTTTTTGATAGATAAATCTTTATTCTTTCATATTTTCAAATCCTAACTTACCATCCACTGAATCACCTGAATAGATATCTAGACTATCAAGTCGACCAAGCTCTGGATGGTTTGTCATAAACGTAACTTTGGAACCCGTTGCTTTATTTATCTTTGTTATACGCCTGTTTTGTAAAGAAAACATTTTTCATCATGATACGTAAACTTCACGATACTGAATATAAAGGGTACTTCTTTAAAGTACTGAAACTGTTGGTCTGCACATTTTCATTGTCAAATCAAAAACGTACAGGTATAAGTGTTAAAACTAATTGCTGGATATTTTTTTTACCTATAGATTATTTTTATTTGTACAGAAATTGTAAAAATTTAATTTACTGTCTATTCCACGCAGTGTAATATAAATATTGTCCATGAATCACAATACTCATTAGATGTGCGTCATTATCAGTTGTTAAAACTTGTCTGTTTCCTCCATTTAAATCTGAATACTCTATGCGATTTCGAAGGCCATCTGTCCAGTATAGTCTGTTGGCTACAAAATAAAAAAAGATTATGCTCCTTTGAAGTATGTTTTGAAAAATATGGAAAATGTTACTGACTATAGTTGTACTTACAAATAAAATCTATAGCGAGACCGTTTGGCCATCCAATATCTGTTGTTGCTATATACTTTTTTGACGTTCCATCCATATATGATCTACCAATTTCTGTTATATTCCCAAATTCTGTCCAGTACAAAAAGCTGAAAGGTAAAAAAAAAAATAAGAAGACTGTACAATGAATCTTTCCTTTCCTTATTTCTTACAAAAACCAATTTTGAGGCAATTTCAAATCTGGTCATCATTTTTTTCAACAACAGTATGTGTATTTATTATGCAGAAATAAACTAACCCTTTTGACGGATATACCACAATATCTCTTGGACTGTGCATGTTTGAAAACAAAGTCCTGTGGTGTAAGGTGACTCTATGTACAACTCCAATATAGCTCTGATTTGGAGTAGAACCTTCTGCAGTATAGTAAATGTTTCCCGTTGAATAGTCAATGGTCAAACGTTCTGCATGAGCGAATCCTAGACATTTGGATGAAAGATTTATGGCAACGTCGATCAAAAATTATAGTTATTGGGAAAATGTTTGCAATTTCAAAAAAGAATACTTTTCAAAAACATTGACTTATGAACAGGTGTTAGTGTATTGTATTTAACATCCATTCAGAATACCTGTCGCATAAACCAACGATGTGTTCATTCCATGAAGTGTGGTCGACATAATAGTTTTCGAGGAGACAACGGAGTAGATGAGTTCCATTCCCAATTTATCAAATGTCATTCCTGGAGGAGTTTTTACAATTATTGGTAGTTTGACTATATTCCCTGTGCTAATGTCAACCTGAAGGATTCGACCGTGGGAATAATCGGAAACAAGAAGGAAATTTGTGGAATAAGCACCTAAGATATAAACATAAATTATAAGTTTTCTAAAAAGAAAAGCAGAAAGGCACTATTAATCACTTAAATATCATATTTCCATGTTTTCAATCTCCTGACATAAGACATTTCGATGGTCTATTCATATATAGAGTTGCACTTAATATTAGGTTTTTTGATTTTATGTGCGCATGTGTTTATGTAACAGATGGGTTTCTTAAGGAGAAAAGATCAGATATAGATAAACCTACCTATAAATTGCTTGAAAGTAATTGACTGAACAGGTATGTCCCTTTTTTAGTTGAATTATATTTAGTGCTATTACTCAGTCTGAAGTTTGCTCCATCAAGTTCTGAATTCAAGCAAATAGCATGAACATAAACGCACACAGTGCTGAATCCAATTCAACAGTGTCAACTTGTACATGACAAAATATACGCTAACATGTAGTTTGAATACATTAAAACATGTACTGCACTATGTATCTGTACATTAAGGATTCATGATAAAATAATATCAATATTAGGCTGATCAGCGTAACTCTCAGCAGGATATGACATCAGCTAAAGAGATAGTCACCAAAACAAAAATCTTGCATGACTGGTGGAAATTGGGATCAAATCTAAAAGAGGTAGTGATGAAATAAGCAATTTATCTGTACAAACAAGACAATAAGTCATGCAAACGAATTTTTACATTTCCAGCAAAGAAGATTAGTTGTTCTTTAACATGCCAATGCCTACTGGGACACGTGACTTTCATTTTTATGATTATACCCGAAACACTCGTGACTTTTACTTCTAATGATGGATGCTTGGCGATGGCTACCTTCCCTTGTTAAATATACGAGGTTTGCCGCCGGAAACAAGCTAATGAACCCTGAATTCCCGATCACAAAGCGAGCCAGCTTAAAAGGAACAACATGCTTTAACGTTTTAAACATAGGTACGTTATGTACTAGTCTTCTTTTGTTTTATTATATAGCTTTAATTAAAATATTTATAACATTCTGGTTTATTTCAAAACCTCTGAAATGTTCAGTAAAACTTTAAATAGATTAATGGCCAGTTTTAAAAAAGAACTCTGTTAAATATTTTCATATCACGCCATTTCACAAGGTTAAATACAACAAGATATATTTGCAAAACACTGATACCCCCGTATGACAGCTATGACCAAGGTTAAAAATCCCAAATCAAGTCAAACTCCAAGGGGAAAGGTCAAGAGATCAAAAATGTTGGTATCCAAAGGAAAGTCTTGTCACAAAAAATACAGATGTGAAAGAAGCAAAAGTTATGGCCAAGGTTATTTTTTTTAAAAAAGTAGATCAAACTTAAAGGTCCAAAGGTCACAAATGGTGGTACCCGACGGAAGGTCTTGTCAAAAGAAATAAACATGTGAAATATGAAAGACTTAGCACCAACTGTTCAAAGAAATTGCCAAGATTAAAATTTTCAAAAATAGGTCAAACTCCAAGATCACGTTCAAAACGTCACAAATGTTGGTATCAAAAGGAAGGTCCTGTCACTAGAAGTACATATGTGAAATATGAAAGCCCTAACATCAATCATTCAAAAGTTATGGCTAAGGTTGAAGGTTTTCGAAGGTAGACCGAACATCAAGATCAAAATCTTAAAAAAAGGCAAAGTCTTATTACAAGAAATACATATGTGAAGTATGAAAGTATGAAAGCCCTAGCACCATCCGTTTAAAACATAAAGCAGTGTTAAAATTTGAGAAAATTTGGTAAAGATGGGTCAAAGTCAAGGGTCATAGGTAATAGGACGAGTATGTTGGTACCCAATGAAAGCCCTGGCTCCTACCAGTGAAAGGTTATGGGCAATGTTATTTAATGTTTCTGCGGACTGACAAATAGACAAATAGACAGAGAGAAAGAGGGAGGCGGACAGACCAAAAACTATCTTGGATTACGGGGGCATAGAAAAAGGCTAGGGTTCAACACAGGGTTTGCGGTACATTTGCTTTCATAGCATGCTTTGATTTCATGAAAAAATTCTATAATTCTCCCCCACTTTCCCTTGATGCATGATGTTGGTTTGTTATTAGAATATTTTTTATCATTTATGTACATTTTGATGGTTTGACCTTTTCTGCTATATATTTTTCTGTATTTCAGAGCCCTTACTCAAGTAGTCTAGAGTCAGTGCATCTTAGGACCTGAAAACCATTCTGGAAAAAAAACCTTTCCAGATCCTTGATGGATTACTCGTGTCATATTTGAAGGTCATTGCCACTTGTTACTGCGGCCAATTTTCTGATCGATTTTATTAGGAAATAACATACGGCTTCTTACAAGAATATATAGAACTGGATCATATCTCACTGGTGACAGAAAGAAAAAAGACTCACTGCTATCACACGTTTTTAAATCTGATTGTAGTTGTAGTCCAATATCACATTCACATTTTCGACCATTTTCTGAAGGAACACAAATATCCTCACAGCCACCATTCAGTATGTGACAGCCACCTACATGTTATACAAAATAGTTTATAAAAATCTTTAAAAGAAAGGCATAATCAAATGATAACTCTCTCTCTCTCTCTCTCTCTCTCTCTCTCTCCCTCACACACACACACACACACACACACAAACATAACACACATATTTTTGCTTCCTTTCAATGAAAGTCCATAATTCTTCGTGTTGTCAGCATATCTTATTACTTGACTAGTTAATCAATTGTGAAATATAAAGATAATGGTGTTACTAAAATAGCTTTATTTGAAGATAACATGAAGCATTTTTTCAAAGCAGATAGTTTTTTCCTACTTGCTGTATCATTAAAAATTTAATTATGCTCTTTAAATCAAAAGGTTGGTTTGTACATTATTTGCTTATTATTTAAGTAGTCACCTTTCTTTGCCATAAAATTTGTACCAGAGATGTAAAATTGACGGATAGATATTTATTTCATCTAAAGAAAGCAACAAATGTATGAGGGCTACCTTCTAAACTACCTCTGATTAAAAAGAACTTGCCTCTTCTATCCTGCTGCAGGGAAGAATCAAATATGGAAACATGTTTTGCGTTTTGTACAATATTCAGCGCAGTCTCTCGAGAAATGGATGACTTCCTTGTAAAGAATATCTTATCTGCATTGATCCAACCAAAGAAATCCTACAAAAAGATTATTTTTTGGTTAAATAAGAAATTATTTTGATATATGTTTTTGCTACAAATATGCTAATGACTAAGTAGTTACGTATAACTTAAAATGATTACATTACATATCGTCATAACCAACTTCGACGTCATAACCAACAAAAAACTCAGACTTTAGACAAACAAACAAAAGAACTTCAGACTAACACAAAAACATTTTAGATGGCTTTGAGCCCTTTTTCACTTATATTTACATCCACTGAATATCATCTCCTTATTTCTAATGAAAGGCCACGGTCGAAAACACCGAGCTAAGCAAGCCACCTGTATCGATTTATTGAGCAGTAGTTCAATGACACTCAATCCTACTTTAAACGATTATTTATACAGACGTAAATTTAAACAAAAAATGCTTTCTTTGATTGTTAATATGGAAATTAATGTTGCAGATATTGCAGATAAATTTACATATCCCGTGTTAGCGTAAGCTTTCTGAAAGGTGTTGTCATATCTAATGTACATGTAAAATATCTCATTCAAAAAAGCTTACCAATGTAAAAAAAAAAATTTAAAAAGACTGTGGGTTAAACTTAAAGGTCGAGGTCACGAGGTCCAAAAAATGTCGAAAAGATCTTGAAACAGGTAATGCACATGTCAAATATAAATGTCCTACCTTCTGCCACTCAAAAGCTATCAGAAATGTAAAAATTGTTGAAAGTTAGGTCAAACTTTAAGGTCAAGGTCATATGGTTAAAAGTTATAGTGCATTTTCTTCTCACAGGTAATGTTCATGCAAATATGAATTTTCTCCCTCAAAAGTTAGCAAAATTGATAAAACTTTCGAAAAGTATGTCAAACTTGAAGCTCAGGGTCACAGGGTCAAATATCAAAGCTCCTTCGGAAACTTCTTGTCACAGGTGATGCACTTGTCAAATATGAACTTCCTTTCTTCTGTCATTCAAAAGTTATCACCAATGTTAAAATTTTTGAAAATCAGATCAAACTTAAAGGACAAGGTCATGAGGACAAAAAACTTAGCATGTTCGGAAAAAACCTTGTCATAGGTAATGTACAAGTCAAATAGGAATGTCCTATCTTCTCTCATTCTAAAGTTATAACCAATTTTAAAATTTTAGAAAAGTAGGTCAAACTTCAAGGTCAAAAAATCATGGTGAAATTTGGAACAGGGCCATTACAATGATACAAAGCCCGCATTCTACTAGATATATACAATTTATAAAACATTTTAGTAAATGTATTAAGTATTAATGATTTAACCTTATATGCGAAAGCCTGTGTTGCACCTAGCGTGATGACATGGCTTTTAATATCAGATCCATTTGTCATGCAGCTTTTAATTATTGATCTGTCTACCCAGTATATCCTGAAACATGAAAAGCTGTGTACATTTTGAGTCTTAAAAGTAAGGATCTTAGAACGTTCATTTACAATGTTACAATTCAAACGTCAAAGAAATAAGTAATGAGTTAGATCAATGGTCAAATAGTATTCAGAATATGGTTCACAGTTTAACAACCCCCTTTCCCACTATTTGTCCTCCTATTGCAAATTGAAGTGATATTTTGCTATTGCACATAAATAAATCTTTAATGCATGCACTTAATTTCAAATTAAATAGAAAATAAAATCTTGAGCTTTTTGTAAAATTATTCTAATATACCTGTTGCTTGTAACGTCGTAATAAAGAGAGCTTGGGTGGTGTAGATTTGCTGACGTTACGATAGTTTCTGCCAGACCTCTACTTAACGTTCCTCGCATTATTGATATTTGTGTTCTTCCAGAAAGCCAAAACAGGTATCTGAAATAGAAAATTCAACTCATGAAATACTTAAAAAAGATAATAACAAATTTTCCCTTCACTGATCCGGATTTTATTTTTGAAATCTAGAATACTGTTATTTTACCAAGATCTTCGCTTGTGGTGTATTCTGTAAGTCGTTTGAAATTCATTTAGTACTATTTTAGATATTGTCTTGTTCATTTACTAAATTAAAGAATTGTTAGCAAGGTTTTTGTATGATATTGAATTTATCACGTATTAGATTTTTTTCAATAATCCATCCATTATTTTCAAAGAAAAGACTTATTAAAATGTGCGTATTACACACCCATTATGTGAGTCCACTGTGAGTGATGTTGGTTGTTGAAGTCCTGAATATATTACTGAAGTCGTTCCAGAGTTAATAGAAAATGCTCGTATTGTAGATTGCGCAGGTTCTATCCATTCAAGAAGATTAGCAATCCAGTCAAAATTCAGATCTACATAAAATTTTACTTTGTGAATATTGGTTAATTGCCTCTACGAACTCCACTATATTGGATCAGGGATTTTATGTATTCTGAAGAAAAAAGATGCATTTATGTGTCTTGAAGCTTATCACATTTATTTTGACAAAGCAATTTCCAATAATATGTTGATTCTAAATTATGACTTAAATATGTCTTTCCCGACCTTAAGGACACTTGCTACGAAAAAAAGGGATGCATGGATTAGTATGATTTTTTTCTAATTCATTTTGGTTGTAAATGACACAAATATAAAATTTCTAAAATATCGAGGAATTGTAAATTTTATAAGATGTTCAAAATTCTATGTTTCTGCCATTTCCCTTATAAACCTTTACATTTTTTTTCTTGAATAAAGATTAAACTTCAAGTGGTTAAATTTATTTATTTGACTTATATAAACAAAGATCTAGTGTTTATTTTCATGTTGGGCCGGGGGGGGGGGGGGGGGGAGTTTGTAGCTTGTGCCTATAAATAATAATTATAAGACTTATTGTTCCTGGCTGAGGAGAGGATATCCTTGTGATAAGAAAGAGTTCTCATTTTTTAGTAAAAGCTATGAAAATGTGTACCTGATTTTTAAAACATCTTTCATGACACTATTCATTTTACTTATGTATAAACAGAGATCTAGCAAATATTTTAATGATTCTTGAAAAAAAGTTGGTTTGTTGCAAGGGACCTACTAAAAAAAAATCTAAGGATAATCTCAATACCGGCAAATTATAGTTTTCCATAATAAATTATAATGTTCTATGGTTAATCAAAGAAGCAAAGTTTGTATCAAAGTTTTGATATAGCAAATCAAAAGTATTTACCAAATTCAGATGGTCATATTTATTTTTTTTCTATTTTTAAATTGCAGAAGGCAGAACGGTCTGGGGGCTGCATTGAAGCCCCCCAGTGGGTCTAGGGCAAAGCCTGACGAATCCTTACAAATAAGAGATGTTTTTTCCTTGATTTTAGGATAATGGACACATAAGTTCTACATACAAAAAATTGAAATGGGGGGGGGGGGGGGCGTGCGCCCGGCGCACCTGCCCTGGATCCGCCTTTGCATGTTTTAAACACAAAACTTAAAAACGCTAGCGCGCTTCATGAAATATGCCTACGTGACAAGTCTGTGTGATTTACACAGCAATAACTCACACAAAACTTAAAAATATCCCTTAAATGTTTTCTTTTATATAACACTAATCTATTTAAGGAATGTTTTTAAGTTTTGTGTGAGTTATTGGTGTGTAAATCACACAGACTTGTCACGTAGGCATATTTCATGAAGCGCGCTAGTAGTCAGGGTTTGACACATGGTGCACGACCCGGAGGCGAGTGCACTATGTCTCAAACCTTAACTACTATTAAGGCATAGTGCATGCAAAGCACAACTTTATTGTTATTATTATGTTGACTGTTGTAGAAAACGACAATTTTTTCTCCATTTCCAATGTTTCATTACCTGTTATCATGCATGTTCACTACACCCTATTATGACATCAAGTTGTATTACATTATACGTCATAATCTTTTTTTTTCTTAATTTTGAGTGTTCAAGGTATAATGTACAGAGAGAATTTTAGTTGAGTGAAGGTAAAAATGTTGCAAGAAACTATTTAAGAAAAATAATTTTGTTTATTTTTTCTTTAAGTATCAAATATGTGAAACAAATTTATATATATATATTAAAATACACAGTAATAGAGAACGGCTTCCGTAGCTAAATTGGTACGTAGCACGTTGGACTGACAATCTTGGGGTTGTTATATCCCCGGTGTGGGCGCTGTGGATTTTCTTCAGAAAAAGAAGCCGTGCACTATTTCGGCATAGTATGCTTACGCTATATAAATCCTTAGAACACTATGCGATAAATATATACATGTAGTAGTCAGGGTTTGTCAAATAGTGCACTCGCCTTCGGCCCGTGCAACATGTGTCAAACCCTGACTTCTATTTAGTACATGCGAAACACAACACTATTATATAAATATAGTACACTTTTGTTAGAATAAACTGCTTCAATTAGGAAAAGACATGCCAACTCGAATTACTGAGAAAATACATGAATATGATAATGTACAATATTGATTAAATAATATATTACCTGTGGCATTTTCAATAGAAGCTAATGTTTTAATTTGTCGAGTGATGATGTTCAATTCCTTTAACATGTTACCAACACTGTCCACAAAATAGATAAGATCCGATTCGGGGTCTACAGCAAACGTTTCAATAATAGAGAAGGGCACCTTAAGGATAGAAACCCGACCTGGTCTTCCATTGACAGAGTTTACCTCCAACATGGAAAATGCTGTAGCGTTGCTAACGATGAATCCTTTGTTGTGGAACCAGGAGGGATCTGTACAATTTTACACTAGATTTAATTTATTTTATAAGAATATGATATATATGGCTGTAAAAGTTTCTTTTTTTCCTTTATTCCCCGTAACATCTACCTTTGCTGCTAATTTCCAAATTCAAAAGAGCAATTCGACATAAAAAAAAAAATGTTTTACGAATACTCTTTTGCACAATGTTTACTTTATATACAATTTTTGTTGTAAAGATCAAATATCGGCGAACGAATTATACAATATTAATCATTTTAGTGTTTACGTAATGTTTTCATATTATTGAATGTGAATTTATTTGTCATTTGAATGCGGAAAATATCAATGTACCTCTGCATGAAGATCCGTCCGTGGATAATTGATAACCCTCAGCACAGAGGCAGGTGGCTCCTGCAGGAGTGTTGACACACATATGCTGACAACGGCGAGATGAGCAAGGATCTACGTATTGAAGGAAGTGAATGAAACATATAATATTCATGTATTTGATTAAAAAACGATAATGTCAAAACAATACATTTATTTCAGATATAGAAAGAATTGACAAAATTACAAAGTATGTCAAGTTTGAAGTACTGGGGCCCGTTTTACAAAAGAACTTACGACTAAGACCAAACTTTAATTCAGCTTATATCTTTCCAATTTATATTAAATTACAGATGGTTTTATTATTTTTTAAAAAGAATGCAGTAAGATATTTTTACTCTAGTAATTTTAAACAGAATCATTAATTTTGCAAAATTTTACAATCAAGGAAAGTTTTGGTCATAGTCGTTAAGTTCTTTCGTAAAACGGGACCCAGCATGTTTGAGAGGTAGCTTCAGAAATGTTTGCATTTTATACCAGCATATGAGATTTGTGTTTCTGCATCATAAACATGAACAGCAAACGGTTGTACTGTTGCCATCGTTAACTTGTAGAGTACAGACCCTGATTTCACATCGAATCCAAATATCTGTTTTGAGCCAGCGCTTGCAGCATGCAAAATATTCTGACAAAAATTAAAAGAACATCTATTGATTACAATGCAAAAATTGGATCATATCCTAGAGATAATAACATAAAGAATGGCATAGCAAAATTTATTGACATCTAATTGCAAAATCGGAATGCACAAAACCTGATGATAGTGAATCCCAGTCAATGAAACCTGGTTATTCCGTCTCAACACTCTTCTATTCGATCCATCAAAATGGCTGACCTCAACAGTCTGTCTCCCAGAATCTGCCCAGTACAATAAATCATTGACAGTGTCTACAGAGAGGGCCAATATTCGTATCAGACTGGTGTGCACTATTACAGTTCTATTCTTTCCGTCCATGGAGGCCTTTTCAATGCGTGGATTTAGATCATTGTCAGAGAAAAACATCAATCTGTTGCATTAAAAAAGCATGCTTTATGTATGGAAATAAAGCAAAAGAACATGTACGTACATTTATATTTACATGAACAACATCGTAAGCTAAATCTTGTATATTTCTTAGTAAAAGATCTAAAATGAAAATACATAAATAAACATCTAAAAGAAACAAAGAGATTTTCAAAAAGTAAAGATATAGAATTTGAATAAAATGCAACTGATGATTTGTATGCTTGAATAAAAATTTGAAAAGAAACTTATTTCCAATTCACTTGTTGCTTTTTGCATTTTCATAATGATATATTCAGACGACAGAAATTTTGCAATACAGAAAAGTGTTTATTTTCTTTTATAAAAGAGAGTATTACATGTATAACATACCCATCTTCTGAATCTAGAGTCAAGCCTTCCGGTTGATATAAGTCATCTTGAACAACGATTCTGTATATTGAATTATTCTGCCCATACGCCGGTTTCATGGCTATCCAGTTTAGAAGTGAATCACACCAGTATAGATTGTTGGAAACATAATCAAATGTTATTTGACCAAAACCTGCAGATTTTCTTTCATATGCAAGGCTAATTGTGAAGGTCTTTGATTCATTTTGCCATATGTTAAACTTATGAAATGCATATATTGAGTATTTAACGGCAATAAAAACTATTTTATTTCTTTCATCAGACGCAATGCTTGTTATCTGCGCATTTGATGGATTTAAAGACTTCGAGACATTTGTGAAATAACTTGCTGGGGCTCTTGGTATTTCTGTGATGGTGGCTAGCGATGCAGGATTCCAAATTCCAAGAACGAGTCCTCTGTCACCAGGGATGCCTAAAATATTTAGTTTATATATATCTGAATATATTCAGTATTGAGTTGTAAATGAATAATGCTATGTTGCCTCTGAATATGAAAGAACAAGCGGTCTACAAATCTTGCGAAATTGCTTGCAATTTTTTTCAAAAGACAAATAAAGAGGTTTTTTTTTTAGAGATTGTACATTTCAAAGACTCTCTTGCCGCAATATATCTAATCCTGCGCTAGAAAATCTAATTTTGAATGCCACAATCATCACACTATGAAATATACAATAGTTACTTTTCAAGCATGTCCCGATTTTATTCCCAAAAAAATGTCAAGACAAAATTTTACAAAGTATAATATCAATAATCTGATTTAAGGGAGTTAAGGTATCCAATATCCTTCTCAGCAGTTACTCCAATCCTTAGCATATTATTTAACGGTATGGGGGAGGTTTCCTAATAATATTATGATAATCGTATGTATCAACAGTTTAACATCCTAAATTTTAAAATGGCACAGTTATGCGATTATATACATTTACAAAAGAACTTTCACAGCTACCTGAGGCATTGGTTGCATCTTGTGTAGTATTCCGTTCAGTAATGATACCTTTGTATGCGTCAAATTGTGTACATAAACTGTAACCATTGACTTCTTTACATAATACCTTCAATATGTCTATTTCTAGTTAAAAGGACTTGACATTGTAAGAACTTGTAATTACTAATTACTGTAACAAGTAGCTGATGCGATTGAAGACAGATTTCTGTCAATAATAGACTGGAGTGGTTTTTGTTTATACTCAGTCAAAATTCAAATTTCATTTAAAAGCAACTTGTGTCATAGTACGATGAACAAGAGCTACACCAAGTATTTGTATCTTAAGTATGTACATTGTAACTGTTTCTCGTTGGTCACATTCCAACAAAAGTAGTTTATATTTCGGACAAAAACCAATTAATCCCCATTTGTTCCTCCTAGCCATCTCTATGTGACCTTGATAATATGTGCTGATGATATGTATTGAATAGTATACGCTGAATCTATTCCAGTCGAGAATTCAATAGATGTGGGCCATGAAAATATTCCAATATTTCACTACTCTATAAGTAGAAAAGGACCTCTATGTAATGACCCTATATAAGATATTGAGCAATAACAGAAAATTCAATCAAGGGAGTTTAGCAAGAAGATGTGTTTGAATTGATTTCTGCCTTGATATTCCTATTTTTCAAATCACCTTGCATTCCGATCAGGACCTTTGGAAACCACTGGAAATGAACCATATAAGAGTCTGAATCCTTTCCAGTAAAGTAGATAAAAACGCAACGTGAAGTAACGAATTCGTAGCAGACTCATAAATACGGACAACCATGCATAATACGTTTTCCCCAGTATTGTTCGGGAAATGCAGAATTTGTGAATTGTTTGCAAAATAATCAGAGATTTAAGGGTTTTACTAGTATTTTTACTTCCCTTTCCTTGAGTATTCTAACTGATTAACAAGCGAAAATATGGACTTTCCAAATAATTGGTGTTTAGAAACTTCCCGTAGGGCTTAAGGTAGTACGAAACACCCATGAAATCTATTTTTAATCATTTCTTAAAAAGTACATGAGAAACAAGATGTGTTTGTGAAACACTATGCCCCCGATGGTAACACAATTCTGGAGTGGGACGTAGACTACAGTGCAATAGTAATGGCCAATGTTAAAGTTTTTCAAATGTAGGTCAAAGGTCACAGATGAGGTCACATGATCAAAAATTTCTGTACCAATGGAAAGGTTTTGTCATAATGAACACTCATGTCAAAAATTAAAGCCCTACCCTTGACAGCGCAATAGTTATGGGCTAAGTTGACAACAGACAGACAGACAAACAGACAGGACAAAAACAATATACCCCCGGGATCTTTCGATCCCGGGCCATAAAAAAAATAATATCACTTTATTGTCAATAATCAATAATCTTTATCAGAAAATTAATAAGCTGTGACATGTTTTTCGGCAATTTGTTACAAAATAAGGGACATCCTATATATTGGTCACTTGGGAGCCTACATTTTAGAATGTGTTTATGCTGTCTAAATGTAATATAACAGTCTGTTATTATATGCAAAGTAACTTTTGATTATAAATAATAGAAGGCTGATATTTGGAAATGTATATAAAGAGTCTCTATTCTTTATGTGATAAAGGTCAAAGTCATATTAAGAGGTCAAAGATCAAATATTGTGACGTCATCTACTGGATCTTTAAGTTTTTTGCCATGGATTTTTTTATTGCCAGAATATCTGAAACCATCGGATCAACTTGATACATTTTATTTTGGGATCCATTTCATTTCAATCATTCTGTTGATTTTTGTAAAAATTGAATCATACATTATCTCTTAAGAGGACTTAAAGTCTAGCATATTTACATGGGAATTTTCAATTCTGGAGTTATTTAAGGTCTATTTTTTACATAACATTTTACTCAAATTTACCAGTATCAACACACTTTACTGAATTTTAGTAACAAAATGGTTGCCTTTATAAAAAGCATCACACAAGTTTGCATTTGATCAATTGATAGTTTTTAGACAAGGCACATTCTCAAGTCGAATGTCTGATTTCACATTCTTCTTACAGGGGTCTGATAGACCATATTTTTAACTATGTTGGCAAAAAATGTGCGGTCAAATTCCTTTCATATAAGAGAGATTTTGTATTTTAGAACAAAATCTCAAAGTTTAAAAAAAAAATGAATTCAGGAAAATTTTGGCCTATCTATTGTGTACTACCTTAAATATCGATCATCTCTAAATTCCTGCATGGGCTAGATCCACATAGAAGGGAGTATTAGCTTTTAATTATGTATGTGTTGTGATGTTTACAGGTATACGTTTTCCAGATTAACTTTTAAAATAGGGATGTGAATATTATCAAGTTTTAAGTTAATATATTACAGTTGTGTACATGAGCCTTCCCTGTAAAGAAGGTAGATTCTTTTTTAATTCTTAAAGATTTAAGCCGACACGCATGTGTTCTTGTGTTTTATACATGTTATATGAAGTAGTTTTCATTTAGTTATTACACTGTGGTTAGGTACAAGTATAATACAACAAGGAGTACAAGTAGCTTCTTATTTAGTTCCTGTTTCACAAGTAAGAGTCTATATCTAGTACAAATAAACATATTATTATGTTAGGACTGTTTATTTTAACACGCTTTCTTTTGCCACTTCCAACTCCCAAACCGATGCTATTATAACACAGTAATGCCCGCACATAGGTGTTTGCCTCTAATTGTACTCTCCTTTCTACCTTTGTAATGAAGAACCCACAATAGTTGTTCTATAACTTACATAAAAGATACTCATGTATTAAAATGAGCAAAAATTGCTCAGGTGAGCATGTGGCCAATAGGCCTCTTGTGTTATCAGAATAATTTATTGGGGGGGGGGGGGCTTTCAAACCCACCCGGGTGACCCTGATTGAATTCGCTCAAATATACATATCCCAATTTCATTTGTTTTCTTATCATATTTGTCTCAACTACCCCCTCTTTGGAAAATTTCTAGATGGAGGTTTTGCAACCTCCCAAAGTTACAAGCGTCCTTCCCAAATTGCAGCAGTGGTTTTAGATGATTTGCACTTGGAATTTGTGTTACTGACATGATGGATTATTTCATATACAATCTATTTTGTGGTTTTAAGTACGAACTTGTATCATGTTTTAAATGGATTTAAATGCTTTATGGACTAGCTGACAAAAGAAGGCCACTTTCTACCATCAGGTCATACATTTACTGTATGTCTGAGAGAGGAATGAACCATAACTCTGCAAGGAAGACAGAATACAGGTAAGTATCTCAAATAAAAGCTTTATCCCAAATCCAATCTATATAACCTTGTATCATGACACATAAAATGGTATATAGTTCATGACCCCTGGAGGTCATTCCCACCCGCTGAAACGGGAAATGATCATATATCTCAGAAACATTTAAGCTTTAACTATATTAACCATATTTATAATCTGTTCTTTGTGTCATGGCACATTAAACATAATAAAGCTCATGAGCATTGACCGCAACCCCATTGAAATGGCCAAATATCTCAAAAACGGTTGAAAGATTTACCCCAAACCAAATACAAATACCATATATACAATCTTGCAAACAAGACGCATTAAATAGTATATAGGTCAGGACCCCTGGAAGTCATCCCCTCTACATGAAACTGGAATATTAAATATCTTAAAAAGAATGAAAGCAACAAACTTTAGTATCTATTAAATTCAATCCTTAAAATGTATTGTTCAATTTGTCAAATTATTTACACATTTTAATGACAATTTCCAAAGACACATTTTGCTTGATTAGTACTAATTACCTGTACTTTTGCTTCCATAAATGGGGAAAATAAATTCAAGTAAAGTTTCAAATCTTTTTTTTAATTTTTAAAATACACTGGTACTTAAATTAATAAATAAGTATTGTTATACACTGCAAAAGTGTAGTTTTCACCTCAGAGGACAGATTACTCTAACTGCAAAAAAGTACCATAGAAATAGAATTCTAGAGAGGGTTCTTTTAAAGCATGTTTTCTTGCATTTTTGTCAGGAACAATTTAGTTGTATTAGGCATTGCCCTGGGGTCAACCTCACCCATTCCTTGAAAATTTTGGTTAAAAAAAACCCTTGTCTGGTGTATATTTTCCATCCCCTTGACTCTTCCTGGCCAAAACTTCACCCATTTGTAAAGGTAGTGCAGGGACCTTAAACCAAATTTTCCAAGCAAAGGCCAAAGGTAAAAAAAAAAAAAGCTCCGTAAATCCTTTTTTGGAGCATATTTTCTCTCTCCTTTGCTCAGTTGGGCTCAATTTCATCCATAGAGTGCCCTTGGGTAGAGGGTGTGCAGTGACCTAAAACCAATTTTTTAGATGAAAGGTCAAGGTCAGAATCTCTTTGCATAAGAAAATTTTGTTCAGAGTTCCTCTCTGTTTCTCTCCCTTCGACCTTACCTGGCTCAAACTTTCTCGAAAGAGTACCCATGGGTAGAGGGTGTTCAAGAAACTTGAACCAATTTTTTTTCAAGCAAAGATCAAGGTCAAAAAGACAAAAACGTTCTCGGTAAAATCCTTGTTAATAGCATACTTTCCCCCCCGTGGCTCCGTTAGATTCATGCTTCATCCATAGAGTGCCATTGGGTAGAGAGTGTGCAGTGACCTTGAACCATTTTTTAGAGAAAAGGTAAAGGTCAGGAAATTTCTTTGCATAAAATATCCTTGTACAGAGCATAGTTTTGCCCTTGGCTAAGTCAGACTCATACTTCACCGAAAGAGTGCACTTTGATAGAGGATGTACAGTGAACTTGAATTAATTTTCTGGATAAAAGGTCAAGGTTGAAAAAACATTTCCGTGTAAAATCCTTGTCCAAAGCATATTTTCTCTCCCCTTGGCTCAGTTGGGCTCATATTTCACTCAAAGAGCATTTTTGCGGCGGAGGGTGTGCATTTATAAAGTGAAAGGTCAAGGTCAGAAAACGTCTTCGTGTTAAATACTTGTCCAGGGTATATTTTCTCTCTCCTTTGCCCTACCTAGATCAAACTTCAAGTTTCTAAGTCGATGGTGTGACAAAATAAAGATAGAAAAACAATGAGCTTATTTTTCAATATTTCGTGTAAAGCATGCTATATTTTGTATGTTAGTAATCTTTTCCCTCACCTCGATATGGTCCCTTGTATTTTCAGTACCTAATCTCATGGCACTTTAAAAGTTTACCAACATACACTTATCCTACGCATCCAAACTTTTAGGAACCTCGAAATTTTATAGATGGAGTTCTGGGGTCGAGGGGGGTTTGGGGGACATCATTTTTCGTCCCCATTTGACCCCTAGGGTGATAATAAATATTCCGTAACCTTATTGCACATCTACAGGACACCATCTCCAAAAGATGATTAGGCTACTGTTTTAAGTGTAAGAGAAGTTCTGAAAAGCAGGGTTTTTTGTAGAAAAAATATCATTTTTTGACCCCCGTTTGGTCCCAAAGTGAAATCGAAAAATTCAAAATTTTATTACATATCTAAAGGACACCAGCAAGCACCTTCCAAAAGAGGATTTGGCTATTGTGTAAAATATAAGAAGAAAATGGGTTTTTTATCCCCTCCCTTTTGGCTCTAGGGCAAAAATGAAAGTTCCAAAACTTAATTGGAATCTACAGAACACCAGCAATCACCCTCCAAAAGATGACTTGGATACTGCATAAAATGTAAGAGGAATTCTTTGAACTAGGGGTTTTTGTAAAAAAAAAAAAAAAAAAAAAAAAAAAAAAAAAGGCATTTTTTTAATTTCTCTTTGGATTTAATGGTAAAAATGAAAATTGCAAAACCTTATTGCACATCTATAGGATAGCAGCAGTCATCTTAAAAAAATGATTTGCTACTGCGTAAAATGAAAGAGGAGTTCCAGGGATTTTTGTGGGAAAAAAAATCATTTTTCGACCCCATTTGACCCCTAGGGTGTAAATGAAAATTCAAAATCTTATTGAACATCTACAGGACACCACCGACCATCTTACAAAAGATGATTAGGTTACTGTGTAAAATGTAAGAGGAGTTCTGGAACCAGGATTTTTTGTATAAAAATGCCATTTTCGACCCCCATTCGACCCCAGGGTAAAAATAAAAATTCCGAAACCTTTTTGCACATCTACAGGACACCGTCAATCATCTTCCAAAAGATGATTAGGCTGCTGCGTAAAATGTAAGAGGAGTTCTGGGAACCGGGTTTTTGTAGAATTATCGTCATTTTTTTTACCCCCGTTTTGCGCCCAGGGTAAAATTGAAAATTCCGAAGCCTTATTGCACTTCTACAGGACACCAACTATCATATTCCAAAATATTAATTGGTTACTGCTTAAAATAAAAGAGGAGATTGAGGAAGAAGAAAGTGTGACAGACGGATGGACGGGCCGAGAAAACAACAATATATCCGCACTTTAGAAAGTGGTGGTATAATCAGTCAGTCTCGTTAAGTCTCGTCAACAGAAAAGTCCCAAAGAGCATGAGCCACTTAGGGCCTTTTTTGGCCCTGAGAATTTCTGTAAAATCGAAACTGCTCAATTTTGGTTGAAAATGCAGTATTTATAACTTGGACCCTTGTTGACCGTGTATCTATTGAACATGGCGTAATTTTCTCTCTAGTCAATGCATTATGACGTCATAAAATGCGTCATTTTTCCCATATCTGGTAAATTCCCTTAAAAATGGCCAAAAGTTGAGGTATTTTTTCAATATTTCATATAGAGCACAACCTCTGATCCAAAATATGCAATTACATAATGAAAGATCTGTTTCTGAAGATCTCAAAACATGTTTTAATTTTTGGATCGTGGACTGTGCTCATATTTTAATTCTTTGCTGAAGGTAGTCAAATTCGCATGTTTTCTGCAAAATTCAAGAACATTGCATTTTCTCAAAGCCTGTTTTCCAATACCTGGATTCTCAAAAAAGAAATGTTATAGGAAATGAAAGCATTAAGTCTATACTTTATTTTGATATATGAAATGGGACAGAGGGTGACAGTCAATTAATTGATATAAGGACAGGGCCATTTTAAGCATAAAGTGAACCTAGCTCTTTAAATACTATGAGTAGGAGGCAGAACTCTAACTGGTACTAAATGCAATTCGTTAAAATCAACAAGATTACAAATGTTTCCAATGGTTTTGCTATAAAATATCATAACTTCAATTTTATATGCACTTCTGATTTCTAGATACTAAGTAGCTTTCGACTGATCAGGTCTGTCCCATTTCAAAGCTCGTCACTGGAGAACTTTGCACTTTAACCTAGTGTCCAGCAGGAAATCTGTCATTGAAATCAAATGACACAGTCCACTTATAATATCTGGATAAATATAACGAATGCAGGATTTATTTTCTAAGTTCCAATGCTTTTCAACTGAAAGACAATTTTTTTGTCAAAATACTAAGTTTCCTTCATTTTACTTGAATTTTATATACGCAAATAATATGCAAATATTTTCGACAACGTCATTGCTTCTCAATTTCCACTCCCCCTTTTCCTTGACTTTTTGTGTTGCATACTGACTGACATCCATTCTGTTTATATGACTAAAATTTCAAGAACAACTTATTTCAAAACACTCTATAAAAAAGAAAGGTCTTCAATTGCCTTTGGCTTGACTTTGTAAGCTTAATCCGCTTGTCGGTGTTTAATTTCTACCACACGCGAGCAACCTTACTGTTCGACGTGACTAGCCTTGGGCCCCCTGACAGCGAATAGGCAATAATTGTGTCTCTTATTTCTGAATTTTTATATGCCATTTAAAAACTTTCTCCGGCCTTTTCCAAAGTATATTTGAGATTTTCCAGTGAAACTATAAATTTCGAGCAAAATGACAAACACACATCCCGTATAACGTCTTTGAATTTTTTTTTTTTTTTTTTTTTTTTGCTCTATTTAATTTACGACAAGATCTTTAAAAAAAACTAAATGAGGTAAAACTTGTAAAATTTACGGAATAATTGTGTCACATCACACGGGTGAATGATATTGGACAAATGCTTATATAAAAACTTCTGTCTTCATTTGACGTGTAACAAGAGAGAAGAATGTATGGAATGACAGGGAGTCGAACCCGGGACTCCTGCATCACTAGTCAGGTGCTCTACCTACTGAGCTACCCAGACCGATATCCAAGGCTCAAACCATTACATTCCTCCCTCCTTAAATTGTCTTCGCCCTCGAAGACACAACCAAAGTCCTTATTTGCCCCTGGCAGGACTTTCACCTGCAAGTCCAGGGGTGGTCAACGGCACCAAATCTGTAACAGGAAAGGAGAAAATGTATAATCGAACCCGGGACCCCTGCATCACAAGTCAGGTGCTCCACCCACTGAGCTACCCAGGCCGACATCCAGGGCCCAAACCATTTCAGACGAACGATAGAATAGGTCGTACTTCGAGGTTGCGCCGCGTGGTCATACCATTGCTGACAAAAACATTGACAAAGATAAACCGTGTGTCTTAAAGTATGTCTTATAGTTTATTCTGTGTACAGAAAAGATGTGTAAAAATAAATTAAAAATTAATTGATGTAAAGCGGATTAAAGATAAGCGGTCTTAATCAGGAACATTTTGAATAAGCCCTGTGGCTGGGATTATATATATCAGGGTTGGGGTAAATTACTTTGAAATGTAACCAAATACTCTCAAATACATTGATAATTTAGTCAATTACTTACAATTACATCGCTTTTTAACAAATGTAATTAATTACTCTCAATTACTTTGAAGAATGTAATTAAATACATATAAATTACTGAAGTTTTATTTCCAAAGATTTTGAATAACAAATACATGAATATTTTGAAGCAGCAATACTTTAAATTTGACCTTTTCATATTGCCCTGGGCTGTGAGTTTATGCTGTATAAATATTACTAGGCATTTAATTATTGAATAAACACAAACTCAAGCCAAACATTACTGGTATGCATCATGGTAAAACACCTTTTTTTTAAAATTTAACTTCAAAAATAAAGTATTTGAATGTAATTGAAATGTAATTGAAAAATACATGACATTTTTGGAATGCCTTTAAATACATTCAATGACGTAATTGAAAGCAAACTCAATTACAAATACTTTCAATTACTTTGAAAAAATGTAAATACAGTAAATTACAATTACTCATTTCAACTACCTCGTCCCTGCTATGCATGTAAGTATATATATATATATTGATGATGAAAATAAACTTACCAAAACAGAAATATCCATGTATTGTTATAATTTCCAATGCTGCGATTACTTTTGAAATAAATAGCATTATTTTCTTGATAAATAAAACAAGAAACGCAAAATAGTTCTACATTACGAAAATTAAACTGCTCATACTTATAGCGAACCCAGACAATGAGGAAGTTAAGTTTATTGGTTACCAATTTTGCTTATCTTAAAGCATATGGCAAACCCATCGAATATGCGTCATGTGACTCTGCATTATATGATTTGAGTACACATGTATATCATAATTTCACATGCTGAAAGCATAAAAAGTTCTGCAAAATGAAAACTTTGTACAATTTTTTTCCATTCTTTGAAGAATGGAGTAACGAGTAAATTTTTACGAAAATAAGAGAGTACCTGTGTATTGAAATTGTTTTTACTCAGGCTAATGTAATTTATATAAATATTACACAGATTTCCCAACAAATTGTCGAATTACATTTACTGTCCATTCCATATGATTGTATTGCACAGTGGTTAAATTAATAAGGAGATTGGCGAAAAAGGCGTGCAAAGTACCCATAGTTTCAAATGTATAAAAGTCGTTATCAATTAGTGAATTTAGAGTAAGGTTCTTATCATTGAAAGGTATGAAATTATGACAAACAAAAATTTCTGCCGAAATTTCTTATGGAAAAAATCATTCTATGAATTTAAAAAAAATGTGATATTCTTAAGGTTCAAACCCAATCAATAAAAATTCTATTTATCAATTTTCCCTTTGAGACTAATACGCTAACAACTACGCTATTCCGCTTAAAACAAAAAGCTGCATTTAAATTATGTTTGAAATATAACCTTTGACTAAATGGACTTCAAATATTTCTCAGAATTAAAGATACGAATTGTCGTGTCATAAATGTGTGTTTTTAAGGTATAGCGTGGGTCCTTGTTTAATGCTTTTGTTAACCGAAGAATGTATATTTTTACGCATACTTTGAGTATAACTTTTCAAAAATGGAGCGAAGACCCACTCATGCGGAAAAATTGTGTTTTAGGAAGAAGAATTAATCATTTTTGCCCTCTTTGGTGTATATATTCTACTTTGTAGACGAATAATTTCAATGTTTGTGAGATTTTTGCGATTTTTGGAGATTTAACATAAAATATTAAAGAAAATTTTATCATAATTGAGATTTAATTTTTCACTCATTTTATTTGCGGCACAATTTGCTTGTTGCTCGCATTGTTCGCCCATCTTCTTTGTTATGTCCATTATATATAATGAACAACGCATGTCAATTTTTTTTTTACCATGAAATGTATGTTTACTAAGGAATACAATCCCCTTTCTCCTATTAGAATATAGACAACACAACGTCGTTGATATAGAAAAATAAATTCCAATTAATTCTAATGCTCTTTTTATTCAAAGGTACCCATACTGAAAAATGTTGGATAAGTTGAAGAGCACATTATTCATTTGCTTACGAGTATCTTCATATTTCTGCGTTGAGCATTATGAGTGTGATAATTAACATGTATTCGATTGGGTACAGGATCAGTTTGGTTCTCTAGTGATCCTTATATCATTGGACAAGGCAGGTAGTTTGGAGAAGTACATGTTATAGCTAAACAAATTATGAAAATTTAAAGTTTTAAGTTTGAATCGTGCTACTTTAATATGCTACTCTTGTAATGTGTTGATGTTTAATTTCAGCACTTTGAAACACTCTTAACAGACAGGAAGTTTAAATGAGGCCTAAATCCGACTTCACATTTACATCTATAATCGAGTGGTTGTACTTGTAAGTGAAACATTTTATACTATTATCATATTCATTTCATACAGTTTAACATTTATACGAGGGTTGTCCCAAAATTTCGAAACGCTTTTGGACAACCCTTGTATTTCCTACCTGTTTAAGACTGTGTATACACGAAACTATGTAACAACTTCATTATTTACATTGTCGATAACAACAGTGGTTTTTGGAAAACAAATATTGCTAATAAATTGTTAGTTAATTTAATTTTCCTGCGTAACAAAAGCTATAAAATAACTATATGAATAAAAGCAAAAGTAGTATATTATTTAATGAACTTACATTGTTACAACAGAGTTTAAAAGATATTTTATATCGTCAAGAGCATGTGCCTATACATTTTACATATTACATATGCTATTTTCCTACACTAGTGCTAATATTTCAAATTAGTTTGTAGTAATATTTATTATGATATCTCGTCAAGAAAAGCGCATTGAGGCAGACGGAGCGGACATAGAGAAGCAATGACGTTGTCAAGCGTCATAAAACCAAACAACCACAGTGCTGGGTGAATGTATAATTTTAATGATGTTGGCAATTTATCAATGGACAAAGCTAAAATTTTCAACACTTTTCAAAACTTTGGAATTAATATATAGATGTTCATTGTAAAGCAACTAACTTCATTAAACGCCTTTTCAGCTTTTATATCTTAACCTACTTTCACTTTTGTTCATTTCTTAAAGAATCTTGTTAATTTGGAACCAAATTGAAATGTTAAAATGATTTAAGGCTGTGATACAGTAAAAAATAAATTCTATGCCTTTGCCCTTACTGCTTTCCAAATATAGAGAATTTACATTAACCTGCCCGTGACTGATCATTAAGTTGATAAAAATATGCATGAGAGGTGGAGTTTTGAGAATGGGTCTAAAATTAGACTAGCATAAATATCATTGACATGTATTTTTAAAAAAATACGTGATCACCCTTTCCCGATCTCCCTTTTATTCTGTATGGCACAAGTACACCATTAACAAAGGTTTAAAAACGGAAGTAACAATATGGCCACATTCCTGTAAGTTCAGAAGATTTTAAATCAATGCCTTACAATTTAACATGTTCTAACACAATGTCCTAGTTAGTATAAAACATGCTACCTTACAAGTCACTTGACGGAATTTAGTATTCACAAAGTTACTTGAGGAAAGAAATCACGTGGATAATTATACAGAGACAGCGAATGTAAGAACAATCAAGGTTTTTTTTTTTTCATTTTAAACCATGAACTCATGTTGTCTATTAATCTCCTTTTGACACAAGTTATACAACTACTGACTGTTAAACGGAGAACAATAGATGAACATGAGCTGACTATGTAAAAAGTCAGTAAAAATGTGCGCGTCCTCATTATCGTACGGAGATTCAAGTAATTGTGATTACCCTTGTGAAATCAACTATTTATTTAGCTAAGTTTGAATTATTCATTGCTTCAGCCGAGATGGCCGCTGAAACTTCGAAGTCGCAATGAAACAAATTTTGGATAACTTGAGCACGACGAAAGAATTAGCCAGCTGAGAAATGTTAACATTCTGGAAGTATCACACACACCCTCACACACAAACACACACACACATTAGAAATTTTTAATTCCAGTAACGGTTTTTTTTTTCACTACAAAGCGGATTACTACAAGAAATTCAGCAATTTCTTCAAGCACATTACTATTAATTGTTGGCAAACCTCATATTATAAATTTATGTAGTTTTAAAATTCAAACAAGTTGCCAGAGAATAAATACTTTGTTAAAAATTGTGTTGTCGAGTTAATTTTTAGCAAACATCAGCACTATAATTGCATCAGAAGATTGTTTATATTCCCAGTAATAGATTTAACATGTACATTGTGTATCATATAAATGTATACAGTGTGTATATTAGAGAGGTTTAGCAAGCTCACTTGTACGTGTACATGTACGTGTATACTACAAGTTAGAATTAGACGTACATGTTTACATTATTTTTCTTGTTTAGCAAAGAATAACCTGTACGTGTACTTGCAAGTGTTTTAAAAGTAAAAGTGCTTGACATTATTTAGAAAAAAAAATAGAAAACACATTAAATTCAATATGCATATCACCCTTTTAAATAAAATGTGCATATATATGTAAGAAAAAGAATGAAAAGTACTCTTATAATTTTGATACGTCAAAGCCTATTTTGAAAGTCTAGATGTTGTGGATTTAACATTCTATAAAATTATATTTTCAATTAAAGACGTTTAGTTCTTTATATCAGTATTTGCATTATACATTCAGGTTTTAGGAAACGCACACATTTTAAAAATAAACAGCACTTAAAGAAATATAGACTACAAAGAACGAGGGCGCTTTTGATTGACATTCGGCAGGAACCAGGCGGACTTGAAAAGTAAAAACTTCATTGAACTGTAAAATTAAATTTTAACATTCATTTGATATATTATGTTCCTATCAAATAGGAAAGGAAAATATTTTCCCTATAGCGTGTTTTGATTTCCTTAAAAATAACTTGAAACATGGCTAGATGAGTCATTTTGTACAAAATGTTGCATTTTTAAACACGTTTTTCTAAAAATTTGCTTTCTCTGGGTCATCTCTCCACGATTTTAAAAAGACATCTGTGTGCATTTGTATTCAAAGAAACCAAGAAACATTTGTAAAAAATGGAGAGAAGACCCAGAGACTATTAAAAATGAACTTTTCCCCAAAAAAATATTATTGTGTAAATGCGTTGCTTCTTTGTCATTTTAAATTCCAAAGTGTACGTGTAGAAATGATAGCTCAGTCGTATGCGTTACCATTTCAGTGCCCATAGGAGTCGAAAAGTTTTTGGTTCGATCCTCGCAAGGAGCAGCATTTCATTTTTTTTTCTTCTTCTTTTTTATACAAACAATCAAGTCGTTTATCAGTTGAATTTTATTTTATATATAAAAGTTTTAAAAGAGATAAATTTTGGTTCAGTTGCACGGGGAGCGAAAGCAATTTTTCAAACCTAATGAAACTTCATTTCATATATCATACCCTATTATCTTCTTAGGTGTTTATTATTTATCTGAAGTATTACTGTGTTATCGTAATTATTAAGATAAGTGGACCAAAATATTTCAAATTTGCAAGCTATTTCAATGTAAATCTAAACATTTTCCTATGTGCATAACTTTGAAAGGTCAGTCCACTAATGGTCAACCGACGAAATCGTGGACATTTAAGCCATAAATATTTCGTACACATGATTCATGCAGATCGCACGCCAAGTACGCCCTTCTTCTTTGGAATTATGTGTACTCGGTAATTAACACGTAAGTGGATACGTGTAGAAATTCGTCATTAGCAAAACTGATGACGTAATGCACAGATTTCCGTGGGGAATCCCCTCCTACATGTATACGCGTACACGTTGGTTTGCTAAATCTCTCTATCATATTGAGTAACTGGAAACAATCTTCTGAGGCATTTCTGGTGCTGATGTATTTTTTTCAAAAAATAAACTCTACAGCATAAAATCAATTTGTAACAATTTTTTTAAGGTCTTCCGTTTCAACGGAAGACCTTATTGTTATTCTGTTGTTTCTTTTTCACTAATTATTATGTCTTCCGACTTCCTTCGGAAGACCTTTCTGTTTTCCTTCTGTTTCCTATTATTATTGTTATTCCTTTTTCATAGTACAATCGATTTCTCAGAAACCAGTTGACCGATTTCAAAGATTTTTTCAGGAATGATGTATCATCATACCTCCAGACGGTTTTTTAATCATTTTTTGAAAAATCTCTTACGGTCGCATTTTTTGGTCCAATGTTCATATTTCAAATTGTCATTTTGTCCACGCATTTTCTAATAAACGACTCAATATAGAATCTTGATATTTTCAGAGAAGATAGAACACTTCTTTGAGTTATGCATTACGGAAGTGATATTCAATTTAGTGGTTTTTCGAAAAAAAGAATTCTTTTGAATAAAGTCATAAAGCAACAAAAACCATCCATTGGAAGTACTTCTGATTTAAACTGGAAGTAACGAAAAATGAAGCTTTATTCTCAAAAATAAATAGAAATAGAATATCTCTTTATTTGTAAATATTTTGTTTAAACATATAGAACAAAAGTTGTGCAGAATAACACGTTCTTTCATTTGATATCAACAAATAGGGGCTGTCCCCTAAAATTGGGGATATAGAGGGACTGAAAGTGTTTTTGCAATATCTCAAAAACTATTGAGAATTTGTGATACAACAAAGAAGCAATGTTGTTCAAAATGACAAGTAACAGCTAGTGAGATTACCAAAAGTCGTCAGGTGACCTCACTTCCGGCCAAACAGGAAGTAGTCGAAAATGGCTTATCGTCACAGATATTAGCATGGAATTAAATTTGAAATGTCATAGGGGAGGTCCGGCCTTATTTTTCAATCGAGTATTGTCGCTTAAGACTTCTTCCAGTAAAACTGGAAGTACCCAGAAATGACCTTTTTCTTCAGATATTGTCATAAAATCAAATTATCACCATCATAAAAGGCTTTAGCTCTGATTATTCGTCGATCTGCGTCACTTCCGGTCAAACCGGAAGTTGCTATGAATTTCTTTTTTCAATTTCAAATTTCATGAAATTCTATTGAGGCGTTTTTGAGAAACCCTCTGCACAAAATCGGTAAGAAAAAACCAATAAGAACTAGACCAAAGCTCGTTGCAAAGCAACGAGTAGGTCTTCCGCCATGTTTTCAGTATCACTGCTTGTAAGATAGATTTATGATGAAAAGCAATTCATTCTAAAGAAGGTCTTTCGATGAAAAATGTCTAGTATAAATTAATAATGAAATTCAAGTTCAACTACGTTCAAATAAATAATAAAAAAAAATCTATAAAAAAATAATAAATAAAAAAAATTAAAGGATGACTGCATTTAAGGATATACGAAATTTGCGACAAAATAAACATTTTTCTTTTCATTGCAGAAATGGTCAATATCTAACATGCGAAACCGGGATGGAAATGAGTAATCAAACTACAATCCAGGTTTTGTAGGTTTATTGTACATGTAGTGCTAAAGTGACATTTTAACCTGACATGACCCTCCCATGAGGCGCAAAGGTCTGGTATAAAAAAAATATCCGCCTAACTGTCAGAGTATATATGGTGTTCTGATTATGGAAGAATGCCTAATTCAAAATATTTTCAGTCTGATAAATGTGAACTAATTCAGCTGCAAACATGACAGAACATCCTCACACCCATCAGCTAGGTATGAAAAACCAGAATAAAGAACAATAAAAAAAAAACTCCTAAAAGTATCATGTGACCAGTCCAGAATGATCACTTTATATAAAGAATTATAAATAGTAACACAGCTAAAGGTAAATCCTGTAACTGGTACTTTACCTGTTAGATTTAATAAATAATAAAATAACAAAACACATACCTTCACAGTTTGAAAGAAATACATTTTTATTAACATATTTTAATTTAAAATCTGCAAATAAATGAATATTTTATGTCAAAGAAATTCCTGAAAATTAATTCTAAAAACATATAAAATTTCTCTCTATTACACATGCACAAACGGCTACTCGCCAAAAATAAGAAGTAATAATTACATTGTATCTACAATGATTAAGTGGCCCTATAAGGGGGTTACAGGTAGAGTTAATCTGTGTTTACCTGAATAAGAAAAAATTGATAAAGCCTGTCAGATAAATACATTGAATACCATTATTTTTCTTTTATAAGATTGAATTGTAACGCATTATATATGTAGAATTCATAAACAGTGTATAAATAGGTAAACTAAATTCAAATGAAATAATAAAAATAAAGAATTAATACAATTGGATTATTCAAGCTGTTGGCATTAATGTTAGATTTAAATTGTATTCTTTTTTTCCTAATATCGTGTATTTTCAATAACTTTTAAAATCACCAACACTATTTGTGTGTGTGTGTGTATATATATATATATATATATATATATATATATATATATATATATATATATATATATATATATATATATATATATATATATATATATATATTATACACCTATTTACTGGCTATGAGGACAATAGCAAGTTTATCGTTCCCCAAGACAGCAACTATTTCCCGAGGCGCAGCCAAGGGAAATAGTTGCTGTCGAGGGGGACGATAAACTTGCTATTGTTCGAATAGTCAGTAAATAGGTGTTTTATTATACCGAAGCAGTCTTTACTTGTGTTACGTCACAATCTGGATAAAACCAGAAGAGTTCCGAGATAAAAAGCGAGGGAAACAGAATGCTGCCGGTGAATAGTTTAATGACTATTTCACCATGGGCAAATAGCACAAAAACTATTCCACGGTAGGGGCTGTTTGGAGAAAATAGCATGTTTATTCATCATATTTTTATATAGAAAAAATTCACAGAGGTATAATATATATATATATATATATATATATATATATATATATATATATATATATATATATATATATATATATATATATATATATATATATATATATATAAAACAACAATTTTTCTATTAATTTATAATCGGAATTAACTCACTTATTGATAATTTAAAATTATTTATACCATAAACATTACATTATAAAATACGTAACATTATACTGAAGTTTTTGCATTTATAAAACTTTATATGGGATAAAAAAATCTCTTTGAATTTGAATGAAATGAAGACACAAGCTAATAACCGAATGAACTGTTCATTGGTTAGAAAAGCAGCATTTTCCTTATTCCCTTAAAAGGTATTCATAATGTTTGGTTAAGAGTCCTGTAAGAGACAAACCTATATGGAATTTCTTTTGCACCGACGGACCATGGACCTATAACAGTTTAGAAGGACATCACAGGAAAGATGTGGTAAGATGTTCAAAGGAATTGAGAATACCAAAGAAATCCAGACTAGAGGTACTTTGAACACTCAGTTCACAAAATGATACTTCCGCCTCCCATATGATTATAATGGCAAAGTCCATGTTTTCGAGATACAGTCTACAGCTTGAAAAATAATGCTGATTTTACTTCTTTATCAAGTATTGTAAATATTTATAATTTTATATAATTTAAGTTGTGTCATGTGAAACTGTGTTTTCAGTGAAATAGTGAAATAACGAATTTTAGCTACTAGCATATATGTATTTATAAATTAAATAAATATAAAGTGTATATATTTTTGAATCTCCATACTTTTTGACTGACTAAATAGTTTAGCATGTTTGTCTGTAGTTCTCCATTTAATGGTAGTAGCATAGTTTGTCAAAAGGAGATTAAGAGACAAACATGAGCTATGTGCGGTCACAATTTTTCCGCGATATCGTCACCAAAGGAAAGGTGTAATAAATTAAAACTTCAATTTAAAATCTATAATTTATGTCATTGAATCACTCCAGTGTTATCTTTATATACAACGTAATCCCTTTAAATCCCTTTTTGTGTCCTATCAAGTCATCCTCTCAATTGACAAGGTCTGTTTCGAATATTTTAATCGATGTTAATCATATTATCTGGCTGGTCGAAAGGTTTATTTTTATCTGGCTGGTCGAAAGGGTTTTTTTTAATGTATCTATAAATACGAAAGCTTCCGTATATATAGAGAATTTTAAAATGTTATCGAATTCAGAAATATTTTTGAATTAGGAATAACGAATTGTCGAATTTGTTAAAATAAACTTAATACCTTATAACAATTTTTTTGAATTTCTTAGAACGAATCTACGGAAGCCCGTTAAGGCCAGTTCAGAGAAAGAAATATTTTTTATTGCGTTTAAACGCAAAACATTGCGTTTAATCGCAATAATCATTGCGTTTAAACGCAAAAGATTGCGTTTAATTGCAATGTATATTGCGTTTAAACGCAAAAGCTTTTCATTTAATCGCAAAAGATTACGATTAAACGCAATCTTTTGCGTTTAAACGCAATAAATTTGTGATTAAACGCAACAGTTTTTGCGTTTAAACGTAATAATATTTTTGCGATTAAACGCAATGATTTTTGCGTTTAAAGGCAATAAGCTTTATGTTTAAAGGCAGTCATTTGTATCAAACCTTGCAGAATACAATGGACTCACGCATACTTATATCTTTTATTTCTTTTTTTTTTTACTTTTTAGGAAATTGTGTATTGTCTAGCTTTATAGAATCAGAAAATGAAAGGATAAATCACTAATAAGAATTTATAGAGGAGAAAAAAATGTCGGGTTGTAAAAACAAAGGCAACCTAAGAACGAGATATGTCTTAAGCTTATTATTCATTCTCTACATTCTTAATGAAGTTTTGGTCAGTTGCTCTGTTAAAAAACTCTCTCTTTTACGTTGCGGTCACAAGTTTAACCCATGTATAAAGGGATTTTTGGAAAGGACAGGAAATGTTGGAATTACGTACAACATGATGAAGTATTTAGACCTAAATGTACATTCACAACCCTTCCTATGGTTGCATACAGTAAATACAAGAACATATGTGATGGATTTATATGAAATCAAAATCAAATGAAAACAGATTGATCAATGTGTACCACATGTATCAAATTGACAAGTGCTATTAATACAACTGAAACATTCTCTATAAGTTGTAATATACGTAAGCAATTAAGAGTTTTGGGTCCTAATACATTTAAGACATTCAGGTTTTTAGGATGCCATTGTTTTACTACAATTTTCAAAAACTGGAAAATTTTGCAAAAAGACACAGAACAAATCGGCTCTTCTTAAAGTTGAAGAGTCGGATCCTAGTACATATACATGTAATCATAAACTTTGACTAATTCATGTTTGATTTTGAAACAACAGTATCATTGTGTTTAAATGCAAAATAAATCCTTAAAAGGAAGGATTATTGCATTTAAACGCAAAGATTATTGCGTTTAATCGCAAAAATTATTGCGTTTCATCGCAATACCATTGCGTTCAATCGCAATAGTATTGCGTTTAATCGCAATACCATTGCGTTCAATCGCAATAGTATTGCGTTTAATCGCAAAAGTATTGCGTTTAATCGCAACAATTATTGCGTTTAAACGCAAAAATTATTGCGTTTTAACGCAAAAAATATTGCATTTAAACGCAAAAATATTTTTGCGTGTAAACGCAAAAGTATTGCGTTTAATCGCAAAACTATTGCGTTTAAACGCAGTATACATTGCGATTTATTGCAATCTTTTGCGTTTAAACGCAATGATTATTGGCCTCAACGGGCTTCCGTACGAATCAAATTTGTGTAATAAGATTATCGTACGAATTCAAAAATTTGTTATGACAGATTAAATTTGTTTAAACGAATTCCAAAAAAATGTTATTTTCATAATTTCATAATTAGTTTCATATTTTTTAAACAATCTACAACGCGTCAAAGCAATGAAATCACAGACTGATCTGAAAGAAATGCAACAGTACAATTTGGATTGAAGAATTCCTGTTCCTTGGAGTCTTAAGGCTGTAATAGCCGGGGATCGGGAAGGGGGGGGGGGTCTTGCAAGGCAAATAAACTTCCAAATAAAACGATACACATGATAACACTAATGACTTATTCATTTTTATTACAAATTATTTTGTAAGAAAACATTTGCGAAATACGAACATGGAGTTCATGTGTACTTAATCGCAAAAAACAAACATGTATATAATATTATTCCCGGTGATATGTAAAATATTCTATTGATAACAGTCCAGTACTCTTCGTACCGTATCTACGTGTCTCCAGTCATGTATGCACCAATTTGTACCACGACTTATCTATATTTGCAAAATATAACATTTCAGATAATGACTATCTATTTTAGGCTTGTATAAAAAGGTATATCACATGAGTTATTTTGGATTCTTCGGTCATGTTCTATTATCATGTCCTTCTTAACCTTCTATTAGCTCGTTTATAATTTTATTGTACAAGCAAACTAATATTAATGTTACGAATATATTTCTTTTATTGAAATTGATCCATTGTAATTGATGAAAAAGGTGAAAATAATGAACAGTGAAAGATCTCCAAAAAACTACAAACAATATAAATCTGTGAACAGGCCATAAAAACTGACCCCCAAAATTTTCAGAGGAGTGATCTGGTGGCTAGGAAGAGTGAGCATCCCCTGTTGACCGGTCACACCTGCCATGAGCCCTTCCTATTCATCAGGAAGACGGAAAATCACGTAGTCAAATTTAGTATAAAAACAAAGGCCCAACAACTGGTCTGAAATGTGCCAGTTAGACCCAATGATAGGTTATTTGCTTATAATGTCATTATATATATAGTGACCATAGAATTTACGAAATACTGACTTTCAATGAGGTTGTTGAAATCTCTGTAACATCAACTTACCCGTCGGTAGCCCCTTTTTTAAATTGATCGTATTCAGAGCACTTTCCTCAGTATCGAAGAAGTTGGGAGACATAAACAATATACGCAGGTGATAGCTGAATATTATTACATAAATAAGGAAAGTTGACGATCGAAAAGCTGGAGTCATCTCGTTTGTCATACAATTTACATGTAGTTGTTAGTTGGCCCTTATTGTCTATAGTCAGTAAAGCATCCAAATATAAAACGGATGTGGCAGACCCTGTGGTTTCTTTTATTTTAAGCTCACTTGGATATATCGAACCGACTTATGAATGGAAGTAACTGTTTGTAATTGATAAAACTTCGTCGATATATCTGAATGTCGAGTTGAAGGCCAAAGCAAGTAGCAAGTGTTTTCTTCTTCTTATGTAGAAGTTCTTTGAATAAATTCTGCTTCATAGGAATATAAAAACAGGTCGGCTAATAAAAGAGCACAGTTAGTGCCCATCGAAATTTCAACAAGTTGTTGGAAGACCTTGTCGATAACTGATCACAAAATAGGAAAATTTCCGAGTTCCATTCTTATTGAAGAAGCAATTGTCCTTGAAATCAAAAACCTAGTTTTTAATTTATGGTGAGGAATAGTTGTATCAAGCGTAGAAAAGTTATGTTTTGATGTTATTACCTTTTTGAAAAATTTGTGATTTTAAATTTTCCAGAAGTTCTTTGGAGTTTTTTTGAGAATCCACATTGGATTTATAACACTTATAGAATATCCTGTAGCACGGTATGTCTGAAGTTTCTCCTTTACAGAAACTGTAATAATTTTATGAGGAGTAAAGATGGGGTCTTGGTAGAGCACTTGCTGGATCCGGCAATGTATATATGTTTAAAAGGATTTTTATGAAGTTAAGGACTCCAGTATAGGTAGGGTAGATCGAACTCACCTTCGTTGACTGGAATGTTAAAAATATTAAATACTGAAATGTGATTTTAAGAATTTCATCTTTAGAAAGTGAACTGTGAGTATAAGTAGGATTTTAAGAATTAAAGCCAGTTTATTCTATAAAAAAAAAAAAAAAAAAAAAAAAAAAAAAGTTACAATAATGAGTCTTACATATAAAACGATATTGTTACAAGTATTGTCTTCTGAAACCAAAACATATTGTTAATTTAGTTTTAATCCTTTTCTCACCTCCGACTTAGTGAAAACGGAAGAATAGATGGTTCGTATATTGCCTTTTAACTTTCTATAACGATTTTCTAAATATATTTCTAATACGTCTGTGCTGGGAAACATCCATATTCACAAACACTGGCTTGAATTCTGCAGTTAAAAAATCCAAGTATGGACTTGCTTTAGCTTCTTCAAATAGTCCATTCAAAATATCATGGGAACCGAGTAAAGTGGTGAAAACTTTTTCTAATAACGTAAGGTAAAAGTGAATCAAATGAGACATCATGTATATTTGGTCTGTTGTATGGTCGATGTCCATAACTACGCCTATACGTCTAGGTGTTTTGTAAAAAAAAAAAAAAAAAAAAAAAAAAAAAAGTGTCATTACATTCGCACTGGAACACTGTGGGTTTGAAAGATTCCGTCTATTACATGTCATTGTGTATTACATACGGAAATGCAGTGCCTAGTTTTCTGATCTAGTATTCTTCTCGTTGTCTAAGGAATGGAGTACTTACTGATATGAACTAAATTTACATCAATTTTTTGTATATTTTATTTAAGAAAGGACTAAATTTATAATATTCTTTATTATTACACTAATATTTTTATGTAAGAGACGCAACTGTACCGACAGAATCTCTGATTATCTTTTGATTTTTTAGTCATCTAACTTATAAATATACCCCCGTTAAATTTACTCTCTTTTTTGTGACACATTGTATTTGATGCGAATGAATTTCTATGTGATAGGAAGTACTGGCATAGAATATCGATATGGATTAAAGTACATAATTGTACAATGCATATTGTTCTGTTGTGCATTCTCTCTCTCTCTCTCTCTCTCTCTCTCTCTCTCTCTCTCTCTCATATATCAAACTATAGGGGTTAACTGTGTTTCAATAATAAAGAAACAGTGATTTTTGTTGTTGTTATTGTAAGTAAACTACCAGGTAACTGGTTAATGAACTGGCCTCAAGTATTTAGCCTTGATTTCACGTCATCATATCTAAAAATGGAGAAATCGTTCATTATTTACACCCAGATCACATACCAACTTGGATAATTTGTTTATATAGCAATATGTATCTTATCCATGACATGATATCACTACATGTGATAATGCGTATTTCAAACAATATAAAGTACTTGCTTAGATAGTTTTATGATCGGATGAAAATTTACTAGCATGGAGAAATCAACTATTCCCGTCCTGCTATTACTTTTACTGTCTTTTGTCTTGAGATCTGTAGATAGTTTCGATCATACCGTGAAACCCCACTGCCCCCCTGAGGAGGAGGTGTGTGAGTTTGATTGGATTATTGACTATGTTGAGACTATGATTTATTACGATGAAGATGGACGTGGAAATCCTATCGTTGTCAGAAATGGTACCCTCTTCCAGCGTTCAGGTTGTAATGCGCTTATCCCAATTGATATTAATAAAGGTACGGTATGCATAACAGTGTTTCTTTTTTAAAATATTTAAGTGTATGCATAAAAATAATTCCGGTGTTCATTTTTCCATGTCAATAAGGTATTTTTGAAAAGACGTAAAACTCAATACGTTAATAAAAATGCAATCACCTTATAAATTTTAAAACAGAAGTGATATGATTCAGGAATCAAAAGTATTTATTGTTAGCCACAACTTTAAAAACTTAAGAAACACTGACTAGCATGTTACTTTTGCATTTTACAAATTGTTTCATTTCCAAAGGTAATATGAATTCGTCATGTATTATTGTATTGCTAGAGAAGTGAATTAACCCTCCCTTTTTTCCCAATAAAGTTGTGCTTGGCACATTATCGGTTTTAACATAATTGTCTTGATTTTGTTTTGGGGGACTCAGATAAATATGCATTTGAAATTAAGACTGGTTACATATTGTGCACAGCGGAAAATTTAACAAGTATCAAATTTTAGCCTCAGTACTAACGGACAGATCGGCAAAGTATATATTTGTCTTACAGATGCGGATAGAGCTATTTTTGCAGACGGTAATTACAAAATGATCTACAGTATTAACAAACAGTATCCGGGTCCTTCAGTTGTGGTGTACGAGGGACAACAGGTAAAAATATCTTCTTTTTTTATTTGAAGAAAGTACCCAACAAAGATATAAAATTGTTTTACTTTGATTATCTATTTTTGGATTATTTTTAGATATCTGTAAAGCTTCCTCTAAATCTATGAAATGAATATATTACAAAATATGATAATTGTTTCAGGTTGTTGTAAACATCAAGAATAATTTACTAATGGAGGGACTTACGATTCACTGGCACGGGATGGTTCAATGGCATACACCTTGGATGGACGGTGTTGGAACTGTATCACACTGTCCAATCAACCCAGAGGAGACTTTCCAATATAGGTATGTCATGAAAGGATCGCATATTTTTTACACATCATCAATTAGAGGGGGGTTTGCAATCACTAACTTACAATTTTCATTTGATGATTATAAGGTTTCATTTATAGAATTACTTCTGTAAATTACAATGTAGATGGTACTCAGATATGTGAATTTCTTTCAACCTTCGATTACAGATGGAACAGTTATTTATCGAGTAATTATGTGGTCAAAAATACAAGTGTATTTACTCCACCTCAACAAAAAAAAACAACTCTCACAGAATCTTACACAAAAAGAACGAATGAAGTTTTCCCCACACAAATTTTATTCTCATAAGTCTTATTTTCGAAGTAATTTTTTCCCCAATGAAAGTAGGGACTATGTATATCATCAGAAATGAAAAATGCGTATTGCTACGTCTAAATATTATCCTCTCTT
Organism: Saccostrea echinata; assembly: GCF_033153115.1. Lineage (NCBI taxonomy): Eukaryota > Metazoa > Mollusca > Bivalvia > Ostreida > Ostreidae > Saccostrea > Saccostrea echinata. The sequence goes on along the minus strand of NW_026889774.1, from coordinate 3,235,936 downwards.
ATGGCGAAATCAAAACCATTAGCTTTTTTTTATTTGAATCTGCAATGCATAAAGGTTTTGTCTTATCCTATCTAGTAGTTTAATGAAAATGCTTGCATTCTTTGTGGTTACTCATTATCTTTCCTTGTAAAGGGATATGATCCTTTAATTGAACAAAGGTAAGGTAAGATTTTTTTTTCTTAGGAATGATCTAGGTCACGTTTGAATTAATTAATGTATAGGTTCTTCATAAAAAGTCGTGAAGCGAAAACATACAGACAATCGGACATCAAACAACTTTGATCAGAGAAGCTTAACTGGGCTTCAGCTCATGTCATCAATCTATCAAATACAGTTTCTCTAAGTCTAAGTCTCTCTATCTCTGCAAAAAAACTTTAAGAAGGGATACCTTTTACAGGTTTTTGGCTGATCCTCCTGGAACCCACTGGTATCACTCTCACTTAGGAACAGAACGTACAGATGGTTTGACAGGGGCACTGATTGTGCTCCCTAGACCCGACAAACCAGAGGTAATAGTAAACCTTTTTTTCTGTTGTTGATTCGTTGTTTTTATCAATGGTTTGCTTATTAATGTTTCTATGATCACGAATGGATTAACATAAAGGTAATTTGCTTTTAATATCTCACACTATGTTAAGAATCTGAGAAGTGATTTACCAGAGTTATCCGGGGACTTTGTCATGGTATTGACAGACTGGAAGCTTGACGCTTCTGTTGAGACCAAAAATGAGGCTGACTGGGGTTTGAACACGTAAGTATTAATTATCATTATGTTTATGTAGTATAAATAGAGACCTAATAAATTTAATTTTGAAGAAAGATTTATTAATTTGTATTCTTGACAGATTTTCATATGGATTTAACGAAACTAAATGCTACTCATTTACATTTGATGCCACGGGAGGAGCGGTGGGTCTATTTCCTTTGGAAGCAGCCCTTATTAATGGCAGAGGTAGGATGAAAGTCACGATATATAACAAACTCACCATGAAATATATAGGAAACATCCAGAACAATTAATTAATTAAAATTTAGAATTAGCATCAAGCTGATTGTTAACAGGAGGGTAAATTATATAAATAGCCATGATCTCCATCTTTTTGTAACTTTCGTAGGTAATCATTATCTTAACAAAGATAATCCGGAACAGCCTGATATACCAGAGTTACCATTGGAAACGTTCAATGTTGAGCGATATGGTTATTACAGATTTAGGGTTATCAACTCCGGCATGCTCTATGGTTTCCGTGTATCTGTGGACAAGGTAGATGATTTCGATACTTTGTCATGTTTGCCATTAATATTACTTAGCAAAAAAAGTTTACTTGTAATGTGCATATTGCTTAGATGAGCGCTTTCTTTGACATTGTAATCAATATACAGTATGTTCAAAACAGAGATATTTAATAACAGGTTCAATAATGTGTCGTGGAACTATTAGCATGAAAATATACATGTAACTGATTGGTTCATCACTATTTAACAAAATTTTATTCAAATGCGCCAAGGTCTAGCTGAACACATAATAAAGAATTTGACTGTTATAAACAATATTATATCATTTAATTCAGCATGACATCCAAATAATATCTGTCGATGGTAATGATGTCACAATGACAAGCGCCGAATCAGTAATGGTGTTTGGTGGCGAAAGAGTAGATTTCATAGTACTGGCTTCGGAAGACATTAACAATTATTGGGTGCGCGCACAGACTTTGGAAGTAGGCAACAGTGAAGGGGTAATTCATATTCTTAAGTAAAAATCAGAAAAATTAATGTAATTTTATTTATTTCCTGAATATTCCTCATTTTAAATGTGAAAGTTTTATATTAAAGCCTTTAAATCCTGATACTGCACTTGCTGTCTTGAGATACAGCGGAGCTCGTGTCGCAAATCCTAAAACTGATCGGTATCAATGCAGACCAAGAGATCATTGCAAGGCTGTTAACTGTCCCTTTGGGTGAGTATATTAAAGATTACGTAATTTTGTAGAAGTGGCTGAGTTCGTTTTCCTTTCTCCAATCAAGAGTAAGACATTTTACGAATTTATTTAAGTTATTTTTTTATTTGCATATTACATGTAGTTTAGAGTAGGCATGTCAATTTCACTAACACAGCTGAGTCGAGTAGTCGGATGCTTTAGTAGAACGATAGTCGAGTACTCATGGGGAGGGGGGGGGGGGTTGAGTATGTGTGTGTGTCAGTGTCAAGGTTTTGTCATTTTTAGCCTAGTACAATATTTATCCCACTCTACCATAACATACAGTCTAGTATTTCCGAATCCATATTTAGGTAGAAAAAATATTTGAACTTAAGAGCCATTCTCTGTAATGACTTGAACTTTTATATAGGAGCTGTGGCACGCATAGTCTCAGAATTTCTCCAAACTCTCTATGATAAAAGTCTTTGATACCTTATACTCAAATCAGACAAAAATTGGTTGCTACTTGTCATGGTTACCATAGCAACATGTCCTAACGTTTGAAAAATGGCATTTTTCAACATGTTCAGAGTCCCCCAGTTAACGTTTGCAGCAACGCAAACAAGTGGCAATGACTGTTTCTGAAAGTTGAAGGCCTGACGTCTTAAATGCATGATAAACATGCTTGGTAAATCAACTATTACATACGTTACTATGGAAACAAAGTATTCAAAAGTAATAATTTTGTTCATTTAATTTTATAAAGTCATAAACTTAAGAATAAAAACAATTATAGGTTGAAATGCAAGCAAATAATGGACAAGAGATCCTTGTATCATATACCAAGGACGAAATATGATATTTCTTATAGGTTGGCAACGGTTGCTATGGTTTATTTACCTCGAGAGGATTTTAAATTTATTCTCTTAGTGTTTTAATCTTATCCTATCTTTTTAAAAAGCATATTTCTATATAACTGATGATCAATTTTGAAAGGCATTGGTGTGACCCTTATTTTCACATTTCAAAAAATTCAAACCCAATTCTTTAAATAGAGCGTTGCTATGGAAATTATCCGAAAAAATATGCATAAAAATCTGAAAAATATTCTGTTTCCTTGGATACGCACCCTTGTAAGTAGATTCCCAAAACTTTTGTTATTGATATTTATGAACAACTAACCTGACTTTGAATTTTGACTACCACCCAATCTCTAACTGGATGCAAAAAGCTGGCACATAGGGTTTAATATTGATATAAAATTAACAAAATTGAACATTTTCCCTTCTTGGTAACCATAGTAACAGTGTTGTATTTTTCAACAAACTTTATCAATATATGATATTCAACTTTAGTTCTACCAGTTAAGTAGTATTCAAGGTGAGTCAAATAATAAGTTTCTTGATTAAAAGGTAAGTAAATTCCTAAAGGAGCAAAAAATATCACTTTAAACGACTGATACGTTGTTTCCATGGTTACAATGCAAAGTAACATTTAATCCCAATTTTTCTTATGTTGTCGGTGTTGCAAGGTTCCAAGGATGCATATGTGTTAGTCATGAATTTTATTGTTTTTCCTCAAGATAGTAGCATTAACCCAATCATAGCAACAGATTTTGCATGGTTACGCTGTGTTACCATGGCAACCATGAAAGTTATTTTTAGAATAATATTGCCAATACCTAATTACATACGGTCAAATACTTTTTATTGTTTTTCTTAGGTTGTTGATTGAGTTTGATCATGTAACATCTATCATTGGTGAATATTGAGCGTTTTTCGGCATTTTTCAGCATCTAAAATGTATTCCAAATGTACCCATGGTTACCACTTACTTAGAGATAAATTCTAAATAGTTTCTTTATAGCAAAAGGGGCAACAAGGTGTCATGTTTTTGGGAGAATGGTTTGTTTGTTTTTCTTAGTCTTTATTAAGGCTTAATAAAGATTCAAAGTAGCTGAAAATCTCAATTTTTTCAACTTTTCTGGCTGTTACCATGGCAACCAAGACACATAGCAACGAAATTTTATTTACTATATGTTTCTGGTGTCAAGTTGTAATAATGGGCAAAGTTTCATCAAAATCGGTGACCATGCGTGGCAAAGAAGTTTAAGTGGTTACAGAGAATCGCTATTAATATCTCTGATTTCAAATTCATTGCATTGTTTTACTGCACATGTTTTCTAAATAAACTTTTCAAATACTTTCGATTACTAGACTTTAGAGTAATAATTTGGTTTGTATTAACTTTTTAAGATAACATGTATGTGTGTATGACTGATTATCACAATAAACATTTTTTAAGTATAATAGTTAGTTCTTCTACAAGTAATGGGTAAACGAATCATTTATAAATGCAAGAATGAAGCATGCCACAGTAATTTATTTTACTGTATACTAGTATGCCCCTTGGGTAGAGAAGACACATTGTCTTCATATGGTCTGTTTGTTTCTCTGTCTAGCCGTCTAACTTTATAGCTGCATGTCTGTCTTAAGACCTTATCGGAATATACTCGAACTTGAATATGTTGAAGCCCAACCTAACTTGTAACTAGAGGTGTTTCTGAATATGAAACGAATCCGAATCTGAAAATGAATCTGAATCGGAGGGATCTCGATCCCGATTTGAAAATGAACACATGTATGATTACAGATTTTTTCTCTTTGGTACACATATATCATTCTGTAACCTTCAAAAGATATGTGTTTGTGACCCCCCCCCCCCCAAAAAAAAAAAAAAAACACCACTAAATTCTGGGAGTAATAAGTCCATGATTTAAATCGTATATGGATGTTATATTTGCACATTACTTGTAGTGATGTGAAAAATAAGAGTTTATGAAGTAAGCTAGATTTACTTTTTCTTTGGGGCTAGGGAGTGTTTGAAATGTCAAGGGAGAACCAAGATTTTGCTTAGGGCGGGAAGGGGGGGGGGCATATTATTAAATTCCCACGGAGATAAACAAATACCCTCTTTCTCCAACTAGGATATTTTTCGACCAAAAACAAAATCCCATCTCTCCCTGAACATGAAAAAACCTCTCTGTGTGTGGGGGCTTGTCATGCTTGTGTAATTCTCCTCGACCAGCTTATGAGGGGTTCGTTCGTGTTTCCAAAGTAGGGGGATTGGGGGAGGGATAAGTTCATCTTTGCTAACTTTATTACATACAATATAATAACTCTGGATAACTGGGGGCGGGGCTGGACTACTTTGACACCTTCCACCGCTTGATCGCTACTGAACGGTCTCTCAGTTCGTCGTCGAAAAATAATTGTATAATATCAGGCCCGCAAGATGGAGAACAGCTCTCCCTCCTATTAATTTTGCCGTTATATACTACCTAGTACATATATAATCAGATCAAAATTATCAAAATTACGGTTATGTTCCTCATTAATAAAGTCTGTAGACTTGATTTTTGATAAGTTGCGCCCCATTCCCATACTGTAACTGCATCCTGTAGATCAGCCATATGACATACTACATGTAATAAGTGTCTTTTAAATACATACGAAAGCTATCAGCTTTGTATCATTTCATTGTTTAACTCACTAGATATTCGTTCCTCGGGAGAATTGTGTTTTCTTTGAGATGGTGGAGACAAATTAAATTTTTTTACTATTCATTTAACAAGCTTAATTTTTCGCCAATCAAGGAATTTTTCAGTGAAATGAAAGGAAACGTTTAAACTAGAAAACTTGTAGACATCCAATGTAAATCGACAAAAAATTTGACCTGTGAGAAAGTGGCCAAGGGGCTGCTGAAAAGGTTATTTATCCGACATAATTTTCAATTACATATAAATATATAAAATGACTCTTATGTATACATTTATACAGAATATTTTTAAAAATACATTGTAGAGTCCAGAACACGATTCTTGACAGAAACAAATATTGTAAGTAGGTGAATAATACAACAATGATAATTTTACGAGCAGCTAGGTTTTGAAAGGAGTTGAAAGGGTACCTGTTCTGTTATTTAGTCTATAGAATTTGACGTGTCCCTTTTATAACACGCCATCCCATTGACAAAAATATAAGTTTACATCATCCACTATTTTTTTAATGACATATTAAACATAGATACATGTACGGTGATGAGTAAAAGACGAGATCACTCGTGGGTATCCGACGATGGTATTTAGCGAAAGTAATTTTGAACTAGTTAAAATTAGAAGGAGGGGGAGGATCAAACACTTTTCAAATGTAAATTCGATATATACCTAGTCATCGTAAAATTGAAAAAATAAATCACAGAAATAATCATATATTATTATTCAGTGTATAATAAATTAAGAACTTTTCTTATGATGATATTTTTGTCAGTTTTCAAATCGGGATCGAGATCCCTCCGTTTCAGATTCGTTTCAGATTCATTTTCAGATTCGGATTCGATTCATATTCAGAAACATCTCTACTAGTATCTATAGATTTTGACCGAATTCAAAGAAGTGCTGCGTGTGACCACCATTTGCATGGATAACTGCTCGACAACTTTAAATCTAGATTTCTCTTGAATGAGAAAACATCATGCAAAGTAGTTACCCGACGTGTTGACAGTCAGCGGTCAACAACACTTCCGATAACTTGAAACTTCCGGTACAACGCATTGGGGTGAATTTAAAAAAAATGACCAAACACATATTTATCAACCTGCACTAAAAACAGGCAATGGGAATAAATTTCTATGTCTCGGAAAATGTCTTTACATAGTATCTAAATACCTGCCAAATATTTCATTGATATCTCAATTCACAAAAAAGTTATGCCCAAAAATGAGGCTAAAAATGTCAGGAGTGCAACACCTTTTCGTGACATTTTGAAAAATTTTAATTCAATATTTTTTGAAAATATGTGGAAAAAAAAATAATGGTTTATGTTGGAAATAAAGACTTTCCTGATAATATTCAAAGTATTGAGCTTTAAATGCAGAGAGTAGCAACTTTTTTGATTCACCAAGTCGTGGTCATGTCTGATGTTGAAAAAAATGTTATACCATGTCAGGAGTGCAAAAGAAAAAATGTAGTGTTGCCAAAAAACACATCGATTTTAAAAATCTGAAAACAATTAAGTAAAAATTTAGTAAGAATTTTTCAAAGTGTAAAGCAATAACTGATATACAATTTAAAACTTAAAAATATTATATAAATCACAAGCAGCATTAATGAGAGTTGATTACCTGTGCACACCCAATAATGTCAGGAGTGCAACATCTAATGTTTTGAACCCCAGCATGAAAAAACTTTTATCAGTATATGATTCTCTGGTATTTATTTTGAAAAATAATAATACAAAAAAACTAGAGCCGAGCTCGTTGCAATGCAACGAATAGGTCTTCCGTCGGAGCTCCAGACAGGACAGAGCGACCTTGAGTCAAGGTCATGCAACATTTTAAGGTTATAAACAATCCTGTAAGGGGCATCAACTTTCAATGTTTCAACAGTAGAAAGACAGTAAAGGAATGTAAAATTCCCCTGTCAGTGAACTTGAACTTGTCCAAATAACCTTGCGTCAAGCCATAACACATTCTGCAGCTTGTTAAGAGCAAACAACATCTTTATGTCACCGACATAAAAAAAATTCACAGTCACGTATTCTTTCAGACTATTCATCCAATACATCATATTCTAAGTGACCTCGAATTTAAGCCAAGGCCATTACACACTCTGGATGATATATTTATCATCTTTTCAGTGAAATGCAAATGCATGCAATTTTTTCTATTACAAAATTATAGACCTTTTTGTTTATTTGTTCGTATGTTGTTTAACGTCCCTTTCGAGAATTTTTCAATCATATGGAGACGCCACCATTTGCCGATGGAGATCTGCAAATTTTGACCTATACTTGGCACACATGGCCATTGAGCAGTGAGGGATCTTTTTCGTGCCAGCACCTACTGCCTGACGGGACCTCAGTTTGTACGGTCTCATCCGAAGGATCAGTCTCTGCGTCCCACATTGGGATTCGAACCTGTGACGTAAGGATCAACTCCTTAATCCACGACTCTAGAGCAGACACTCTTACCCCTGCGCCACTTGGGCGACTAGACCTTTTTGAATTTTACACTTATTATATCAGTGACCTTGAACTTGCCTAAATGACCTATGTTAAGGTCAAAAACAACCTTTGAACAAATTATAAGCTTCCAGTGATACTCAATGACAAAGATATACCTGAAAAAGAATATTGCACTTTTCTGTCAGTGACCTTGAACTTGCCAGAAAGACCTTGGATCAAGGTCAAAACACATTCTTGGATCATAAGCAATCTCTGTATCAACTAAAAGCTTCCAGTGATTTTATATTACAAAGTTATAGCATGGAAAAAAAATTAATATTTATCTGCCAGTGACCTTGACCCTTATAAATTTATAATCCAGGCACGAATTTTGCCACTTCTTCTGCCAGTCTAGTACTATGTTATCTCAAACCGGTGGATCATAAGCAATCTTTGTTCCAAGTATGAGCTTCCAAAATTATAGCACATACAGTAATCTTACACTTTTCTGTCAGTGACCTTGAACTTACAGGAATGACCTTGGATGAAGGTCGTGTCAAACTCTTTAATTTTGTCATAAGTAATTTCTGTATCAAGTATGATACTTGCTATATTTTTCCAGTGACCTTGAACTTGCCGGAATGATGTTGGATCAAAACTATGACACACCTTCGGATCATTAGTAATCTTTGTACCAAGTATGACCTTCCAGTTTCTTCATAACAAAGTTATAATATCCTTGGCAAACTATCACGTACAGACGGACAGCTAGGCAGACGGACAGTGTGATTCCAAAAGACTCAAAACACCCCACCCCAAACCCACACACTTCGTTTGGGGGGATATATAAATTCCTGTGTAAAATTATGAACATTCTTTCCGGCCCAAACTTTCTCCCTGGAATCAATATTTGAAGAAAAAAAAATGAATGTATGCTATGTTGGAAATTTTCTCATTCTAGTCCAGGGATTCTTGAGAATACTATTTTCAAATGACCCCATGTGCGGATCTAGAGGGGGCTGGGGGGCAGTTAAATGTATATACTAAACAAGTAAAAGTGACCATGCCCCCCCCCCCCCCGAAAACGCGGACCCTTCCTCGAAAACGCGGATCTGTGTTAAAATGGTATGAAAAGTCTTAGGTATGAAGATTTAAAAGTCAACAACCCCCCCCCATACACACACACAAACACACACACGAAATAGGTTTTTCACGTTTTGGAAAAGAGTTTCTTTTTTTTTTGTTTTGGCTCCTCAAGGAATTTCTGGGTTGAAATATTTTTTTTTATTGGCATACCTCCCCCCCCCCCCTCCGTGGAAAAAAATTCCTTGATCTGCGCCTGGACCCCATCTAATTTTTACTACATGTAGCCGTTAAAAGAGGATGTGACCCTTCATTTGAACAAAACTTTACCAAAAATATTTTTTTTTTTACAATCGACGGGCCTGCATTTCAGAGAGAGAGAGAGAGAGAGAGAGAGAGTTTCTAACTAGGTCTTTGAATAACAGTGAGATCGGTTCAAAAAACCAGGTCCCTAGGAATGTACATGTATATAAAATAGGTTCGGAATTCATCACCTGCTTCTGTAAAGCTCCATCCTCACCTGTACTTACATGTACCTGGTTAAACCAACCGACTGCGAAGGAAAACATTCTATTTATTTCGAGGATGGGGGTTTACGTATAGTGATGAGAGGAAATTTATTCACCTATATGTTCATTAAATATGAAAGATTGCTTCTGAGTATTTGTATACGGTCGCACGACTTTCGTGTTAATTCATAAAAGTTAGATTATGAAAGCAAAGAACTAAACTAACATTTGTAGTAGATGAATTAAATACATGTAATTATTTAGCCGTTTATAAGGTTTTTTATAACATCCGTAAGAACCACTTTATTTTAAACAAGAGGCCCATGGGCCACATCGCTCACCTGAGCACATTAGCTAGACACAAATCAGTTCAGTATTGAAAAGATTACTGGGGGTTGGGGGGGGGGTGAATTTTAAACTACCTGATGATGCCTCCATGTCAATATAACAAATGGCTTTGTTGTACTTGAGAAGATTTAAAAGAAAAATTTCCCATATATTCCTTTGTAAAATTTTGATCCGCCAATGTGGCTCCTCCCTATCCCAGAGGTCATCATTTGAACAAACTTGAATCTACACTACCCGAGGATACTTCCATATCAATATGACTAAACATAACTTTTCTGTTCTTGAGAAGAAATATTTTATTCTATGTGTATTTATGTAAAACTTTCAATCCCCATTGGGCCCCAAACTACCCCTGGGGGTTATCATTTGAAAAAAAAAATTGAATTTACACTACCTGAGGATGCTTCCATATCAAAATAACTAAACATGGTTTTCATTTCTTGAGAAGAAGATATTTTCCAATATGTTTCTATTTAAGAAATTTTTGATCCCCCATCCCTATCCCCGGGGGTCAAACTTGAATCTACACTACCTGAAGAGGCTTTCATATCAAAATGACTAATCATGGCTTTGCAGTTCTTCATCAGAAGATACCTTCCTATAATATTTCTATTTCAGACATTGATCCTCCATTGTGGCCCCGCCCTACCCCAGGCGGTCATGATTTGAACAAACTTAAATCTATACTACCTGAGGATACTTCCACATAAATATGATCAATCAGGGCTTTGCTGTTCCTGAGAAGAAGATTTTTAAAGATTTTTCCTATATATTTCTATGTAAAACTTTGATCCTCCATTGTGGCCCAGCCCTATCCCCCGGGTTCATGATTTGAACAAACTTGAATCTACACTACCTGAGGATGCTTCCACATAAATATGACTCATCATGGCTTTGCTGTTCTTGAGAAGAAGATTTTTAAAGGTTTTTCCTATATATTTCTATGTTAAACTTAGATCCTCCATTGTGGCCCCGCCCTACCCCCGAGGGTCATGATTTGAACAAACTTGGATCTACACTACCTGAGGATGCTTTCATATAAATATGACCAATTGGGGCTTTGCTGTTCCTGAGAAGAAGATTTTTAAAAGTTTTTCCTGTATATTTCTATGCAAAAGTTTGATCCTCCATTGTGGCCCCGCCCTACCCCCGGGGGTCATGATTTGAACAAACTTGAATCTACACTACCTGAGGATGCTTCCATATAAATATGACTTATCATGGCTTTGCTGTTGTTGAAAAGAAGATTTTTGAAGGTTTTTCCTATATATTTCTATGCAAAAGTTTGATCCTCCATTGTGGCCCAGCCCTACCCCCTAGGGTCATGATTTGGACAAATTTGAATCTCCACTACCTGAGGATGCTTTCATATAAATATGACCAATTAGGGCTTTCCTGTTCTTGAGAAGAAGATATTTAAAGGTTTTTCCTATATATTTCTATGTAAAACTTTGATCCTCCATTGTGGCCCCGCCCTACCCCCGGGGGTCATGATTTGAACAAATCTGAATCTACACTACCTGAGGATGCTTCCACATGAGTTTCAATTTCCATGGCTTTGTGGTTCTTGAGGAGAAGATTTTTAAAAGATGCTATTAATTTTTCACTAATTCTTTATTATCTCCCCTTGAAAGAGGGCGTGGCCTTTCATTTGAACAAACTTGAATCCCCTTCACCCAAGGATACTCTGTGCCAAGTTTGGTTGAAATTGGCCCAGTAGTTCTGGAGAAGAAGTTGAAATTGTGAAAAGTTTACGCCAACGACGACGACAACGCCAACGACGACAGACAACGGACAAATTTTGATCAGAAAAGCTCACTTGAGCCTTTGGCTCAGGTGAGCTAAAAACAAATAATCGTCCTATTATGGGCGCCCATGATATATTAGACTAGGTGTTTAAATAAAATATAATTCAGATATCGTCATCCAAGAGAACAACACATTCTTTTTCAGTGGCGGATACAGGAATCTTGAAAAGGGAGCCCGACCAGTTTTGTGTCGGGGTAGGGGCCCAAAGCCACATAATAAATTGATTTATTAAATCTTGTGTATATTTTGGATACAAAAGGGCGCCATGGGCGGATACAGGATTTATGATTTGGGGGGGGGGGGGGCCTGGATAACTTCGTTCAGGCAGGGAGTCTGGGGACCGCCTTAAGGCCCCCAGTGGGTCCAGGGCGAAGCCCTGGTGGTGACCTAGGGCGCGAAGCCCCCGGAAGCTCCTGGGTTTACGTGAATTTTAAGAGTCAGTAAAACCAGACACAAAAATAGTGGTACTGATTACTTCCTTTACACAAAAGCCTATAAGATATGAATTTAGTTTGTAACTTACAACACTCTAAAGTCTTTGTAGGAATTTCACGTCTGCTTAAGAATAATGTACAAATTTATTAATCATTCGATAATTTTTATTTCAAATTTACTCTTGAGAAAGCAGAAACTTTGTGTATCTCCAAACTTCGTGAATCTCCGAACTTCGTGTATCTTAGAAGTCGTTCTAATTCATTGTTATTTCAGCAAGGATGCTAGTCAACCTGATATTTGTATGTAACTCTAATGTTATTCCAAAAAGTGGGGTTTTTTTTATATTCCATTCACTGACCTACGTCACATGTATCTCCACCGCAGCCAACGAAACAAAATAAACAAACTCGCTGTAACGTGCAGTTCCCTTTATAGCAGTATGAAATAAACGAAGCACAATGATACACAAAGAATATCTGAATATTGAAAAATTAAATATTGCAACGTTTGTTTTTATAAGTATTATACATATATGATAGATACACTGTAGGGTAGGGTGGTGTGATTTCGACCGATTATTTTTTTTATATTTAGATTTGTTCAAGTATGTCACTGCCTATTACATGTATTACGCTCAACTTTTACTGGATCCTTTTTCCTTCTGAATACCTTTTACTGTTCAGATTAAATTGTATTATATGTATTATTCGTCATGATATAAAATAAATGTGTTCGATTTACAAGATATGTCTGTTGGGTAACTTCGACCGCACACGGGGTATTTTCGATCGATGTGCAAATATAAATGAAATTATTCGCGTCGTCTCTAATTTAAATATATTACCGCATATTTGAGCTCGTCTCACAATATGCGTCGTTATCAAAGCTCTACTCTGTTATTAATGTCATCATTCGCCTCTTATTTTGCGAGAAACTCATGATTGAGTAATGTCGGAATTTTGTTATCCACCCATACAGTGTCGGTACTTAGTCACTATGTTTCCGGGTTATCTCCCCTTTTCTATGCATCAATGAAAGTGAAAGGTGGGTGATGAAAGTATCTGATTTAATTTTTGTATTTTGAAATCGTCACCTTCAATTTAACCATTGAACTATTTATATTCTTGACTTGTTGTGGTTGATGTTGATATATGTGATGGTTGATGTTGATATATGTGATGTTGACTTTGAAAATTATATCTCATATTGAGTAAATCTAAAGCAAAATTATGTAATATAATTGATATAATTAATTATAATTAATATAATTAAAGATAATTTGTGTTGAAATGTGTCCGTAGCACGATTGAGGTCAACCCAGCGTGCTACTTTTCCCGTCAGGGAGGGCACAACTTAATTGTTGATGTTGGGGGATGTGCCAGTTTGCCGGCTGCCCCACTGTTGTGTAGACCACTGTGGACAATACCTGCCAACTCGAATAAAACATATAAAATAAATAAAGCATTTGTTTTAAATATATTAAGGTCTTTGATAAATATATATTAATTTAAATTATTCTGCTGTAAAACATAAAAGTTTGTGAAAAAATGCTGACAAAAAGAAAAAAGTAATTTTCAAAATGTACCTAATTTGAAGACATTAAGTCCACCAGCTGCCTAGAGACTGATTTACCGATTTGTCAAGGCATGCTACAAATGTACATGTATATATATGCGCAGGCATCTAAACCGCATGTAAACAAAACATGATTTTTTCACGGTTATAGAACTAGTTTCTACGGAGTATTCTTGTACATAATACTTATCCTAATACTTTTTTATACGGACGGTGGTCATGATTTTTTTCTGGTAACAAATAGCATTGCGTCATTTTCATTGGTCGAACTGAGTTACCTGCTGACGCCGTATTCATGCAAAGGGTAACTTCGGCCGATTTCTGTTCAGCTGATTTGCATTTTATTTGTAAAAAACTAAATACTATAAATTTAAAAGGTATGAATTTAAGTGCAAATTTAAACATAGTTGATAAATTTCACGCCAGGAATATCCACTGTGTCTTTCTGTATATACAAGATATTTTCAGAGGTGATAAACTGATAATTCCCCGCAATGGTTTAAAAAGACTCGTCCGTAATTTTTCGGGCGATAAAGTTTCTTCTTGGATATAATTTTCCAGTGAAGAAATAAATTTCGCCTATTATTATCGACATTGATTTGTATATGAAAAATGCATTTTCTTTCTGCATAAAATAGATGTGTGTACACCATAATGGGTTATAAACAAATTATTTTAAGGTATTTATATGAACGGTCGAAATTAACCAGGTGGTCGAAGTTACACTTTGACCATCCTAACCTATATCCTGACGTTAAAAAAAAGTCTTGTATCTATGTAAGTAAATTACTGCATAGTTACACCATTTGATAAATAAATACATCAATCAGTGGATAGGTTTGTAACTTAGACCGTCTGATTTTAAATTCATTTATTTACCTCACTCGGCACACCTCGGCCGATTCGTACCTCATCTGGATGAAGGTGACGGAATCAGCCGAGGTTTGCCGAATGTTATTTACCTTCGACCAGCCTTTAAGGTATCCGACCCTTATTAGGACCTAATTTTCTAACCTTAAATATCCATCCTGTATTAAATACTTTATTAATTCAAAGCATTTTAGAGTAGTAAAGGATTTACCCAGAGAAATTTTCAAAAATATAATTACCTAAGCAGTAATTAATTAATGAAGATTGCATTGATGTTTATGGGGACACGCAAATTTTTGAAAATAAAAATTTAAATACTAAGCATATCCAAAAATGCTGTAGTGGAAAGATGTATTCAATTACAAGGAATAGAAAAGCGATTGAAAACTAAACTTTTACGAGATAGATTTCTTTAGAATTGATTTTTATTAATTAAAAGCAAAGGGGGATAACTCTTCAAGGACAGGACAAGGTCAAAAATTAGGACACATTCCGCTCTTACATATTGATAATAAAACATGAAGATAATGTCTACTTATACTGAGTATTCAGCCAATATATATCTGTTATACATTCAAATTCACTGAATCTGAGGCTATTATGGGTCGGATATCTTAAATATCGCAGTATTTTTCCTTGCATCATGATAGGAAATTGACAAGTGCTGTTTACCCTTCAAACGAAATCGGGAGACGTTTTCCGGTTTGAATAATTATGAGATAATATTCATAGCCTAGGGAATGCAAGGTTTTCAGACTTGATTTTTAAGAAAACCGATACTTGGTCGTAAAATAAAATTACCATTTTTTAATTGACCATTAATTATAAAACCAAAGTATGGCATTATTAATATTAGTCATGTCATATTTTGAAAATTTTAGGGGGGGGGGGGCGTGCGCCCCCACGCCCCCCTTAAATCTGCCAGTAGGGGCAGGCCCCCTGAACCTCCTCTAAATCTGCCAGTGTTTTCTTTCATTATAAGGACTTGTAGAATAAGCGAAATACTCCAGACATTTAATAAAAATCTCAAACCCGATCTAAAACGCGTTGACAAAGTCAAACCAGACGGTTTTAGTTTTTAGGGCATTTTTACAGTGATATGAGAAAAGTCGGATAATTGCTGTTAATTTTAAGAAATAAAGTTCTGCATTTTTCAACCTCGTTCGGTATAATATAATTTACTGATAATTTTTTCCATTAAGGAGGAACACATGGACGAAGGATAAAAAAAAGCGGTATTCTGCATGTCCATGTACACTTCATTGCTATAATTGCGTACTCGGGATTAAACCCAAAATCCTTCGTTACATTGTATTTGGGTATAATTTTCACATGTTCTCAGGCGGATAATCATTTATTTTTATCTGTCTAAAGACAATAATTTCAGTAAATAGAGAAATGTTTTTATTTCGTCGTTTTTCTCTCATCCTTTTGGTTTACAGGTTTGCTTTGTACACAAAAGCGTGTGTTCATATACCGCTGTTTCTACACGCTATCGATGTGATCGGGGAGAACATGATATCCTCCAGAAATTTACTTCTTATGAAAACACTTAATGAAAACATATTAGGTGAAAATATATATATCCGTTAGTATCTTAGTACCTTAGTACCGACCTGTTTAATTGCAATGTCACCAACCGTAACGATCGCTGGCCAGGACTTGAATATAATTTATTACCGTTATTAAAACAACTCGTCAGCTGAGCGGACCTATGATTTAAACAGTAAAATAGGGAAAATCCAGAGTTCGAAGTGTATTTATTCTGGGCGCTCTTCCACATAAACAAATTAAACCGCATTTACGCGTACTTACATGCATGTACAAGTAATTCGTGTCATGGGTAAATTCATTTTATTAGATGAAATAAAACAAATGCATAAGATTAATCTTCCTAAACAGCACGTTTTTAAAACACAATCTATCTGATATAACTGACGGTATAAAATAACAAAGAAAATAACGGGTTTGTGTTTGTATTTAATTTGGAATGAGAACAAATCTTAACCTGTCAAATCACTTATAAAACATACTTCGTTTTCCAGACACTAATTGCCATGCGTAATCTTCACATGCACTGACCAAGAGGTCACAAGTTTGAAATGTATGGCTTCTCATTGCGTGAGTTTTGTCAACACATGTCGGAGTAGACTATCTAAGCCAATTGATTCCCAAAGAAAACTGCATAGGAAGGGCTTTTGAACGGGTAAAATTCATTCGACGCTCGATAGAATTTTCAAATACAAGTGAAAGATTTAGGTTACTTGCGTCCGACCTAGTATTTTGTATGCAATAATATTGTAAGTTAGGAAGAAAATAATACAAACTCAAAAGTACTTAATTTTATTTTCGATTTTCCTGACAATTAAAAATGTGACCTCAACATACAATTATCGTGATAATTATATATATCCTGTATAATGTTCATGAAAGAAATAGCAACTCGTTAAATAATAACAAAGAGAGATAAATAAACTGTTTCTTTAATACGCAAACAAAGTGGTCTTCTCGGCATTCAAAATGCATTGAATTTGAAGTGAATAAGTGAAAGGCAGTTAAGACTAGCTGATTAAAACGAGCGAGTGATAATTAAACAGTAAGACGAAATCATATGAAAGATTCGAAATTATTTTAAAGTAATTTTCCACAAAGCGCAATTATCTCAACAATGCAATGTTTATAAGAATAAATATGCAACTTTCTTGTAATTCAGCGAATAAAATATAAATTGAAATGTACTAGCGACTTAATCAAAGATATGAAATAATCTGAAAGGTTCAACATATTTATACACTCATCACTTAGTTAAAATGTATTTGGAATGGCCATTCTATGGTTTGTTTTGTGTATGACCTTAGGTCGCTGGTTCACACGCCGATTGATCCTCGGTGACCTCCTTTGCCACGCGCTATCGAGGGAGGGGTTACATAATTGTAAACACACAAGGTGAATGTAAAAGGCGTGTACTTACTGGCTGTGAATAGTCTATGTTTAAAGTTTTGTTTTATTTTCTAACTTTATTGTTTGTTTTTATATGATAAGAAGAAAAGGTTATCTCTTTTTTTCCCTGTTTAGTAGACTGGTTTATCCAAATTTGAAAACAAACGAAATAAAAGGGAAAGTTGTCAGTAAATAATTTGGAAATAAAGCACAAAATACTTCAAGAACTTGATTCTAAAGAATATTAGCATCTAATGTAGCAAGGTTTATTATTTATAGTAAGTTTATCTTAATTACACGCATAAAGAGCTCTTGTTTACTTGCTGAATGAAAACACTTACCTGTATATGTGTTATGCTTCTAGCTCATTTAGAACACAAGACTCAAACAAAATAACGTTTTCATGAGATTAATAAGATGTTAAAGAACAACTTTATTTGCGGCAGCTATTTCGAAATATTTACCGTTTTTGAGTTATAAAGCAAAAACTTTAAAGGACCCCAGATCCCTAATTTTAGGGGCCAGACCCTTTTTAGTGGTCTCAAATGAAAGGCCTTAAAATTGTGCACAACTTTTATTCTACATGTCTTATCAAAATATTTTTAGTTTAGAAGATAAAAAAGAAAATATGTGTAAATTTTCGGTCTTTTAGGCATTCTAATTTTTGACCCCTCTCTAGCGCCATTTTGAATACAGAAATTGAAAAACAAAAACCGATGTGCACAACTTCAATGCTTCTATTATTTAAATTCGGTAAAATTTCTACTTCAGCTCTCGTAGTCTCTGAGCCTTTGTCTGGAAATGAAGCCCCCTAAATTTTCATTTAAAGGGAAATAACCCAAAAGCGGAAGTGGATTTTTGAAATGTTTGACAACATTCTGATAGAGTTTTGTAACGTCTATAAACCTTGCAAATTTGAGCAAAATACGTTGAAAAATGAGCGAGGTATGAGGTCTCAAAGTTGGCGTCTAGGAAAAAAAAAAAAGAATAATAAGAACTAGAGCCGAGCTCGTTGCAATGCAACGAATAGGTCTTCCATCGGAGCTCCGGACAGAACATAGCGACCTTGAGTCAAGGTCATGCAACATTTTAAGGTTATAAACAATCCTGTAAGGGGCATCAACTTCCAATGTTTAACAGAAGAAAGACAGTAAAAGAATGTAAAATTCCCCTGTCAGTGAACTTGAACTTGTGCAAATAATCGTGCGTCAAGCCAGGACACATTCTGCAGCTGGTTAAGAGCAAACACCATCTGTATGTCATCGACAAAAAAAAAATTCACAGTCACGTATTCTTTCAGACTATTCATCCAAAACATCATATTCTAAGTGACCTCGAATTTAAGTCAAGGCCATTACACACTTTGGATGATATATTTATCGTCTTTTCAGTGAAATGCAAATGCATGCAATTTTTTCTATTACAAAATTAAAGACCTTTTTGTTTGTTTGTTTGTGTGTATGTTGTTTAACGTCCCTCTCGAGAATTTTTCAATCATGTGGAGACGCCACCATATTTGCCGATGGAGATCTGCAAATTTTGACCTATACTCGGCACTCATGGCCTTTGAACAGTGAAGGATCTTTTTTGTGCCAGCACCTACTGCCAGACGGGACTTCAGTTTATACGGTCTCATCTGAAGGATCGGTCTCTGCGTCCCATAGTGGGATTCGAACCTGCGACATAAGGATCAACTCCTTAATCCATGACTCTATAGGAGACACTCTTACCACTGCGCCACGTGGGCGACTAGACCTTTTTGAATTTTACACTTATTATATCAGTGACCTTGAACTTGCCTAAATGACCTATTTTAAGGTCAAAAACAACCTTTGAACTAATTATGAGCTTCCAGTGATACTCAATGACCAAGATATTCCTGAAAAAGAATATTGCACTTTTCTGTCAGTGACCTTGAACTTACCAGAAAGACCTTGGATCAAGGTCAAAACACATCCTTGGATCATAAGCAATCTCTGTATCAAGTAATAGCTTCCAGTGATTTTATATTACAAAGTTATAGCATGGAAAAAAAATTAATATTTATCTGCCAGTAACCTTGAACTTGCGGGAAAAACCTCTATTCAAGGTCAGGACAAACCCATCTCAAGCAATCTGAGAAAAAGTTTCCTGTGTTCCTCCCACCCCTTATAAATTTATAATCCAGGCACGAGTTTTGCCACTTCTTCTGCCAATCTAGTACTATGTTATCTCAAACCGGTGGATCATAAGCAATCTTTGTTCCTAGTATGAGCTTCCAAAATTATAGCACATACAGTAATCTTACACTTTTCTGTCAGTGACCTTGAACTTACAGGAATGACCTTGAATGAAGGTCGTGGCAAACTCTTTTTGTCATAAGCAATTCCTGTATCCAGTGAGCTTCCGGTGACTCCCTATTAGAGATAAATGAGTCGGACAAAACTTTGCTATTTTTTTTTAAGTGACCTTGAACTTGCCGGAATGATGTTGGATCAAAACCATGACACACCCTCGGATCATTAGTAATCTTTGTACCAAGTATGACCTTCCAGTTTCTTCATAACAAAGTTATATCCTGGGCAAACTATCACGTACAGCCGGACAGCTAGGCAGACGGACAGTGTGATTCAAAGACTCAAAACACCCCCACCCCAAACCAACACACTTCGTTTGGGGGGATATATGTTATCTCATATATCCTATGTTAAATTATGAACACTCTTTCCGGCCCAAACCTTCTCTCTGGAATCAAGATTTGAAAAATAAAATGAATGTATGCTGTGTTGGAAATTTTCTCATTCTAGTCCATGGGTTCTTGAGAATACTATTTTCAAATGACCCCATGCGCGGATCTAGAGGAGGTTGGGGGCAGTTAAATGTATATACTAAAGCAAGTAAAAGTAACCCCCCCCCCCCTAGAAAACGCAGACCCTTCCTCGATAACGCGGATCTGTGTTAAAATGGTATGAAAAGTCTTAGGTATGAAGCTTTAAAAGTCAACGACCCCCCCCCCCCACACACACACACACGCACATAAACACACACACGAAATAGGTTTTTCACGTTTGTGAAAAGAATTTCTTTTTTTTGGCTCGTCAAGAAATTTCTGGGTTGAAATATTTTTTTATTGGGATCCTCTCCCCCCCCCCCCCCCCGTGGAAAAAAAATCCTTGATCCGCGCCTGGACCCCATCTAATTTTTACTACATGTATCCGTTAAAAGAGGATGTGACCCTTCATTTGAACAAAACTTTACCAAAAATATTCTATGTTAATTTTCGTTGTTATGGCTCAGTGATTCTTGATAAGATAAAATGAGAAAATTTTACAAGTAACTTTAGAACGACAACGACGATAACGCTTATATACGCCAAGAAAGCAAACAAAGCTGAAGAATTATGAACAGAAAAGCTTACTTTGGGCCTCTGGGCTTGGGAGATGAGATACTTATTTAAGAAATAAACAACAATGTTAAAAAGTTCTCTGGGAAATGAACTTGGTTGGTCACGTGATCAAATCCTGTGAAGCCCTAAGGGCTTCTCAGATTTGATCAGGTACCAAACAAGTTCATTTCCCAGAAAACTTTTTAACATTGTTGTTTATTACTTTTATTTACATTTGACACGAATTTTCTGAAAAGAACTGCATTTATTAAACGAACGGCCCGCCGTATTCATGCTATGTTGTGACGCGAAGTGACCTAGAAGCTGTTTGGTCTTGAGAGTTCTCCTCGCTCCAACATTTGAATACTTAAATATTGCTGTTCAGCAGTCCAGTTCAGGAAATATCTATTTATAATAAAAAAAAAAAA
Source organism: Saccostrea echinata (assembly GCF_033153115.1). Lineage (NCBI taxonomy): Eukaryota > Metazoa > Mollusca > Bivalvia > Ostreida > Ostreidae > Saccostrea > Saccostrea echinata. The sequence goes on along the minus strand of NW_026889774.1, from coordinate 3,214,651 downwards.
ACAACAACAACAAAACAATGATCGCTACTGAGAATGATCTTACTATTATTGTATGAGTTCTTTATATGAAGTCAAAAGCGGTGATATCGTCTTCAGTTTACATACCTTCAAAGGAATTTCGGGTTAAAAAGGTAAGCGTGATTTTAGGCTAATTAAAAACATTCTTCACACCGAAGAAAGAACTAATGATCATTTGTTGAACGAAAAAAAACATATATGTTTCAATAATTTTATCTTTTTCATCGCTTTAACGGCTTAGAAGTTCCGAAACCAGTGTCACCGGGACAGAAATATGTAGACAAGATATCATCTCGCTGTGTGATACGGTCACGCCATGACCTCTGACCCCCTAATAAGTTTGTACAGAATTGAACATATTTTCTCTTCAATAGGTTCACCTAAGAAAAATATTTGCAAATGTAAATAATAAAAATTGAAATTATTTTGTCATTTTTTTACGATCGACGGGCCTGCATTTCAAAGAGAGAGAGAATTTCTAGCTAGGTCTTTGAATAACAGTGACATCGGTTCAGAAAACCAGGTCCCTAGGAATGTACATGTATATAAAATAGGCAGTGCCTTTCTCTCGGAATACATCACCTGCTTCTGTAAAGCTCCATCCTCACTTGTACTTACATAACCGGCTGCGAAGGAAAACATTCTATTTATTTCGGGGATGGGGGTATACATATAGCGATGAGAGGCAATTTATTCACCTATACGTTCATTAAATATGAAGATTGCTTCTGAGTATTTGTATACGATCGCACGACTTTCGTGTTAATTTATAAAAGTTAGATTATGTAAGCAAATAACAAAACTAACTTTTGTTCTAGATGAATTAAATAATTACTTAGCCGTTTGTAAGTTTTTTTTTTAACATTTGTAAGAACCACTTTATTTTAAAAAACAAATAATCGTCCTATTATGGGCGCCCATGATATATTAGACAGGATGTTTAATTAAAATATAATTCAGATATCGACATCCAAGAGAACAACACATTCTTTTTTTCAGTGGCGGATAAAGGAATCTAGAAAAGGGGGCCCGATCAGTTTTGGGTCGGGGTAGGGGCCCAAAGCCACATAAAAATTGATCTATTAAATCTTGTGTATATTTTGGATACAAAAAGGGGGCTTGCAGGCCCCCTGAACCTCCTCTAAATCTGCCAGTGTTTTTTTTTTTATTAGTCAGCCCACGGGCTGACTAGTTACGGTGGGATAAAACTGCAAGTACGCTTGCATAATTTGGAATTCTGGGAAAAAGATGTACACGACTTGTTCTAAAGAAACTCGTGCTATTTGCTCCAACCAAAGGGCGTGATTCTTCACAAACTCCTCTAAACAAAGACGCGACCTCGATCTATTGATAGACTGCATTGTTCTTCGTCGTTCTCGACGAAAAATTAAAGAAGAGATTGTTCTAAGTGGGAAATATGATACTATGAAAATATTTCAGTGCTTCTTATAGAAGATGAGAAGTTTATATGCAGAGCACATTTAACACTTGATATATACCCTCAATCGCCGTTGCAAGTTCAAGGATTTGTATTCCTCTGAATGCCTGATGCAAGACTCCCTCGATCAATACCTTGCATAAGACAGGTACGGGTCGGAATTCTCACAATAATCCACTTGCACAAAGGTCCCAAGACAGTGAAAAAAAAGAATCTCTTTACTTTAATGATGAAAGTTATGAAAACGTCAGAATATCACTTAAGATGTGTAAATTCTTATAATTTACACGATGATAGACATGTACATGTAAGTGCCGCTTGTGCACGTGAACCGCGCCCACAGGTGAGAAACTGACCATAGTAGAACTGCGATAGTTGAGAGAAACTGCGCGGATTTGTAGACAGCCCCCCCCCCCCCCATTAGAGAGAGTGGGCGAGATGGAATCCAGTATCATTTTAGGGTATACGTACTGTATGTATAAAATATTTTGAATCTCCAGTTTATTACTTTATTTTGGAAGCAATTCTTTTCTTTCCTAATAACACTAAAATGGATGCTTAAATTTAGAAATTGAATTAAATATACATACACCCTCCCCCTTCCCCTATCATGAATTGCATGCCTCGAACCTGCACGATTAAAAAACTTTTATCTAATAATAATTAACACAATCTAACCCAAGGTCTACCTTCCTTTTCAGCATCATATTAATCTATATTATTTATAGAATTTAACAGTAAAAATGAAAATGTATACATTCTTACACGTTCAATGATTGGGATCATAGTGGCTTTGTTCATTTCTGAGACGAACTTTATCTGATGTCCGCGCCCAAGAGAAATTAATCGGAGGTCATCATAATGATCACGATGTAGTTTAACTAAAATTTATTCTATGCTTTATTAAGCGCTAAGCGCATGCGCAAGCGCTTATTAGGGAGTCTTCATAAACAGGAAGTCATCCAATCAACGACTCCTATCGGCATTATGTTCTTCTAAACATAGCACCTCAGATATTCCGATAAGCGCATTTTCTAAAAATAGCACCGCTGTAGTGATCTAGCGCAGTGCTATCATATCTTAATTTTATGATGGATCTAGCGGTGAAGACCAGTAAAGTTGCTTGCACTTTTTTCTTAACAATGTTTAACATTAAAAAATGAGTTGGTGTACATGAATACCGGTTATACGCCAGTATGAATGTACTATTGTACATGTATTAGTATTTGTTTTTGTCATCACTTTTACGTACCGTATTCGATGATGGGCCACATCGATAGAAATATGATTTTGCGCGATAGCAACAAATTACTTGAGTTGTTTGCATATTCATGCTCCAAAGATCGTAATCAATCTGATCAAAGTCTGGGCATGAAAATAATTACTCAGCACCTAGGTGAAGGTATTCTATAAGTAGTTAAATTACGCTCATGTCAAACGATAAATTTTTTTTAACATTTTGAGACACATAAGATCGACATTAAATTCTGAAAAAGTGTATGTAAGTAAAACTGACAATTGTTGAAAAAGAGCATACTTATTCACCAGAGTTCTATTAACTAACTTAGCTTAGCGCTTTTCAGTACTGTAAGTACTTTGATTATTTATTATGTACAGAATTATGTTACAAATAAGAAAACGACTGGGCGAATTTTAACTTAGACGACAATGACTTTTAATGAACACAACATGATGGATAAAACAAATCATATACCATCACAAACCAAGAAAGAAACTAAGTCTTTCTATATTCCAGTGGCTGACTCTCAGCTTTTTTTTAAAAAGCTAATCTTGTTATAAAGACTTGCAGAATAAGCGAAATACTCCAGATATTTAATAAAAATCTCGAACCCGATCTAAAACGCGTTGACAAAGTCAAACCAGACGGTTTTAGTTTTTAGGGCATTTTTACAGTGATATGAGAAAAGTCTGATAATTCCTGTTAATTTTAAGAAATAAAGTTCGTCATTTTTCAACCTCGTTCGGTATAATATAATTTACTGATAATTTTTTCCGTTAAGGAGGAACACATGGGCGAAGGATAAAAAAGAGGTATTCTGCATGTACATGTACACAACATTGTTATTGTGTACTCGGATTAAACCGAAAATCCTTCGTTACATTGTATTTGGGTATAATTTTCACATGTTCTCAGGCGAATATTCATTTATTTTTATCTGTCTAAAGACAATAATTTCAGTTGATAGAGAAATGCCCTTATTTCATCGTTTTTCCCCATCCTTTTGATTTACACGTTTGCTTTGTACACAAAAGCGTGTGTTCATATACATGTACCGCTGTTTCTACGCGCTATCGATATGATCAGGGAGAACATGATATTCTCCAGCAATTTATTTTTATGAAAACACTCAATGAAAACATATAAGGTGAAAATATATATACCGATAGTATCTTAATATCTTATTAGTATATACCTGTTTAATTGCAATGTAACCAAGCGTAACGATCGCTTGCCAGGACTTTTTTGAATATAATTTATAACCGTTATTAAAACAACTCGTCAGCTGAGCGGACCTATGATTTAAACAGTAAAATAGGGAAATTCCAGAGTTCGAAGTGTATTTATTTTGGGCGCTCTTCCACATAAACAAATAAGACCGCATTTACGCGTACTTACATGCATGTACCAGTAATTCGTATCATGGGAAAATTAAGTTTATTAGATGAAATAAAACAAAAGCATAAGGTTAATCCCAGATAGCAAACTTACGTTGGGCCAACGCAAGCCCAACGGTGAAAATTACGTTGGCCCTCTGTCAGTTTTATGCGTTGGCCCAACATCATCTTGCTCATCGGCCCTACGTTCAACCAACAAGTTGGCTCGACGTTGGGCCAACATTTGATGGTTGGTTATCTGGCATTGGCCCAACAATGGCCCAACGTTTAACTTCCTGTTGGTCCAATGTTGGTTCAGTGTTGTTTTAAAGCTAAGAATGAATGTTGGACAAACGTTGGCCCTACGTTCTATAAACATGTTGGCAAATGATCGGCGATTGAATTATTTTAGTTCAACAATATGAATTCCTGTAACCTTTTTATTTCCATAATTATGAGTAAAACACAATTGATTGAATAAATCCAGCATTGTAAATTAGCTTGTTCCTTAAATAAATGTTTTTACGTCTATCCCATATCGCTTCAGTCACTATATAATATTCCTCTAGAATAAAAGTCCCCGTGTTCAAATTTGTGAAACTTTGGAATGTTCTCCTGCCCATATTACTTCTGAACCATTCACTCCTTTTTTCCTGTTCATGTTATTGTTTCTTTGTCTGTAAAATCCATGTATCTCACACTGATAATTGAGATAAATCACTCACTGTCCATTAATTCCAAACATCAATGGTCTTGTAACACAAAGGGTTTTCTCCCCACTAGATGCTATAAATGATATAAAAAAATATATCAGTTTAATCCGTTCAAAAATGATGACACTTACTATATACTTTTAAGTTATAACTTAACCAGATTACTAGTAAATATACATGCATATTTTGAAAATTGCAATTCTTGAATAACTTGTTCAATTTTACAAACTTTTCTCAAGTTAAAACTTTCACAGAGATAAAATTCAATCAATCACAATTAAAACGACTATACTTACATTTCAAGGGCTAAAACAATCCATTCTCTCTTTCTTGCGATTCAAAACGGACAAGCACATGTATATGCTTTGTTCAAGTGTTGCAAGTGATAAGATGTGACCACTCCGAGTTTAGGAAACAGAGCTGATTAGGATGCCAGTTACCTAGGAAACCGGCCAGTCACCTGCCGAGCCAGTGGATTTCACCACTGACCTAATTATTTGGAGCTCTAAAATTCAGCACTTTAAATTCCATGATGCTAAATATAGAATCTACAAAATTATATACTGTGCAGAATAATTAAAACTTCTACATGTATTTGCAAAGGTCTCGGACACAAATTACAAACATAAATCAGTATTAAAAATCTTTATTTTCATAAATAAGGTTCTCGTTTTTATTAACACATACACTGAAAATTATTAATAAATGGGCTATTAAGATAATCCCTCGTTCACAATATTTTAGCGAAAGATGAGCTATCTCTATTGAAAGAAGCTTACATGTAAGTGGTTCTAAAAGATACAAATTTAATATGTGTAATTAACAGATCACCAACATGTATGTTAATGAAAGCTGTTTTTATCCCAATATTCACTCCGTTGAACCAACGCTGGGCCAACGTTGAAAGCCATATCAATACCTCATTGTAATCAAAATTTACTACGTTGGGCCAACATTGGACCAACATTACATGCCCAACACACATTTCATGTGTTTCTTGTCAACATTACTTGGTTGGCCCTATGTTGGGCCAACATCACATCCCGACACACAGTGGCTTTGTTTTAAGCCAACATCTACTTGGTTGGACCTACGTTGGGCCAACATCAAATGCCCAACATATAATGGTCATGTTTCATGCCAACATTTACTACAATGGACCAACATTGGCCCAACATCGCATACCCAACACCGATGGACCAGCTTTCACGCCAACATATCATTCGTTGGGCCAATGTTGGGCCAACATTTACCGCCCAACGCCAACACTATACCAACCTACCAACAATCAACCAACGTTGGCCCGATGTAGTCTTGCTATCTGGGATCTTCCTAAACAACACGTTTTTAAAACAATCTCTAATATAACTGACGGTATAAAATAACAAAGAAATAACGGGATTGTGTAAATTTGTATTTAATTTAGAATGAGAACAAATCTTAACCTGTTAAATCATTTATAAAACATACTTCGTTTCCCAGACACTAATTGTCGTGCACTTCACATGCACTGACCAAGAGGTCACAAGTTTGAAATGTATGGCTTCTCATTGCGTGAGTTTTGTTAACACATGTCGGAGTAAACTATCTAAGCCAATTGATTCCCAAAGAAAACTGCATAGGAAGTTTTTTTTGTACACTTTTTAACGGGTAAAATTCATTCGACGCTCGATAGAATTTTCAAATACAAGTGAAATACTTAGGTTACTTGCGTCCGAACTAGTATTTTGTATGCAATAATATTGTAAGTTAGGAAGAAAATAATACAAACTCAAAAGTAGTTAACTTTATTTTCGATTTTCCTGACAATTAAAAATGTGACCTCTACGTACAATCATCGTGATAATTATATACATGCTGTTTAATGTTCATGAAAGAAATAGCAACTCGTTAAATAATAACATTAGAGAGATAAATAAACTGTTTCTTTAATACGCAAACAAAGTGGTCTTTTCGGCATTCGAAATGCTTTGAATTTGAAGTCAGTTAAGACTAGTTGATTAAAACGAGCGAGTGATAAACAGTAAGACGAAATAATATGAAAGATTCTGAATGATTTTAAAGTAATTTTTCACAAAGCGCAATTATCTCGATATCGAGAAATACAATGTTTATAAAAATAAAATTAATATGCAACTTTCTTGTAATTCAGCGAATAAAATATAAATTGAAATGTACTAGCGACTTAACCAAAGATATTATAAAATAATCTGAAAGATTCAACATATTTATCCACTCATCACTTAGTTTACAAAATGTATTTGGAAAGGCCATTCTATGGTTTGTTTTGTGTATGACCTTAGGTCGCTGGATCACACGCCGATTGATCCCCTGTGACCTCCTCTGCCACGCGCTATCGAGGGAGGGGTTACATAATTGTAAACACACAAGGTAAATGTAAAAGGCGTGTACTTAATGGCTGTGAATGGTCTATGTTTAAAGTTTTGTTTTATTTTCTAACTTTATTGTTTGTTTTTATATGATAAGAAGAAAAGGTTATCTTTTTTCCCTGTTAAGTAGACTGGTTTATCCAAATTTGAAAACAAACGAAATAAAAGGGAAAGTTGTCAGTAAATAATTTAGAAATAAAGCTCTGAACACTTCAAGAACCCGATTCTAAAGAATATTAGCATCTAATGTAGCTAGGTTTATTATTTATAGTAAGTTTATTTTAATTACACGCATGAAGAGCTCTTGTTTACTTGCTGAATGAAAACGCTTACCTGTATATGTGTTATGCTTCTAGCTCATTTAGAACACAAGACTCAAACAAAATAACGTTTTCTTGAGATCAGTAAGATGTTAACTAACAACTTTAATTACGGCAGCTTTTTCGAAATATTTCGATGTAAATGTATTGTTGCGTGAACAGACAAAAACAGCGATTAAAATTCAAAATGATTTTTATGCACCAGTGTTTGGAATTAAGATTATAAAAGATCGGTAAAGTAGTCGTACTGATTCGATATAATTAAAAACATAACTTTCCATTAATTAACAGCTCTTTGTACAAAATTGACATTATACGCGATCACAAATACTACCTTTGTTTATGGCCACAGGTGGCTAGTACACTGGTGACCTCGATCAAAGGCGTGGGATTCGCGCGTTGGGTTACATAACTAAACATCGAGCTGAACATGGAGACCGTAATATGCATACAGCTAATGATCGTGAATTATTCAATGCATACAGTTTAAAATCACTTACAAAGTTTGTTGTAATAATAAACGTAGAAAGATAGATTTAATATTCTCCGCTTTTGAACACTATTAATCTAATTTAAAAAAGAAAAGAAAGACTAGTTGTAATAAATAATTTAATAGTGAACCATAAACCACGTTTCAAACCTTATTAAAAAGAAAATTAACATTAAATACCGCAGGGTATATTATTGATAGCAAGTCTGTTTAAGTTATACACATGAAGAGGTCTGATTTCCTTGCCGAATGAAAAACGTTACCTGTTTACCTGGCCAGCTTTCTAATACGTATTACGCAATACCCATGGTATACTCGAACAAAACAACATTTTCATTAGATCAAAAAGGTGTAAAAGAACAATTTTGTTCCCAAGATCCAGATCGAAATATTTACCGTTTTTGAGTTATAAAGCAAAAACTTTTAAGGGCCCAAGATCCCTAATCATAGGGGCCAGCCCCTTTTAAATAGTATAATATGAAAGCCCTTGTAATTATGCACAACTTTTGTTCTACATGTCTTAGCAAAATATTTCTAGTTTTCAAGATATAAAGGAAAATATGTCAAATTTTTTGCTGTTTTCCGCGTTCTAACTTTTGACCCCTCTCTAGCGCCATTTTTAATGCAAAAATCAAAAAACAAAAACCGATGTGCACAACTTCAATGCTTCCTCTTTTCAATTTCAAAGGGTTTTGTGCTCCAATTATAACCATTTCTGAGCCTTTGTCTGGAAATCGGAGGCATGAAAAAGTCAATCAAAGGGGAATAACTCGTGAACAGAAGGTAATTTCCGAATTGTATTACGGTATTCTGACAGTGTTTTGTAAAGTCTAAAAGCTCTGAAAATTTGAACAAAATCTGTTTAAAAATGAGGAAGATATGAAGCGTCAAAGTTGGCGTCTAGGAAAAAAAAAAAAAAAGAATAATCTTAATCATCACAATCAGTAGAAGGTCTTCCGTTGGAAACGGAAGACCTTAATAAGATTGTCGAAAGTCGTCAAATAACGTCACTTCCGGCCAAAACGGAAGTAGTCAGAAATGCATATTTTTGCCGTTTTCGACATGTTATTAGTTAATTTATGTAACCGAAAGCGTCCAACCAAATTTATCATCCCTCAAGATCACTTCCGGTCAAACCGGAAGTAGCCAGAAATAGCTTATTTTGCAGGTTTTGATGCAAAATTGTAATTTTAAAGTTACTGAAGACGTCTAAACTCATTCCTTTCTCTTGTTGACGTCACTTCCGGTCAAAACAGGACGGAAGACCTACTCGTTGCTTTGCAACGAGCTTTGCTCTAGTTATTATTATTATTATTCTTTTTTCTCCTTACAAAATTTGTGCAGAGGATTTCTCGGATATGGCTCGTTCGATTTCATTCAAATTTTCAAGGTAGATGCGTTGACATCTGAAGTTAATTCCGGCAAGTCCGTTAAGGGATATTTACTTCCGGTCGAGAGTTATCGCCCTTTTATTAAAATTCAGAGGACCTCCTTGTCTGCGATGGAACTCAAAAACGGCTTAAGCTAGAGCGCTGAAATTTTCAGTGATGATAGAGGACATGTTGCCATTTTGCACCTGGGTTTTGATATTTTCCGGAAGTGCCTATTATGGAAGCTCGGTAGGGGTCAAAATTTAGGACACGAATCATGAGTGAATTTTTGAGACATTTTGTATCATATCTTTTAAAGTATAATTATTTTGTTAAAACATATTGAACAATATTTGTGCAGAATGAAAAGATCTGTAACATGATATAAAAAAAAAGTGCTGACTCATCACATTAGGGGCTGATAGGGGCCAAAAGTCTTTAATCGATAACTCTTAAACACGCAATATTTTTGTATACATTACTGAAGCAAAATTATTTATCTTAACAAACTACAACTATATATTATAATTTTAACGTCATATGTCACATATATAGGGGCCACAAGGGGCCAGAATGCTTGATCTTTGACACTTTATATCTCGAAAAGGGGAAACATTTTGAAAAGCAATATTGAATAAAAGTTGTTTAGAATGATGTTCTCAACAATGTGCATCCTTTGAATTTTTCCTAAACAGCCCCTATAAGGACTTAAAGGGACGGCCCCTAAATATTTCAAGTCTACATATCTCGAAAACGAAACGAAACTTCTGAATAGTTGTTGAACAAAAAGTCTTCAAAATTACAAGACCTTTCATGTGATATCAAGAAAAAGGGGCTGACCCCTCAAATTAGGGGCTCAGAGGGGCCAAAAGACTTTCACCTATAACTCTTTAGCGTTAAATATTTTGATATTAATTATTGAAGCAAAAATGTTCATCATGAAAATCTGCAACTATATATTTTAAAAATTTCATCAAATATTATGTAATTAGGGGCCATAAGGTACCAGAATTCTAAATATTTGACGCTTTATATCTCGAAAAGGGGAAACATTTTGAAAAGCAATATTGAACAAAAGTTGTTTAGAATGATGTTCTCAACAATGTGCATCCTTTGAATTTTTCCTAAACAGCCCCTATAAGGACTTAAAGGGACGGCCCCTAAATATTTCGAGTATACATATCTCGAAAACGAAACGAAACTTCTGAATGGTTGTTGAACAAAAAGTCTTCAGAATTACAAGACCTTTCATGTGATATAACGAAAAAGGGGCTGATCCCGCAAATTAGGGGCTCAGAGGGGCCAAAAGTCTTTCATCTATAACTCCTTAACGTTAAATATTTTGATATTAATTATTGAAGCAGAAATGTTTATCTTCACAATCTGCAACTATATATCTTAAAGTTTTCTTCAAATATTACGTACTTAGGGGCCATAAGGGGCCAGAATCCTTAATCTTTGACGCTTTATATCTCGAAAAGGGGAAACATTTTGAAAAGCAATATTGAACAAAAGGTTTTTAGAATGATGTTCTCAACAATGTGCATCCTTTGAATTTTTCCTAAACAGCCCCTATAAGGACTTAAAGGGACGGCCCCTAAATATTCCAAGTTCACGTATCTCGAAAACGAAACGAAACTTCTGAATAGTTGTTTAATGAAAAGTCTTCAGAGTTACAAGACCTTTCATGTGATATCAAGAAAAAGGGGCTGACCCCTCAAATTAGGGGCTCAGAGGGGCCAAAAGTCTTTTATCTATAACCCTTTTACAGTAATGTTCATCTTCACGATCTGCTACTATAAATATTTTAAAATCTTCATCAAACATTCCGTTTTTAGGTGCCATAATGATCAAAATTTTGTTAAACATAACTGAAGCAAATTGTACGTTTTCACCATTTATATATTTATGAACGAAAATCTCAGTCAAATTCGTATCTCATCTTATCAAAATTCAGACGGAAGACCCACTCGTTGCTCGCAACGAGATCGCATCTAGTAATATTTATTTTTACTGCAGTCAGGAGTGCAACAAAACTATTTTATAATTATCAATGATCTGCATCTATCTTTACTAAAAAATAAATCGAAAAAAAAATGTTTAATACTATTTGATGTTCAAAACATATGTCTATCAGCTAATTACAGACATTTTACAGTCAGTTCTGAGAATAGTTTTCATCACTTAACACATATGTTTAAATACAATGTATATTTATTAAACATTGCAAATAATCATGTTTTGAAGTCTTGTAAGTATGAAAAACTTGCCGTAAATGATAGAAAAATATCAAAACGGCGAACTGATTTACAAACTAAGAATGGGTTATTGTGCGTTATAATTTTTTAAAACAATGTTAAATAAAATACATATCAGATGTCAGGAGTGCAACACAGTAATGTAAAATTAGATCATTTCAAAATCTAGTATTTTTTGTAAGAAAACTTGTATATCAAAATTCTTTTTTGGCTTAGATTTAAAGAAATGACTTAAATGGACAAAAAAGTGGTTTGGGGGGAATTTTATTGTTTCATATTTCTTCCATATTAAAACTTTTCAAACCGGAATTGAAAAAATAATGTAAAATAACAATCAAAAAGCCAGCTTTTTCCTATATATACAAGAGATGAAATTCAATCAAGGTTTAGATCTAATCATTTATATCTCTGATACCATTTTGAAGCATAAAAAACTATCATTTCTTTTGATTATGTATTTTATAAAGTCTTTAAGGATGTAGTGATATTTTCTTTTTTCAAATAAAGTTTAACTAATAAAAATTCTGAAACTTTTTTATCCAACTGTCTATTCTATTGCCGCTTCCGGAATTTTAACCAGAAAACATGTACAATATGATGATATAAGTGAAAAATATGTTATGGGTAGTTGAATTTTATCAAAAAATTCCACTTTGGTGGTCATTATTTTTTAATTCACCCATTGACACTTTAATGTGGACAATGCAAGTGCTTAGTATCCTGAGTTGTTTTGTTTTTGTTTTTTGTGAAATTATGCACAAAGTACTTAAATTCAAAATTATAACATAGAGATAGCGACAGAAGTAAATAATATTGCAGAACTTTACCTTTTTGTGCTACAACCAGCTTGCATTATACCTGAGGCTCTTCCGTGCTCTTCTGTGAATATCCACTGCATTTTATTCGAATTGTTGTGTGATGTTTTTTTTTCCTTTTTCGTGGAGAAATTGTTTAAAGAAACCAAAATACAAAAATCAAAGACAAAGCAATATTGTTACAATACGAGTTTTCTTTTCACGATAAAATTGTCATGGTTCAATAGATTCTTCAACGATTTCAATATTCTAGGTGTAAAAAGAGTGATAATTACTGATAGAAATCTCTTGAAAATTTTGATGTCATTGAAGCTATTGAAAAAAGAAATACAGTGACGGGTTAGAAGTTTTGATTAGTATATGTTGAAGAACATATAGTGGTGATCATGGGTATAATTGGGAAAAGAGAAGAAATCCTTTTTTGTCAGAAAAAATATCTATTATTTTTATACATGAATTCCATTATTTACTTTCATCTTAACGTCAATGATTAAAGGCAGATAAAGTGGGTAATATACTTTAAGCAAACTTTTGAAATACAGGAATGGACAATCCGGTGGAGTGTACGATTATAGTCTTAGTCTTAAGCATAATACCAATTATATGCATAAATATGATGATGACGGAATACTCACAGAAAATATTTTAAACCGAATTTGTAAGGTAACTTACATAATAATGTACATGTAACCTTACTTGGTCATTTTCTGATGTTGATTTATCCGTATAATTGACATGGTGTTCTTGAGTCATTTTTTGAAGGAAGATAAGCTGAGGATTACTTAATGTATAGATGTATAGATGTTGATAGATGTTTTTTTTTTCTGAAAAACGAAATTTTCCCTTTTCTCCAAGTCACTACATGTATATTTTCTTCAACATATATATGTTCGTGATAATGAAATATGAAACACTATGGGGTCAATTCAATGGTGACATTGCCTTACAAGTTCTGTTCTAGATTGTGTTTGAATTATGATTATCGGGAAGTTACCAAGTGTTTCTGAAAACTAGTACTGATAGTTGATTAAAGCTAAATATATATCCTGTGATGTGCTTATATTTTATAAAACTGCTAATCTTCACAGAAGCAGCATACATGTCAAGGGATAGAGAGTTAGATGTTTTCAATTAAGAGTTTTCCCTTATATATGAAAGAAAAGAACTCTGTATCAATGTTAGGTTTCTTTTATTACAATTAATATCACAAAGCAGAAAATCGGTAATGTGTCACATGAGCACTTTGCATTAAATTGTATAAGAAGAAAGCATAGAACTATCAACTTAAAGAAATAATTTTTTTTAAAAATTAAAAAATAAGATAGAAGCAGGGTCATTGTCTGTAAAATTAATGATAAATTTTATTTCCATATATACACGTACTGTTATGTATAATTGCTTGCACTGATAGTTCGATAATTTTTTCCTCAGAAGTCAAAATTGTTTTGTCCCCCCTAATTCTCAGTATAACTCAACCAGACCCACACTGAATAAGCCCATTGATTATAGAAATTTCTAGTATTTCAAATGCACTTGTCAAACTGATCATTGTATGTTTGTTTGATATATTCATATTATTTAGAAACAAAGTGACGAATACATAGTTCAGGGTAATGTAGTGTACTGATTTTTGACTTATCTACAGGTTCATGTAAATACAAGATTAGAAATGTCAGAAAGTATAATAATTCGGCCTTGTTGGTATCATCAGATGATATAGATATCAACACCAATGTGAATTTCCATTGATAATTGTAATGACAGTTGTAATCGACGATCAATCGCCAAACCATTTGTTAACAAGAATGTAAATATTTAATTTTCCATACAAGCCCCCGCTATTACAGATTTGTATTTTATGTGTCTAGATAGAGTGATTGTTTGTATGTTGTTTTACGTCCCGTTCGAGAATTTTTCACTCATACAGAGACGTCACCATAGTTACAAAGTGGAGGGCTTCAAATTTAGACCTTTACTCGGCACTGAGGGCCATTGAGCAGTGAGGGTTCTTTATCGCGCCAACGCCTACCGTGACACGGGGCTTCGGTTTTTAAGGTCCCGCAACTTTCACTTCAAAGTGCCGAGCGCTTGGCCTTGAAATTCTACATCAGGCATAAATAATATGAAATGATATGCCTGGTGTGTAAAAGTAAATTTTGCAAATACATTATTGATAATGTATTTGATAATAAGTTGTTGAAGAAAAACTCATTCGCATTCATGAAGAAAAATAGATGCAGTGTGCATGTTGTAACAAATCTATACGACAACACGCGCGACAAATACTAGTATTACAGGTCACGCCCACTTAAAATAGTTCAAGCTCCTTCCTCTGACCTCCCTCCTTCTTTATCCTACCCTTCTTTCTCACAGAAAATATTTATTTGCAGACAATACCCTGATAGCTACAGTATTGATTGCCTTCCGGTGTCCGATTTGAAATCAACACCAGAACAGACTAAAGCTCATCCGGTTCCGGTTGTCTCATCCCCAAATGAATTTCAGGAAATATTTTTGAATTTCCATTTCTCTTGTACGTTTGAAGATGGTTTCAAGGTTACAAAAATCGACAATGCGATCACTGCCACTTTAATTTTATTCTTACTACCGATTTAAGTAATATCAAACTAAGAATTGTAAAAGAAAATTAAAAAGTAAAACAATATTTTATCTGAAAATGGAAATAAAACAACATTCTTATTTATATAATTCTCGAAATAAATGAAATAAAAGAATGTTGCATAGAATAAATCAAATTGCCGTAATGCAGCAGATAGAACGAAATTATATATATTTAATACATTACATTACATACAACATATCACGAATTTATGGTACTGTTATTATTTTAGCTACAGCAAAAATTCCCTTCACAACGGCAGTAAATGGTCATGTGTTTGTTCCACCTACCTCTCCGCCCCAGGTTACGAAATTCTACATCCTTATTCTTTTTTATTTCACTGAATCATTTCATATCATTATCATTTAAAGGAAAGGAAAAGATTTTTACTGCAATATACAATTTTCGCAAGCTAAACGTATTTTCATGAAAGGAAATCTTTAAAAATACCTTAAAGCCAGTCTTTAAATATGTAACTAGGAAAAAAAATGTTTTGCAGATTTATCCTAGACAGTCCAATACTACTTCATCGTGTGATTCTTTGGACTGCACAGATCATTGCGAATGCACATACATCGTGAAGCTTGAGAAAGACAAAACGGTGCAATTAATTTTGCATAACATGGGTATGATAAATATTGATATCTAACAATCATTACCAGTGTTTGATATGTTTCATGACAGTAAATCTGTAAGCTAGTATTTTTATTAATCAGATGACGCACCTTTCGGTATGCCTCATCCGGTTCATATGCATGGCCATCACTTCCATGTGGTCAAGATTGCTTATCCTCACTACAATTCCACAACTGGGGCTATCATAGATAAAAACAAAGATATTAATTGTAATACTAAGAGTTGTAATGATGCCTCTTGGAGAAATGAAAGTTGGACATTAGGTAACGTTCCAGGATTGAATCTTGAGAACCCTCCTCAGAAGGACACCATAGCAGTACCTAGAAATGGCTACATCGTTCTAAGATTAAAAGCTGATAACCCAGGTAACTGTATATTTAAAAGTGTGAGACTTGTATCTTGCAATTTTTTCAGTGGTTTATCTTTATACCTTATTAATTTAGCTTCAATAAACTCAGTTTACAGTCTTTATTGAATTATTGATCAATACAGTCGAACCCAACGGTTGATTTCAGGATTTTGGTTTATGCACTGTCACATCGAAATCCACCAAATAGCTGGCATGGCAGTCCTCTTACAGGAAGGCGATATTAGCGATATGGAACCCGTTCCAGACGGCTTCCCAACATGTGGCAGTTTCCAGATGACACGAGAAGAATTTAACCAATATCTCACACAAGAGGGCGCAAGGAAAAAGAAACATATGCGTCCAAATCCTCCCAAGCAGATTTTGGTAGAGGAAGTAGATTATCATATAGTGGATTACGTGCCCGTTTTGACAGGTAAGTCAACTAAGAAAGTGGTCTTTAGCAGGATTTGAAACCGAGTTAAAGTTTGGGCTAAAGATATGTCTCGTGAAAAAATTGGATCTTAGTAGTCCATTTATTCTCCCCTTAAGTTTTTTTTTTCCACAAGAATATTAATGGAAACTTAAATTATGAAGAAAGAAAGGGAAAAAAACATATTTTGTCAATTGAAACGTGCAATTTCCAATCATGTTTTCTGCTGTTTAAAATATACGAGGAAATTCGAACAGTGAAAATATTGTACAAAGAGAAGGCGAGAAATACATTATTATTAAAAATCCAATTTAACTAAAGCGTCCTATATTTTCATAATTACAGATAGAAAAGAACCAACGTCTTCAAAAGAAAGCGGGAACATATTTAGGGGATTTCATCATTCATATCATAAACACCAGAAAGTCCATGTAGCCTTGATTGCAGCTCTCACATTGTCGCTTTTGATAAACTTGATCTTCATCACGACGTGTATTTGTCATAAATGTCGACAATCGTCTGCTGTAGACGCACTTTCACAGAAAAAAGCGATGCTTGCCCAAAATCTTCTGAACCATGGGAGTCCTTCTGAATCCAAACAACGTCTCGTTTAAAGTTCTGGTTATAACTCTGAAACCAGATCAAAGAGGATAGAAAACATTCATTGATTATCATACACCATCTGAAATAAGATATGCCATAAATTATGAAATGTAATTTTCTTAATCATTGGTCATAACTTACATGTAGTATTACAGGTATTTACTAATTCCATATTAAGAATTATTGTTATTAAATCTATAGATTCAAATGTAAACTTGTATTGCCTTCTGCTAAAACATTTCATTTAATTGTTATGTTGCTTTATATTAGCTTTAGTATTGAATTTCGGGTACCCTTATATATAATATCACGTACAGAATGTTTAAAGTTCACGTTGTACTTTTTTTTGTATGTATATTAGTTCAATTCAAGTTGTCCTGACAACTACAAGGCCTCTCTTAATGATGTTTTAAAAGAAAAAAATACTCATCTTGTATATATAAATTAAATATATTGTCTAGTATGCGACTCAAACACTTGATTCAATGCCATATCTAATGTCACAGACAACAGTATTTTTGAATATGCAGACAACTGAGTAAATTTTAAGTTAAGCAACAATTTCAGTTATTGTCTTGATAAGAATGTGAAATATATGTACTATTTCATTACAGTCACCTAGTTTTGCACTGTATGTACTATACGTAATAAGAAAAAAATGTATAGACCTGAATTGTGACCTCTATATATGTAAATAAATGAACAATTCTTCATAATTAAAGCACAAAGATTTACTCATAAAAAATTCATTTATTTCCTTCTTTCAGAAACAAAATTATCTTCATTTTTTTTCTTTTAAAGAAGTCTCGTATTTTATAACCATCTTCATTTCTTTTCACCAAACAGCTTTTCCAGCATCATGAATCAAATTTTAAAAAAAATAAAAACTTGGTGAAGACACATTAATTTTCACTTTTATTTGTTACTTTTAATGCTTGAAAATATGTATCTATGATGACGATAAGGCCATTTTAAGGCGAGAAAGGCTTGCAATATCTCCATAATTAGATAGGTTGAAATCTCTCAAGTGCTCGATACCAATTACAGATAAGGATTCAATAGATGGACACGATAATAATTATGAGGATTTTTAAAAATAGGAAAGTCCCAGAAATATATTAATACAGATTAATAAAGTGAATATATAGGGGATATTTAGTGTTCTGTAGTAAGATATGGAATTTATTTCAAGAGTGGGACAGGATTTTTTTTTTTTTTAAATTCCAGAGTGCGAAGCATGAGTGAAAGTATAAAAAAAATCCTCTCTCAGGAATGAAATTAATACTATATTCAACTATGAAATATTGAATTTTCTGTTAATTACATTTTCTTTGATTTTCACTTTGCCTCTGTCTTTCCGTAGCACAGTGCCATAGGCTATGACGTCTTGGGTGAGCAGTGAGGACGTCATTGCTTATAGCAATTATGAGATTGAAAACATTGTGAACATGATTTAAATATCATATTTGGAGAAACTTTGCCAGTTTAATCTTTGACAGGATGTTTTTTAACTCTATCTTATAACAGACCAAGCAGTATCTTTACAACACTCATCATTAAGGGAAAAGAAATCAAGAGATCTGTCACACTTCTGATATTCTTCCACACGGTTACAAAATATCACTTTGATATTTTTTTTATATATACATGTACAAAATATTACTTTTATTCAATAAATAAATTACAGTATTTCACAATTGAAAATGTAATAAATACATGCATTCATTAAAAGGAAATGTTTTCTTTGACATGTATGCTGTGGGTCTAACAAATGTAACTTTTCAAATTAAAATACCAAAGCAAAAAGATCAGTTAAGTGTGTTAAACTATACCTTAATATTGTCAATGTTATAAAAGAAAAAAATTGAGCCAAACAACCAATCATTATCAGCAGCATCATTGCCATTGTCAACACCATTATCGTCCTCAATCAAAAGCTGAAAATATACCCTACACAGGGTAGTAATAATTATTAAATGATAGTCATTGTTTAAATATTATAATTCTCAGACGTTTTAGAAGGCTCAACAAATTGGAATATATGAACACATAAATTCTATTACAATTCTTTTTTGGCTTCCTACATGTAACACATTATCTTCTTTGCAATTTCATAATACTTAAGGGCAGATGATACAAACTTTTATCAAAAATCTTGAAAATAACTTAAGTCATGTTTATATAAGGAAAAGGAATAAGTTTAACCGCATAGATTTTTTTATTTTTCATTTAAATTTTCACAATAATTGGATTTAAAGTGACAAAAAGTTGTATAGATTAATTAGGATGGTTGCAGAAAGGTGGAATTTTGAACATCGTAGAAAGTTTACAATTTCTTCATATTTTAGAAATTTACAATCAAAATAGGTCAAAAATATATACCAATCCAGGCATCCCTTTTTGTATCATCTGTCCTTAAGTGTTTTTTGGGGATCCTTGAAGACTTCTTGTTTATGTCTTACTGGTACAATATCACGTATACCAACGATCTTCCTGAAAAGGAGTCATCATAATCTTATTCATTGATGTCTTTAGAGAATGTTACTGAGATTCCTGTATCATGTGCTGTTGACCTCCCCTGAGATTTCTGTATCATGTGCTGTTGACCTCCCCTGAGATTTCTGTATCATGTGCTGTTGACCTCCCCTGAGATTTCTGTATCATGTGCAGTTGACCTCCCCTGAGATTTCTGTATCATGTGCTGTTGACCTCCCCTGAGATTTCTGTATCATGTGCTGTTGACTTTTCTTCCTGTGATGTCTGTTTCATGTGCTGTTGACCTCCCCTGAAGATAAATTCCCCCTGGAAACTTCGGTATCAATTTTTCTTGACTTTTCCCCTTCGGCTGATGTATCGGATGCTGTTGATTTTTTCCCCTTAAGATTTCTGCATCAAAATACCATTGCAGGGTTCTCCATCATTTCAAATTTAACAGTGAAGTCCTGAGACTTATTTTGCTGAATTCTCTTTTGAGATGTCTGCATCATGATGTGGATTTCTTTCCGAAGAATTCTTTTGCTGACATTTTTCCTGAAACTTCAAAATAACATACTATTGACTTCTTTCTTAGACTTCTTTTCTTGACTTTTCTCTTGAGACTGCTAAATTATATGCTTTTGAATTCACTACCGAGTCAGTTGATTTCTCCACTGAATCTTTTATGTCTCTGTTGACTTCTCCCTAAATAAGACTTGTGTATAACTAGCTGTTGTCATCCATGAAACTTCAGTGTTATATGCTGCATGTTGTTTCTGCCTCTAAGACTTCCTCTAAACTTAACTATGTGCTTTTCTTATATCTCTTCCTTCATTTCTTTTGGGGATACAACAGCCTCGAACAAAGAAATTTTAAATTGTAAATATAAAATATATAAATAAATATAATCTTATATTCATGATTTCGGTTTTCATTAACATATTCTATCTTCAATTCAAAATATTGAAACATAAGAAACTATCACTAAATTAAAGCATATTTGCAACAATTATACAAAATGATAAAACAGGGGAATTTGATAATTTTGACCTTTATTTTCACTTTGTTTCGTTTTTTTTTAATATAGCCTTTGCATGCTTCTTTACTTTTTGTTGTCTTGTACTAATATTATTCAGTTGTTTTCTGAATTCAAAATTCATTGGAACACCTGGAAATATTTATCGATATATCCCAGTGTGCTTGAAATAAAAGATACCATGCACAGATTCTGACACATCTGTATCATATTTAGATATTTTACTACATAAAGACGTCTATGGTGACTTAACAACAAAGCTTTATGATAAACATGATGACTTCAACTTTTCAATCGTCAAACTTCCCTTACTTATGTAGCAATATACCCTTAACAGCTGCATATGGGGTTTATATCTCTCAGTTGGTTCTCGATACCCAAGAACATGCTCTACGTATGAACAATCTCTTAAATGAGGCAAGCTATTGACAAACAAGTTGATGAAACAAGGATATCAACAGTCTCGTTTGAAGTCATCTTTTCGCAAGTTTTACGTTCGATACAATGACCTTGTCAGCACTTACAACCTATCATTGAGTCAAATGCTGACCGACGTTTTTCATACTTATTGTTAGGCCATTATTTATACACTGAACTGTCTACGGATTTTTCCGTTTTTTCCCCGATCATGACAAGGAGCATACGGCGGGTGTATAGGTCGGCAGGGGATGCACAGTCCTCCATGGCAAAGAAACTCACAATAATACCTAACTTGACGTTACGTCGAAGTCTCCCCCGGATTTTACAACCAAAGCTCGTGTGATCTTAATAGTAATTGGAACGTTGTGAAATTTTCCAGTTCTGTTGCATATTGACTCTTTTTTTACAGACATGTCTAATGTTTGCTTTAAATCTCATCATATAAAAATTTTAGAAAGAAATTCTACGAACTTTTGGATCAACCTTCATATACAAAGCAGGCCCGTAGGAAGCAATTTCACTTTGAGGGGGCACAACCATACATTTTCAGTTGGGGGGCACTATCAACTACCAAAATTTCTTGACAAACAAAAAAAAAGGTCATCAGACGTTATTATTGAGGGGGCACAAGCATACAGTAACTATGTTTTCTATAGTATTCTATATATCGGCAAAATTATTTGAGGGGGAGGGCACGGCCCGCCGTGCCCCTCCGGTTCCTACGGCCATGCAAAGTTTACACAAGGAAAGCATAAAACGTGTTAAGATTATAGGCAACAATTCTATAAGGCTCTTCACTGCACTTAATTTAATTTGTGATTTTAAAACTTGTCATTTAATTGGCATCATTCTAGTAACTGCCTTTTGATCCAGTGTTTTTTTTTTTTTTTTTTTTTTTTTTTTTTTTTTTTTTTTTGTTGTTGTTGTTTTTTATTATTATTATTATTATTATTATTTTATTTTACTTCTGTGATAAGAATTGTTGAAATATATTGGCTGATAGTTTTCTATCCATACCGTCAGTTTGTGACACGTGTTTTCGGAGAGTTTCTCGAAACTTTTATGTTTTAGAATAACTAGTAATGATATTTTTCATGATAAGAAAAATTGGTAAGTTTATCATATCATTATTCCTTAAAATAAAATACTCCTTTGTATCTTAATCAATTTAGAGATATTCCTTTAATTTGTGACAAGAAAATCTAAGTTTAAGACAACTTACATGTATAACTGAATTTGGACGGTAAGTCATTGCTGTTACTAATTTCGGTCATTGGTGTTATAGCTGAGTCATTGTCGTACCCACAGGCGCTTGACGTTTTTAACCATTCTTTCCATAAATAAAAAAACCCCATACCATAATAATAACAAGGTTCGTCACGGTCGCCATCTTAAATTTTTCAGTTCAGCTACTTCGCCTAGATTTTTAGTCTACAATGTGTTTGAAATTAACGGATACAACCGTTTCCCTCAAGTACTTACTTTAGATATGCCTCCACTTTCGGGCAATTCAACTCAAATCACATTAAATCCTCTCTAATTCTTAAAACGTTGCTTCAAACTCAGTCTACTGCTACCGCTTCCGTAAAACTTAGAAAAGGGAGGCCGGAAGTTGATGTTATGTAAAATCTCTACAATTTGCAAAATTCTCCCAAAAATTGAAATTGAAGAGTCATTTTCTCATACTATAACACTATTTTTCTATATGAGTGGGTCTTCGCTCCATTTTTTCGAAAGTTAATCCTCGAAGTTTGCATAAAAATATACATTTTTTGGTTTCCTAAAATATGGAGCAAAGACCCACTATACCTTAAAAATATACTTTTATGATATATCATTCGCATCTTTTCGAGAAATACTTGAAGTCCATTAAGTCAAGGGTCATATCACAAACATGATTTAAATGCCACTAATCATCAGGACTTGCGTAGTCTAGTGGTAAGCGTGCTAGTCTCGAAAGAAAATGATACTACAGGCTTTCTGCACGCTATATTCGCCCAACTCCTTTAATTGTCCTTCACTGACATGGAAATAAAGCTGGGAAAAAATTGCCAGCCCAGCCCCCCCCCCCCCTCCGAAATCAATTGATCCTCCCTTAAAAATAAATGAATGGCAATATAATCTGTGAGGCCACCCGTAAGTCTTAGGCGAAGCCTTGATTGAGCGGGGGGGGGGGGGGGAGCTCCTGGCTTGTACAATTATTTCAATCACATTCTTGCAGGGAATAGCATGGTATTTGGTTTTTCTTATGAAAGACAAGACAGTAATATTGTTTTTAACACGAAGTTTAACTTTCTCGGAAACTTATTGTGAATGTACTTGAGGCATGCAGAATCTTTTACCGCTACATTTGTATCGTCTGCTCTCTGTTATAATATGTATTTATAATGTTCAGCAACAAGTATTTTAAATATTGGTAGCAAAAATAATTTTAAAATCATATACTACAGTGGCGGATCCAGGAATCTTGAAAGGGGGGGGGGGGGGCGACCAGTTTGGGGTCAGGGTTGGGGCTCCCCTCTAAATCCGCCAGTATACTATTTGATCAAGCCATTTGACGATAATTAAACTTAATTTCTCAAAGGTCTTATAGAATTATTAATGTGTTATAGAACACTTACTATATAATAGATTAATGATTTATTTGGATTTGCAATGATTCAATAAAAGATTTCAAATAGACGTAATAATATAAAATTTGATTCGAAATAATGACAATTAATAATTTGAAACAAAAATATTTGCTGGATGATGCTAATATTTTTTTTTCTCTCGACAATCTCTCTCTCTGTCTCTCTCTCTCTCTCTCTCTCAGACCTAGATTTTTTTTAAAAACGATGTGTAGTAACGCACTTGCGTACTTTCAAAGACAGCTTCGCACGTGTATAAAGAGGGGACATGGAGGTTCAGTGATCTGGGCCAGCTCACCACTGTGATGAAAAAAAACAAACAAAAAAACACACATATCTATCCTTCTTCTTTTTTTTTTAAATAATTTTCATCGCTTCCAAACACTGAAAATAGTACCATTATAGGGAAGCAATATTTATGCCAGAATGCAAGGGGTCTCAGTGGTTTACACGAGAAATTAGTAACCAGAATTCCAGGACCAAGCATAATTTTTATTTCCTCATGATTTTTTCTTCAACAAAATAAAAGAAAAAAAATATTTCATATATTATTTCTTATGATTATGGAAAGCATCGGCCTGCTCAGCATTGAACATGTCGAAAAAGTTTGTTACTGTCTTTGCATGATTTCTCCCGCGAAACGTCATATTTCTTTTAACCAATGAAATTTAAGTAGAGGGAATTCTCATTTCCATAACAACATCAACTTCTGGCCTCCCTTTTCTGGGATTTTTTATTTATGGAAAGAAAGGTTAAAAACGTCAAGCGCCTGTGTGACCCCTCTACAAAAGTTGTGAAATTCATGGGTCAGGGGTTCTGGAGTTAGGGTGGGGCCCTATTGATCATATAGTGAAAATGCATTATATCTTTGAAAATCTCCTCTCTCTTGAGTATTAAAGGCAGAGATTTTAAGCACCGCCTTCAAAAATACCTGGTCTCTGTACCCCTGTCAATCGATTGCATTAAGGTACATCATTGGGTGCTAGAACTTGATTGACATTTACTTACTAGTCCCTGTGTATACCCTGCTCACCTTGTTTGGCACTTGTGGTAACCCTTAAATTAACTTTTGATCCTTTGATATTTACCACACTTGGTATAAACAATAGAGAAGCTGTATTACTATGGAATTTTAGCTTGATAATATATATACATACACACCTTTAGTATTTTAAATAATTATAATATTCTTTATGATAATATAACTTTTTAATAAACGGGTATAACTTTTTTTTCAAAGCACAACAAATACTTTGAATAATAATATTTTTAATGGGTGGGGATGCTTTGACACACATTAAATTACAAATTAAAAAAAAATATTGAGATTAAACTTAATTAGCAACCTTTTATTTCTAATTTAAAATTATCTCAAAATCTCAACACAGGTCAAGTTTGACTTCTTGGGTATTCTACTGTGTATTAAATCACTTCCTGTGTATAGGGATTGGGAGACAAATGACCACAGGTAGACTGCTAGCCCTCAAGGCATTCACACCTGTACAAAATAAGCCCCTCACTCACCTGGAATTTACCACCCGGTAAAATATCTCTGCCTTTAAGCAGAAAGACTAAGTGCATGGTTATGATGAACATTGATGCCTCGTCCAAAAATTGTGAATTGAATTTCACGGCCCCTAGGTCAGGGGCTCTGGTGTTAGGGCGGCGCTGTATTTATCACATAGACAGTGAAAATGCATGATTTCTTTGAACATTTTCGTATCTGCTCCCGAATATTAAGTAAACAAAACTAAGCGCAATGTTTTGATGAGCAAGAGTGCCTCTTCCGAAATTCAGAATTCCATGGCCCTGGGTCAGGGATTCTGGTGTTAGGACGAGGCTTTATTGATTGTATGGTGAAAATGCATTATTTCTTTGAAAATCTTCTCTGCTCCTGGGTAGAGCGCACGCTCCGTGATCGGAAGGCCATGAGTTCGAATCATGGCCGCGACTGACCTACAAAGTCGATAAAAAATAGGTAGCAACTGTTCATTCGCCAAGTGCTCGGCGTTTTGAAGTGAAAATTACAGGTCCTTCGACCTTAAAAACCGAGGCCCCGAGTCACGGTAGGCGTTTGCATGATAAAGAACCCTCACAGCTCAATGGTCCTGAGTGCCGAGTAAAGGTCTAAATTTGAAGCCCTTCACCGGTATATGTTGACGTCTCTACATGAGTGAAAAATAATCGAACGGGACGTAAAATAACATACAATGAATTTCTGCTCCTGGGTATTAAGCTAACAAACTAAATGCAATATTTTGATGAGCATAGGCGTCTTTACCAAATTTGGGAATTTTATTGCCCCTGGATTAGGGTTTTTTGTCTTAGAGCAGGGCTCTATTGATTATATAATAAAAATGCAGTATTTCTTTGAAAATTTTCTTCACTGTCCCTTGGTATTAAGCAAACAAACTAAGAACTTGACTATGATGAGCAAGGATGTCTCCTCCAAAATTGGGAATTTCACGGCCCCTGGGCCAGGGGTTATGGTGTTAGGGCTGGGCTCTATTGATAACTTAGTGAAAATGCAATAATTTAATGAAAATCTTTTTCTCTGCTCCTGGTTTTTTAGCAGATTAACTAACTAAAGTATAGTTATGGTGAGCAACGGTGCCAAATCCCAAGTGTGAAATTCATTGTCACTGGGTCAAGGGTTTTGGTGTTAGAGTGGGGCTGTTTGATTATTAATACTTTGTAAATCCTCTCTGCTCCTGGGCATCTAGGAGGCAGAGTACAAAGTTGTAATGTATGAGAATTGTGAATGCGATTCCTGCTGAGAACCACTGGTTTAAGTGCATTTCTCTTTATTCACTCATTAGTTTTCTTGGTACAAGGTAGTGGTATTAGAGGTAAAACTCATAATGTTGGATTTTGACTCTATCAATCCTTCAAAATTGGATATTAAAATGTGAGCTGGCCAAAACTCTGAGGACACTACACATGTACTGTGGAAAATCAATAAACCTACTCTCTGGATTATACGAGGGGTTATCAAAAAGTTCGTGGACTGACGCGATAAAATTAATAATATGTAGTCTTTGCTTACAAAATTTATGCGGAACATAAAACAACAAAAGTTTAAGAAATGTTGAAAATTTTAGCTTGATACGTTGATAATTTGCCAAATTATTCTAAAATTAAAAAGACTTTATGTGATCATCCGGCGCTGTCGCCGTTTAGTGTCATGACGTCCGTTTAACGTCATTGTTTCTTAATGTCCGCTCTCTCTACCTCATACACTTATCTTGATGAGATTACCTGGAGTTAAGTAAGGACTTAAACCCGTCTTATTTATATGAATTTACAATGTCATGAGCAGTTGTTTTCAATGCATATAATATTGTAAACGGATCTTTATGTGGGGAAAGATCCTCACTTGATTATGCCAGAATACTTAGCTTGTTGGAGTTCAATTTCTACCACACATGATCAACGTCACTTTTCGACGTGACTGACTTTTGACACCCTGACTACAAATCGACACTAACTGTGCATATTTCATCTCTCTGAATCTTTTTGGGCATTAAAAAACAAGTACTCTGGATGCATTTTATTTTTCTGTAGCCAGTTTAAACATTCCTTAGGTCAATACCAGTTTTTCCAGGAGCGAAACTCTATAGAGTGTTTGAAAAAGAAACCTCTCACCCTTTTTGACGTTATTTTCAAGCCCATAATTGTTTGAACACTCCATATAAAATTTACGATAAAATTTCATAGAAATTACAGAATGGGGTAAAAATTGCAAATTTTACTGAACAAATGTGTCGTACCACATGTCTGAATTAACGAGATTATTTGATGACAAATACTCATATCTAAAGAGTTTTTCTCAGTTACACTCAGGTAGAAAAAACGTCATATTAGAGGTTGCGCCGCCTGGACATACCTTTGCTTACAAAAATACTAACAATTTATTAAAAAATAAAAATTATGATTTATGGTTTATTCTATAGATAGAAAAGATGATGCTTACTAAATGTGTAAAAATTCATTGGTGTACCTAAAGCGGTTTTAATTTTATGACGCTAGTCCACGAACTTTTTGATAACCCCTCGTATATATGTTTATTTAATCAATAGTATCAGCTACCATTTTACGTAATGAAAAAGGAAATCAACTCGCTATTTCTTAACTCAAATGAAATAAAAAAAATAGTTTGAGAAATAGATTTTGTTAAAATATTATTTCTATTGTAGCAAAAGTGGAAAATGCAAAACAACAAAAGTAAATATATTCCACGTATTCTACATTTGTACCACACTTCATTCAAATCAGATCAACAAATTAAAGAATAAACAAAATTTCAGACCAATATGCCATTTACCTCAAAACAAGGCAGTTGTAAAAAGATGACAATTACCAACAAATCATTTTTTTATATTTTTATGCCTCTAGTGTTATATTGAGCTCAATGATGAATATTTCTAATAGTCAAGACAGTTTTTACAAAAGATTTAATTGATACCTGTATAAACGCATTTCACTGTCTAACTAAGGAACTGAATATTGATACTTAGAAAAGGTCCAGCAGATTACACACCCTTATTTAAGGAAGTGAAAATCACAAACTGGAAGACAAAACATTTTAATCAAAGTATATACATGTATTTACATGAAATACATGCCCATGTTTCAGGTTCTTTGGCATTATATATCAATTATTCACATCATGTACCAAGTAAAAATAAACTAAGAATCCCTTCTCATTAAAAATATATTTCAATTCTATTTGGTTTTTGCTTCTCCAAGTTTTTTGGAATGTTTTACAAATATTCTAAAAATAAATCTTCCAAAATATGAATCCTTATGAGGTGGTGAATTCTATTTTTTGAGGGGGAATAAGTTGTTGTGTAGGTTGTAAAGAAATTCCCTGGGCGGTAGATACTGTAGTTGGTAATGCTTGTGTCAAAATGACCTGATTGGATCCAGAGGTAGAAGCAGGTGTGATTTTGGCCATGATAAAGTTCTGATTGGTTCCTGGCACTGAAGAGGGCGTGGATCCAGCCACAAGAGTGGCACCTGTTGAAGTACTGATGATTGTTGGAAGTGTCATGGTAGCTTGAGAGGTGGGTGTGGTTAACTGATTTGTGGGTGTTGCCATCACTTGAACAGGTGTGATTGGTGGAGAAAGAGGGGAAGACAACTGTGGATTGTAGTTTGATGGAGGATTAATCCTTTTCTGTTTTTGTCTTCTATTACAAAACCACACTCGTACAACCTCTTTTTCCATATTGAGTTGGTCTGCAACAGAAGTTATTTCCTCGGATGATGGTTTGGGATTCTGCTGAAAACTTTTTTCCAGAGCCACTCTGATGTTAGTTTCTATACTGGTTCTCTTTTTCCTTCTCCTTGACACAGATTCTGGAGATAAACTATTGCCATTGCCACCCGGGCTTCCACCAACTGGTGTGTTCAGATTAGCACACATTGTGTCTGCATCCTTTAACCACTTTTGTAAAAGTGGTTTTAACTTGCACATATTTTTAAAGCTCAGATTCAAAGCTTCAAACCTTGAAATTGTTGTTTGGCTGAAATCATTTCCATATAGTTTTCCCATTGCTAAACCTACATCACCTTGGGTGAAACCTGCAAAATATGAAAAGTTTTAACTAGAATATTTCTTACTTTTCAAATTTTTAAAAATCATCTGGGTTTTTTTTTCATCAGAAATATACCTAGTTCTATTCTCCTTCTTTTAAAGGTTTTTGCAAACTGCTCAAGTTCTTCCAAGTCAATATTTTCTTCCTTCAAAATAAAAAAAAAAAGGTTGATTATATAGATATAATATACTGGTGATAGAATCAATTCACTAAAATACACCAGTCAATTAAAATATGACATCTTAATATATGTTTCCCTGTCTTTTACTTCTATATAAGCTTTACAGCTTATTACCACAGACAAAAGTCTATGCCTACATCTAAACTTAAATGAAGACTTACTGGTGGTATCTCATCCACAGAGGAAGACATTTCTTCAGGTTGAGTTTTGATGGAAGCATTTGCAGTAGAAACAGCTGGTAGAACTATCTGAGAAGAATTGGATATCTTGGTCATTGTATTCTGAACTTTGACAGGAGTTCCACTTTGTTGAACTGGAGTGGATTGTGCAGCAGGCACCTGTATCTGAATACAAGACAAAATCCAGTGTTTGAAACTCACCGTAAAATTAGCTAGACATGCAGGGCTGACTGCTATTGAAAGTTGTCAGTCCTCCAAAAATCTACTAGCCGGAAAAAATAAAAGTCTTTTATAACTTTGTTTTAGCGATAACGTGAATGGGGTCAGTTCACTATAATAATTTCAATCCTGATTCTATAGGATGAGGAATTCTACCCCCTTTGCTTCTTACACTTTACTAACGATACTGTTGGTTGATTTGAGAGAGATTTATCAAATACATGAATTTTAAT
Organism: Saccostrea echinata; assembly: GCF_033153115.1. Lineage (NCBI taxonomy): Eukaryota > Metazoa > Mollusca > Bivalvia > Ostreida > Ostreidae > Saccostrea > Saccostrea echinata. The sequence continues at coordinate 3,184,612 of NW_026889774.1, read as the reverse complement.
TTACACTGTACATGCAGATCTGTTTGCACATGGCAAAATTTGGGCGTCTCGGGCGGTCGGGCGCAATGTTATTTCAAACACTGCATAATCAATGATAAATTAATGTGCACACTGAAATTAGGAAAAGACTTCCTTCCTAAATTTGAACTAAGGTGGTTTATGCTACTTTACTGGTTGCTAACAGAGTCTGAACAGCAACATGTAGGATAGTAAAACAGCTGTTCGTGACTGTTAAAAAAACATTAACACCTAGAGTCTAACAAAATTTATATTTCCAACTATTTTCTCTGTGATATCTCTTTCAAAGTTAAGTGTGTTGATTTCTTTCTATTTGCAACTGAATGTAAATTTCACCAAGTGAAAGGTCAAGTGAATAATAGGCAAGCCATGTCAATTTCCTGCGGATGTCATTGTGTCTGATGTCAGTGTGCTGGTTAAAAGATGTGTAATAATTCTGATTCATCTATGTAGAGTTTGTTCTCTTTAATGCATGGAACTCTGTTCAATTTTCACAAATCACAAGGCACAAGAGCTGAACAATCTTGTGACTTTCACACTTTGTAACTGTCATAGATCTTTTTTCCTCACTCCTTGATATGCAGATGTGTACATAAGCAAAAAATTTAAAATATTAACCCTTTCAACACTGTAGACCAATACATTTCGTCTTGGAACACGGTAGACCAATTCATCGGTCTCAGACACAAAACTGAAAGTAAACGTTTATTCTTAGAAATAGAAAGTATTCTCTACGCAAGAACTTTCGCTATGAATTATGGGTAGATGGATATAAACATCCGTTAACAAATATGGCGGACCACATGGCGAAAATCACGGAAAAATAAGGAAAATTAGACAAATCTTAAAGAAAACAAAGAAGAAAGCAAAATGGCGGTTAACAACAAAATGTCCGATCTTTCTGGCGATGAAAACTTTAATAAAATTGGGGAATAAGATATTATAGATGTTTCTAGACATCAAAAATACGAGTTTTTAACAATGTTGAGAAATCTTGGAGGAGAAACTTGACTCGGAATTGGACTTTAAAGGCTCCAAAACAGAGGATGTTTTTGACGCCCCAGACTTCTCCTGATGTCCCGAAACACCACGTTTTTTTTATTTATTATCATGGACTTATTTTTCAATGAATTCTGACATATTGCACATCATTTTACTCAGAAATAATTTCTCTTTTGAATGTTGGAAAGAACATAAGCGATTTTGAAACTTCATAGCAGCAAATTTATTAAAATATTACATAAGATCAGTTATAAAACGTAATTATTATTTTTATTAGTGCTTTTGACTTGCTAAATAATTTTGAATATATATAAATTTGATATCATTTAAAAGAGAAATGTCTCACCTTTCTAATAATGTGTTATTTATTAAAATATTCAAAGAAATAAAGAAGTTATTATATTTTTTTGTGATGGAAGGTGAAGTGTTCAGTGATGGCCCAAGTTACTCAGTGTACCAGGGCTTGGCTGATAAAAGTTACTCAGTGTTGAAAGAGTTAAACAACAAAAGATGAGTTGTTTCAAGCTAAGAGTTACCTCTCCTTGCTCTTACCTGAAGTGATTGGGTTGTTGCATTCTGGAGTTGCTGAAGTTGCTGCAGAACAGCTGCTGTTGGTTGTTGTTGGGCTTGTTGTTGTTGCTGTTGTTGCTGCTGCTGTTGCTGAACTTGCTGTGTCAGTGATGCCAATGTGGCAGCAGTAAGGACGGGAATTCCCTATCAACATAATTTAAAGATAAGGAAATTTTCTAAACATGTTACAGAGTATCAGTGTCAATGTTTTGTTTATACTGCTACTTTAAACCTGTCAATAAAATTATGTTTTCAGTCATTTAAAATTTCTGATCATGATAAACCAAAAGTGTATCATATTCATTTAATGCTCTTCACCCATTAAGCTTTAGCCATGTATGCTGTACCATGGTGAACAAGGTGGGTGAAATGCCTTTAGTGCAACAAACATGAAGGTGAAAAAACGAATTCTCAATTACAACAAAATTTTCTTTGATATTTCATCTAAAATTAAAGAATACGTTATGTAAAATCTCCCCAATTTGCAAAAATCTTAATAAGATTGAAATTTTTGCCTGTGAAATACCATCACACACTAGAGAGGGCAAAACGGATCATTTTCTCATACTAAAACACAATTTTTCAATATGAGTGGGTCTTCACTCCATATTTTTCAAAGTTTATCCTCAAAGTTTGCATAAAAAAATACATTTTTTGGTCAACAAAAACATGGAGCAAAAACCCACAATATCTTAAAAATACGCTTTTATGATACAACATGCACATCTTTCCAAGAAATACTTGAAATCCATTTAGTCAAGGGTCATATCACAAACATGATTTAAATGCCACAATTCATCAAGAGCTGTGTTAGTGTTAGTCTCAAAGGAAAATGACACTCAAGATTTTTATTGCTAGGGTTCCAACCCCAAGAATACCACATTATTTTTTTAATAACAGAATAATTTTTGCCAAGAAATTTTTCCTCAGAAAAGTTTTGTTTGTCATAATTTCATAAATTATTTCAATCTAAATTATACTAAATTCACAAACTGAATATGATTTTTATATATCTGAAGCTATAGGCATTCTGCATGCCTTGTTCACCCATCTCCTTTCTTCTCACCTGGTTTTGAATCAGAAGTGGCTGGAGACCCGTCGTAAGCTGTGCAGGATTCAGAAATACAATCTGCTGTGTGCCCTGGAGGGCCCCAGCCAGTCCCTGCAGAGTGGTTGTAGCCAGAGGTGAGGCCTGGATTTGTGTGGGCTGAGGGGTGGCACTGCTGATAGGGGCCTGTTGAGTGACCACAGAAGTGGTGCTAGCAGCAGAACTAGCTGCTGGGGAATTGGTGACCTGTTGTTGAATCTGTTGAAAATTGCTCGATATTCAAAATACATTTGATATTTGCAGAAAGATATTTGAAATTTAAAATCTCTCCTAAAACATTTAAATATATCCAGAAAGGCAATAAACATGATTTCAAACAGATATTCCTAAATACCAAAATAGTTCTACTTCATTTTCAATAAGTATAATTACACCTTTCATTCATAATAGAATTTCTTTAACTTTAATCCTAATCTTTGTCAACTAGATTCCAATACCTGTTGCAGCTGAAGTTGCTGTTGTTGCTGTGTTAGTTGCTGTGTAAGTTGCTGCAGTTGCTGGAGGTCTGCAATCTGTATACCAGCAGTGGGTAGAGCAGCAGACACTGGAATCTACAAATAGCAATATCAAAATGAAACTTTTGCAACTCTTAGTTACCATAAAAGAAGCAGGTCTGCAGCAACTCAAATCTATCTGAAAGTTCTTTTCCTTTTACACCATATAAGCTACTTGCATTGCATGAGGCAATGAAGTATAAAATAATATCACACTGATAAACTGCCTGAGAAAATGGGATTTTACAAAAACTTACTTTTATTGTATTAAGCAAGTGAAAAGAAAAATATATGCACGAAATGGTCTTTTTCTCAGAGCTAAAAATACCATGCTTATTTTCATGGCACACTTCAGCACATTATTCAATATATATGCTTACCTGTGATTTATAGCACTATGAGCATCAATTTTTATTTCTAAGGACATACTTAAAAACTTTTATAGCAAAACTTAAAATAAATGACCTACTAATAAGAAGTTTAATATTGATGAGAAGTTTAAAGATAACATTTACTCTAATTAGAAAAAAATTCCCTGATAGGAATGAAAAAAAACATCTATTGTACAATTGTATACCTATGATTATAGAGCTATTATTCACTTTCAAATGACTAGGTCATTAACCTACTTTTCATGCTAGTGGCCTCTTGAGAATTTCCCAGAAAATGCCTCAATTTTTTACACTATGAAGAATATTTTCTTTATGTAGAAAATATGACAAGTAAAATTCAAATGTCGCCATAGCATTAAAGGGGCTTGGACACAGATTTGAAGTTAATATTTTTTAAAATTTTCAGTATAATATCACGACTTACATATTCTAAAGCATTTCAGGCTGATATATTATAAAAGCGCATTTACAAGCTTCTTTTATCGGAAAACTATAAATTTCAGGATGTGTTTGATTGATACACATCCTTAAACTTTCAAGAAGTATGATCTATTCTTAATACTTAAAAAATGTGGAAAAATTGTTGTGTATTGATGAAAAATACTAAAAACTATAATTGTGAAAAGTCAGAGTAGAAAAAAAACAAACCAGCGTTGTAAATTTGTGTTCAGTGATGTGTGCCGAGTTAACAATTCAAACACACCTGATAAAATGTAATCGGTAATACAGCTTGTGCCCATGTTTACAAACACAGATGTCTGACCTATGTTATGAAGAATGTCACTCACAGACAGAATTTTACGAATGTGTATTTAAGTTCAATTCACTAAATTGAAGTTAATTTCTGAATAAAAATAGAAATTTAAAATTGTAAACAAAAAGGCAATGCAACTCTTCAGGCTCCTTTAACCATTCAGAAGTTATGACCAATGTAAAGGTCATGAAGTCAAAAATGTTGTACAGGTCTTGGCACAAGAAATACATATGTGAAATATGAAACCCCTAGAACCAACCCTTCAAAAGTTATGGTCAAAGTTGAAGTTTTTCAAAAGTAGGTCAAACTCCAGGTCATGAGCTCAAAAATATTGATAACCAAGGAAAGGTATTCAAATCAAATGGGTTATGTATTTGTAAAGAAAAATAACTCTGAAGATAAATTACCTATCAAACTTTTATAGAGTTCTTAATAAAGTTGAAAGGAAACAAAACTTTAGTACAATGTACCAATGCATGTATTCTGCTCCATTCCATACCTAGTCAATTTTGTAAATGTCATTTTCTTATTAACAGGTTTAGTATTTATGTTCAGGAATAATAGTATCCCTTGCAAAGTTAGGGCTAAGAAAATAGTTTAAACGACCTTGTACATAATTTGCTGAATGAATGTTTCCCGCTAAACTCCAAACAAATGAAGAGCCATGTGCAAAATCAATCGATACATTCTATAATTAGAGATAGTGTCATCGTAGGTAGATGGAGGCAATGTGAAGGTTATGTAATGGCCATTTGATATGTCAAGCACTTCTTTTTAAAATCATCATTACAGTAATACATCTAAACTGAAATAAGTGAGATATGAAACTTCTTTATAAACGATAATATGCGCTGAAAGTCCATGATGCTATTCATAGACAGAATAGGATATTAAGTTGTGCTTTTTTTAATTTGATGTGACTTAAATATTTTTGTTGCTTTCTGAAACACCAATGCAAGAATAAACTTCAACCTTAAAGGAAGTGTACTTCAAAATGAAATTCTTATGCATGTAAGTTTATTCACCATGTAACTGTACAAATGTTTGCATCTAAAGGTAAATGCATCAAAATAATGCTCGTTGGTACTTAACATATTATGAAAGATTTACATGAAGCTGTCAGTGCATAGTAAACAAAGTAGTGCAGGGAGTAATGTGTGTGCAGATATTAAATCTGCCAGATGCTTCATATGGAATCAACTGTGATCACCCGAAGCCGGTCACAAAAAAGATATGGAGGATGTTTAAAACACTTATGACTGTTACTTAATATGCTCTTCTGATAAGTGCACACATTAATTACTGAGGACATGCAATAACTTTTTTTTTTCAGTATTAGCTCAACAAGTTTCTGAATGCATATCAATAAAGTCTATTATAACAAGTTAGATGTCTGTATAAAGAAAGCTTACCACAGCTGGTTGTCCATAAGGGTTTTGAATCAGTAAACCAGAATGTGCCCCGGCTGTTGCCAGTGGAAACTGCTGGGCCAGCAATGCCGATTGAAGTTGCTGCTGCAATGTTGCACCAACATTTGTCTGAAAATGTCAATACTTCATGTATCTTCAAGACATTGTAATTTGCAAATTGCCTCGGCATGCAATGAATTCAAATTTTCTGAAGCTTTTGTTGATGCAAGTTTTTCAAGCAATTACGAACTTGTCCAAAGACCTTTTTAATTGAATTTTAAAATGTTGTAAATTTCATATATCTATCATAATGATATAAAATACTTGTTTTATAATTACCAAGGTATTGACTGGCTTAGTGTCTGTCTGTCCATTATTTGATACAGTTACTGTCTCGGAGTTAGCTTCACTGTTCATCTTTATACCTGAAGTAATATGGAAAAAATATTCAAGATGACTAACGATAATTCAAAGATTTTGATAAATATATTAAGCTTAATAAACATGACAATTCATCCTAACAATATAGTGACACAACACTCAGACTGTGTATTATACTTTCCAAATTAGGGTGAAAAACAAGATTACACCTAAGCCTGTAATGTATCTATGCAAATAGAAAACAAAACAACAATCTTCGTTACTTTAAATGTATTTTCAAAATATATATTTTAAATATATCAGCAAATAACATTCCGGTAACTCTGTTTCTGATAATTTTTTTTTGTTTGTATCCAATACACAATAATAGAGCAACTCACAAATTTAAAGGGGTGGGAGGGGGGAAGAATGGGGTAGGTACTCTTCAAAATAACTTATGGATTTGTACATTTTGTATGCTCATAAGCAGAGTTCTTGTTAATCATGTAGGAAATTTAGTTTGATATTACACATCCCTTTAAATATCAGACCTGCAGTTTAGTCTTTTTGAAGCACAAAGCAAGTCAACAGAATATTATCTTTTACATATGTATTAGAATTTGGGCAAATTTGTTTTCGTTATACAAACAACACACTGAATATGGTCAATTATGACCAGAATAAACCTTTGTGTCTGGTCTTCCCATCATAAAGAGAGCATGCACACATATATAGTGGCATGGCGCATTGCACAGCATGGCTCCAACTGGACCCAGTCAACAAATTCATTGGCCATAGACAGAGCTGACAACCACATCTAAATATAAAATCTCCATCAAGTAGTTACCATTCCTTCATTATAAACTTGCTGTCCAACTTGCTCATTTCTGTTTGATAATGAAAGGCCAAACCGCAAGACCTATAATAAGACTACGATTTTTTGTGCTGCAAACGATAATAAGAGAAAAAGGTAAATGAACAGGTGTGTCAAAGGGCATCAATTGTGTCTCGGTGATTTATACAGAACGCAACCAATAATATAATTATTCAAACAGATTAAACATAAAAGATCGAGATGTTTCCGTTAGCATAAAAGGCCTGCAGCAAAATTCCGAGAAATTTTTTTTTCTTAAAATCACTTCGTAACAAGGAACGAATTGTTGCGGCATGACTTGCGCGATTATAATGCATAAGCAATGACCATATATAATGACCAATTATTCATCACTGCGTCTTTAAACGTCAAGATACGTTTTGTGCGAATCATTAAAATGGATGATAATGCTAAATTATGCATACAGGTTCTGATTTGCAAACGTGAAAACGTGAGAAAAAATATTCTTGTGTAAGATTATATATGAGTACTGTATCAAAACTATGCGCGAAAAATTGTTTCATAATTTGAATATTGATTAGTGAATCTGAATTTATAAATGATGATTCCCACGTAAAAATACTTACAGTTTCAGTACTTTTCAATGTTATTATTGCACGTACATTACATGTTCTCATGCAAAGTACATGTATATACCATTAAAAATGTAATTTCTTGCTTAAAGTATTATAATATATATATATATATATATATATATATATATATATATATATATATATATATATATATATATATATATATATATATGTTTTAATGCATTTGTACAACTATAAACAAAGATTGACTGTCTAACGTTGGTAATTTGAACACCAATATGTTGAATACTAAAGAAAACATCAAAGAAACTCAACAATTCTAACCTTACAATGACTATATACCTCAATCTCAGTATCTCAAACCCTCAAAAATTTTTGTGAGAGTCCTGCCTTTTTTTTTTTTTTGCTGTGAGATGTACATCAGTGTCAAATGTTGCACAACAGCTAGTGGACACATTTATTTGCATCCATATATATTTGTATCATATTTTCTTGAAGAGTCTGAGTAGAAAGTTGATTTATTTTTTCCACCAGCATCACCTACTAGATATCTTGTATTATTATCCTTCAGAATAATACAGTCAATAAGTTTAGAGAATGTCACGTGCAGGGAGACATTTCGTAATGTCTCCCTTCCCTTGTGTGCAGCGTTGTGACAGGTTGTCCCCTTCAGAAGACAATAAAATAGCACAAGTGACAACTGTGTAGTTTCCCTTTAGATGAAAATAAAATGTCTTATGAGAGAAAACTCATCTATATAATTGAAATACATGTGAGATCGGTAAACAATACTTAATTCTAACAGTGATGTCAAAGTTGTCTGTTGACATAATTTGAAAGTATGGAATCAGAGCAGTGTGTAGGAGAACACGAGGTTAAATTGACTATTTTCTACTCTATTTTATTAAATTTAGGTTCTTCAGGATGATAAAACTATTATTGACTGTTTAGCAGGGAGGCATCACAAATTATCAAGTCTGAGTAAAGTTGTCACCCTCTGGCGCAAGCGCCCTGAGGTGACAACCCTACTCAGTCCTGATAATTTGTGATGTCTCCCTTCTAAATAGTCCATAATTTATTTTATTACCAGCAACCTTTGTTCTTAATAGACATACATGTGCTTGCAAATGAAGCATTATTAGAAATCTTTTTACATCTATCAAAAAAATAATTTGCAATGATCTTATAATTACAAGATAAGTTTATGTTTTCTAATCTTTTCTCAAACATGTATCAAAAAAGGTCACAGAAATGTTCCCGATATTTATATCATTAATAGTAAGAATTTGTATATATAAGGTGTAAGCCCTCAACATTGCAAAATTAATAAAATTTACATTGATATGTTGGAAAAGCTTAAACTACTGATAATATAGTTTTTTTTATAAAATCATTCTTCACTAAATTTATTTAACATGTTTTGCATATTGTTAAGGTTAAAAAAAAAAACAAAGATCGAATTTTTTCCTTTTCAACTTGATGTAATGACCAAGCAATAAAAACAGGAACCTTACTAAACTCTGCAGTTAATCAACATGCACCCCTTCATATAAACAAAATGAACTGTTATAAAGGGCTGTAACTCTTTATTTTTTTATAAGTATTAATTTTCCCCAATTTTTTATACCTTTTTTTCATAATTTGAATTTTCATCTTTGATTATATTTGGCAATAAGCATCCATAATCATATATATTTGGTCATTTATGGGTGTGGAGACATTAAAATTTCAAGATTTGTAATAGCTGCTGATATAGTTTCCACATACCAGTGTTGATTCTAAAAATGTTTCAAAGTAGGACACTCCCTCAGGAAATAAGGTCAGCTCCCTACACATGTAGAACCTAACAGATAAAAATATATATGATGTGACAAATTTGTTAGCCAGTTCAAATCAGCTAATGGTTTGTATAATTGTCTTTGTATGAGCAATTTTGAGAATCCTCTATCAAACAATCCACTATATATATATGGATCATAACGGTAGTAATCACTAAGTCTGAAACACTTTGAACTCAAGAATTCTTGCTCAAAAAAGTTAGAAGAGCTAAAAAGAGCTAAATGCGTGTTATTTGCATCCATTAATGGCATTTTCATAATACTTGACTTCAAAAATATAGGATACATGAAATAATAAAATGATGAGAAAAAGAAATATTGCTTATTGCTAGCCTAGTACTGTACATGAGTACATGTACTTAAAATATTCCATTGCCAAAATGATTGAACTGTTGATCATGAGTTTTTTAATTATTTCAGCATAAAAAGGGTATAGTGAGTAATTTTATTTTGCAAATGGTGCTTTTTGTGAAATACCTAATAATATTGAATTCCTCATGTATATATAGGAATCTACAGTAGAGTTAGTCTGAAATAAAGGTATTTTCTCTTATTTCCTCTGTAAATATTCTTTTACCTTTTTTTATTGTTAAGTGTGTTTTACTTGAACAAAAAATAATTTTGAGTGCAGATCAAATTAATTTCTTGTTGAATTATATTAAAGCTCTATTATCAGATTTTTTTTTTTTTTTTATTTGTCAAGTTTGCTTTTTCTTGGGAGGTTCAATCTTTGTAAAGCTCAAGCACAACATATCTAAGATCTATCTCTTCACACAGAATTTATCACACTGCTTCAGTCTACTAATTTAAAATGACTTTATTTATTATAGGAATCCCAATGATTTCTGTTGTCAAATAATTCCATCAGTTTGCCAACATCAGAAAGAGCCTCTAGGGTTGACATTCTAATGTTGTGATTTTAAAGCATTGCCAAGATCCTGAAGAGTTCATGCAAAATCTTTCATAGCTGTATATTTCATAATTCGTAAATTAAGTGAATATTCACTGAGTAAAAGATTAACCATTTTTAGGATTGAATGCTTGGAGGTAATAATTCAATTTAAATTTTCTTCTAAGGAGGATTCTAAAATCCCAAGCTTAAGGTAAACTTTTTAAACATTTAAAACATGTCTTTAAAGCATGAGCTTTAAAAAGCAAACAAACAAACAAACAAAAACACAACTTTGAAATAGCATTATATACCAAAATGAATGTAATACCAAATATTTATTTTTTTTATATTCTCACTACTAATAATTAATATTAAATGTAAATAGTTTGTATATAATTATAAATTATAATTAAGTGGATTCTTATTATGTTTATAATATAATATTTTTACATTGCAAAATAATTATTTTGGTAAATATTTTTAAATCAAATTATTCTTAGAAATAACCCAATAAACAAATTAATAAAATAAAATCTTTCAAAATAACTTAAAACTGTTCCCATATTTTGCAATCTGTATTAGATGCAAAAAGTAAATACCTCCCATTTCTTATTGTTAAATTAAAATTGATTAAGTTACAAAATCTGCAATTTATTATTTATATACACATTGTAATTCTACTGAAAAACCTCAAAATTAATATTCATTTTATTATAATCCTTATCAAATTAAAATAACATCTATACTTACTGAATAATTTTCTTCGCATGCCTTGCAGAGATAGGGAAAATATGAAATTATGAAGAGCTTTGATCCGCATATGAAAAATTTCAACAAAGCTCCAAAACCCATGAAGTAGGTTGGTTAGCTTTAATTTTTAAAATAAAAATAAGGTCGATAAAATGATTGTGAACTGTAGGGAAGTTACGCATGATAATGAAACGTTGGCTGCCCTTCGCTGCACATTGTACCTTTCGTGTCATTTACATAAATGAATAATAATGTGGCCATAAACCATATGGCCATGTCATAACATGTATATATATCCAACAGTCAATTGACAAACTTCACAAAACTTGACAAAGTTTCTTGTCTACATTTAAGATTTTTTTTTCAAATTAAAATTCATGGAGAATTTAAATTTTGATTGGATGGATATAAATCCTCTATTAAAGTAATTAAATTCAAATGTAAATCTGGTGCTGGTTTCATAAATAATTTATCCACTAATGAAATATAAACAGATCTGGCATAATGAAATAGATCTCTGTAATATGGGTACATATTCTTAAAGGACTTTTCACATGTTTATTACAAAAATAGCAATGTAACCCTTTCTGTACCACTCAACGTTTTTTTTCCCCAAACAAAAATTGTCCACACATGTGCACAGATGATGTAAATAGTCTCTGCCAGAGAAAGGTGCACTGGCGTTATGAATGCAATATGCATAATATAGAGTATAAATGACATAAATTTAACATTATGATTTACACAAAATACCTTGTCATTTTATATTCATTGGGGGAAAAAAGACTTAATGAATATGACAATAAATTATGTACATTCTCTGTAACACTAAAATTGTACAGAAATACTTCTTTTCTTATTAATTTTTTTAAAAATATGAAGAATGTCCAAATAATAATATATCCTCCTACTCGGTGCAAGTTATAGTTTTAATATAATAATATTCAAATGATTCCAATTTTTAAAAAAGGGGGGGGCACAATTGGAAGATTATTTAATATAATGATTAATGAATGCCTTGTGTTTTTCATCAGAATATTTTTTTTTTTTAAATCCTTAAAATATTTAAAGAACCACTGTCTAGTTTGTTGGGTATGCCAGGGCATTAGCGACAGTTGGAATCCGGGGATAATTTATGTGATTCATGTGATTCTTAAACATGTATATATTTACATTTATTTGTGAGGTCAACATGTAAACAAAAATAAAAAATGCTGTCTAATATAGATATGAAATATGATTATACACTAGGCAATCCATGTTGAATTTCCCAATAACAGCTGCAAGAAATTGACATGCATATTATGACTATTCACTTGGCAAAATTTAAATTCAGTTGTAAATATAGAAAAAAATCAACTCACTTAACTTTCAAAAAGTTATCACAGAGAAAACAGTTGGAAATGTAAATTTTTCCTATATAAATCTTTAACACAATCCTCTATTGCAGCCCCTGTGGATTGATTTTTTTTAACATTTGTTTAACTTGATTGTACACAATAAAGAAAATTTCTGATTAGTTTTTTTTCTCTCTCTCTCTTTCTCTAGTCCTCTCTATCTTTAAATTACTCAAGCCTAACTTTACCATTTCTTAATTATCTCCCCTTGACAAGGACATAGCCCTTCACTTGGAAATAAAGCTTGAAACCCATTTACTCGCAGGTACTTGTAATGCAAGTTTGGTTGAAACTAGCCCAGTGGATAAAAATATATCTGATATCAAAAATAATGATCGAACTAAAATGTTTTGAAAAATTAGCCCTAAAATTCAGAAAGTATGTCCCTACATTTTTGTTGATACAATTCGCATCCCCATAATGCATAAAAATATAAGTTTTGATGATCATAGGCTTCAAAGTATCCAAATCAATTTGAAAATAAATCCCTGCAAAAATTCAAAAATTAGGTAAACATGACATATTTTGAGTCAACATAACATGAGGTCCTATTAGATGCATCAACTGACAAGATTTGATGATCTGTAGTCCTCATAGTGTGCAAAATATCAAAGTTTTAACAAAATTTAATTTTAGTTCAATTTTGAAGTGACCTTGAGACCACACTCTTTGCCCTAGGATAATGACTTGAACAATTTTTCATTTACAATGTATCCTCATCCTTTTGTTTCAAATTGTGATAATCTGCCAAGTGGTTCATCAGAGGCCAAGATAAATAAATAGTGTGTTTCCTATTCCAACCTGAGAAAAAAATAGGGTAGGTAGGTAGGGAAAACATTTTATTTTATTTTAATATTTCATTGGCTAGCATATACTACCATTTTTCCCCGGGGAAATTGCTGTCAAAACATTTCTGTTTAATGTGTATAGGATATGCATTTTCTGAAACACGGAAGTGATCGAGATTAGGATTTCTACAATATGTAATAGTGAAACTGGAATAGTTTACTCCTGGGAAAGATATATGCGGATAAATTTTTTAGGGTCAGCTCATATATTTTAGGGTCGGTCGGGAAACCGGAAACCCAAAATTTATTTATCTAGGCCTGCCATGAGAAGAAGAATTTTATCAACTACTGCTTTTTTTATATTTCCCAAATTATCTCCCATTATTTAAGGCCAGGTCACATTTCTATCATTAATATATATGAAAGCCCTTATTTTGCCCCAAGGATACTATGTGACAAATTTGAGACTCAGACTGATAGGCTAAATGGATTTTTACATAATTATATATCATATACTTGTAAATTTAACTCTTTGGGCTCAGTCACACTAACCAAATAGCACTCACAAATGTCCAATGGATGAAAAAAAGCATCAGAATGCAATTCCTTGGTAATATGTTGATGACAGTCATCTTCTGCTGCATTTCAAGGCTCTTGCATTCAATGTATAAAGCAAATTAAACCAAGAGACATCACGCATCAATGAAAGCAGGCTGGTCAAGTTAAGGACAAGAAGCACACAAGTTCCATAGAAAATGCATACCTAATGTACTTTAAACAGACCTATTGTACTTGAAGCAGACACCTTAGTCCAGGCCCCGTGATCATGAAAAAAACTTAAGACTTAAGTCAAGATTTTAATCATCCATAAAATGTTGATCACTTGTGAAGTGAAACTCTTAATTTGCATACAACAATAGTCTATTGATGCAAAGTTAAAAAGCAAAATTTTTAGTTTTTGACTGCTTGATTTTCTAAACATTTCAGCACAATATACATTTTTTGACTTCAGTTTAAGATGTCTCATGATCCTGGGACCAGAAGTTTCCATTTCAAGTTTTTGAACATGATGTTCAAACTTTCTGCCATATAAAACAAACTTCACTGGACATCCCGAGACATTCAACACATTTCACTGAATGAAAACATATGTAAATGGAGATGAACAGATTGAAAATTTTGCCGTCCATTTAATGTGAGTTAGTATTATTTGGTAAGGTGTGACTGAGCGTTTAAAGACCAAGTTTTATTTTGACCTTGACTCTGAACCGCCAATGAATATACATCTCCCTCTAGTCCTGCACTTACCATATCTGTAGTAAATCTGAGATTAATTGTTGAATAATATTCTAAATATTGTGTCCACAACATTTGGAAGAGGGAAACAAACTTTGACCTTGACCTTTGGGACTCAAATCAATAGACATATCCCTCATCACCTACATGTACCATCTATGAAGTAAATTACATATTGAAAGATCAAACTTGCTCACCATGACCTCAAGACCATTAATTAATGACACATTGTATTTTGACCCTGACTTTTGACCCTTATCTACATGGGCTTTTACTCCATCTGCAGTAAGTTTGAGACCAAAACGTCAAATTCTACTTCATATAGTGTGACCACTATATTGTTAGGGACACATACACTGTGCACACACAGGCAAAAAAATATATACTTCTGCACCTTTGTAGTGAGGGTATAATGAACTGGAAGTTGCCTGGTAAAGGAATGACATTCATGTGACACCAATATATGGAGAATGAAATGGGAATAACTTGACCAGAAATTTTTATTTGAACTGTAATACTTTACAGCAGATGAACTCATTGGACATTCTACAACTTGTATAATATACATGAACATGATGAATTTCAGAAAGGGTTTTTGAATGCATTTTGCATCCTGTTTATCTGTGCTTCCAAACTGTAAATAATTCACTGTCTGACACTGTTGAAAGAAATAATACAGTGTTGTAAACTGGTATTCATATCTGCTCACGATTTATGCAAATAGAATGATTTACATATTATCTAATCTTGCTAATGGTAAAATGTGTCCTTGAATGAATATCAGATTTCACTTTTCAAGTTTCCTAGGTAATAAAATAGGAACACTTTTAGAATCTAGATCTTTGCATGCAAAGATAAAATTTACAGCCAAGCTCTATTCCAGAATTTTACTTTTTACTGCCAGACTAAAATTGTCAGGTCAAGCATAAAATCAAAATATATATCACATATATAAAATATGAATTTCACTTAAGGTATCACAAACTCCTAGCTGTTGTGTATGAAAAAAAAATCTAGATCATCAAATGGGGAAATTAATGCAGTTCCATGAATAAGAGCACATTATAAATATTGATGAGGTCTGACAATGAATAATTTCTCACAATAAGGCTGGCAAAAGCAATTTCCACAAGGCATTAAAAATCCTGTTGCACAACGTCTTCCCCATAGGCAAATACTTCCATAATATGATATCCTAAATTTTTCAAATATTTTCTTTCTTTTGTAATAGCCATATATACAAAAGAAATCAATTTTTCTATGAACACATAAATATTTGCTCTCTCTCTCTCTCTCTCTCTCTCTCTCTCTCTCTCTCTCTCTCTCTCTCCATGTATATCATTCTATGATCTTTCAGTTAAAATAAATACTGTAATGATGTACAAAAAAAATATAATTATAATCATGATAATATACAGTGATGTATAAGTATGCATGGATTATATTTATATATATTAAAATAATATACTGTGATCAAGTGTCTTCTCCTTTAAATTTTGTTTAAACATAATGGATTGTATGTATTGAAATGTACCAGTATATAATTTTACTGCTCTCTAGAAAATGAACATTTAATGAAAAAAAAACTAATACATATATTCATGAAATTTCAAATAAAACTTTCAAAATAAATGCCAGAAGAAAATCAGATTATTCTGCTGCCAACTTCATTTACATAATTGCTTATGTATAAAATTTACACAACAAGGCAACAAGACCGATAAAAGTTATGAATAATTCAGCACTCTCCATCAGGGTATAGTCAGGATCAGCTTATTGAGCAAATTAATATTGACATTAATTTCCACTAAATATACAAAACACATCACCAAAACCCCTTCTGCATTCAGTGAAACATTCAAATAAAACTGAAGCCGAGAAGGATTTATAAGACTTCTAAAATTGCCTGCCAGAATTGATTATAGGATATTGGAGGGGTCACTGACATTTTTGTAAAAAGAAAACTGTGTCAGCTAGCCAAGCTGCTTTTTATTCTCCTCATGTGCATACATGTTAATTTATAATGTTAAACATGCATGCATGAACATTATTCAGTACTGCATGTACAATCCTCAAGATTAAACCAAAGATAATGCACTATATGTACATGTATCAGGTGTATTCTCCATTTAAACTGAGGTACACTTT
The DNA here is from genome assembly GCF_033153115.1 of Saccostrea echinata. NCBI lineage: Eukaryota > Metazoa > Mollusca > Bivalvia > Ostreida > Ostreidae > Saccostrea > Saccostrea echinata. Next base: position 3,167,965 of record NW_026889774.1, on the reverse strand, counting down.
TAATCACTTAATAATAAATATGGTGTGTTGGATTGAGGGGCATTTAAAGCATAATTTTACTTTCCATACTATGACAAACTGATTCTCCATAAAAAAAAGTTCAAGCACCAGGTCAAACTTCAAGATATCCTACTATGTCAGATAAGAATCACTTAAGACACAAGATGATTTTTTTTCTTTTTTACTTCCTTTAGATGTTTAGTTTCAAATATGATTTTTTTTATAATGGCTAAAAGTATGTCCTCCCTCCCCTCAATCGTAAAAAAAAAAAAATACTGTAACACTATTGTCCAAAAAAAATCCAATTTATAATTGAAATGCAAACAACTTTGTCATACCTTGCAAGGCAAAATTTTTAAGTTGACAATTTTATCAAGGAAAAAGTCATTTATCTCAGTGAGAGTTGTCTCTCTTTAAGTCTCTTATCAGAAGGTCAGTGAGAGTTGTCTCTCTTATCAAAGGGTCATTGAACCTTAATTTGAAACACAGCTACTACTGATGATAATGGTTTAAATTTTTGTGATTTGAGGAAAAATACTATTTCATTGGGATCAATTGAATACTGTGATGAAAGACCATGAAGAGTGTAGAGTTGTCTAAACATGACACAGTAGTTTAAAATTTTATCATTTCATGAAGGACATGAATTTGTGGATCAATTTCTCAATATCACAAAAAAACAGAAAAAAATTAAACCTGATTGCACAGTTTTTTTAAAGCTAGGTTATTGACAATTTAGGCATTTTAGCAAGAGGCTTATAATGCTTTCTTTGGTTTCAAAACATTTCACTTCTTTACTAATTAAAGGTAAATTTGACTACCAGGTATATTTTAATTATTAAGCACATGTCAGATAAGTGAATGTGTTAAGAGAGTAATGAAATATTAATCATGTTTGATTTTCTAAAACACTGATATAACCTTTGCTATATTGCAATATATATCATCATGATCATATCCAAGTAATCAATCCAATACACATGATACATGTACTTAGTAAGTGTCAGGTTATCCATGAGACAACATCAGATATCCCATTCGTACTCACTACATATTGCATGGTCAGGTATTATAGACTGCCACATTCAGTATCTGGGTGTTGATTTATTATCGGATGGCCTGAGTTGGAGTCAGCACATCAGCCAGGTTACAAGTGAAGCCAATAGCTCCCATGGCTTTCTACTGTATTGGAGGAGTAGAAAAACGTGATGGACCAGATCAGGGTTCGATCCCGGGCCCCCTGAATCTCCGGTCAGGTGCTCTACCAACTGAGCTATCTGGCCACTGGCAATCAAACACATCTGACCACCCAACCAGGAGCAAGCAACTTCAGTCAGCAGCATACAAGGCTATGGTAAGCCACAGCTTGAGTATGCTGCTAGTGTTTGGGACCCTCACATAGGTACACTTACCAGCCACAGAACGTCAAGGGTAATGTCAGACTACCGAGTAGGACATCAAGTGTTTCAAGTTTGCTACATACCCTTGATTGGCGCATTAATTTGCAATTCAGGAAGGCTGATGCCAGGCTTGTGCTCACGTACAAGATATTATTTGTACATGGTCTGGTAGACATCCCTTCAGTTCAGCTGAATTACCCACTTCCCCCCCTAGTAGGACCCTATTCATTCCCTCACACTTCATCAGATTCGAACCACAAAAAATTATTACGAATGCTCTTTTTTTCCTCTTACTTTAGTTCAGTGGAACAGATGTCTCGATCACTTCCAGATATTGAGAATTCAAACTGGAAGGGGGTAAACTGAATCACCTCAAAATATAGTTCGATAATATTGCTTTTATTTCTTTTATAGTGAATACTAATTTTATAAACCTTTATCTTCACTAAAATCATACGTAATACCGAGTAGTTCACTTAATTTTCATTCCATTGAAATTTTCATTTTTCTTCTACTTTTATCTTTTAACCAGCTCCCCACCATATTCAGAGTACTCTAATCAGAGGGCGAATAGCACTGAGAGATATATATTTCATTTAGAACTTTGTCTAAATGTAAAGCTTTAAAGTCATATATATGGCGTATTTTTTATAAGTTTAGAAACTAAAATTAAAAAGATCTTTCTATTTGTTTTCTTACTTTATATAAAGATAGGACTTTCCTGTTTACAAATTACACAATTTAAATCAATGGTGTTTCATAGATATTAGAATTTTAAAACAATAACCGATTTATTTACCGACTCCGCATTTAAAATATCAGACATGTACAGTCTAAAGTCAATTTAAATATAGAAATGTGGGTTATTCAAGTTCAAAATCGGTGAAAATATTAATTTGAACGTAAATAACAAATATCATGTTCATCTACACTTAATCTTGTATTTTTATTTTTTAGCTCAGATACGCCATATATAGCTTTAAGCAAATGTAATATAATTTTTCAGGCCTACATGGCCTTAGATCTTCATAATCATTATTCGGTAGGAACTCTTGACAGTGTGATAGTTTTAAATAATTTTCATTCAGCAAGAATAAAAAAAAATAAAATTCACAAAGCTGTATTTTGTTTTCCTAAAGATTTTGTTTTTAAATGCATGGATTCTGATCATGCACTATCTACCAATTAAAATCTGATTTTTTTTTTTATGTTTTTTTTTAAATAAAGTATAAAGCTAATAGGTTCTTCCAGCTTATCCTTCTTACAATTCCATTATCTTTCTATTAATTAAATAATGCCATATTCGTTATATTATACCACAATATTCTCATTAATATTCATTGCATAGCATCGGCACGTACAACCGGTTACCCGTTAAAATAAAAAAATCTGGGTCAGATTCGGAGGCCATTTTGACTGCATGTTTATAGTTTTCGGGGGGAAATTCCATCGACTTAAAATTGACAAACACTGCCTTCTCCATAACTGACACTACGAAAGAAATTGGAAACTGAAAATCCTTGCTAATTGTCATTATTATTGACATTTTGTTTACCATAAATTGATACATATGCAAAAGTCTTACCGTGTATGTTCTGTCCGACCCCTTGTCAAAAATCGGTCAGTTTGCACGAAGAGATATGACGCTGTGACTTTTTCTTTGGTAGGCGCCCTTCTACTGTATATACTCGACAGTTTAATCTCTTTTTGTGAGAACTAAACAATGAAACAAAACACAATTATTTTATACGAACTATTATGCTAAACTGGTGGAATTATGAATATGTAAAAATGGTAATTATTTACCTGCTCCTTCATTAGAGCCCCGAAGCATTTTCCGCCATTTTGAATAATAATTCGCGGCAATTAACTTCCGTAAATCGATATGATATTTATGTTGAGTCAAAACGATAATTTTTTATCCAACAAAAAGACAATATTCCATGTAAGTTATCCAAATATAAGAATGTACATAGTTATTATGTTTGAAATTAAAGTATTGATAATTATTTATTTTCCGAACGTTTCCGATCTTTGATCGCTCACCAGATAACGAATGCAGCGGGAATATTCAAATGTGAATTTAAACAAAATTAATGCATTCGATGAACTCCAATCAAAAATGTCATTTAATGACATTAATATTTGACTTTTGTCATAAAAGGTCGTAATCACACTTCGCAGATTTTGAACTTTTAACATGTAACCATTTATATTTACATATTACAGTGTATAATGAAACTGACTGCATGGACGCTTTATTAAGCCTGTATACATGTATAAAGACAAGAAGGCAGTATTCGGAGAATTTTTCCATTATACATGAAATAAAATGTACTCCCTGGCCTAGAATTTCATACTTCACATTCATAGTACGTATTAATTTTGCATTGTTTTAACACATGCTTTATCTATATATTTACTATTATATTGTATTAATCATCTGTATTCAAGTATCTTTTACATTAATCCCCTCTATAGATCCCGTTGCAAAATCGCGATGAGATTCATATAAATGAATGAATATAAGGAGTCTGTGACAATTCACAATTTACATGTATTAGCAAATCATTTTGGGCTCAGTCTTGCAGATGTCTGTTCATCCCAAGAAATTCTGCGCATTTTCTCCGGTTTAGATTTAGACAGAGCTTAATCAAAGCTCAATTAACCCTAATCTTTTATATTCCCATAAGCGCGGTGCGAGGCTATTTATATAGATCTGCAGCTTTGGGGAAGGGATACTAAATTTAACATGTTTAAACTTAACACTGAGCAGGAACTGAACAATCGGAGGCTTTCAATCACTTTTCTCCATTTTTATTTGGAGGGGGGGGGGGGTGTTCTTTATATGTTATGCTCTGAAATAAAAATCGATAAAAAGAAAAAAAAGGAATAAAAACTTGAAATTAAATAAATAACAGGTTAATTGGTCACTGAATATTTAGAGGCCTCTCTACTTTCTAGGATGTTTCCATATGATTTGAATTGAAAAAAGAAGAATCTGCAAGAAAATTTATTAAAAAAAAAAAACCAAAAATTCTCATTGGGTACGGTGGAATATCTGTTTGTTTGTTATGGAAAGAAGTGCCGATCGAGTAGAAAATAGCTTGTGTAATTTGATTGGTGTAAAATAAAAATGCCGATTTTCTGATAAACTTCTTATTTCGGTTGTTTCATATTTTAAATGAATTAAGATAATCAGTTTAGAGCCTGTGAAACAGATAAGACTTCAAAAGTGAGACTGTTTATAAATATGGGGAAAAACTTAGAGAAGGTCGGGTTCGGGACTGCTTGAAATAATAGGCATAAAATTCAAATGCGTATTCTGTGGGTTGAATTGAATACGACTAGCATAAATTAAATTCCAAATATGCATTTTAAAAAGAAAAACCTAACAATGAAAACTTGAAATGATATTTAATAACATTTAGAAGTTTTGACTTCAACAAGGGAAGTTGAAGAACTTTAGATCCACCTCACAAAGCTGTTGCCATCAGTTGTCTCGAATCACTCTCAGGGGTATTTCAGTGATCAGCGTTAATTACACTTTTATCGAGTTCAAGCCAAAGCTTTACCGGACGAGTTTTCTTGCCATGCAAAGTTTAGATATTGTCTAAGTCAGTAACTGAAAGCGTGCGGTATGCTATAAAGGTTTATATATATATATATATATATATATATATATATATATATATATATATATATATATATATATATATATATATATATATATATATATATATATATATATATATATATATTAAATTTCAGCGTATCATCGTATACGTAGATTATTTTATGACCTATCTGCATTAATATAATGCAATATTTTTTGTACTAAATATCATCTAAACAAGTACCCGGTATGGCGTGTAAAACGTTGCATTATTATACTTTTTGTTACTCTTATTCTAAGAATTAATCATTTTAAAAATTTATCATTTTAATTCTAAAACATATCATTCCTATTCGATAAAATGTTATTCCTATTCGATAAGTTGTTGTTCCTTTTCGAAAAAATGATTCCTATTCGATAATTTGTCAGTTTCTATTCGATAAATTGTTATTCCTATTGGAAGAAATACGATTCCTATTCCAAAATATATCATTCATATATTCGAAAACATATGTTTTCTATTCGATAACATGTCATTCATATCGAAAGCATGTGATTCTTATTCGATAATTTTATCATTCATATTCGACAACGTTGCCATTCTTATCCGCCAATTATGGTGTTCCGCTGGGACCACTCGCACCTTCGCACTCTCTCCCTTAGGGCGAAGATGCGAAGTTGCGAAGGCGAAGGAGCGAAAGTGCGAAGATACGACGGCGAAGCGCGAAGATGCGAAGGCGACAGTGCGAGGGTGCGAAGGCGAAGGAGCGATACTAATATAGCCAATTATGTGATTTAACGCAATAAACTTGTTATTCCTATTCGAAAACAAATCATTCCCATACGATGAAGAATAACAAGATTCTCGAATAGGAGTTGTATGTTTTGGAATAGAAATGATTTTTTTTTTCTCAACAGGAATAACATGTTTATAGAATATAAATCATCGAATAAGAATGACAAAATTATCGAATAGGAATGACAAAATTATCGAACAGGAATCCCATGTTTTCGAATAGGAAAAATAACTTAAGAACTTAGGAATGATAATAAAATTATCGAATAGCAATAACATTGTTTAATCACAAGAACAACTAATCGAATAGGAATCACATTTTATCGAAAAAGAATGATATGTTTTAGAATAAGAATAACAAAATTTTTGAATAGAAATAACAAACAAGAGACCCAAGGGCCTTAACGGTCACCTGAGTATAAAACAACAATCAATGGAGTAAAAATTAAACTTACAGTAGAAGCTTTTGTAAATCTTTGATTGTGGCCCCATCCTACCCCCAGAGTCATGATTTGAACAAACTTGAATCTTTACGACCTGAGGATGTTTCCATGTAAATATAACCAATTATGGCTTTGCTGTTCTTGAGGAAAAAAAATTGCAAGATTTTTCCTACATATTCCAATGTAAAACTTTCATTGTCTATTGTGGCCCCGCCCTACCCCTGGGGATCATGATTTTAACAAACCTGAAGATGTTTCCACATAAGTTTCATCTTTCTTGGCCCAGTGGTTCTGAAGAAGAAGATTTTTAAAGATTTTTTCCATGTATTTCTATGTAAAATTTTGATCGTCCATTGTGACTCCACCCTACCCCTGGGGATTATGATTTTAACAAATATGAGTCTACACTACTTGGGAATGTTTCCATATAAGTTTCATCTTACCTGGTCCAGTGGTTCTTGAGAAGATTTTTATAAGATACAATCAATTTTACACTAATTCTTAATTATCTCGCCTTGAAAGAAGGCGTGGCCCTTCATTTGAACAAACTTGAATCATCTTCACCCAAGGATACTTTGTGGCAAGTTTGGTGGAAATTGGCCCAGTGGTTCTTGAGAAGAAGTCGAAAATGTAAAGTTTACATTAAAAAACAACGGACGAAAACAGATAGCAGTAGGTCGCCTGAGTGACTCACGTGACCTAAAAAGTATAATAATGCAACGTTTTACACGCCATAACAAGCAATTAAATATTTTCTAATAATGAATCAATCCTTTCGTGAATTCAGTGCCGTAAGGTGTTACTACTATAACTGCCAAAGCACGCAATAAAAAATTAAAGTTAACCGGATCAGCTAGTGATATACATTTTTTGAGATATGGTGGCTAAAAACAAATTTAGTTTTATCTGGACTTTTTCAGTTTATATTTTTTTTTCGAAATAAGTTGAATTTTTTTAACAGCATTTGAAATCTACATTTTAAATATTCCTATAGGATACAATGACATAAAAAACTATAAATGATAATATCGTGAAACAAAGTTCATACATATTGAATTAAATAAATGAATTTTCTTCTAAATATTCCTCGACCACCAAACATAGTCCTTCATAAAATTGTTTCTATTCAATTTTGCAAACCTGTTTTTCTGTTTTTTTTGGTTGTTCTTGTTTCGTATTTGTTCTTTGTTTGTTTCATTTATTATAATTATTAAATATCGGCCTCTTTGCATTGTGTAATTCAAATATTACACAATGAAAAGTGCAATTTTTTTCTTTGTTAAAAATCATTCTGATTCTATATACAAGTACAATAGTTCAATAATACTCACTTTCATTCATATGTCGACTCGATAAACCCCACTGAACTCGAAATAAAAGACACTACAGAGTCTGTCGCATCTGTTTCACTGACTATGGACGATAATAACCAGCTAATAGCTAACTGTAAAAAAAAAACGGGATGACTTCACTTTTTCCATCGTCAACGTCCCTTTTTTATGAAGAAATATTCCAGCATCACCTGCATATGGTGTTTATGTCTCCCAACTAATTCCATACGCAAAAGCATGTTTTAAATACGATCATTTTTAAACCGAGGCAAGCTATTGACAAATAAGTTGATGTTACAAGGATTTCAGCAGCCCCATTTAAAGTAAGTTTTTCGCATATTGTACAACCTCGTTAAACTCAGCTTTTCGAAAATTGTATGGTCGTTATAATGACCTTGTTTGTAAATACAGCCTATCATTGGGTCGTATTTTGTCTGACGTGTTTCAAAACCATTTGGCAGGTCATTGTTTATATACACTACGGAGTACTTCATCTGCCTTATCAATAGAACTTACGGTAGGTGTGACCAGTCGGCAGGGGACGCTTACTCCTCTTAGGCATCTCATCCCACCTCTGGCGTTTCCAGAGGTCCATTTATTAACCACACGTGTTAGTTCATTTATGATTATTTTTCTGTTTGTGAGGAAAATCATTTTCACTTTATTTTTAATTCTACATATTCTAACACTAAGTTGATCATTATTAATTAAAATTTTTCTTCTACCAAAAGTCCCTCTCTTTTTTATAGCTGAAAAAAAACAAACTGTAGAAACCGTATATAATGCATCCCTCAGCCGTGTATTACAGATCTGCAATACATCTCTTTCGGAACCTGTCTCTATTCCTTTTGGAACTTTCCTTTGTTTTTAGTTTCCACCTAAATAAATTATGTTTAATACAGACTTAACTCACAAACATGTATGTAAGGGTATGTATTATTCTCTACATACAGTCTTCTTTCTGTTGAATGTTGTAGTTTCTTTTTTTCAGATATGAAAAGGGGCCCTAGAACAGTTTTCTATTCAAGTTAATGATAGAATTATATAATAGTGCTGCAGCAAGACACTATACTTGTTCACCGAGTACAACAAACATATTCCTTACTACTCCCTTCCAACATTTAAATGTCACTTACAGTACAAAATGTATAATATTTTTTGTCTGATGTTTATTGAAAATTGAAAAATTCACCTGACCATTAAACTCTATTAAAGACCTAGTGTATGGACCACAGGCCCTTAGATCGCTTTAAAAAAAATTAAGGTGTTTTTATGCATCCCAATTTTTTAAAGTCGGATTTAAGCGATATCCAAAGGCCTGTGGTATGGACCTTAAAATTCTTGTATAAGTCTTTTATTCTAGTGACCTATCAATTATTTTATTTTCTTGATTAATTATCAAATGTGAATAACCAAAGGGGAATAAATTATCTCAAAGTAGAATAAAAATTAAAATTGTATTTTCCCATCATAATTTATAGAGTACCATCTTAACTCCAGCAGACCCAGGGGCTATAAAATTAACAATTTGAATTTAGGTAAAGATGCCTTTTTATCCCCCCGTAATCGAAGATTCGGGGGCATATAGTTTTTGCCCTGTCTGTTTGTCCGCAAAAACTTTAACCTTTCCCATAACTTTTTATTGGTTGGAGCTATGGCTTTCATACTTCACATGTGTATTCTTAGTGACAAGACCATTCTTTGGGTACCATAAAATTTGACCTTTTGACCTTGACCTTGAAGTTTGACCCACTTTTGCAATATTTTTTCCAACTTTAACCTTGGTTATAATTTTTGATCAGTTGAGCTATGGCTTTCAAACTTCATTTATGTATACCTTGTGGCAAGACCTTCCTTCAGATACCAACAACTTTGACCCTTTGACCTTGACCTTGGAGTTTGACCTACTTTTGAAAAAATGTTAACCATGGCCATAACTTTTGAATGGTTAGTGCTAGGGCTTTCATCCTTCACATATATAATCCTTTGGATACCAACAAGTTTGACCCTTTGACCTTGACCTTGGAGTCTGACCTACTTTTGCAAATCTTTAACCTTGGCCATAACTTTTGAACGGTTGGTGCTATGGCTTTCATACTTCACATAGGGTGAGTTAACCATGCATCGGACACATACCTTGCTTCGGACAACTTCAAGCAAAAAACTTTCTTTAAAATTGAGTGTTCCCGTGTTTTTACTTGTTTCTGTCTTGAAGCTGAAGATTTAAACTTTTTATTGATGCCGATTTTTATTATCATGTTGCGATAAAAATATCCCGAGAATGGCCTTGAAGTTACGTCATCGTCAAAGGGGAGTAACCAGAATTTTATGATTTTGCAAATTTTTAGAGTTGTTTTTCTTTAATTAGACTTCAATGGAGCGAGTCGACCTCAGGTGAAATTTGTCAATGATTGGTAATTTTACAGAACTTTTAAAGAAATTTCACTTCTATGTTTGTATAATTTTTTCAGAGTTGTTTTTTACTAGTATGTTCATTTCACCGTACATCGGACAGAAATTAACCATGCATCGGACACTTTCCGATGCATGGGTAATCTGACTTCCATTTTCATTCAAAACCTAACTGACATCTGTTTTTTGCGGAAATAGAAATTAAAAACTCAAAATTTTTAGTGAATATACAAGTTATGGATATATGACGTCTAGAAGTGGACTCAGTTTATTTTTACAAACCAGAGTATGATAACCCACAAGACAAAGGCGCGAGTTGACATATAAATAGCATTATAAAGCCTTTCTAATGCGATGTAATGCAACTAAAATCTCTCCTCATTTGTGGATCGATGTAGTCAATCAAAATTAACTAGAAGGTTAATTTTTAAATAAAAGATAAAAATATCTCAAGATCACTAATTTTAAAGCACCGAGATAAAGCTATGACATTTTTCCGGTTCAAATACCGTTTGTCCGATGCATGGTGAATATTGTCCGATCCATGGTGAAATCTGGCTCATTTAAAAAAAATCGGGTTTTAGTGATATTTTCTCAATAAATAGCATATATTTGTGTCAAAAATTTATATTTTAATCCCATACCGGTACTACATGTTAAGCTGTGTTTTGATAATATTCGATCGGTAGCGATATCGCTAGAACTTGTTGAAGTACGAGGGTGTCCGATGCATGGTGAATTCACCCTATGTAATCGTTGTGACAGGATCTTCCCTTGGATACCAACAACTTTGACCTTTTCACCTTGGAGTTTGACCTACGTCTTAAAGACTTTAATTTTGGCCATAACTTTTCAACGGTTGGTGACAGGGCTTTCATATCTCACATGTGTATTTCTTATTAGAAGGTCTTTCCTTAGGCACCATTACTTTTGACCATTTGAACTTGACCTTGATGATTGACTTAGTTTTGAAAAACTTTAACCTTTTCCATATCTATTCAATGGTTGCTGCTACGGTTTTCATATTTCAAAGGTATATTCCTCGAGACAAGACCTTACTTTGGGTATCAACATATTTGATTTGCATTTGAAAAAGTTTAACCTTTGATATGAGTTGCCATACGGGGGCATCAGTGTTTCACAAACACATCTTGTTTCATCATAACCATATACCTAGTTTGTGTGCTAAAATATATACCCTGGAGCAAAGAAGAAAATTTTAGGTGAATTAATCAGAGAACTCCGCCCTAGCACCAGAATTCCTGACCCTGGGGCCATGAATTTCACAATTTTGATAGAGGGCTCATTACTTATTATAATCGTGCCAATATATTGACTGCTTGATGTCCAGGAGTAAAGAAGAAGGCCCCAGGAAGAAAGAGACTAGTATGAAATTCAAAACTTTTTGTCCCTGTTTGCCCATTGATCCTTTATACCAACATTGGATGGAATTGGCTCAGCCGTTTCAGAGAAGCTGACATGTTCAAATGTTATAGGTGATAGAAAACATCGGACAAACACGGACAGCAATAAGTCACCTGAGTGACTCACGTGACGTAATAAAAAAAATCAGATTTGCATGTTATTGTTATTCGACATCACTATGGGAAGTTAAAAGCACTACATATATATGATTTGATAAGTATATATAACTTTAAAGTCATTGCACTAATACTGTCTTAAATGACCGCAATCCAGAGAAAACAAGATGTGTTTTTGAAACACTGATGCCCCTGTATGGTAACTCATTGCCAAGGATCAAGTTTCTCAAATGCAACACTCCAACTAAAAGTTCAAAATATTAAAAATGTTGGTATCCAAAGAAAGGTCTTCTCACATGGAATATACCTGTGAAATATTTGAGCCCTTGCAGCAACCATTTAGAAACTAAGGTCAAGGTTAAAGTGTTTTAAATAATAGGTGAAACTCCAAGGTCAATGTCAAATGGTCGAAATTGTTTGTGTTCAGAAAAAAGGTCTTGTCACGAGAAAACATATGTAAAACATGAAAGAACATAACAACACAAAAGTTATGGCAAAGGTTAATGCTTTTCAAAAGTAGGTCAAACTCCAAGGTCAAGGTAAAAAGCTCAAAACTGTTGGTAACCAAAGGGAAGGACTTGTCACAAGGAATACACATGTGGAGCATGAAAGCCTTAGCTCTAATCCTTCAAACCTATAGCCAAGGTCAAAATTTTTCAAAAGTGCATGGGTCAAACTCCAAGATTTACATCAAAAGGTCAAAATTGTTGGTACCTTACGAAAGGTCTTGTCACAAGGAATACACTTGTGAAATATGAAAGCCCTAGCACCCAGGAATGGGGTAATGGTAATGTGTAATGGTAATTGACAGTAATTAATTACAAATTTTGATGTAATTGAAAGTATTGTGTAATTAGCTAAATTTTCAATTACATGTAATTGTAATTTAATTAATTACTTTTGAGAAAAGACATGTAATTCACAATTTCTTTTCAATTACATTCAATTACACTGATATTTAATAAATGACAAATAACCCTCTCCCTTTCAATGTTTTACACATTATTCAAGAAAGGTTAACTTATCTTGAATGACAAAATATTTTATAATAAATCTTTTAAAAGGAATTCACATATTTCCCATGTTTAGTGAATTGCTGTTTCCTCTTTTGCATTTTCTTTAAAACTTTTGAATCAAATTAATCTTCCTCTATATAATGTACAAATAAAATTAATAATTTTCATTAAGTTGTTTATGAATTGACACTTAAAATACCTAGTCTAATGGCTTCTAATCTTTTGTTAGAAGTAATTAACTGGTGCTAATTAGTGCCCTAAGGTCATGTACATATTGAAACTGAACCGAAATAGATATTTTACACACAGTTTGACTTTACCTATTGGTAGTGTTATATACACATTGACTTTAAATTTATGGTAGTTTGACACGTAGTATGTCAGATATCAACATTTTGAGATATTGTTAAGGATGATAAAAAAAGAAACACCATGGCAAAATGCATGCATTGTTTTGCATAAATATATCAGAAAGCTTAAAAGTGCAAGCACATGATTTAACTAAAGGTAAAACATGAGTTAACTTGCTACTGAATCAGTATCTATTTATTCCTGTCACAAATGCCCAGTGGAAAATATCTTCATTGTGGCAGGAAAATCTTTAAACCCGATAGATGTAGGTTAGAGGACACAATGTTTAAGAATGTCATTAACATTTAAACAATGTTAATGTAAAAAAGAAAAAAAGTAACTGAATCTGATATGAATATTAAGGAACTTTCTTTAATTTTTTTGCATAAGTTTCTAAATGTAATTTTGTAATTTAATTAATTACATTTGCAAAGTAATTGTAATTTAATTAATTACATTTCTTAATCCCTGTAATGGTAATGGTAATTTAATTGAAGGTTTTGGGCAAGTAATTAATTACTTTCCCATATAATTGCCCCCATCCCTGCTAGCACCAACCACTCAAAACTTATGGCCAAGGTTAAAGTTTTTCAAAAGTAGGTCACTCTCCAAGGTCAAGGTCAAAACTATTTGTACCCAAGGGAAGGTCTTATCAAAAGGAATATGCATGTGAAATATGAAAGCCCCAACGCCAACTGTTCAAAAGTTATGGCCAAGTTTAAAGTTTGGTAGAATTTTTCAAATTCCAATGTCAAATATTCTGGTACTCAAAGATTTAGGTCTTGTTGCAGGGAATAATGTTAAGCCTAAAAGCCTAGCTCTTACTGATCAAAATCTAGCGAGGTAAAGTTTTAGCGGATAAACAGACAAATAGACAGACGGATTGACAGAGCAAAATTAATATACCTTCGAGAAACAGCGACTTTTTGTGCGCAAAAAGAATACATTTTCGATGGGTGGCACTGTAGCTCTCTAGTCGTCCATCCTAATTTTTTCAGACCAACGAGCTACAGATCTGCAGCTAACGCTATGGATCATCGCAACCTAAGGATAGTAAAGATAGGGTGAAGTAAATCTAGTTTTCGTACTCTAGAAAATATAATAACCAGTATGTAACGAATGATAATCCCTGTATACGCTAGGGTCCACTTGCTTCCAGGTTGGAAATAAGCCGTAAACAGCCCAAATAGACGATTTTAATATCCTTAAATTAAATAATGGTAACAGAATACGTTCTGGTCAGGAGATAAAATAAAATAAACCTTGCTTTGGAAGTTTTATTCAGTTTCATATAATAAAAATCCAGAAAATGTAGTCCATGGACCATCAATGGTGTTGCCGGTGTCGTGATATTTATCGTGGATTTTTACCCAAATGGCGTCTCCAACGTCTAGCTCGATGATAGCCATGTTGAATCCAGGACCAAAAAAGTTTGTATTACCAGCGTATAAATTGCAAAAGGTATTACCATTCCTAACGATTACTGCCTCCAAATGTTTCCCTGGAAGTGTAAGTAAAGAAGCGAAGAAGGCGTAGATACCTTTAATTGGTGCTGTAAACATCCCGTTGTTCTTGTTGTACGCATTTCCAGAATTCGTTACTAGTCTGTCAAATACGAATATTTCGTTGTCATAGGGATTGGCTATGTTATGCGTCAATGAGGCAGAAAAAGCTATTGAACTTGTAAGAATTCTGACGCTTCCACCTTGAATCCGCTCTAAAAGTAAAGATTTTTTGTTTAAATCATGGCCCTTGGGGGTAGGCATTAAGAATTAATATAAAGGGGAAAAGAACCTTAAACAATTTTTCTTCTCAAGAAAGCATAGCCATTATCACTCAAGAGATCATTAACACAAATAAACAAAGAGACCATATGAACAAATAATAAAATGATGATTCATAAAATAAAACGGAGTAGTTACTGTAGAAAAATATAGAAATTATTTATTACACACGTAAGATCTTAGCAGTATCATATAGCAAATTCTTTAAAAATGAAATCAATATTAGTAAATACTAGACTCAGCCTTAAGCGGAACTTCTGATTCTGGACCAACACCAAAGTCTTTTTCAGCCATTTTGCTACGGGACAGATTTCTGGCATACAAATTTTCTTCGCGAAGTTCCGTTATAATCTGCTTCGAATGTTTGTTTTCGCTTGACAGTTCTATTATTTTGGTTACCATATCATTTAGTTTTGTTTCCATATGACTTTGGGTTCGACGAAGAGAAACCACTTCTTTCCGAAGCAAACGGATTTCTTCAACATAGTCTTTACATTTTTCATCTACAAATTCTTGCATTGTTTTTCTAAATATTTCATCAATCGTTAACTCGCCGTTCACTGACAAACAAAATCCAACCAAAAAAGAAAGAAATCCTGGCCTCATTCTTCTATATTAATGTAGGCACTGCTAGAACGACAATTAAGTAGTCCTTATCTCTTAGTATCATAAAAACAAGCATATGTTGTCTATACAAGGTAAAGGCTAGTATTTACTGTACAGATAAGTAAATCACCTTTCCGCGATTTTACACTGCTTTTCCGCGAAAAAAAAATCCTGCTTCCGAGACAAGTTTTACTGGTTTTCCGTGATTTTAATTTTTTATCTTTTCTGCGACTTTTTTCGTACATCTTCCGTAGCCAGGTAAAACATGTTGCCCCCTGCTTACCACTTGGGGGGGGGGGGGGTAATCGTGGCTTTGCAGATTTTATCAACGCTGCATCGGTATGACACATCCCTATTCCTTAAAACATTTACTTTTCTGTATGTAAATCCATCATAGATTATCCATTTGTTCCCCCGATTCAATTTCCATATTGTTTCAAAATCTAAAACCTATCACCGACCAGTGTGAAATGCGATATTCATTCAATTTTTATCACCATGTGAGCAAATACTCACTACCTAGTAGATCACTTTGGGGAAATACAGGTAATTATATGCATGCAACCGTTTGGTAAAATTGCTAAGCATTTAAAAATCGAGGAAAAGGAAGTTTCAAAAAAAGGAGATAACACATAACATATAGTAAAAACTAGGGATGTCAACGAATATTCGAGTACTCGACTATCGTTCGATCATACCGACTATCGACTAATTTTTTTTAGTCGGTTATTCGTTAAAAATTTGCAACTAAATAGTAATCTTAAATTCAAGTAAAAAAATGGATCTGCTCAGTTCATTTATTAACGTATCAGTGTTTAAAAGATGTCAGACCCAAATTGTAAAGTTTCAACCTGCAGTTCCGTAAGATCTCGTATAATGCAAATATCAATTAATGATGAATAATTAAACAGCTGTTACATATTTGTTAATACATATGAATTGTGGGACAGTGATGAGCGTAATTTAAAGGTGTTTCTTTATGATATTAATATCAATCATTTTCAAATTGTATTCATTGTTTGCCAGAAATCTCATAATTAAAATTTATCGCAAGCTCTCTTTGTTTTTTTTAAGAGTTAAGCTTTAATTGTTTAACAATCACGGGTGACTGACAAGACACATTCAAATGGCTTCAGGTAAGAAATCAATAACGGGTACATGTACTAGCAGCATGAAAAGAAAGGATAAATGCGAGCGTTTGATATTCTGTATATAAATAAAATGTGCAGTAAATATTTGAAATCAAATACATTGGATACATATATTGATTTCTTCGTAAATGTTAACTATTCAATAATTCGTTGTATAATGGTGATATCGTAGATTAAATATTGTACAGCCTAGCAGTCTGTTAAAGACAAATAGGAAAATGACATGAAAAATTAATTTCAATTTCAACGAGTACTCGATTATCGAACTTCGACTAAAGCCTCCGACTATTCGACTAAGCTGTCCGAGTAAAATTGACATCCCTAGTAAAAACCAATCGCGGAAAAGCAGTGTAGAGTAGTCGCGGAAAAGCAACAAAGTTCCGAAAATAAAATCGCAGTAAAGCAGCCGACTAATCATACTGGTATTATTTTTTTTTTTTTTTTTTTTTTTTTTTTTTTGCTTTTCCGCGAATTATTTTTACATGTACCTCTTTCGTTAGCCAGGTAACTCGCCAGAGTAACTCCTTTTGCATCAGTTGTAATTGTGTCTTTGCATACTTTTCCATTGCTGCATCGGTAAGAAACTTCGCCATCATTTAAAACATTGACTTTTCTATAGATGTATCCATCGTATATTATACATTCTTTAAAAAGATTCGTTTCAGTATGAATAATTTCCATGACTTCAGAAAGATACCACCGATCATGCGAACTGAAAAATTCATGCAATTTTTATCGCTCGTATCCTTGAGTTTATGCTAAGTACTACTGACTTAAACTCTTTGAGGAAATACAGGAAAATATCAGCAACCGTAACGGTAAGATAGCAAGGACTAACCATGGTTATATTTAAAATTAGCGGAAAGTAGGAATCAAATAAAGTAGATAAAATATAACTTATAGTTGAAACCAATCGCGGAAAAGCAGTGTAAAGTTGTGGAAAAGCAGACAAGGGGCTTAAATAAAAAGTAGGACGGCCAAGTAAATGTTCACGCCTGTACACTGAAGCTTGATTCGTTTTTATTAATATTGTCGAATTTGAACATGAATTCAACACCATTAATGAAGTGTATAATACAATCTGATAGATAGTTGACAATCCCACAGTCCAACCAGTCAGGGCAGCCAGCTATCCAACGCTTCAGCTTTTAAATTTTTTTGTTTAATTTTTAGATGTAAACACGATTTCCTTACATGAATCTCGCAAAGAATTAAAGTTAGGTATGTAGGGACCTTGATCCAAGTTTCTGAGTAATTGGTCAAGGTATAAAAGCTCAGCATGTATTAAAAACCCTATCCGGAGTTGTTTTTTTTTATCTCCCCTAAGTCGTAATTTGGCTTAACCTAGAGTGTTCTTAAAAGTAAAGATGTGGAGTGATCTTGATCCAAGTTTGTAGGTTGTAGGCCAAGGTCACCACAGGTTTCTTTGTAAAATTTGTATGCATTTTTTCTGAAGCTTCCTTTAGCCCAATCTGTCTAATCCTTTACAAATCGAGTGCCTTTGTGCAAAGAGTGTGATTTTGAACAAAATTTCTAGATCAGAGGTAATGCAAGAGATCACTTTTTTGACTGAAATACTTGAATATTTTTGTTTAATTTTCTTTACTGGAACAAGTTGTGTTCATACTACGCACTTATCTTGATCCAAGATTTCTATGTGGTCTAAACAAGTCTCGATCTTTATAAAATCCTTGTCCAAAATATATTTTCCTTTCTCTGTGCCCATGTCCATCCTTACAACATCAGGGGTCCTGAGTCAACTCGTTGCCTCGGAACTCCTGGCAAATTTCATTTCTTTTTGTGCTTCCTTCTCTCATGCATTGAGAAGCACCAATCAAACTGAAGCTTTCATAAGTAGATAGATCATGAAAACAGAGAGGAATCAGTTGACACCTCAATTGCGCATGTTACAAGTTGTTTACCATCGAAAGGTTCAATGTGATTGATTGAGAAAAAGAAAAACAATCAAGATGTTGCAGTACTCAGCCCGTAAAATAGCGAATGAAGTTTGTTAGGGGTCCCGCGGCAAGGAGTTGACCCAGGATCCCTTATGTTGTGAGAATATACCCAGTCGATCTGGATCGTACGTGTACTTCACCAATGCAATAAACATTTCCCGAAATCCTTGACTCCTGGAGATTATTGTTTCTACCCATGGCATGATATAGTTTACAAACCAAAAAACCTTAAAAATAGTATATTCATCTATAACGATAAAATCTTTTTTAAAAAAAGTCACAAATAGGAAAGATATAATACACTGTACTTGTACGTGTAGAATTACATGTACACGTTTACATTCCTTTTTTCTCGTTTAGCAATGTATAAATATGTACGTTTACTTGTAAGTGTTTAAGAGTCCAAATCAGGAAGCATCGAGCATATTATGGAAAATCAAGAATTAATTTTTTAAAAAAAGCTTTTGATATATACATGTAGTTGATATTATCCCACTTAATGCACAAAACAATTTTTAACAAAAATGATTTCGGACATACTGATGGACTGGTATCCAAGGAAATCCATTTCATAATTCCTGATGAAAATCAATGATTTTAGCCATTTTTCTGGGAATGTGTTTCCTGTATGTGATAAGATATGATATTTTGATTTGCTGATTTATTTTGAGAATGAATTCCCTTAATTATTCTCCAAAAATAACAAAAACAAACTTTCTGTGGTGAAATTGTTGTCATGACAAGGGGGAAAGAACATCACATCAATACTTACGTAATTTTGGAAAAGCTACGGAGGTGTTTGATTTAAACAATAAAATACTTATTATTATTATTATTATTTTTTTTTTTTTGGTTGTTAGCGTGGGAATTAATGTTGCAGTTATTGCAGAAAAAATACATTACCCGCATAAGCGAGTTATGTGATTCTTTTTTCTGCAAATGCTGCAATGTTAATTCACATACTAACAAAGAAAGAAAGACATTTTATTGTTTATATTTGTATCTGTATTTAAAAAATTATAAAGTAAAGAAGGTTAAATATTTCATTATCGATGTATGTTTCATTGATGGAAGAGCCGTTGCTTTATATATCTATAGAGGTGACTTGCTTAGCGGCGTTTACTGACCGATTAACAGCAATGGTTTTCATAAGAAATAAAGAAGATGATATTTAGTGGACGTTAATATATCACTATATGCGTAAAATCTACCAACACCGCTGAAAAAATGGATGCTGTGTTTTTGTTAAGTATCATACGATTCTATTTGTCATATTTGTAAAATAAAATTAATTGATAAACATCTTTGTAGGAAAAAGTGTGTCAAACTAACTAGCATATATACATGTAAGCATTTTTGAAGGAGTGAAGGTAAATTGAATTAAGGAATAACTGTCTTATTTTTTGGATTCATGATGTGATCAATCGAGTGGCTTGCGTGATAATTTGCATAAACGCCGAAGGCGTTTATGCATAAAATTATCACGCAAGCCAATCGATTGATCATCGTCATGAATCCAAAAAATCTGACAGTTATTCCTTATATTTACATGCTCCTGATTCTGCAAATTCCCGTGCTAACAGCCCCGCTTCTGTCTCTATTTGTCCCGCCCCGCACGTGATTTTTTTTTAACCGCGCCTATCGATGAACCAGTAGATTTATGTAGAAATAAAGTATTTTTACAATTTGTAATTTTATCTCGGACAAAGACATTGGAAATGTAAATATTACATGTACAGTGTCCAATATATTGGTTCTGATCAAAGCTTGCTAATATTTTTTACTTTTGTTAAGTAATAAATGCACATTCAAATTGTATATAGGGATTTTATATCCCCCGCAAACGAAACTTGGAGGAGAGAGGTATATGAATCACCTTGTCCGTCCATCAATAAGTCAGTACAATCTTGTCCGGTCAATAACATTTTAATGAAGAACCATTGCAAGTTCTTACTTGACAGTACATTTTTTTATGAGCTGGGGATGTGTCATGACCTTGCCTAAGGTCATTGGAACAAGTTCAAGGTCACTGGAAGAAAATAGTACAACTTGTGCCCAGTCTATAACTTTCTATTGAAAAGACTTTGAAAATTCATACTTAACTCAAGGTTTATGTATGAACTTTGGGTTTGTCATGGCCTTGACCAAAGATCATTGCGGCACATTTGAGGTCACTGTCAGAAATTTTTTTAATGGAAACACAAAGGAGTTCATTCTTTACACAAAGATCACTTATCAGAAAATGTGTCATAACCTTGACTTAAGGACATAAAGTATGTTCAAGGTCACTGCAAAAAAAAAGTGTATAATTTTTGTTCGTACATAACTTTTTAATGATGAGATGCTGAAATTTTGTGCTTTTAAACACAAAAATAATCTAGTGATGACTTGAGTATATGTCATGGTCATTTTGGCAAGTTTATGGGCACTTGCAGAAAAGGTGTTAAATTTGCACCAAGACCATATTTTTATAATAAAAACAGTTCATGCAATAATGTAATGCAGATGTACATGTAACAGGAAGGGAAAGGTTGGGGTTATGATTCTATGAGTTGCTCACAGTACCAGTATCTTCAGATGGGTCCATGTCACATCACTGTCACAGATTCAGAAAACATGGACACAAGGGTAAATACCGAATTATTTTATAATTAACATGATCACAAAATGTTTTTCATGGGCGTAGGAACCCTTCCGCACCCCTAATTTTGCTGATGTATAGTGATATTACTGTAAATCACTTTTATTCACTTCATTTTCGCGTAATTAAACGAGACGGTTGCTCGCAAAAATTCATTCTCGCGGGTATTTTATCATAAGCGCTTGATTTCAGGAGGGTGCATTTTGTGTACGGTATGTGTTCTCGGTGTGTCTGAATAAACTCATTAAATTAAAAATAAAAATCGCTGAAATTAGCACGTTTAAAAAAAAATCATATTCAGTAATATGATATTTTAAAACGTGCTAATTTCGCGAGAATTTCATTTTCGCGTAATTAAACGAGACGGTCTGCTCGCAAAAATCCATTTTCGCAGGTATTTTATCATAGGCTCAAAAAATCGCTGAAATTAGGACGTTTTAAAAATATCATATTCAGTAATATGATATTTTAAAAACGTGCAAGTTTCAGCGATTTTTGTACTTTTATTTTAATGAGTTTACCCCTAGAAAAACACATAACACAAAATTCACCTTCCTGAAACCAAGTGCAGGAATTCACAAAAATGTTGTCTCGTTTAAAAGAATCAAAAACATATCTCACGAAAATAACGTATTCCGAAATTTGGTGATCTACTTCATAGAAATTATACGAGGGCCGTTCAAATATTACGCGGACTTGTTGCACAGAAAATATATTTGACGGCATAATCAAGCAAAAAGTCATAAATAATATAAAAGAATCTTTTCATATATGATCATCAAAATTTCATATCAAAATATTGTAAATTGGTATCAATTTTAAGTGATTTAACAAGACATCTCATGAAGTCATGATTCGATAAAAGTGCGCTGCTCCGTCAAATCACGAGACGTCATTTTTGCAGTTGATTTCGTAGGGGTTACATCGGAGAAAAATTACAATATTTCTGTTAGTACTTCAAATATTACGCCAGAAATTTAAATACATAATATTAAAAAAATAAAAAGAAATTTTAGAGAAAATTGATAAATAATATCGTGAAATATGGAAAATAAATGAATAAAATTTTGGATACCGCATGTTTGTTTTTCAACATTTTTGCCGTGCTCCGTATATCACCATAAGCAGTATCAAATAATTTTATGAGTTATTAAATAAAATCAAAAAAATTTACCAAGAATTTATTATATAATAATATAATTTATATAATAATTTTATGAGATATTAAATAAAATCAAAAAATTTTACCAAGAATTTATTGGAATTTTTAAGAAATATGCTCCTGTGAAATTTCAATTCTATATGACGTCTGTAGGAGTAAATAATAGAAGAGTCCGCGTAATTTTTGAACGGCCCTCATACATGTAGCTATTTTATGCTTGTGTCCCATCAATAAGAATAACTTTTTTTGTTTCTACTTGTGGAGAAATTTTTGCTTCCCCCCCCCCCCCGGCCAAAAAAAGTGAAATGTCTGGTTGTGCACCCTTCCCAACTGAAATTGTTTCCTACGGTCCTGACTTTCAAAACATGCAAACATTGATTGGAGCTACATGTAGAATAATGACACTAATAAGAAGGTCACTATTAGAGCGCAAATCATTGAAGTGAAACCAGTTCAAGAATATTGAATCACCTTAACCTACAATGAAATATGAAGATAACGAACAGTATTCAATCTCGAAAGTCCAATGAAACGATACAAATTTGGAGCAGATTAAACACATACCTCAAAAGTAAAAGGTGGGATCAGGTGCCATGGAGGAGTGAGCATCCCCTGCCGACCGGTCACACTCACTTTGTGCTCCTTGTCATGATCGGAAAAAAACGGAAAAATCCGTAGACAATTCAGTGTATAAATAATGGCCTAACAATTAGTATGAAAAACGTTTGACTCAATGATAGGTTGTATGTGCTGACCAGGGGCCCGTTTCACAAAGCTAACTTAGGACTAAGTTATATCTTAGGAAAGAACTTTTTCCTAAGTTCATTACTTATCCGTTTCACTAACCTCGTCTTATCTTAGGATATTCCTAAGTTATGTCGTAACTTTAAGACAAGTAAATCAATGACTTAGGAAGAAACTAAATATAACGGCTGTAGATACATGTACAAGGATTCTTACAGAGAGATACTGCGTGTGTTTAGGGAGAGAAAAAATCAAAAGGACTACTAGTATATGAATGATTGTGATCCCTTCAGGCTATAACTGCTTTACTTTGTATGTAATAGCTAAGAAAAGGATTTTAAGAATTGTCAGAGATGTGTCTGTATCACTGGTCAAAATTATTCCAAGGTATATAAAAATGTCCATTGGTGAAGTTGGAACTACAAATACATTGTACTTAAAGAATATTTGATTTCTCACGAATTCGTGGATTTCCCAATGTTACTACAAAATGGACGGTGTACATGTTGGATTAATTCACCTTCATTTAAAGAGCACGATTTTGTAAACAAAAAAATTCCACGCTATATACACTATTGTCTGTGTTACAAAACTTTGCATATAATTTGAACCATTATTATATATTTTTAAATCTAATAATATTACTAGTATTTGAATCCATATTTAGTATTTGAAAGATTAAAGTTTGATGAGGGAACAAATTTGTTCTCTTCAGCTCCTGATATAGCTATCTCTCTAAAAATCGCTTTATCTTATCTGCAATGGGAGGAAGGAGGCGTTGAAGTGCAAGGCTTTGACCATTTTTCCTCTGTTTCCGCTTAATGACATCCACTTCTTTTCAACTCTTCCCCTGAACAAATGTATATTGTTACAGAATATTAGGTCCCCCTGTCCCTTTTGGGCTGGTTTGTCATGGTATAATTATGCATGAAGATTATAATAAATTTCCTTTTTTCAAATTTTTTCTGTTAGTGTTGTCATTTCCACAGTCGCGAATTTGGAATTTCTTATCTGTCGAAAAATTCTTATTTTAAATTACACAGTATCACGGACAACTAACGTGGAGCACTCATTCGCGAAGAAATAAAAAGAAAATAAGGCCTCTGTTAGATTGCTTGCCCTTCGAAGCAATTATTGTTTTAAATTTATTCCATTTCCTAATTGAAACGATACTAGTAGAAAAATATATAGTGGGGGGGGGGGGATATACAATTGCAAACCTCCGATACCTTATACAGAGCAAAATAAAAGGCAAACATATAAAAGCACAAATTTAGTATAAAAAGTAGTTTTATTTTTTAATTTTTATAATTTAAAAGTTAGTTTAAAAAAATACACGTCTTGTGACTGGGGGTGGGGGTTATGTGTGTGTATGTGTGTGAGGAATGTGTGAGTGCTTAGTTTAAGTAGGAAACTAGTCAAGGTTAAACCATACTTCTGTCCAAGTCCTTTGAAAGTGAAGGGTAACCCCTAACTTCCCGACCCTCCCCTTTTCAAGCTGTTTTTTTTACTTGAAAAAAAAACCCGATTCAAACTACAGATTTCTACTCATACTGACATCCTCCTAACAGTAAAAATTGTAGAAAGAGTGGAGTAGTTATTTCATTAGTCCGTAACACAACTTAAGATATGTCTTAGGATAAAGAAGATGGGTGAACAAGGCGGGCGAAGTGCCTATAGTGGGACAAACATGAAGTGAAAAATAAAATCTCAATTATATCAAAATTATCTTTGATATTTCATCTAACATTAAAGTATACTTCATGTAAAATCTCTACAATTTACAACAATCTCACAAAGACTGATAATATTTGCCTACGAAATAGCATACACGCACTAAAGAGGACAAAAAGGATCATTTTCTCATACTTCAACAAAATTTTTCGATATGAATGGGTCTTCGCTCCATTTTTTTGAAAGTTAATCCTAAAAGTTTGCATAAAAATATACATGTTTTGGTTTACAAAAACATGGAGCGAAGACCCACTATATCTTAAAAGTACACTTTTATGACAATGCATTAGCATCTTTCCGAGAAATACTTAAGTCCATTTAGTCAAGAGTCATATCACAAACATGATTTAAATGCCACTATTCATCAGGAGCTGTGTAGCGTAGTGCAAGTGGTTAGCGTGTTAGTCTTAAAGCAATATGATACTCCGGATTTTTGTTGTTAGGGGTTCGAATCCCACAAATACCATTTTATTTTTGTAATATAAGAATAATTTTTTTCGAGATTTTTTTTCTCAGAAAAGTTTTGTTGATCATAATTTCATAAATTTCAATGATGAGTACTTTACTTTAAATACTTAATTCACAAATTGAATATGATTTTTTAATATCTGAAGCTATAGGCATTCTGCACGCCTTGTTCACCCATCTTCTTTAAGATCAGATTGTTTCGTGAAACAGATGTGACAAATCTTAGGAACTTCCTAAGTTATAACTTAGGCATATCTTAAGTTATATCTTACGACATATCTTAGGAAACTTTTGTGAAACAGGCCCCAGATCATTATATCGACCGTAAAACTTACGAAAAGATGACTTCAAACAAGACTGTTGATAGCCTTGTTTCATCAACTTGTTTGTCAATAACTTGCCTCGTTTTAGAAATTGTTCATACGTAGAGCATGCCCTTGCGTATCGAATCAACTCAGCCTCAGTGGCTACCTAAACTAAGAATCCAAAAGAGCTATCTATGAATGTTTAAAACTTGAATTTCTAAGAAATTGGCCTGGACACAGATTTTAAGTTATTTTAAGTTAATATTTTCTCAAATTTTCGGTATAATATCATGACTTATATGTTGCTATACATGTATCATTTCACACGGAAATATAATAAAAGCTTGTTCAACAACTTTTTATCTGGAAATTATTGAAGCTATACGAATTTCGAGATACGCTTGATTGACACATTCTTGCACTTTGACAAAGTAAACTTTATCCTTAATACTTAAGAAAAGTAGAAAATTTGTTGTGTATTAATGAAAATATAAAACTATAATCCAGGAAATTCAGATTAAAAATGTGAGAAAGCAAAACCAACTCACCAGTATTATCAGTCCGTGCTCAGTGATGTGTGCAGAGTTTAACAAATTGTTAACAATAACAAAGCTCGTGCCCTGTTTACAAAAACAGATGTTTGGCGTGATGTAAAGAAGAATGTCGTCATTCTAAAATTTTTTCAGTGATTGTTGATATCAGCAATTTTAAGTATTGCAATAAAGTAGTGATAAAATCATTATCTTCGTTGTCAAATCCATTTTTTTTTTTTTATGACATATAAGCTAATTTGAATATTATAGTTTTACATGTATGTGAACACCCTCCCCCATTTTTAATTTAGCATATGCCAGGTATATATAAAATTATATACATGTAGTCGGGTGCATGGCTTGCTGTTTAAGGCCTTAAAAAACCGTTCCGTAAACTCTGCATGATTTGTGCTGTGTGTGTGGTTTTTGTTTTTGTTTTTGTTTTTTTAATTTTTTAAATTTTTTTTTCATTTTATTTTTTGAGAAATTATAAACTCTTACATTTTCTTTAATTAAAGGGGGGGGGGATATCGATCCACTAACCACTCACTTCCATCATCACTGCATGGTCTGTACTGTAATAATGTACATGTATGCTCAAAATCTGAAAAAGTTAGAAAAATAAAATGTGATAATTGACTTGATATAACAGTAAAACGGGCACCATTTCTAGTTTAGCTCATTTTATTTGTTGTTTGTTAATTTCAAAATTTGAACTTTAAGTCTTAATATAAAAAGATTTATTCATACAAATTCTTATCCAATCCTTTTCTTCATTTTAAAACATAGATCTGGTGTAAGGGTATGTGAAGGGAGTACTAACCAATATATTTGTGCGAATTAGGACACGAACGAGTTAATCATTAATTCATGAAAATCAAGATGGCCGATGATCTGAGAGGCTGTTATACATTACACGAAATGTTCACAATTGTGGGCAGTAGAATGACACAAAAGGATATCAACATCTTGAAATATCTCTACAACGGTATTATGCCTCAGAGAATTATAGGTCGGGTGAAGGACGGGGTGGAATTTTTGCTTGGGCTGGAAAAAATGAACAGAGTTGATGAAACAAACTTCAAATACGTTGTAGATTTACTGAGAATGATTTCACGACATGATTTACTGCAGTATGTCACTTTAAGGAAACGCAAACCAGGTATATCATATGCTTTATTTTAAAAGGATTCTTTAAATACTTATTTTAGAACTATTAGTATACAGTGTACAATACACAATTGAATTGACATCTGTTCTCAAAATTCCAATGCAGTATATGTTGGTATAGAAAATGCTTTTGAGTGAAATTATGAAAAAGGGTAAAATATCTTTCATTACAAAGTACATGGTTGATACCGGTTGCTTTAAAAGATAATTATCATTGAATGTACCATAGCCATAGGCCGCCATGTTTTCTATTGTTTTAACTATGGGTTATCTACACCATAACCCATGGGCAGAGCCTTCATAACCTATAGGTGGAGCCTTGAATTGCATACAAAATCAATTAAATTTTATTTAATATCTTTATTAATAACATTCCACTTATATATACATCGTCGTCATGGTAAAACTTTCCAAATCGATTGTCAGAATGATCCAACTGCTGTATAAGATTCTCGGGTGTGACCGACTCCTGGGTCAAATTAAAATCCGTTTGAGTAAGAGATAAATCCCCAATACCATCTTACATGTTTACTTCGTCCTCTATGAACTGGCCTATCTGTGAGAGAGTTTGATCATCAATAGAATTGTCCCATTCAAAATTTTGCGGCAGTTCAACTTGACAAGAAAATCGAGATTCATGCTCATTGCGTTGTGTTTGCCCATTTTCGCTTTTTAATTGCAAGTGCGCAAAATGCACAATAAAATGTAATATTTATGCACAGCATATAGCACTTGCCATTATAATTATGTCGGGTGACAAACCACCATATTAGAAAATTTATTTGCAGCTTATACATCATCTCTCTGCCGTATTAAGAAATCTGAGAGTGCTATGGTACGTGTGACTTACCGTATAATTTTTTATTGGTTTTCTCTAGATAACCTATAGAGAGGTTAAAAGGTCACTTGAAGGCTGCACCTTCTTGTGACCTTTTAACCTCTCTTTAGGGTATCTAGAGAAAACCAATAAAAACTTATACAGTAACTACTTCGAGTAAGACATTTGCCATTCATGTCAAAGTTAACTGTATTCAGAACAGCCTATCTCATTTTCTCAATGCCATTTTTGTTCATCAAATCAAAGGTAGCCACTATGTCACATGATCAGGGTTGGCAAAAAACTGGGAAATACTCATATTTCCCAGGACGGTGGGAAATACTGGTAATTACCGGGATTTACTGGTATTTCCCGGGAAATACTGGGAAATAAGAAATATAGCTACATATTTCATTCATATTGACATTTATTACACCTTATTGGTTAAGATATCTACCTGGTATCACTGTCCCTGATCTAAAAAAAATTCTGGTTTCCAAGTTATTCATTTTATATAATCATAACACAGTATATTCATGTACCAGTCATGAGTGTCATATGTTTCGTGCTTGAGTCTGATGTAGTCTATGAAGGTCCAATGAACCCAAATATCCCAATTGTGTTTTTTTTATGTTACTAAAGAAGGATTTAAGAAAATTCTTAAATGTAGAGTATGGTATAAATATCAAACCTAAGAAGAAGCTTTTCAGTTCTACTCAAGGTAATTATCTCTCAAAACAGGGGCACAAAACTGTCCAGAGCAATTTGTAAAAACAACAGTGTTTATAGAAGGATTAAAACAAGTTTGTTTTGTTCTTGGACTTATAATTAATAAATTTAATAATATTTCTAAATTGAAAAGAAACTTGAATTGGAAAACTTCAGTTTTATAATTATACAGCCAGGGAAATGTTTCAGAATGCTTATGGGTATGGAACCTGGAGAAGTGATACATTCTGAAAATGTTAAATTGCACTATGAGACATATTCAATATTATTCATCTTCTGTTTTTATGTTTATTTTATTTTTGAATTTTGTATAAGATTGAATGAATTAAAGAAATAAAAAACTTAAACTTTGTATTTCCCAGTATTTCCCAATATTTCCCAGTTAAGAGAAAATTTGTAGTAATTCCCGGGATGGGAAATACCGGTATTTACCACTGGTAATTCCCACCACTGGTATTTCCCAGCCAACCCTGCACATGATACACTAATTCAAACAAGCATTCTGAGAGTATTGCATAAGCAATACATGTCCTCTACCGGTATCCCCTTTTCTTTTTAGGATGTTATTTTATAAGACCCTGTATATGATAACTGCGCCCTCCACCCCCACCCCCCACTCCCAAATGTGGACATTTTGGATTACTTGTTTATGAATGAAATGTTGGAATGAAATCTGTCTTACAAAGACGTGTTTGACTAAAATCACATAATGTATGAATAACATGACAATTGCTTACGTTACTCGTTTTCCCTAACCCGTTTTCCCTAACCTGGCATTTACCACCTGGTAAAAAATCTCTGCCTTTAACTTATAAATAAATAGGGATATAAATTTAAAAACAATTCAAATCGGGATAAATATTCAGTCTTTATTACATCTGGTACTATTTCGCCAATTATATTAAGTATTCGCTGGTAGGAATTGCTGAAAACAATGCACAATATTACTTTACTGTCTTCTGTCACAATGGACGACCTTGTTTTTGGCAATCGGCAACATTTTAGTGCAGCACGAACCCGATTGTGAACCCGATTATAAAAAAAGAGGAATTCTTAAAACTGATTTACTCTAGCACCTGTTGGTCAAACGTGACAGAATTCAAACTCGATCTATAGTTTGTCACTATAAAGCTACCTAGCAATTTTGAAATCAATAATTCTAAACCTGACAACCTCGTTTTGTAACATTAATATAGTGCAGCACAAACCCAATCTTGAACTATTATAAAAAAAGAGGAATCTTTAAAACTGATTTACTCGGGAACCTTTTGGTTAAACGTGATAAAATTCAAACTTGATCTGTAGTTTATCACTATAAAGGTACATAGCAAGTTTCAAATCAATTCTCAAAAGCATAAAGAAAAAAGTGCGGAAAACCAATTGGGACAGACTGACAGACAGACAGAGGGACGGATGGACGGACAGACTCAGAGGAAACCTATAGTCCCCTCTGATTTCACCGATAGGGGACAAATAAAGGCATTACTTTCGTATTAGGAAAATAATAATAAGTCCCCTACCGGTGAAACCGGTCCCCTCTGATTTCACCGATAGGGGACAAATAAAGGCATTACTTTCCTATTAGGAAAATAATAATAAGTCCCCTACCGGTGAAACGGGAGGAGACTATAGGTTTCCTCTGAGTCTGTCCGTCCGTCTGTCTGTCTGTCAGTCTCTCCCACTTGGTTTTCCCCACTTTTTTTTCTAAATGCTTGCAGATATTGAGCTGATTTTTGGTATGTGAGTGTATCTTGATGAGTTGCAGATCAAGTTTGCATTTCCTTCCGCTTCAATGATTTTTGACGGAATTACGACCTTTTCAATTTTTCACAGTTTTCCGCAAATTTTTTTTCTAAACACTTGCAGATATTGAGCTAAGTTTTGGTATGTGACTTTACCTTGATGAGTTATAGATCAGGTTTGCATTTCATTCCGCTTCATTGATTTTTGACGGAATTATGGCATTTTCAATTTTCAACAGGAACGAGATACCACTTGCTGGTAGGGGACTAGTATTGCTAATGCAATACTCTCAGAATGCTTGTTATAATTTCATTTTGACAACCTTATAGAGCTTTTTGATTTCAATTATATATTTTACAGCATTTTTGTAACTTAATTTGGTAAACAAAATAAATTTCCAACTTTATTTTTAACTGATGCAAATTATAGCATGTATAGCTTTAAAAAGAAGTAGTTTGGACTTCCAAACCACTTTGATATATCCCTGGTATTCAAGATAATTTTAAACATAATGATTCAGATGTTAAACTGTATTTTAACTAAGGCTTTCTATAAACATGATTAGCCAGAATGTTATTATTTTACGAAGCAGTAAACATGATAAGAGAGAAAGCTGACAAGAGTTTCTGGATTTAAACATTGTATGGAATTCCATCAATTTCCATGTGATAAAATAAAGAGTATTTGAGTGGAGATATTTAACTTTTGGATGTTATTTACTTTTTCCAGTGTGTCCAGATCCTGTCAATGAATATCTAGAAGAATCATCCAGATTATCAAACATACCAACTAATGTGCCAAGGGAAAGAAAGCGAAAAGGTGCTGAACCATCAGACCAGAAAGACTGCAAAGTCAGGAGGCGCTCTCTGCACAGGAAAGCTAAATCCAGGTCTGGATTCGCTAGTGAGCAAAGCTCTAGTCCAGGGACTTCTTCTTCTTTTGGCCCAGGATCTTTTGTTACAGATGACAGTGATGCAGACCTGACAACAACTACGACAAAAGTTACTTGTGGTAAGATGTTTATTATTTACAATGACTTTTCCTTGAGAACTATTAGTTAATACAAATATTGTTATAAGGAAGTGAAATTCTTCTCCTTTGATTATTTCTTTGATTGTTTGCATATTATCCTTCTCAAATTTTCTCCATACACTATTAGGCTGTCCAAAGTTAATTCTGTTGTACATTTAGCATCACTCAGGCATAGGGGTTTCGGAGAAATTGGCACTTTGAAAAAAAATCAGTATTTTTAGCTCACCTGAAATTTATACTTAGAGATTTAATAAAAATTATCATTAAACATTAAACCTACATGATGCACAAATATTTACAGTATTTTGAATCATACAAATGATAAATACTCATTTGTTTGAAATTTTTGTTTTTTTAACTTTTTGAAAAAACATTAAGTTATTTTCAGCCAGTCTTAAAAAGACGTCAAGAGAGAGGTTGCTGATCTGTCACTTGAACTATTTAAGGTCATAAAGACAAGGTCAAGATCAGTGTAAAATACATGTACATGTATTTATGTTGATTGATAAGTATTTATGCAGAGTATTGAATTTGGCTATCTTTAAAAAAGTTTTTGCTTGCTCTCTCCCTACTCTGGATGAAAAAAATTGGGCAGGTAGAAAAAAAAAATTAGAAATTTTTCACATCAATGCTTATTAATTTTATTGAATTTGAAGGTATTATTAAAATTAAATTAATTGTTGACGGAATGAGAAAAATTCCGCTGTGAATAAAATAATTGTTTCTGTAGGTTTAGAAAAAAAGATTTTGAGTCTGTCCATTTTTAATCAGTCAGTCGAGAGAGGGTAAACAGACAATTTATTTTTAAAGAGGGCCTTGTACTTTCTCATATATTTTGACACAATTTATTTAGACTGACTTTACCGTATAATGTACAAGATTGAACTTTTTAGTTGATATTATTAGCTCACCTGAGCTGAAAGCTCAAGAATCAAGAAAAGGGAAAAACAGGGTGGGGGTCATTAAAAAATTTTCTGCTACAGAATACCACTGGGCCAGAAAAGGCAAAGCTTACAAGTAGCTTCATAAAGATTCTAAATTCTTCAATTCATATGCCCCCAGGTTTGGTTGGGGCCACAATAGGGCATCAAGGTTTTACAATAAAATATATAGGAAAAAAATTGTTTAAAAAAAATTCTTCTCAAGAAACACTGGCACAGAAAATAGAAAACTTATGTGAAATTTCCTTCATTAGCATGATTAGGGGATCAAAGTTTTACATGGAATTATCGAAGAATTTCTTTTGGGGGGGGGGGGGGGGATCTTCTCAAGAACCACAATAGAACCATTAATTTGCAAACATTCCCAAGTTGTGTAGGTTCTTTTTTTTTCCAAGTTATGAATCCTTGGTAGAACTTGGTTTGAATCAGGGTCAAATTAAACATAATGCCTATAATTATAGCAAAAGAATTTTCCTCTCCATAACTGCAAGGCTGTATTGGTTATATTGAAGTATCCCATGTTGTGTGGTTTCAGAGATCTTTTAGACCATAATATGTGGTAACAAATTTTCATGGTAATATAACAATTTTTTGAAAATCTGAGGATGAACAGCAAAGCTTGTTACTCGAGTGTTGTGGCATGGGCCTCTTGTTTTTCAAATATCACAGTCAGATGACTTAATATATAT
The DNA here is from genome assembly GCF_033153115.1 of Saccostrea echinata. NCBI lineage: Eukaryota > Metazoa > Mollusca > Bivalvia > Ostreida > Ostreidae > Saccostrea > Saccostrea echinata. Next base: position 3,134,852 of record NW_026889774.1, on the reverse strand, counting down.
GTACTATAAGTATTGAAACATTTGAAAATACTGTTCTTGTTAAAAATACTGAATTGTTAACCTGAGGGTTAATCTCATTTCTAATATGTACACAGTCACTTAAATTAATCTTTGATTTGATGTTATCCACAGATATTCGACTAAGAGTGAGAGCTGAGTACAGTGACCACGTGACAGCACTGACAGGAAATGTGAACTCAAACAAACCCACTCAGCTTGAAAGACAGTTTGAGAAATTCATGCAAGCCACAAACATTCTAAAGTCCAGGGATCTGGGATCCATTGTGTGTGATATCAAATTTACAGAATTGACATATCTTGATGCATTCTGGAGAGATTATCTGAATGGATCTTTATTAGAAGCTCTCAAGGGGGTGTTTATAACAGGTGTGTATAAATTCTCCTGTTAAAGCAAACCTTGATTTACAGTAAAATAATTAAAGATTAAAACATATAAATAGATTTGTCTGAATTCCTATGATACCCTTTGTAAAGATTTTAAAAAAACAAACTTAGGGAAAAAAAATATTTTAGCAGTTTTAAGGAAATCATTTTTGGGGTGATTTTTTTTAACCTGTATATTTAATTGTTATCCTGTGAGATTTGCTAATTAAAATTATTTTATAATATTGAGCTGAGAAATTAGTTTACTTTCTTAAAAACAATCATACATAAATTGACAATACTGGTTAGTTGCCACCAAAATAAATATTTGGGATTTTAATGCCTGATGCATACTTTTAGAAATATTCAACTTCATTACTATTTTTGGACCTTAACTTTTCCTTTGACCTTGATTTCATTTTTCTTAAATTTGTGTTTAGCTAAGTTTCAAAGAAACTATTCATGACATTATTATCAAACTTCATATGTGCTGATACATATTGATAGAGGTTATTCAAATGCATCAACATTTTTTTACCTTGACATTTCCTTTGACCTTGGGTTTGACTTCACTTTCTTAAATTAGTGATTATCTCAATTTCAAAGAAACTTAAGATATTTTTAAAAAATTTTATATGCTAATTTATATTTATGAAAGCTGTTCAACTGCATCAAGTTTTTATACGCCTGTCTTTAGACAGGACGTATTATGTTATGGCGTTCATGTCCGTCCGTCTGTCCGTCTGTCTGTCTGTCTGTTAGCTTTTCTCATGTCCGGCTCATAACTTTAATACTATTAGGCCTAGGATTATCAAACTTTGTCAGCTGATACTTCTTGGGTAGTAGGTGTGTCGCACACTAAAAGTAGGTCGTTCTGACCTTTAATTAAGATGCTATGGCCAAATATGGAAAAATCCTGTCCGGCTGATAACTAGAAAACTATTAGACTTAGAATCATCAAACTTGGCCAATTTGTGCATCTTAGGTAGAAGGTGTGTCACGACCTATTTCAAGGTCACTGTGACCTTTAATTTAAGGGAAATTTTTTTAAAAAACTATCTTTTTACTATTAAATTACACAATCCCAAAAAATGTAAAAGTGTTGCAGTATCCTTATCAAAAAATGTTAAAATCAAGAAAATACTTATTTTTTTCATTATATACTTTACAGCAATCAATAAGAAATATAATGTTACAAGAGAAATTCCACCTCTCCCATGGATGTAATTATCAAGCACCGGTCAAGGAGAATTTTGATAACATAAAATTGCATGTCAAATTAGAGAGAAATTAATGAGTTTAGTGTGAGGAGCTAACTGGTAGAGCATCTCTGATCAAGGAGGTGTTATCTATGTCTCTTGGGAATTGGGCAGAGGAATCAGCCATGTTGGATTAAATAGTTTTTGTGGGCTAGCCTAACTTTTAAAATGAATTTGGTGAAAAGTAATTAGAACTAATTTGATATTGTATAATAAACTAGTTTGATATTGTATAATAAACTAATTAATTAAAACTAATTATACTTGGGGGGGGGGTGATATTGGAATTAGCATGCCCGTTGTCCATATGAATTTGCAGCTTAAAACCAGTCTGACATTGAATCTAAAGAAAAAAAAAGAAAGTATTTAAAAAAAAATTAATTATGGTAGATAGTCCCTACAAATCTAAGAGTCTAGCAGAAACCTTATTAAAAATGTTGCATCAAGATTACAATTTTTTTTTCTTTTTATAAATCTTTGTAACAAATTGAAAAAAAAAATCTTTGTATTCAAATTTAATTTCAGAATGACATAAATATTCATTTTAAATGCACTACAAAGCAGATAGCACAGATCCATTCATCCCTTGGGAGTAATGAGTGGACATGCATCCAGTTAAAGAATAATTAATGAGTTCAGTGTAGGAAGGCTAGCTGTCTCAATCATTTCTGTTAGAGGATCTTTGATCAAGCTCTTATCTGTATCCTTTGGGAATTAGACAGAAGAACTGCTGGTCAGTTTATAGCATATGTCATTTGATGGCCAGTCTTTTATTTTAAAATTAATTTAGTATAGATTAAGTTAAGACTAAATTGATATTTTTTAATTGATATTTTTATTTTATTTTTTTAAAATATTGACGAACAAATTTCAGAGCACCATGCCTCACAAATATGAAAGATTGTGTGTGTGTCACTGTGAGTGTGGGTGGGGGGGGGGGGGGGGGGGTGCAGATGGGTATATGTCAAGCTCTAACACAACCAGTTGAGGATCGATAATGTTATATTTGTTATAATTCATGCCTACACCATAGGAAATGTATAAACAAATATTATAAGGAATGGAAAAATCTTGGAAATCCTTGTATCAAGGTTGACTTGATTTTCTTGCACTCTGAACTGTTTGTGATAATTGAACAATATTTGACGGGTGTATCATGCTGTGGCAGGGCACTTTATTTGACCTTGGCTTTTCCTTTGACGTTGACCTCACTTATCTTAAAATGGTACTAAGCTTCATTTCAAAGAAACTATTCAAGATATTTTAATCAAACCTAATATGCTGATACATAGAGAGCCATTCAACTGTATCAACATTTTTTACCTTCACCTTTCTTTTGATCTTAACTTCAAATTTGTGTTTAGCCTAAATATCAAAGAAAGGTTTTATGACATTTTTATCAAACTTTATATGCTTATTCATAAGCTGTTCAATGGCATCAATATTGTTTTACCTTGACCTTTTCTTTGACCTTGACTTCAAATTTGTGTTTAGTTTCAAAGAAACACATCAAGGTATTTTAATCAAACTTCATATGCTGATACATATTGAGATTAGCTATTCAACTTCATCAACATATTTGTCCTTGACCTTTCCTTTAATTTTGACCTCAATTTTCTCTAATCTGTGTTTTTGCTCAAAGAAACTATTCCAGATATTTTTTTTAAGCTTATGCACTAGTACATTTATATTTGGTGAGAATTTATCAATTGTGTCCATTTTTTTAGCTTGAACTTCTTAATGTCCTTTGACAGACTTTACTATATATTACTATTAAACTCAGTTTAAAAGAAACTATTCAAGGTATTTTCATCTCACTTCCTACACTAATAAATTTGTGTCCTATGGACATATTTCTAGTTTGATATTATTTTGTCAATATTGCACCTTCACAGTGTCTCCACATATGTGTCATTTTTAGCAAAAAAAAAAAAATGTTTAGCTCACCATAACAAAGTCAAAAATAATGATCTTATACTATAACCTGACATTGACAATGGCATCCTGGTTAAAATTTTAAGAGCAAGTCCATTCCCAATCAACTTTGAGGCTATGGTCTGAACAATTTACAGTGTACACTACTTTGGGAAACTTTTACTAAATTCCATCTTTTCAGGTCCAGTGGTTCTTGAGAAGATGATTTTTAAAGATTTTTTCTATATAAAGTTAAACTTTGATCCCCTTTGTGGCCTCACCCTACCCCCAGGGTACATGATTCGATCAATTTACAATGTAGAGTATCTCCAGGAAGTTTTCACATAAGTTTCATCTTTTCTACTCCAGTGATTATTTCTACTTCAATGTTTCTTGAGAAGATTTTTTAAGATTTTATATTTCAATGTAAAACTTTTATTCCCTATTGTGGGCCCCACTCTAACCCCCTCCCCGGGCCATGATTTGAACAATTTAGAATCAACACTACCTCAGGAAGTTTCCACTTAGGTTCACCTTTTCTGGCCCAGGGGTTCTTCAGAAGAAATATTTTCCCAATATATTTCAATGTAAAAATTTGTTTCCCTATTGTGGCTCCACCCTACTGGGACTATGATTTGAATAATTTAGAATCTACACTACCTCAGAAAGCTTTCATATAAGTTGTACCTTTTCTGGCCCAATGGTTCTTGAATAGAATGACCCAACTCTATTTTTTCCTTATCTTGATTATCTCCCCTTGGAAGGGGGCTTGGCCATTCATTTAAATAATTTAAATTCCCCTTCACCCAAGGATGCTTTGTACCAATGAATTTGGCTTAGTGGTTCTTGAGAAGAAGTTGAAAATGTGAAAAGTTTACAGATAGAAAGACATAAGGACGGGCAATAGGTGATCAGAAATCAGGTGAGCTAATAAGCCCTACTTGGTTCAAACTTGCATGGATTATGCAACTAGAGGTGGACACTGCTGGATCTGGCCTACATTTTTTGGATGAGTGAACAGGTTAATTTTTTTCAGAGCAGATCTTTTCCCAAGTAACTATAAGTCCTACTTAAACCAAAATTGCATGGATATTGTTCCACGATGCATACAAACTAGAAAATTTTGGTGTGAGATTTGCCTTACTTAAAGATAATATTCATCGAGGTGAGCTTCGCAATCATTGATTACCTATGTGTTTTTAATGAACAAATAATGACATGAGTCCATCAAAGATGTTTTTGATTTACAGATTCTCTGAAGGAAGCTGTCGGCAATGAGTCCATCAAGTTGTTGGTAAGTGTGGATGAAGATGACTATGAGGCTGGAAGGTTGCTGCTTTTAGAAAACTTGAAAAGGTCAAATCAATAATTGAAATGTAAACAGTGGTGGCAGAACATGGAGTCATTGAAATGATTTTTTTTTTCATTATAATGCTGCATGAATATTAACAGGGTTTTTTCCTGAATGTATTTTTTTCAATTGATTGAAGACAGAGTAATCAGAAAAGGGATGCATAATATTTTGATGTACAGTATTTGAAATTCTGTAAGCATTTTTTTCTGTAGTAAATGTATATATTAATTTGAAAGGTAGAGTGCCTTTTTTTCACTTTAGAAACTAAGGATTAAATCCATAATTATGCACTAAATGACAATTTGTTAATTTCATTATGTGTCCTAAACATTGGCTGTTTGGATTATGATTTCTTTTTATTTATTGAATATTATAATGGTTTTTGTAACATTTATACAATAAACAAACTTAAAATCCAATGTTCTTCAGTTTTGAAACAACAGTTTCAATTGAAAACAAGATATAAGTAGTCATTCTTAGGGAGGAAAAGGTTCCATATAATTGATAACATTAACACATGTTAGAAAACATCAGAATAAGAAAAATATGTGTCCATCTAGTTTTACAGCAGGACCTTGGGCCACAACACTCACCAGAGTAGCCCTGCTGTTCATTCAAAGATTTTTAAGATATTTTCTTCTCCTCTAGATTTTCATGAAAAATGTTGATCCTTTTCTGCCCCCTACCAAAACTCTAAGGGGTCCATGAATCCACATATCAAGGATGTTTCAATATCAATACAAATAACATTGCCTTGCAGTTTTGAAAAGAGAATTCTTTTCCTATGGTTTTATGCGTGTCTTATGAAAAAAATTAATCCCAGTTATGGACAATGCTAAACCAGGGTCATAATTTGGAGGGGAAAAAATCCACACATCTTGGGAATGTTTGGAAATTAATGGTTCTGTTCAGGTTCTTGAGAAGATTTTATTCCCTTAATTCCCACATATCACACATCTCCTGTTATGGCCCCACCTTACCCCTGGGGGGGGGGGGGGGGCTTGATTTGAACATTGTACAATTTATATAATGTCAGGAAGCTTTCACTTTGTTTCATCTTATCTGGTCCAATGGTTCTAGAGTAGAAAAGTTTTAAACAATTTTAGTTTGTATTCCAAATGAATGTAAAACCCTGATCCCCTATTGTGGCCCCAGCCTTCCCAGTGGGGCCATGTTTTCAAGAATTTAGAATGTAGGTTATATCAGGAAGCTTTCACCAAAGTTTCATCTTTTCAGGTCCAGTTCTTAGAAAAAAATGTTAAAAGATTTGTTCCAATATATTCCAGCACAAAACTTTGATCCCCAATTGTGGTCCCACCCTTCCCCTGGGAGCCATGATTTTAACAATTTAGAATATACACTTCCTCAGGATGCTTTCACATAACTTTCACCTTTTCTGGTCTAGTGCCAGTAGTGGTTCTTGAGAAGATTTATTAATAACCCCATTGTATTTTTGCCTTTTCTTGATTATCTCCCCTTGAAAGAGAGCTAGGCCTTGTATTTGAAAACAGAATTTCCTTTTATCACAGGATTCTTTGTGCCAACTTTGGTTAAAAGTGGCCAAGTGGTTCTGGAGATGTTGTGAAAATTTTACATACGGTAAGACAGATGCTGGACAGCGGGTCATCGCAGAAAGGTTCACTTGAGCTTTCAGCTCAGATGAGCTAAAATATAGAGAGGTGGGTCCATACCCCAAGTAAAGATTCTTAGAAATTTAAAGCTTTCAGCCAAAAAAATCACATACATCTGACATACTGATGGTATAACCTCCTCCCCCTTCCTCAATCATCATTGAAACAACAAGCCCGTAGCAACGGTTTCAAAAGTGGGGGGGGGGGCTTTCAAAAATATCTGACAAGCAAAAAAAGCTAATTTACTGTCCAAGTCCTGGAAATTGCCAGTGCTCGACCTTGCAAGATCAAAAAGTGGGGGGGGGGGGGGGAGGCCACCAGCATCTAAAGGAAAATTTACTATAGCAAAATACTATACTCGGAAAAAAGCCACCCCCCCCCTTCCCTTGTACTGGTTCATTATTGAAACTAAAGCTGAAAAGGGTTAATAAATACTCTAACTGGGTACCAGGTGTTCTATTATTCACATACACACACAAGAATCTTTCATATTCAAAGTTAAAAAACTACTTGTAACTAAGTAATCTGATTTGACTAACAAACAGGCACTTAGGAACCGGAAATATCCCTCCCCTATATTTTTGTCATTGCATACAAAAGAAAACAGCTAATTTACGGATGTGACCTGTGTATGTCAAGGTACGTGTCTCCCCTGACTAGACAGTGTATGATGTATTTTCAATCCTTATTTGAAGATATACATGTACATCAGATGCATTTCAACTAAAGCTTTCATAATTTTTTTGCAATGGAACGTGGAAATGCTACTAGTACTACATGTAGATATCTTTAGTAGACGTGTTGAATGTTAACGTTATCTAGAGAAACTTGAAGTTTGTGTCAATTTCTGAATAACTTCCTGACATTACGGAATATTTTATATACAGTTACAAAGCTTAATCATAACTTATGAAAAGCATACAGCCGTTCATTGAACAGTTGACACCTCAATGACAGAATTTCGCCCAAGGTATTTTGTAATATGTTTGAAATTGTAATTCAGCCACTGATCTTGACCGACTCCAGGTTGTAAGCTGGTACATGTAAGAGCAAGAAGGAATTTCCTAAAAAAAAAATATTAAACCGGTGAGTATTATCTAAACAAGAATACTATTTCAGGGGATTCTCAGCGGAGGGAATATAAATAAAATTAAAGAATTCTGAATAACCCTTGAAATACCAAAGGTACATGTAGGCCTATCTTTTAAGTCTGTTTTGGCGTTCCATACTTAGCCGCAAAACATATGGAATGTTAAACGAATAGATTGCTGTCAAAAAGGAGATACTACGAAAGCCTAGAGGGATCAAATAAGAAAATGAAAAAAAAAATTAAAAAGTCGTTATTACGACTTTAGAAAGTCATAATAACGAGATAAAAAGTCGTTATTATGACTTAAGAAAGTCGTTATTACGAGATAAAATTAAGTCGTTATTACGACTTAAGAAAGTCGTAATAACGAGATAAAAAGTCGTTATTACGACTTAAGAAAGTCGTTATTACGAGATAAAAAGTCGTAATAACGAGACAAAAAGTCGTTATTACGAGATAAAAAGTCGTTATTACGACTTAAGAAAGTCGTAATAACGAGATAAAAAGTCGTAATAACGAGACAAAAAGTCGTTATTACGAGATAAAAAGTCGTTATTACGACAAAGTCGTAATTACGAGATAAAAAGTCGTTATTACGACTTAAGAAAGTCGTAATTACGACTTAAGAAAGTCGTAATAACGAGATAAAAAGTCGTAATTACGAGACAAAAGTCGTTATTACGACTTAAGAAAGTCGTTATTACGAGATAAAAAGTCGTTATTACGACTTAAGAAAGTCGTAATAACAAGATAAAAAGTCGTAATTACGAGATAAAAAGTCGTAATAACGAGATAAAAAGTCGTTATTACGACTTAAGAAAGTCGTTATTACGAGATAAAAAGTCGTAATAACGAGACAAAAAGTCGTTATTACGAGATAAAAAGTCGTTATTACGACTAAAGAAAGTCGTAATAACGAGATAAAAAGTCGTAATAACGAGACAAAAAGTCGTTATTACGAGATAAAAAGTTGTTATTACGACAAAGTCGTAATAACGAGATAAAAAGTCGTTATTACGACTTAAGAAAGTCGTTATTACGAGATAAAAAGTCGTTATTACGACTTAAGAAAGTCGTAATAACAAGATAAAAAGTCGTTATTACGAGATAAAAAGTCGTAATAACGACTTTTTATCTCGTAATAACGACTTTCTATCTCGTTATTACGACTTTCTTAAGTCGTAATAACTACATTTTATCTTGTAATAACGACTTTCTTAAGTCGTAATAACAACTTTTTATCTTGTAATAACGACTTTTTATCTCGTTATTACGACTTTTTATCTCATTATTACGACTTTCTTAAGTCGTAATAACGATTTTTTATCTCGTTATTACGACTTTCTTAAGTCGTAATAACGACTTTCTTAAGTCGTAATAACGACTTTTTATCTCGTTATTACGACTTTCTTAAGTCGTAATAACGACTTTTTATCTCGTTATTACGACTTTAGAAAGTCGTAATAACGACTTTTTATCTCGTAATAACGACTTTTTTATCTCGTTATTACGACTTTTTAAATTTTTTTTTTAATTTTCTTATTTGACCCCTCTAGGCTTTCGTAAGATACTTTTATATTGCACTGATTTAATTCAGACATTCAGGTAAGTAAATGTACATCGAATGCATTAATAACCTAGCTTTAAAACGTATGTTTGATACAATTTAATCTTATGTATTCAGTTGTCCATTTTTCACTATTTTCTCACGCAGTTTTACGTAATATATTCCGTGAATAAGAAATGAAAGTGATATCATTGCGTTTGCATATTATACCTTTGACTTTTTATATCATTTTAATTGATAGATAACAGATCTTTTAAAAACGGTACTGCGTAGGTAGAACGTTCAGTCTGATTAAAATCTTGCGTGTATGTACATATATATCCTTTGATCCGCTCACATGTTCTCAGAGTTGAAGAGATCAAAGGATAGGATTTTAGGCAGATTGACATACGAAAGCCCATTGTACGAGAATTTTTTTAACCTACGAAAATGAGTTCAATGGGCTTTCGTATTGACAGAACGTTCTATCATTAAATTTAGGTTTTAAAATATTTCCTCTTTGCAGCTGGGCCCGTTGCCCCCCCCCCCCCAACACTATTTCTGAGAATAAATTATAGCCTTTTGCTGTAGTTTTGATATATTTTCTTTAGACCCTACTTCCTACTTGCCCCCTTCTTTTTGTAGCTGTAAGGTCGAATTTGGGGAAAATTCAAAATTTCAGCATTTGAAAAAATATATGTATATCGAAAGTTCGAGAAAGTCACGTCCAGACCCCCCCCCCCCCTTTCCAATATGATTTCGGAGCTTGGACAGATCGGCAGTTTAGGTTGTTTTATTATTGTTTTTTTAAATATGTTTTTATTTATTTATTGTCAATTTTATTTCCGGGAGGTTCCCACCTCCACCCCCCCCCCCTCCCACCTTTGAAAAACGTTGGTACAGGTCCGCTACGGATCCAAATTAAATATTATCGACTATTATTGAAAGTCTATATATCATGACATCCGAGTTCAATTCAAATGAATCCGGTTCCTACATGTACGTCCATGTATTTACACTACATTTTATCTTTACAATATCTTTTTTCCATTTAACAAATCTTGCAGAAAATAATTTCATGTATAATTAAAATTATTTCATATATGATTTGAATAATATATAATGTCATGTACTTTTCTCTGTTATTGTTGACAAAATGGATGATACTCGGACATCGTTTAATTTTTGATATCATAAATATTAACACTGTCGCCCATCAGACAGTGTAATATGAAAATATGAAATATGATAATGAAAATTATATCATCGGTTCAATGTAGTTTTTTTTTTTTTTTGGGGGGGGGGGCACAACTAATCATTTTCAAAAAAGGGAGTGGTTTTTTTTACGTATACTTTATATATCGGCAGTTATTGTCTCCTACGTCCACATGGGATTAACTTATTATAGCAACTATTAATTAAAGGTCTCAGTTAACATGAAAATGATACTAAAAATCAGGAAAGAACTGTGCTGTATTTTACCAACTATATGATTAAAAAAATTACCAAAATAATATAGAATTGTTTCTTTTGAAGTGGAAGAATAATGATCTTTTGTCCCGAAAATGAAAGCAATATAATCTTGATAATTCTCATTCCAACATAAGTGTTGTTTTAGGCAGTAATAAAAACACACACATAGAAGTTGGACAATATATTGAGCAATTCCTAGTCTATAGTCACGCCTGCTAATCGATCAGTTGCATAACCAGCAGTTATGTATAATAATCAAAAGAGATCGATTTCCGGTTATGCATTTGATACGAATAATTTCAATACAAAGATGGTAAGTTGACCCGATGCAGGCAATAATTGAAATTTTAATTAAAATATAAGAATGTGATTCCATGAGTAATTCATTTTTCTTATGTTTTACACCCTTATAAAATGCAAAGACTGTCGATTAGCGACGATATTTGTTTTGAAGCAAGGGCTGGTAGAGCGAAAAAAGTGATTGAAAACAGTATTTGCCGACTGGAATTCGTGTTAATCTCAACTAACCTTAAATATCCAATGTTCACCATTAGTTTGCATCAATTACATCTTATCCATCCAAATTTGGACTTTGATATGTGTATTATTTGGCAAATATTTGAGGTAAATAACGTTGCCTTTGCATGCGATACTTCAGTTGTGAAAGCAATTTCGGGTTATGCATGAGATAAAGGACAAACAGTTTCAAACTTTATGATTAAAATTAAGCATTATGTAATTATAACGTAGTCTTCCAAAATTTTAGAAATTTAGGATTTTCCTGCAAACAAGTTGAAACATCTGATCTGTTAATTGTTGAAGTAAATCTGTTGGGGGGGGGGGGTGTTTCAGTTACAATCAGTACAAACTATTTTAAAAATAATTGCACTAACATTCTCTATGTGTGAATTATTTACATCACATTATTGTGTGTGTATTTTTTAGTTTTAAAACGCAAGGCATCTTTAACAGACCCGTAGCAACGGTTTCAAAAGTGGGGGGAGGGGGTTCAACTTCCCCCCAAAAATCTGACAAGCAAAAGAAAAGGGAAAAAATCTAAACTGACAGAAAATGGGGGTCTACTTCCCAAAATTATCAGATAAGCAAAAAAAAAAAATTTACTGTCCAAATCCTGGAATTTGCCAGTGCTCGACCTCACATAAAAAAAAGGGAGCAGCGCATTTAAATGAAAATTTACTATAGCAAATTTCTATCCTCAGAAAAAAAAGTGCCCCCTCCCCCTGCGCTCTTGGTATTTGGTGGGAAATTCATTAGATTCATGTTTTGTCTATAAAAAAAAAAATGGAACAGACGTTTTGTTTGGACAAAATATGCTACATCCACAACAGCGTAAAACAATTTTGCTTTTCCTGGCGAAAATATTCTTTATGGAATATATCCCATGGGTGAAGCATTTCCTTATGTTCTAAAGCCGGGTATACTGAATTCTGTTATCGAGCTGGAAAAGGCACAAGGTGACAACGCCTCATTTTACATTCTCATGTTTGATGGTAAAAAGGTAAAGCGTGGTGGTGATGTCAATCCATTAGGATATGAAGATTGTCCATTACACGAAAAGAAGCAAGAGAAAGAAAATGGTTTGCACACCATAAAATCGGTTATACATGCATGTTGCTATAGTGTATAATAAGAAGGTTCAAATTATGAAGAAGCGTACAAAAATGAATTATTTGCAATCAGTCACAGTGAAATTGTAGGAAAGAATATTTTACCAATATCTGTTTGGTTTTATAATTCACAAGCCTCAATTCATACATCATTAGTAAATGTATAAAGAGATGGTAAGAGTTGTTTCCATTGGGGGGTATCAACAACAACATTTAATTTACCGTATATCCAGTATTTTTTAATATTTTTGCGATCAGCTTGAGATCACAAAAAATAAAACATGCAAAAATATACATATGGTATATATCCACTAAATGTACTAAGAATTTTGTTCAAAGTCGCAGAAATTGTATAAAGAATATGAAAAATTTGTGACACACGAAAAAACAGACATACTTTAATATATGCTAATACCTAATAAAAGAAATAATCTGTAAGTTAGCGTAAGTATTTAAAAAAAAAAACACAAAATCAATATACTTTAAATAACGTTTGATAATTTCATAAATGATTAAACATACTAGTATTTAAAAATATTGAATATAAAGCAATGCAGTATTCTGTTTTCATTCTCTGGCATAAAAAAAATCAAAATGTGCTTGCAAATATGATGCAACGTCTTCATATTAGAGCCAATATTTAAAAATTTGATAATCATTAACAAGAGTAAAATAGTCTAAGAAGTGAATTATGGGAATAGTATAAAACTTTTGAAACTTTTCGTCCTTTATCTCATGCATAACCCGAAATCTCTTTCACAACTGAAGTATCGCATGCATAGGCAACGTTATTTACCTTGAATATTTGCCAAATAATACACATATCAAAGTCCAAATTTGGGTGGATAAGATGTAATTGATGCAAACTAATGGTGAACATTGGATATTTAAGGTTAGTTGAGATTAACACGAATTCCAGTCGGCAAATACTGTTTTCAATCAGCGTTTTCGCTCTACCAGCCCTTGCTTCAAAACAAATATCGTCGCTAATCGAAAATCCTTGCATTTTATAAGGGTGTAAAATAAAAGAAAAATAAATTGCTCATGGAATCACATTCTTATATTTTAATTAAAATTTCAACTATTGCCTGCATCGGGTCAACTTACCATCTTTGTATTGAAATTATTTGTATCAAATGCATAACCGGAAATCGATCTCTTTTGATTATTATACATAACTGCTGGTTATGCAACTGATCGATTAGCAGGCGTGATAGTGTTGAAAAGAGGTGATTATCTGTCGACATATTTATCTAAATAATTGACTAGTATTTATGTATCATATGCTTATAAGTGCATGATTGATATAATTGATATATTTGTTTAGTGATTTCCTAGAAATCGTAATTTTTTTTAATTAAAACAGAAATCCATGTACATAACATTTCGATGCATTACTTTTCACATATCCTTCATTCCCACTATTCCCAGTATTGTAAGATTTTTAATCTTATTTCTATATATTCCTACGTCACCCATCCTTTTATAGCCCTACCATAACTCCAGGGACAATTATGAATTGAACAAAGTTGTACCTAACCTACAGGAACGTTTTGAATTGAGAGGATTTATCTTAAGTATACCAAGGACCTGGGAAAACGGAATTCTTATCGTGGCCCCACCACCCTATTATAAAGGCCAAGAATTGAAATAACTTGAATAATCTTTATATGATGATCTCGGGTTTATGTATACAATGTACTTGCACTTTCGGGAATTAAGACATTTTCTGTATGTTAAACAATGAAAGACAGTTTTATTTTATTGCTTCTTAGAAATTGTTTGAAAAGTTAAACAAACTAATTTAAAGAAATCGCTCATACACTACATATCATGCACGCATGTTCAGCGAATTTGCGTAGATACTTTCTTATTAGGGTCGGATCGATGATCTATATCGAATTTTTGGATTTTATGTTATCACGTGATCTGACAAGGGTATATGAATTAACAGAAGGAATACAGAGTCTGTTCGTTCAACCTATGCCATGACAAGTCTATCTTGAAACTTGAGTTATAGAGAACAAATACTCCAGTCCTTGCAAAGTAACACTTAGGTCATTGATCGTCATGCATAGAATATAAGCTATATGCGTATCAGCATTTTTTATTGAGCACAATGAAAACTTTTACCTGTTTTAATAATACTATATAAAATCAGCAAATTTGGTAGTACATGTAACAGTTCTTTTTCAGGGGTGTGGCAGTGAAAGGAAAGCTATGGGGGTGAGTCCTAGCTATATCAATGGGTCGAACGAAGAATCTATTGAAGAATGGCTGTCATCCCACAAACCGTCGACATCATTGACACAAGGGTATATTTTTTGTTGACATTATTTCTTAATTTTTCAATTTATACTACAATTCCTTTAGACGCGGAAGTTCAATGCAGGCTATGCTTTCATGTTGTTTAACTCCCAAAATCTGTCTGTTCTCAGGTTATCTTCATTTAGGACTTATTTTCTAGATTTGTTTTCCTTTTGGGGGGGGGGGGGGGAGGGGGCTTTGCATGGTGGACTTCAGTTGTAAAATAGATGTTTAGATTAGTTATTGTTAGAGTTCCCTATGGTTAGCAGAAGAGTTTAATACCATACAGTACTGGGTTCAGTTGCAAATTTTCTTTCGATGAGAAATATGTTTCTGTTCTTTTGTTGTTGGGAGTCCTGTTAAGAGTTGTAGAGGGTTACTAGTATTTTAATGATGCACAGGTTAGCGGAGATATACAGAGGATGCACAATCTCAGAAATTCTAACTTGTAACTATATTTTAAAAGTTTATGCAATTTAATCAAAACTTTGATATACTTATATATCAGTCTATGACCTTTATCAAAATGCTATTTTCAAAACATTCTTGTTTTGTTAGCTCACCTGAGCTGAAAGCTCTTGAAAGTGAGCATTTCTGATCACCCGTTGTAAGGCGTCCGTCCGTCTGTAAACTTTTCACATTTTCGACTTTATCTATAGAAACACTGGGCTAACTCCAACCAAAGTTGGCACAAAGCATTCTTGGGTAAGGGTTGGGTAAAATGAATTCTAAATTGTTCACAAAGGCTGAGCCATTGTCCAAGGGTAGATGTTCAAGAAAATGCAAACAAAAAAGGTGGAGGCACTAAAAAATTTGCTTCTCAAAAACCACTGACGAAAAAAAGTTCAAACTTATGTGGAAACTTCTTGTGAAAGTGTAACTTCAAAATTATTCAAATAATGACTCCCGTGGTTAAGGTGGGGCCACAATAAGGGGGAAATTTTACATTGAATATATAAAAAAAAATCTTCTTCTAAAAACCACTGGGCCAGAAAATGTGAAACTTGCACGGAAGCTATCTGATGTGATTAGGTTGGGGCCACAACAGGGAATGAAAGTTTTACATTGAAATATCAGAAAAATCTTTTTTAAAACCTTCTCTAGAACCACTGGACTAGAAAAGATGAAATTTTTGTGAAAACTTCTATTGACATAATGTAGATTCTATTTTATTTCATTCATAGCCCAAAGAGTTAGGGTTAGGGTATATTAAGGGGTCAATTTTTTCAAATTTAAATATATATATATAATAAAAATTTGTTATTCTCAAGAACCACTGGACCAGAAAAGGTGAAGGCTTCCTAAGGTAGAGTAGATATAAAACTGTTCAACTCATGCCCCTGGGGAGGGGGGGGGGATTTGTGGGGCCACAATAAATTAAAGTTTTGCATGGAACTATATAAGAATTTTAAAAAAATCTTTTAAAGAAACACAGTGGAAATATTAATTTGCAAACATCCCCATGTCGTGTGAATTTGATGGGTTTTTTTTTTAAATTATGGACTCGGATTAGAGTTGGCTGAAAGCAGGATTAAGTTTTACATAATGCATGTATACAAGAAAAATAAATTCTTCTCCATGTATAACTGGCCATTTTAGTCATATTGATTTTGAAGCATTCAGAGATCACTTAGAGTGGGGTCATAATATGGGATCACAATTTTTCAAGAGAATGTAAAAAAAATCTTTTTAAAATCTTATGAACAACAGCAGGGCTGAAGTAAGTCAGGTGAGTATTGTGGCCCATGGTCGTCTTGTTTTTGTAATATATTCATCAACGATTTCAACATTTTAGCAAGTATGCAAACTATTATTTTTTGTATCTTGAATAGCACTCGTTGGTTGTGGGTGAGACGCAGTGCTGATGTCGAAAGCAACCAGGGCGTCAATCTCAAGGGTCTGAAAGAAGACTGGGAAAAACTGAAACGGAAGGGGAAAATTTCGAAAGAAGATATACTTCACTTGGCAAGAAAGTACAATGTTACTCATGGAAAATGGATGGTTTTTGAAAGGGTTGGATCAGACGGTGACGAGTTATGGGCCAAGATAGCAAAAGGTGTATCCTCGGGGCTCACGCTTTCGACCTCGGCCAAAATCAGTACCAGCCCTGGAGATCAACACGTAATCTGTTTATATAATAACAATTTCCTTGATCAAGAGGAAGTTTTTGAAAGTGAACGAACAATAAGAAGTTTGGGGGTTAAATCCCGATTGATATACAAACCAGATATCTATACCCATTTGGGATTATATCAGAACAATAAATGGAATATCAGGGCAAGCCTATACATCAGTAATTATGATCACGTTAAAGAAAAGAGTAAGATTGACTGAATACGAACACATACGTGGCCTGTGACATAGTGTGGTATATGATCTATTCCCGAGAGAGAGCTAAAACCAGAGAAAAAATACGTAATATGGTCGAGATTTCAAGTTAAGTCGGGAATAGCAGACTCCCTTAAATATCTATAGATATATGATTGGACCATAGGCACTAGGCTTTATTAATAAAAACAAAAACGTAAAAATACTATATATATATGCTGTAGTACAAATATACTTATTATATATACTTGCAGGGATCTTCCATACATGTGTACTTTGATTTTCTGAAATATACATGTACATAGTAATTAACTTTAGTGCCACTCACTGCTTATATGTTATTTTGTTGTGTTCATTTGTATTCATACACCCCAGTTGAGGTCTTTGCCTTAAATAAAAACTTGAAATTTGTATGTCTCTACGTGCAATCGTTTTCGGGTCATAACTTTCTTGATCTTAATTCAAGGTCATTCGGACAAGTACAGGGTCACTGGCGATAAAGTGTAAAATTTGTGTCCGGTCCGTAACTTTTAATGAATGAAATATATGGTAATAACGAACAGTATTCTAGCTCAAAAGTCCATTAAACAATACAAATCAGGAGCAGAGCAAACACGGACCTCTAAAAGATCAGAGGTGGGATCAGGTGCCATGGAAGAATGAGCATCCTCTGCCGACCAGTCACACCCGCCGTGTGCTTCTTGTCATGATCGGGAAATAACGGAAAAATCCGTCGACAATACAGTTTGTAAATAATGACCTTTAACAATTAGTATGAAAAACGTCAGTCAGTATTTGATTTAATGATGATTGTTTTGCTGACAAGGTCATTGTATCGACCATAGAACTAATGAAATTATGACTTTAAACGAAACTGCTGATATTCTTGTTTCATCAACTTGTTTGTCAATAACCTACCTCATTTAAGAAATTGGTCATACGTAGAGCATGTCCATGCGCATCGACTCAACTGAAAGATATAAACCCCGTATGCAGGTGATGAAGGTATATTGCTGCATAAGTAAGGGAAGCTGACGATTGAAAAGTTAAATTCATCACGTTTATCATAAAGCTTGATTATTAGATTACCATTAACGTTTTTTCAAGTAAAATATCCAAATATGAAACAGATGTGTCAGACCCTGTGGTATCTTTTATCTCAAGCTCACCTGGATATATCGTATCGACATAAGAATGGAAATAACCATTGTTAATTGACAATACGTCGTCGATATATCTAAATGTCGAGTTGAATGCCACAGCAAGTGTTTTCTTCTTTTCATGTATAAGATTTTGGACAATATGAATACCAAAAAAGGTCTGCTAATAACGGAGCGCAATTGGTACCCATGGGAATCCCAATAGATTGTTGGAAGACATGGTTTCCAAAAACCACATAGATATTGTCAATCAGAAACTCAAGCATATTTTTAATGTCAACTTCAGGGTACTTGTGTATACAATCGGAATGTTTTTTAACAAAATAATTTTGCAAATGACCAATGACAAGGTGAGTAAATTTACGCGTTCCATTTTCATTGAAAAAAGCAGCTGTCAATGATGTCAAAAACCCTGGACTTTAATTTATCGTAGGGAATGGTTGAATATAAAGTTGAAAAGTCGTAAGTTTTTATGTTGTTGATTTTAGTAAAATTTTGTAAATTCAAATTTTCCAAAAGTTCCTTGGAATTTTAAAGTATCCAAATCTGATTTACATCACTTCTCGAATACATTGTTGCACAGTACTCCTGAAGTTTCTTCTTCACTACTGTTAATATTTTAGAGGAGTAAAGAAAGAGGCTTGGTACTGGAACCCGCTATGTATCTTTGTAAGGATTTTTATGAAGTTTCGGAATCCAATATAGATATGGTAATTCAAATTCATTTTGGTTGTTGGGAATATTAAAAATATTCAATGACATATGATTTTGAAGAATTTCCTCCTTAGAAAGGGAGCTATGGGTATAAGTTGGATTACCTCTTGTAGAATTAAATCCCAGTTCCTCTGAAATATAATTTTAATAATGGGGTGCGTATCATTACCGCTACATTTTCAAAATTGTCATTACCGCTACAAAAAGGTTACATTACCGCTACATTTAAAAGTATATACATGTACATTACTGCTACATTGCCTCTTTCGTTAGTCAGCTGCATGTACAGGTTGATTAAAAGTACAAAATTATACAATCATGCATAAAACTTTGTTTCCCCTACTCACCACGGGAAGACTTTGAACAGGATGTTCCTTTCAATTTTTTATTTAAAATCTAATTTAATAAGACATTTTAGAAAGTTTTAAAACCCAGCATTGTTCATGAATAAAACACACAGTCTTTGCATAATTGGTAGAGCTCTGAAGGCCATTTGCTTGACGTACTGTGGCAAAAGAAATGTAAAATACATCAATGGTTTGTAGTTGTTTATTTCTTTGAATCAAACATTATTCCGTTAAAGAAAAACCCTCTCAAGTCTCAATATATCATAAATTGGGAAAAAATATATAAATCAGGAAAAAATGGTGCAGATATAGCAGAAGCATGTAAATGTCATACATTGTATTATGCTCAGATTTACATTTCAAAAATAATTTCATTGAGTCTAGATACATGTATATGTACAATAAAAATAAAATTTCAAAGAATTTAAAAATGAAAGGCTTCAGGTCCAATGTGTATGAAATAAGAGGCATGCATGCATTAAATTAGTAAACTGTATTTGTTCTACATAATTTATCATAATGTGCACAAGTCTTTATTTTTAATAATTTCTATATAACTATGTAGATATAATTTACAGACACTGCCTTCTTTTTATGTTATATGAATATAAAATAACTACATTTTGATCACTTTTCCATACTTTCATGGGAGTATAAAATATGAGATTCCATTTATAAACATGAACATACATGTACAGGGCAAAATTGTTGCATACAAAATTGAAAAATCACAACCGTGACCATTCTAGGAAACATTGTCATGAAATTGAGTCAGTAAACTTATACATATCTATATGGAGAAAAAAAAGACTTTATTATTTTTTCTTTTAAAAACAACATAATACTGTAAACATATTACACTATGCTGTGTATTCTATTTAATGCTTTTCGTGGACAACAGCTTTAGCTAATCAAGTACATGAACATTACTTAATGTCTTGTGTAAATATATGCATATAAAGCATATACAGAAAAATAGTAAATCAGATCTACACTAACTTGTTGAAAAACCAATTTCTGTCAAATACTGTTCACCACAAATAAAATACTAGGTTGGAATAGCTGGGCGTCAGTGAGGGCAGCAGCCAAAGACAGAGGCAGGTGGAGGAAGTGTATTGGGGCCTTATGTGCCAGCGGGTGTAAAGAGGATAGGTGAGGGAGGTGACAAATAAAGTACATTTACAGTAACATCCATTGTCAAGTTTGACATCATAATACATGTATTGTCATGATAAAAATTTTATATAAACTGAAAACTGTCTACTCAAAAGTTATTTTCACTCATCATTTATGGTTTGTGACTTAATTCAATAAATATTTTACTCAGAAGTGAAGAAGATTGAACAGTGGATCTAAGAGTTACCCTGTTCTCTCCAACAGTAAAACAATATCCTGTAAACTTTATGTAAATTACCTGATTACAATGCAATATCCTGTAATCATTATGTAAATTACCTGATCACAAAACAATATTCTATAGCCATTATGTAAAATTACCTAATTACAAAACAATATTCTGTTACCATTATGTAAATTACCTAATTATAAAACAATATTCTGTAATCCTTCTGTAAATTACCTTATTACAAAACAATATTCTGTAACCACTAAGTAAATAACCTAAATTACAAAATAGTATCTTTTAACCATTATGTAAATTACCTGTAAAAGCAAAGCAAAAGGCTATAACTACATTCAGAAAGGTTGGTGAAATTCATATCATTATGCACACAATTTGACACTGTAGATAATACTTAGATGTAGTCTTAGCCAAAATACTCTTTTTTCTGTACAGTGCATATGTATAAAATTGTTAAGAAAAAAAAAGGTTTTTAACATAAATTCAATAAACAAGCATCAGTACCATTCAATAGAACTTGTACACTTATTTTTGTTCAACAATATGATAGTCCAGATAATTGGGGAGATCAATTTTTGGGACTTCATGAAAGTAAGAATAGTCTTCATATCCATTTCCACAAAAATCAATGATAAATCATCTTTGAGATTATAATTTTAAAAAGATCTGCATTTAAATTTCTAGCATTGTTTTTTAGTTGTCAATGCAAAATATTCTCTTTATGAGAAAGAAGTTCTAATTTTGTTGTGAATGAATTACCAACTTGAACTCACATGCAAGAACCATCTGTAAATATTGCAATATTCTTTAATCCCAAACCATTTCTTTAATGGTGTACCATATTAATATAAAAATTCAAATGTTATTATGCATAAAAATTGAATGTCAGAGCAAATCACTTAATGCATAAGAATAATTTACTTCCCAGAATTTCCTGTTTTTGTCTAACTCTGGCATATTTTGCCAGACAGTATTTACCTATGGAAATTCTCAATTCTTATTTCTCTGTCAACCTTGGCATGTTACAAATACTTGCATGCACCAAAAGAAATAAAAAGATTTGATCATGATCACCCTTTCAATAATAACTAGAACTGTCCAAAAGGGACAAATACCCCCCGCTGGGTTTTTTAGGAAAAGGTGCCAAATTACTAATATTTTATGGATCTAAGTGGTTATATTCACAATTTTCTTATAAACATTTAGAGTAAAAATATAATTGCTCATTATATTTTTTTAAATGAATGAAACTAAGGTGCAACCTAATAAAATAGCAACACTAATATATTGTAATTACTATGTTTTTTAATACATTGCAACTATCTTTCATCTTTGTGGGACATGACACTGAAATTGATTGTTGAGGGAAAAAAACAACATACATGTATTATACAAAATCAAATTAATCTTGATAACTTTACATCAAATTTATTTTATAAATAAAAAGCTGGTCAGTACTTTGACGGACAATAAATAACAATTAAGAGAATTAGAGAACAGAAATCTTTAACTCTTTTGCCAAATTCCCAGGAGATATAGATAACACCTGCTTGATCAGCGATGCCCTAACAACTTCCCACACTGAACTCATTAATTAATCTTTAACTGGATGCATGTCCACTCATTACTCCCAAGGGACAAATGGATTTACACTATCTGCTGTGTAATGTAAAAACTGTTTTTAATACCTGGTGATGTATTTTTTTTTAGTTTTAATGAGTAGTTTTAAGCTGTAGTTCACATTTTTGTACACTTCAGATGTTCTAGATTCTATGTCTCAAACCTTAGACATTTATAAACCCATAATGACTAAGTCAATAAAAATGAAAAAAAAAAACATCTGTAAAATGCAGAAAAATTATCAAATAATGTTGAAAATACCAGGTGTACATCTTCATATGGTAAATAATGAGTGTACAAATTTTCATACAAATCTATGTAATAGCCTCTGAGAACAGGTCCGGACAAAACCACACAATAAAAATGAAAAAAACACCTGTAAAATGCAGAAAAATAATCCAATCATGATGAAAAAACCAGGTGCTCACCTTCATATGGTGAATAATAAGTGTACAAATTTTCAGACAAATCCTTGCAATAGTTTCCGAGAAACGGCCTGGACAAAATCTCGTCTACAGACAGACGGACAGACAGACGGACATGGTGATTCCAATATACCCCCTCCCTAAACTTCGTTTGCGGGGGGTATAATAAATATGATGACATTTTTATTTCACTTTACAAATAATGGATTTGTGCACCAACATGTCCAAAAAGAAAAGAAAGACTTTTCCAAACAAAAAACTCATTACAAAAATATCAATGTTTGACATTTTTTTTCAAAACTAAAAATCATAATAATTCAGATGTCAATGTCTGACATACTGAAATTCAATAGTACCCAACTCAACAACCAAAAAAAGTAAATAAAGAGAAA
Source organism: Saccostrea echinata (assembly GCF_033153115.1). Classification (NCBI taxonomy): domain Eukaryota; kingdom Metazoa; phylum Mollusca; class Bivalvia; order Ostreida; family Ostreidae; genus Saccostrea; species Saccostrea echinata. The sequence goes on along the minus strand of NW_026889774.1, from coordinate 3,111,920 downwards.
GCGAATTATTTGGTAAACATATACATGTATTATATTAGTTAATATTTAGAAACTTAGGACAGCTATGATAACTTTCCTTTGGTGTGAAATGTAAAAATAAATGAAAAATCTGATTTGATTCAAAAGACAAACATAAACAATTTGATTAAACATATAATATTAGAATAATAACTATCTGGTCCCAGATTGAATTTGCTTCCTTCATCTAATGTTCACTGGTTTTCAAGTTTCTGGTGCTGTGTGATAAAGTTTAGCAGATCTATCCTTGTGGCAATGCCAAAAATCATCTGTTTTTTGGACATTAAGTTATTACCTTCATCTGAAAATAAATTCTCTGATACATGTACCTCACTCAGCTGTGATTACAATTATTCAATTCTAATTAAGAAAATATAGCTATAAATGTACACCTAATGATGAACTTACATTGTCTTTGTCCATGAACAACCAAAACAAAGTGGTCAGTATCAAGCATTCTTGAAATTTCTCCTAAACTTGTTGCCATGGATACCTGAAAATATAAAGAAAGTACACAGACATTATATCATCTGGATCAATTGTTTGAGAAGCAAATGGGTAAAAATGGGTAACCAAAATATTCATACCATTTTGAATTGTTTGTACATGACTTTAGAAACTGGATCTGAGGGTTTGATCTTAGACCTCACGACCTGAGCCATCATATTGCCAACAGTCACCATTCCCATAATGTCTCTGTAATGAAAAAGGTACCTTAATTCAAATTTAGAGCTTGAAACCACTGAGTTTGACTCGGGGGGGGGGGGGGGGGGGGGGGAGAAAAATATTGATTATGTGCTGCATTAATGTGTCCTACAATTAGAAGATTTGAAAAACAAAAAACAAAAGACATATGCTTTGCACTGGGAAACAAGAGGCCCATGAGCCACATCGCTCACCTGAGCACATTGGCTAGGAAAAAGCACAAATCACTTCAGTATTGAAAAGTTTAAAGGGGGGCTTGGATTATGAACTACCTGAGGATGCTTCCATATCAATATAACAAATGGCTTCGCTGTTCTTGAGCAGCAGATTTTTAAAGATTTTTTTCCTATATATTCCCTTGTTAAAATTTTGATCCCCCATTGTGGACCCCCCCCCCCCCCTCATTTGAACAAACTTGAATCTACTCTACCTGAGGATGCTTCCTTATCAATATGACTAAACATGACTTTTCTGTTAATGAAAACATTTTTTCCTATATATTCCTATGTAAAAATTTGATCCCACATTGTGGCCCCACCCTACCCCACATCAATATGACTAATTGTGACATTGCTGTTCTTGAGAAGAAGATTTTTCAAGTTTTTTTTCTGTATATTCCTATGTAAATTTGATCGCCCATTGTGGTCCCACCCTACCCCTGGGGGTCATGATTTGAACAAACTTTAATCTACACTACCTAAGAATGATTCCATATCAATATGACTAATTGTGGCTTTGTTGTTCTTGAGAGAAAGATTTTTAAAGATTTTTTTTCTATAAATTCCTATGTAAAATTTTGATCCCCCATTGTGCCCCCCCCCCCCCCGCGCTTGGGGGTCATGATTTTGTACAAACTTGAATCTACACTACCTGAGGATGCTTCCATATAAATTATGACTAATTGTGGCTTTGTTGTTTTTGAGAAAAACAATTTCAAGATTTTTCCTACATATTCCTATGTAAAACTTTGATTCCTCATTGTGGCCCCACCCTACCCCCAGGGGTCATGATTTGAACAAACTTGAATCTGCACTACCTGAGGATGATTCCATATCAATATGCCTAATTGTGGCTTTGTTGTTCTTGAGAAAAAGATTTTTAAAGATTTTTTTCTATACATTCCTATTTAAAACTTTGATCCCCCTTGTGGCCCCACCCTACCCCTGGGGGTCATGATTTGAACAAACTTGAATCTACACTACCTAAGGATGATTCCATATCAATATGACTAATTGTGGCTTAGTTGTTCTTGAGGAGAAGATTTTTAAAGATTTATTCCTATATATTCCTATGTAAAAATTTGATCCCCCATTGTGGTCCCATCCTACCCCAGGGGGTCATGATTTGAACAAACTTGAATCTACACTATGTAATGAAGGTCTCACATAAGTTTCAACTTTTACAGCCCAGTGGTTCTTGAGAAGAAGATTTTTAAAAGATACCACCAAATTTTCACTAATTCTTAATTATCTCCCCTTGAAAGAGGGTGTGGCCCTTCATTTGAACAAACTTGAATCCCCTTTACCCAAGGATGCTTTGTGGCAAGTTTGGTTGAAATTGGCCCAGCGGTTCTGGAGAAGAAGTCGAAAATGTGAAAAGTTTACAGAGAGACGGACAGACGGACAGACAGACAGACGGACAGACGGACGACGGACAAAAAGTGATCAGAAAAGCTCACTTGAGCCTTCGGCTCAGGTGAGCTAAAAATCTTTAAAAACCTTCTTCTCAAGAACAGCAAAGCTATTAGTCATAATTATATGGAAGCATCCTCAGGTAGTATAGATTCAAGTTTGTTCAAACCATGACTTCCAGGGGAGGGTGGGGGCACAATGGACGATCAAAGTTTTACATAGGAATATATAGGAAAAATCTTCAAAAAATCTTCTTCTCAAGAACAGCAAAGCTATGAATGATTAGTCATATTTATGTGGAAGCATCCTCAGATAGTGTAGATTCAAGTTTGTTCAAATCAATACCCCCGGGAGTAGGGTGGGGCCACAAAGAAAGTTCAAACTTGTAGGAAAAAAGCCACAGTTAGTCAAAGAAATATGCACGCATCCTTAGTTAGTGTAGATTCAATTTTGTTCAAATCATACCCCCTCCCCCCTTTTTAGGGGTACGTGGGGACCACTTATGCATTTAAGCTTTTCAATACTGAACTGATTTTTGCTTTTTTCCTAGCCACAGTGCTCAGGTGAGCGTTGTGGCCCATGGGCCTCTTGTTTGACTTCTTTAGATTTTAACTTAAGCTTAAGATGTTTCTTGATTCTGGGGGAAGGCCACTTTAAACCTGATATTGTTGCTTACATGTAATATACCAGTGTTTGCTTTTGTGGTCTCTTGTCTATATGCAACATCTCTCGGAAAGGTACATGTTGGCAAACCTAAATGCATTCACGGTTTGTTACTTACGCATGCTTATAAAGTTTAAGATACAAATACACAGATTATTTGATTTATAGACATAACTAGAATCAAGTACGTTTTCCTTCATATTTGTTCACAACAATTCAAATGATAAAAATTTTGAAAACTCTGCATGTTAAACATAGCACACGTTTATGACAGATAGCAAAACTCAAAAAGATGGCGAATCATTGATTAAGAATTGGATTTCGAAGAAAATGCTTTAGACGGTAAACACAGTGTCTCATTTCTCAAATGAGCTACGTCAAGTTATCACGAAATCTTGATAGACAGTCAGTAGCAATGTCAGTAGCAATGTAAATCACTGGGTCTGTGCAGGTTCCTGGGACATTATCAGGCTGTTATCGCCATGTCGCTAAATGTATATTTTATTGAACATTTTAAACTTAGGGGACGACCATTTGATTGGGGGGGGGGGGGGACAAATTTTTCAATTTTTCCGAGTTAGATCATTTATTTTCATGTCGCTGAAGAGCGTACAGTTTGTATATTTCAAAGATGATGGAGGACAGATTATTTATTTTCCTCTTCATTGAAAAAAGTCTGACAAGCCCCCCCCCCCCCCCAAAAAAAAGCCAAATTCCAAAACTCCATTGGGGGGAGGGGGGTAGTAGCACTAGTCAAGGACAGATTATTTATTTTCTCCCTAGTCGAGGACAGACAGATTATTTATTTTCAACATTTTCGAGGACAGATTATTTACTCTCCCCCCCCCCCCCCCCCCCCCCCCCCCCAGAGATTACGGAATAAACTTACTTCACAAACATTTTTGATTGAATTGAAACAATGTGGAATTTAAAAAAAAATCTCTCGGGTTTATATTCATTTAGAAGCAATCTCAGCTTAGCCAAATCCAACTAAAAGCATGTTAAAACTATCACCTATATAGCTGGGTAGTGTTTATTATGAAAATGCATGAGTCTAAGACGATCGAGATGGAACATGATGGAAAGGTACATGTACTTTGTATATCTAAAGGTAAAAATAAGTATGGCTGTGACAGCATGGAAGTATATTATTTTATCTCATTAGGATCAGCTTTTATACAGCCTATTGCTTCTTCACAAGAACATTCCACACAAATAAAGAATAAATGTGTGGAATTTTTTTGTCAAGTGCCTGTGACATATTTATATACAGTTGAAGTGCCATACAAAAGTGGAATAGATGTGTACATCTATTTGTTCAAGAGTTGATGCAGAAAAAATGACATCTTGTGTAAGTAAAATTTAATCTACTTGCTTTAGAAGGCAAATAACAAATTCAAAATAATGATGTCAACGAGGCGTATATGATCAAATTACGAAAATAAGGTCTAATATTTGTAGTTGGGGTTGCGCAGTTTATCCAGTATTTTATCAGTATGGTATTTGTTAGCAGTATTTTCTTTTTAAATATGAAAATATATCAAAAGGTAGAGGAACACGACATGAATAAATTCAAAACCCACAGTTCATTGCATACGTTAAATTAGTGTGAATAAACTCAAAGCAGTGAACAGGTACTCTCTGGTGTCTTCTGAGTATTCGTGAATTTACATTAAAATATCCTTATATATCTAGTAAACTCTAAAAATATCCAAACCACTGCGTCAAATATGTAGTTTTCAGATTGATGAAAGAAATCTGTATTTGAAATAGTTTATGCACAAATGTCTATGGATTTCTATCAAGATGGAGATGAAATCACACCCGATTCTATCCGCTTGTACATAGCTGAATTAAACTTTTACACCAAGTCCACAATACAGCTATAAACAATATTTAGTGAAATGCAATTATGAAAGTACGTATTACCGAAGTCGGATCCAGCGCCGGCGCGCCGGGCGTGCCCCCCCCCCCCTGTTTGAATTTTCTTTTGACATTTTGTTTGTATTATCCTAAAATCAAGGGAAAAACACCTCTTATTTGTTAGAATTCGTCAGTCCAGGGGGCTTCGCCCCCGGACCCCCACCTGGGCTTTACCCTGGACCCGCTGGGGGCTTCAATGCAGCCCCCAGACCCCCTTCCCCCCGTTATGAAATTCCTGGATCCGCCGCTGATTACTTATTCCAAATAAATCAGTGAGTTAACCCAAATAATTTATTTTTCCTACTAATGAGTCCATGAATATTGCATAATAGTAATTGATTAATGCTGTGGATCATTTGAACTTTTTAGCTAAATAACGTAATGCCATTTGCATTCTGTCCAATGGCACACTTCATACTAAAAATGCCATGAACAACATTACCAGCTTCAGCTGATAGTCTACGAACTTCCGGTCATATTGTAAAGTTAACCCATTCCGATTAGTGTAACTTCTGTTTGTGAACAAGAACTTTTCAAAGGTTTCTATAGTTCTGTATTTATACGTTGGAACATCAGTTTGATATGAAGAATAGAGAGGAAATGTAGAAATTATTTGTCAACATTTGATTATTGATAGTAATTGTACGTGGGTAGAATTTAAAATGTAAGGTTTATGTGAATGGCGTCTATTTACAGTTTATTGAGCTGCCTTTTTGTATGTAGAGTACAATCTTAGGTGTAGAAAGTAAGTCATACAATACATTGAACTCTGGTAGTCTACATTCTATAAAAATTAAAAAAAAACAAGATGTGTTTGTGAAACACTGATTCCCACGTATGGCAGCTCAAGGCCAAGGTAAAAGTTCAAAAAGGTCAAATGAAGGTCAAACGTGAAGGTAAGGAGTTTAAAAAATGTTTGTACCCAAAGAAAGGTCTCGTCACAAGGAATACACATATAAAATACAAGAGGCCCATGGGCCACATCGCTCACCTGAGTAACTTTGGCCATGCTGTTCTTTACAAGATTTCCCCCCTTTTAATATACCTATTGTGGCCCCGCCCTACCCCCGGGGGTCATGATTTTAACAATTTAGAATCTACACAACCCCAGGATGATTCCATATAAGTTTCAGTTTTCCTGGCCCAGTGGTTCTTGAGAAGAAGATTTTTAAAGATTTTTCTTATATATTTCAATGTAAAACTTGGATTCCCTATTGTGGCCCCGCCCTACCCCCAGGGGTCATGATTTTAACAATTTAGAATTTACACTACCCCAGGATGCTTCCATATAAGTTTCAGCTTTTCTGGCCCAGTGGTTCTTGAGAAGAAGATTTTTTAAGATTTTTCTTATGTATTTCAATGAAAAACTTGGATTCCCTATTGTGGCCCCGCCCTACCCCCGGGGGTCATGATTTTAACAATTTATAATCTACACTACCCCAGGAAGCTTCCATAAAAGTTTCAGCTTTTCTGGCCCAGTGGTTCTTGAGAAGAAGATTTTTAAAGATTTTTCATATATATTTCAATGTAAAACTTGGATTCCCTATTGTGGCCCCGCCCTACCCCTGGGGATTATGATTTGAACAATTTAAACTCAACACTACCCCAGGATGCTTCCATATAAGTTTCAGCTTTTCTGGCCCAGTGGTTCTTGAGAAGAAGATTTTTAAAGATTTTTCTTATATATTTCAATGTAAAACTTGGATTCCCTATTGTGGCCCCGCCCTACCCCCGGGGGTCATGATTTTAACAATTTAGAATCTACACTACCCCAGGATGCTTCCAAATAAGTTTCAGCTTTTCTGGCCCAGTGGTTCTTGAGAAGAAGATTTTTTAAGATTTTTCATATATATTTCAATGTAAAACTTGGATTCCCTATTGTGGCGCCGCCCTACCCCGGGGGTTATGATTTGAACAATTTAAATTCAACACTACCCCAGGATGCTTCCATATAAGTTTCAGCTTTTCTGGCCCAGTGGTTCTTGAGAAGAAGATTTTTAAAGATTTTTCTTATATATTTCAATGTAAAACTTGGATTCCCTATTGTGGCCCCGCCCTACCCCCGGGGGTCATGATTTTTACAATTTAGAATCTACACTACCCCAGGATGCTTCCATATAAGTTTCAACTTTTCTGGCCCAGTGGTTCTTGAGAAGAAGATTTTTTAAGATTTTTCTTATATATTTCAATGTAAAACTTGGATTCCCTATTGTGGCCCCGCCCTACCCCCGGGGGTCATGATTTTTACAATTTAGAATCTACACTACCCCAGGATGCTTCCATATAAGTTTCAGCTTTTCTGGCCCAGTGGTTCTTGAAAAGAAGATTTTTTAAGATTTTTCATATATATTTCAATGTAAAACTTGGATTCCCTATTGTGGCCCCGCCCTACCCCCGGGGGTCATGATTTGAACAATTTAGAATCTACACTATCCCAGGATGCTTCCACATAAGTTTCAGCTTTTCTGGCCCAGTGGTTCTTGAGAAGAAGATTTTTTAATGACCTCATCCTATTTTTGTCTTTTCTTGATTATCTCCCCTTGTAAGGAGACTATGCCCTTTATTTTAATAATTTACACTCCCCTTCACCCAAGGATACTTTGTACCAAGTTTGGTTAAAATTGGCCCAGTGGTTCTTCAGAAGAAGTTGAAAATGTGAAAAGTTTACAGACGGACGGACAGACGGACAGACGGACAGACGGACGGACAGACGGACAGACAACGGGTGATCAGAAAAGCTCACTTGAGCTTTCAGCTCAGGTGAGCTAAAAAAGCAATATTACTTACTAGATTTTTTTACTTACCCTGCATCATTAACAACTGGCACTTGGTCAAAACCCTCTTTGTTGAGAAGATCAAGTGTCTCCTGGATAGTGACTGCTGGAGTCACAGTCAGAGGAGCTCTTAACTGCAGGGCACTCACATTTAATGAGGACCACCTTCAAAGGCACAATATTTTAAATGGGTTAATTTACATGTATTTACTGAAGATTAAAAAACTCTTAATTTATTAATGTTAACTCTATAGCATTAATAAATTCATCTAGGATATAGCTATGAATTAAAAAAGATGATATATATCTATATACATGTACAGCATTTAGCACATCAATAGAGAATTCAGTGTTAATGTTAACTACATAGTAGTCACTGATCACCAAATTTTAGTTTGTGCAGAATGGATGAAGCTCACACCATTTGATCATTTCTGAGCCTGTCTCTTAGAAGTTTTATTCATTCAACTATCTAGTGTCTTACTTTTAATGTCATAAAAACTTATTGTTTTTCAATAGTGCCAAGTAGATTCTATATAATAATTTAAAAGCAAACTTAGTCTGCTATGATTTCTTACAACTGGTAGTGATCTATTTAAATAACTTATCAAAATTACTGAAATCAAAAAAAAAGAGAAAAGATTATTGCACCAAAGAAACTGCCTATTGAATAAACAATATGGCAATGTACATGCATGCTAACAAATTAAAGAAAACAATATTAATGGTTTCAAGTTTTTAATAGGAAAATAAAATATTTTTCCACTGAATGCAAAGCAAAAGCAGCAAAAATTTAAACTGCCAAGATACATCATGTAATGTCATATTTGCATGCAAAATCTACACATACTTGTTAAATATAGGTAATCAAAGATTATGAGGCTCACCTCGTCGAATGTTATTGTTATCAGTAAGTAAGGCAAACCTCAGTTCATATTTTTTTTCTAGTTAGTGTGCATTCCAAAATCAATATCCATGCGAGTTTGGTTTAAGTAAGACTTAGAGTTTCTTGGAAATGGATCTGCTCTAAAACCTTTAACCTGTTCACTAATCAAGAAAATGTTGGCCAATTCCAACATCTGGAGGAAGTCTAGAAGTGTCCATCCTTAGATGCAAGTTTTATCATAACAGGCCATATAATTATAGAGCTACACCAAAAACATTTACCTGGTCACTCAACTGAAAAAAATAGGTCAGATTCAGCATCTGAAGCAAATGTGGTAGTGTTCATCCCTAGATACATCATCCATACTTAAATGGTAATAATATGGCCAAAATTCACTCCTCTGGAAAAAGTACATCAGATTCAGCATCAGAAGCAGGTCGGTTAGTGTACATCCCTAGATGCATTGTCCATGAAAGTTTGGTCCAGGTAGGGCTTATAGTTACTTGGGAATGAACCTGCTCCAAAAAACTTTAACATGGTCACTCATCTGGAAAATAGAGGTCATATCCAGCATCCGAAGCTAGTGTGGTAGTGTCCATCCCTAGATGCATCATCCATGCAAGATTGGTTCAGGTAGGACTTATAGTTACTTGGGAATGGACTTGCTCCTAAAACTTTAACCGGGACACCAACGCCAATGCCGGGGGTACAGCATAAGCTCATCTTGACTTCTTCGTTGGAGTGAGCTAAAAATGAGCTGTACAACATGATGCCTATGGGCCTCAATCTCTACCTAAGTAACCTTGGCCTGTCTGTTTTTCATTAGGTTTTTGAGAAAAAAAATCTCTCTTACTGCCATGAAAAATTTTTAGACCCATATTGTGGTTCAACCCTAAATCCATTGGGTCGTGACTTTACTAAACTTAAATCAACACACATGGTCACTATGGGGATTCCTCAATATCAGAATGTCACATCTGACTAATGTGACCTTGTTGTTCTGGAGGAGGAGATTTTACAAGATGCCACTTAATTTTCACTATTTCTTATTTACCTTGCCCTGAAAGAGGGCATAGCCCTTAATTCAAGAAAATTGAATCCCCATCTCCAACAATGCTTTGTGGCAAATTTGGTTGAAATGTGTCCCCTGGTTCTATAGAAATTGAAAATGTGAAATTAGCTGACAGACAAATGGATGAACAGATGATAAACTTAAAGCCTTTAGCTCAGGTGAGCAAAATAAAAAAAAAACAACAAAAAACAAACACAAAAAATACAGGAAAGGAGAACCAAAACAAAAAATACAGGAAAGGATAACCAGTAAATGAAAAAAATCTCTTCATAATTTTTTTTTAGATTTTGTTCACAAGTGATTTTTCACCTATAGTAGTTTGGGCTAGATAAGGACATCACTCAGGGTAACTCAGTAGTTAGAGCACCTTACTAGTGATACAGAGTCACAGGGTTCCATTCCCAGTCCAGCCATATATTTTCTTTATTCACTCCTTCTTTCCTACAATATTTGGTGGTCAGTGGGGGTGGGGAAAGGGGGGCTTGGTTAGATTATATATAAATTAATAGCTCTTACTCTTAGGTAAGAGAAGCGAGACTGACCGTGGGTTTCCGATGATGAATTAGTAGTTTCTTTAAAGGAACTTGTGTAGTTGTGTGTCTTTGAGGTTGTAAAACTATTTAAGGAGGGAGCAATGTAGTAGTTTGGGCTAAATGGATGGTGGATCAGCCTGGGTAGCTCAGAATTTAGAGCTGCTGACTGGTGATACAGGGGGCCCAGGTTTGATTCCTGGTCCAGCCATATATTTTCTTTATTTATTCTCCCTTTCACCGAAGAGATAAAGGGCAGGAAAAACTAAATCTACTAAAAAAAAAAAATTATTTCTTTAATGAAGAATATCAAAATTCCCTAGAAGAAATGATGAAATAAGAGAGCGTTAAAAGTGCCATTACCTAAGTATTTCAGTATATTAAAAGAATGTTTTGCACTTCAAAGTGTTTGTTAATGTATAATGTCTTTTTTGGTTTTATTTAAACTATCTCTTTCAGTATATGTATATGCACACATTATCTCACAGAAAATGATGAAAGAGTGCAAAGCATGATGAACTTGAATTACACTCAAAAATGCTGACCTGTTCTTTCCATATGGACTGTCAGAAAAATTGGGGAAAAAAATGTTAAAACCTAGCTTACTTGAGGAGTAAAATAATTTATGAAAAGATTTCTTTTTATTGTATTCTCTGAACTGAATGCATATTACTTTTAATTATTTGAATACTTCAATTTAAAAGATATTGTATATACATTTAAAAATTATTCTTAATCTTAAGCCAGTTTACAATTTTGTGGGACAAATCTCTCTTTACAGTAAATGAATTTACAAATACATTTTGTCTTTTTTATTGTTGGTGTTGTAAGTGTTTTATTAATTAAGTCATGCTGTATGTATACATATCTTTAACTCAAATGAAATCAGATCTTGAATTTTCTGAAAAATTCACAGCTATTGTGGTTGACCAAGAGATACTATGTATGGTCTTTTGAAGTTCTATTTTATGATTTGTTGATTTTTTGCAGTAACTGGTTCTCTTGAATAAATGCAAACTAGCATCTGTAAGTAATAAATACATACCATTCCTCTGCAGCCTTTGCTGATTGGCTGGCCTCAAGGAATTCCCTCTGACTCATCCAATCATCACTCAGAAACTTGGTCCTAAAAAATAAAAGGATATTATTAGAAATGGGGAAAATGTAATATATTCTATAAAGTTTAAATATCAAAGATATCAGATAAAGTTTGAACATTATTCAATGTGTAATTATCAGGAAACAATATGACATAATTATCAGATTTAAACTGCAAATCTTACTTTCTAAATTTAAACATGCATTCATCTATACTTATTTTCTTGTACTTTGCTAGAGCACAGAACATAAAAATTGGAAAGTAGTATCATATTATCATGTGGTCACTCTTGGTTTTATATCATTCTGCATGCAATTTAAAAATTGGATGGGATAATTATTGAAAAAAGGTGATCATGTCATCACTATTTGTTGGCCTAGTAGTCTTAAACACTACTGTCAAGATGTGAATATTGTTAAAACTTGTTTTGTAGGTGAATTAAATTTAACAAATATTTTTTAAAGTCTAATTCATAAAACTAGAGTTAAAAATAGATGTAAAAAAAAAAGAACCCGCAAAACCGAACAGCAAATTTACTGAACTGAACTGGCCTGAAAAATTTTGGAACCATGAGAGCCCTAATATACAGGAGTACAATGGGACTTACATATAGTTCCTGATGGAGTCTGGCAGTATCACCACACACCTCTGTCCCTCCTTAAGTCCAAAGTCTTTTGCTGACTTCATGGCAATGGACATTGCTGAACCAGAGCTTCCACCTTTTTATTATATACAATCCACAATTTACTAACTTTACTCAAGTAAGGTTTACAATACTGGAACCTCAAAGTGTTATCTCAATGATTCCTATGAAAAATTATCTTTGAAAACACATGCTTAGTTACGTGTATATCATGTTTCTTCATCACTCACTGAAGGAGAACAGTGACATAATCACATAATCAATTGTGGGTTTCTGATGATGGCAGATGTCATTTTTTTGTAATTCATCAAAAAGAAGAATGAAAATATCTGTATGCACAGTCTCCTTTTGCTTAAATACATGTAAATTTATATGAACAAGAAATGTTTTAAAAATATATATCCTCCCTCCACACCATCATGTGGCAATATTAAAGAGGATCAACTTTGTACAGTGTATTTACTAAGTTTGATCTCTATCAGACCTTGGTATCTTTAGGGATGATTCACTTCTTTGAGGGTACAGTGGTCCAAGTTTGAAGTCTGTCATGCAAATAGTTTTCAAGATATTAAGTATTTAATATACTGGTATTCTTATATCCAGTTTGACCCTTGACCTTGTGACCTTAAAATCTACTCCTTAAAGGGTTTTTATCATGTATCTAAATTTCTTAAAAATGAAACACTATTATATTTTTGAGACGATTAATTATCATTTGACTATGAAATAATGTTGAAAACGGCCGTAATTAGATGAAAAATGCCCGTAATATAGGGTCCTCGAAGTAAAAATCTCCACTAATTAGATAGGGGTCACGTGGTACTGAAACGTCATAGGTGTCAATGGTCAATAAAACTCGTAAAGCTTATCGTAAGAAAAAATATATTGAATAGATTTTTACGCTAGATAAATAGAATACACAATATGGCTGGTTGGAATTTTGACATTGACTATATTCCTTTGGTTATGGACAGTCAATCTTTTATGCATGAACGTCTAGCAGAGAGAAATAACCAGAAAATATGCCAACAATTAGAGAGAGGTCACCGAAGACGAAGCCGTTGACAACTCGGGACTTCAACCAAATAGAAGAATTACTTTAACTTCATAAACATTTATAGATATGGGAATTTTAAATCCTTCTTCATTATTATTTTAATTAATTATATAGAAATAAATCATGTATATCTTCTATCTGTTCTAGCAGTGAATATCATGTAATAGAAATGACTCTTCTTCAATGGCGCCGTACGCCATTACGAAGTTCACAACATTTCTACTAGATTCTGTGCGACTTTTAAAAAATGCGTGTTTGTCATTTGTTATTTTTTTTAAAGGTATCTTTCCTAAAATTATTTTATAGGACAGAAAAAAAAAATCGTGATCGATCAGGCATAAACGATTGTTCTGAATGGAGATAAACATCATCGCATTTACAGAAAAATCTCTCGACCAAGTCCAGGAAATTTGGGGAAAAAATTCTTCCGTATACACAATAAGTACTTCGCTTGACCAGGATTGACACCTATGACGTCAGAGCAATGGCGCGTAACATCAGCGATCAAAATATGCACATTGAGAAATTCAAACTTTGAATCGCTGAAACATCAAAAATATTAATTTTCTAGCAAAAATTTTTTTATATATGACTTTAATAGCATGTAAACTTTGTCATATCAAAAAATTTTGAGACGTGATAAAAACCCTTTAAGAGGAGCAAATTACCAAGTTTGATAACTGTAAGCAAAGAGTTCAGAAGATATTTAGCAGAAGATATCTTCCTACAACATGAGAAGTTTGACCTTTGACCCTGGGTACTCAAAATCTACAGGGGTTGTCTACTCTGTGTGTGTGTTGGGGGGGGGGGGGGGGGGGGGACTAGTGTTCCAAGCTTGATGGCTGTCAAGTAAAGGGTGCTCAAGATATTGATCAGAAAACACTTGGTCTACCAATCTACTGACCTACAGGTGTAAACCAGTATGCCCCCTTTTTTCAACCTGTTCAAGGAAGGCATAAAAATGAATTAAGCACTTTACGATACACTCTGAATCAATGGAAAGTATAAAGGTTCTTACCACAAAGTAGTCCTTCTTCTCTTATCAGTCGTCTAGCCATGATGAAAGATTCCTTATCGCAGGACTTGTACCATTTATCAACTAGCTAAAATGAAAAACAAATTATAGGACAAATCTTAACTTTCTTATGGTTTATTCGCCTAATGCCATATTCTGTTTTACATGAAATTGACAGAGTTGTGGGATATAATATATTTTAAAACAAATACTTTTCTTCAATTTCAAATTATAAATTCAAAATACAGGTACTCTACAAGAATTACTACAATTTATGTGATGAATGAAATGCTAATTTTTAAGAAGATTCTACATAAATATACTAAGTAGTAATGTGCAAAATGACAGTATGTATATTTATACAGTGCAATTAATTGCTCAGTACCTTTCTGTCACACACAGTGGGAATAAAGTCATATCCCACTCCCTCTACCTCATAAAATGTGGTGTCAGTCTTATTCAGAGATTCTGGTTCTGCAATGACTGACCCCTCTGGATCTACTCCAATGACCTGTTTGGTCAGAAATTTACACACATGTACATATATCTGGTAGTAATGCAAAAAAAAAAAAAAAAAAAAGAGAGAAAAAAAACAAGAAGCCCACGGACCACAATGCTCATCCGAGTCAACACATGATAAAAAGAATTCTATTTTTATTCACATGAAAAATTCTCTCCTTACCTCTGAGGCAGATGTTTGAATGAACTTGAATCTGCACTACCTGGGATTAATTGCATTTTAATGTTACTAATCATTGCCCTTCTGTTCTTGAGAAGAAGATTTCAATTTGAAATCATTTTCTCCTTATTTTTCCCTGTAAAACTTTGATCCCCTTTTGTGGCCCCACCCTCCTCCCAGAGAGCATGCTTTGAAGAAACTTGAATCTACACTATGTAAGGAAGCTTCCATTTCAATTTCCCTAGCAGAGTTGTCATTTTTTCCTATTTTAGACACTTCTGCAATGGGTCTGCATCAAGATTTTTGACATGAGGTTAAAAAAAGATACTCCAAGGATTATTTCAAATTAAACTAATAGTTCTAGATCTACTTAGAAAATACATGTACATTGTATATACCTTAAAAGACAAACATTAGAGCAGGAATTTAATTTTTATAAATTAAAACAAAAGCACTATTTCTTGTGCTTAACACTGTGAAATAGAGCCAAAGACAGAGGTGAATGTATTAGCCAATGATAGAGAGTGCTTCCATATATGTTTTATCTTTTCTGGACTAGTGGTTCTTGAGAAGATCTTACAATGACCTCACCCAATTTTCACTCATCTTCCCTATAAAAAGGTTTCTGATCTGGTACTCTCTTCACAAACCCTTGGCTTATGGTGCTATCAAAAGTCAGAATTTTTTTTGAGTTGTGTCTGGGTGGAGTCAATTGATATTGTTTGATCAATCAGTGAATGGTTGTTTAAATGATGATACATGTATCTCTGTTTGGGATATATCTTGACTCTTGAGTCTTGGGAATAAAAAGCACTAGTAAACAATGTTCCATAAGATAACATACCATTCTATAAATAGCTATGGTGTCATCCAATGAAATTGGCTCAATGGTTCTAGAGGAGAAGATGAAATTGGGAAAAGTTTACGACAATGACGACAACAGACAACAGATAAATTTCTATCAGAAAAGCTCACTTCAGCCTTGGGCTCAGGTGATCTAAAACTGATAAAGTTTTTTAAGTCATTGAATTGAATCATTTAGTCAAGATGTTAATTAGAAAAATCAAAATCAATCTGACTTTTATAAGATAAACTGATGATTTCTACACTGTCCAAAAATCAATTGTAACTCAATGCTTTTGGGCTTCATGAATTTTCTTCTGCAGTTGCCAAATTAATATATTTATCTCAAAAATGTCAATGATTATATAATGCACTGTATAAGAAAAATTTTGTGTTTCCAATGTCACTGATATTAAAACATTCAAATCATAAGAAAAATTTTGTGTTTCCAATGTCACTGATATTAAAACATTCAAATCAATCTGTTTCTTACTTTACAGTTGGGACACCTCAGCTTAATTTTGCGTGCAATTCCAGTCAGGGTTCCTCCTGTACCAGCTCCAACCACCACCATATCTACTTTGTCTGTAAATCATGAGACAGGTACATGTATATATAAAAACATTAGAAACTGAAATAGAGCTGATCCCCTCCAAGAAATAAATGATATCAAAGACAATTGTGTACTGACCATCACAAGCTTGGAGAATTTCCTCAGCAGTGCCATCAAAATGAGCTAGTGGATTGCTGGCATTACGATACTGAAATATACATGTACAATACACAGTGATGTGACATTAGTGATTATTAATCTTTTTGATTAACTATGGGACATGCTCCTGTTCAATTTTTTATTTAATTAAGACTGAACACAATGATCAATATTTCATTTTCAAATGAAAGTAAATACTTCATAATCTGGCCATATTGTCTACTAATGCCTTGTTCACATGGAGAGTTTAATTCGCAGTAAATTAATGGGAGTAAAATGATGCGAATTAAACTAATGCGAATTAAATTGCGTTCATATGACAGCTAATGCGAAGTAAACTAATGTGAATTAAAATTTTATTCCTACTATATGGCTATTCAGTAAGGCTATTATGACGTCATTTGCAAATCACGTCACATTGTGCAGAGCAGATATACATTTGAAATAATGTCATAGTGTCTGAACAGTTTTTAGTGATTAACATAGTTTTCCTTTGTTTTCCACTCAAAAATAGCACAAAAACCTATATTTGACCACCGACATGTGGCATGTGACTTAATTCTGCCCCTATGCATGCATCAAAATTTAATTCGAATTAGCTTTGCTTAGCGTTCACACGGAGCTAATGCGAAGTAATTTAATGTGCAGTAAACTAATACGATTTAAACTAATTCGCATTAAATTCTCCGTGTGAACGCGGATCAAATTTAATTCGCAGTAACTTACGTTTAATTCGAATTAAACTCTTCATGTGAACAGGGCATAAGATAGATTTCTTTTATATATTAGAATATTAAAGATAGTTTTATATGCAATTGACAACTTTAAACAAGTAATCAGTATACTTGATCAAGAATGTGGGAATTGGGAATCTCCTCCATCAGTCGTTTTGCCACTCCAATGTGGGACTCTGGTGAGTCAAACGCAGCACTGGTGGGTGTCCTCACAATCTCCGCACCAAGAGCTCGCAATACATCAACCTATAGCATGTATTTATTCAGCTAGACACTAATTTTGTCATTTCTGAACTTTTTCTCTACACTTTAGAAAATAACTTTCTAAATTTATGTACATGTATTTAATACTTGTAATAATTCTTTATCATAATCATAACTACTGATGCATTCTATACTTTTTTTTCAATTTCAAAATCATGCAGGGCTAGAAAAAATATGGCACACCTACCAGAAGCCATAAATTTTAGAGATATAAATTTTGTACTTTTGTTGGCCCAAAAGATTAGTGATGTTTAAAGCTAATTAATCTTGAATGTTAATAAAGTTTGACCATCAGCTTTAAATTTTCAAAATGACCAGTGAAAATAAAGAAATTGTCTCTAGCCTTAGAATATTCATTATACATGTAGCATGCATTTGACTTCAAGTCATTACCTTCTCCATACTCATTTTCTCAGGCATCACAATTATGCATCTGTATCCCTTCACAGCTGCAGCCAAGGCAATACCAATACCTGAAATCCATAAACATGTCTACTGAATTATTCTCAAGCATCTTATCATAAATCAGTAATATTGTAAATGTAATGTGCTGCACACATAAATAGATAACACATTTCAATATCTGATCCTTGCTGATTTAAAGTAAAACCAGAGAAAGAGAGAGAGAGAGTTTAGGTTACTGGAAATCATCTTCAAGATATGGTAAATTAAGACCTTGTTGAGCAGTAGTAAATCTGACCTGTGTTGCCAGATGTTGGCTCAATGAGGACATCACCAGGTTTTAAGATCCCTGCTGCCTCAGCATCCTCTATCATCCTCAGTCCTATCCTGTCCTTCACACTGCCACCAGCATTGAAAAATTCACATTTAGCATCTAAAATAAAATACATTTAATAGAGTAAAACTTCACACAAAAGAACAGATATAAAGGTATACAGTTAGTTCATCAGTTGAAGCACTCAAAATAACAAAGATAAAAGCATTAAGCAAATTCATTGGAAACTGCATAGCCATTTATATTATTATCCTTCAGAATAATACAGTCAATCTGATTGATTTAGAGCATGTCATGTGCGGGTAGACAATTTGTGATGTTTCCCTCAAGCGCAGGGTGACATTTGTGTTGTCACTCATTATATGACAATGAAATATAGCAAGCAAGCATGCAGGGTGACAACAGTGTTGTCTCCCTTTAGATGAAAATAAAATGTCTTAAGTGAGATAACTAATATATATTTGGGATCAGTAAACAATACATTCTAACGATGACATCAAAGTTGTTTGTTGACATATGAAATCTGAGCAGTGGGTAAGAGAACACAGGAAGTTTGATTGATATTTTCTATTCCTTTTAATTAAAGAATGAGTGCACTTTAGAGTGTCATTTGGAGCCTTTTCGGCCACCCATTTTAAGCCTTAAATTAGACTATATTGCTAAATTAATCTATGATTATTGTGCATACATATGCGTTTGATATTTATACTTCGAATTTTTTGTTAAACATATTGCTATAATTCCACACAACGTCATTGAAAAGAACATGTATAAGCCTTAAATTCTGGAAATTTGAACTGGACCACTTTCGAATTTAAGGTACCCGCAAATGGGCGGAGATATTTAAATCGCATGGAAGTGGAATGTAAACATTTGCACATTATTTCCAAATTGATTCTACAGTATGAATTTAAATGGAGGAGAGAAAGATTGTGTAGTTTCATGATTCACACAAATAATAAATGATTCATGGCCATACATATTGATCATTTTCATGATTCGTAACCATATGTTTGATGCCTAGCACCGAATTGGATCAATCTTAAGTTTTTGTATATGATAAAAAATGCCCCCTCTTTTTTCTTAAACTTTATCATTTTTCATTTTTATATGCTGAATGCTTTTCAATTCAAAGAATGATTGTATGTTTTAAGAATGATTCACATGTACATGACTTCGATGTCACACTACATTTAATCATAATTCACTGTACATGTAGTACGTAGAGTAATACAAACGTGTAGTGAAACAAATTATACATGTATGTAGTACTCACGGTGATACATATTTTATTATATGCATGTATAGATAAATAACATTCGGAAATGAAATATAAAATATTAACTTAAAATTTGAGTCGCTAGGTTAACATGAAAACTCCAAGAAATACAAACTATCTGTAATTTAAATTAACATTTTATTGACGGAACAAGTATATTTCAGATTAAAAAACATGGTCAACGAAAATTCTACAACGTTACTATATCGATAATCACTCGCTTATGTCTTCAATATCTCTTTCATTTCGGCAATCCAAATATTGTCAGGTATGATACTAGTGTTTAGGGATGTGTCTGTAGATGCCTGCAGACCATAATACAGAGGCGACATGAGCTAACACAGCTACATACTAATCGTGCACTTGATTTGCACTGGCAGTACCAGAATTTCCTTCAAAATACCAAACGAAAAACACAATTTAGTGAAAGAAGACAAGGTAAACTTTAAGACCCTAATAACATTTTCACAAAATTCTTTATTATTTTGAAGTTGTTCAGGCCAGTACAAATGGTGAGATTTGTAGTTACTGTACATTGTATAATACAAGGATTATATTTGTATTATAATACTTTCCTGTACACACGTTTGTATGTTTTATTAGATTGTTAATAGACTTTAGGGATTTCTACGTGTTTCCCTCGCAATATTTCTCTCTCTTTCTTTCTCTCAATAATGGAAAACGAGCTCTGTTAGCAGTATCTGTTATCGTATTATTCATTGCATGAAAACTGAAAAAAAAACATCATAATGGAAACAGCAGCGGAACACTTGTATATGTACTTGGTGCACACAATGCATCGCTAGATGAGGTGCAAATTTAAGAGAAGACCCCAGTAGTTACAAAAACTTCTTTAGAATAGATAACGCTGCATTTGAGCAACTTTTACAATTACATGTAGTTACTCCTTTTGATCTTCTTCCCATAAAACGAGTTTTCGATATTTTTACTGCTAAAGTCGACCATTATTTACCACGTGCTTTTTTTGTTATGATAAAAATAGGATAACCACAAGGTGAGTACTTTTGATTGGTCTAAAAATGAAAGGTAAGTTAAGACTTGTATTAAGAAATAGAGCATTGTCCTATTCTTAATACAGTTTTATAAGATTCGAAAAATCTTAGGATTCACCGTAGTAAAAGTCTATACATAGTCAGATTTTGTACTTAAATACATATCCGTGTGTACAGCCCTGAAGTCCATTGACAGACACAATGAAAGAATATCGAACAGTGGAATGTCACGTGAGTAAAGTGATTATAATATCAAACAGGTCAAAATAGGTTGACACTCGGTGACCTGTTAATTTAGTAGCTAACCCGAGCGTAGTTTGGAGAATTTTTTAAAAAATTACATATGAGCCGCAATTTGTCCAACATTGCCCTTTGGATATGTATAAGTTTAAATCAAAATACACATTCTGTGCAAATGAGAAGAATGGACAAGTTGCGGCTCGATGTAAAAAATGTCGTTGAAAACTGGTATGCATATGAATAACAATAGAAATGTGACAAAACTGCTAGACCCCTGTCGCAAAAACCAGTGTCGCTCGGCATTATTTAATATTTTTATGTGATATAATATATCAAGCCCTGCTCTTAAGATATTGTTTAATAATTCTGATTCAAAAAGTTTATATATTTCGGAAATTTATTATTGGCAAAGCACCGGGATCCAACTCTCATAGCTTAAGTGCACTGATCCTTTAGATTCTTCAGGATAATAAAACTATTAATTTCACCACTTACAATAATCCCATGCATACCCGGTAAGAATGCGATAAAAAAAAGCTCCTATTTGGTATCGTGTCAAAATTATTACGGATTGTTTAGAAGGGAGATATCACAAATTATCAGGACTGAGTAGGGTTGTCACCCTAGGTGCAAGCGCCTTCTGGTGACAACCCTACTAAGACCTGATAATTTGTGATGTCTCCCTTCTAAACAGTCCATAATATTGTATATTGTACTAGCATTTACACATGCATATATAAAATGAATTCACTGAATTGCATGATATAGAATGTAGATTGAATGAAAGAAAACAGTGATTTGAATTTCCTAGAACTCTGACTTCAGTATTTATTTTACTTACAAACATCACACTGGACGTCCTCTGCCTTTGTTATTCTGTTAATTCTCACCAGTGGAGTGTTACCAATATTGTACAGGATGTTCGGCATTATCTTTGGTTTTGGTTTTCTAAATGGAAAATTCAAGTCTGCTGATGCTTGTTTAATATATAAATCATTTAAAGGTTGAATACATGAAATGTTTTTTTCCACTTAAATAAAACTTTGTAATTTCAGTGGCTTACGGTAATTTTTCTTGACACACTTACAAAGATGTTAAACATGTTAATAATAAGAAAATAGAATCCAAATGGTGACAAAATTGTCTACATTAATTAGATTTGGCTAAACCAGATTTTGTACTTACAGTTCTTTGTGGTTGTGAGGTGAATCTTTCATAGACTTGGCCTCATAGTACGTGCATTTACTTGGCAAGTCTGGTCGCTGCCAGTTCCG
This sequence comes from Saccostrea echinata, assembly GCF_033153115.1. Lineage (NCBI taxonomy): Eukaryota > Metazoa > Mollusca > Bivalvia > Ostreida > Ostreidae > Saccostrea > Saccostrea echinata. The sequence goes on along the minus strand of NW_026889774.1, from coordinate 3,090,130 downwards.
GAAAGGACTGGTACCAGCTGCTGGGCATTTCTTTTCAGACATTGTTTCCTTGAGAAGTTTCTTGAAAAGAGTGTATAACATTTACATTACATATTTAAATCTATCAATCAATGTTTGTTAATCCAGTCTTTAAAAATAATTTTAAACACGAGGCCCATGGACCATTATGCTAATCTGAGTAACTTTGGTCCTTATTTTCTCATCAGCAGATTTTTTCCATACATATATATTCCTATGTAAAGCTTTCATCTCCTTTTGTTGTCCCACCTTACTCCCAGGGGCCATGATTTGGGGAAAAAAATTTAAGCTACAGCTACATGCTTCCACATTAATGTGACTTATGGTGGCTTTGCTGTTCTTGCCAGGAAGATATTTAAAGAATCCACATGTAAACTTTGATCCCCACTGCGACCCCACCTTTTCCGGTCACGATTTGAACAAACTTGAATCTATACTATCTGAGGAAGCTTCCACATTTGGCTTTGTGCGGTCCAGACCCTTGACCTCCCTCTTGTTCTGTGCACGTATGTCATTTGATCTCAGCCAAATTACAAAATTACAATAAGAAAATAATATTTGTACTTTATGTGTCGGATACATTGAATTTTTGAGCAAATTAACACACTTCAAACAAATTAAACAGGCACCTTAATTTTGATCCGTTACATAGGAATGTGTGCACACAGCATTAAAATATTCTTTTATAACTTATAAATAATTTAACATGTTTATGATTGATAACAATAAGAGAAAATAGTGAAAATATCCTGAGAATTTCACGCCAGATTTTTGCGAGAAACATCATGGCACGAACCATCTCAGGGCGAACAGAATCAGAGAGAAACATTCTGGATTCTATAAACATGATGATCAGTGTATGTAGTGTATACTACAACCCACGAGCAAAAATATTTTCACAATTTTTATTTCACAAGAACCCAACAACCTCCCTGTATTAAATAACATCAATTCCTTAACACTTGTCTACGAAAGCCTAGAAGGGTCAAATAAGGAAGATGAAAAAAATAATAAAAGTCGTAATAACTACTTTTTAACTCGTAATTACGACTTTTTATCTCGTTATTACGACTTAAGAAGTCGTAATAACAACTTTTTATCTCGTTATTACGACATAAGAAAGTCGTAATAATGACTTTTTATCTCGTAATTACGACTTTCTTAAGTCGTAATAACGAAGTCGTTATTACGACTTTCTTATGTCGTAATAACGACTTTTTATCTCGTAATAACGACTTCTAATCTTGTTATTACGACTTTAGAAAGTTGTAATAACGACTTTTTATCTTGTTATTACAACATAAGAAAGTCGTAATAACGACTTTTTATCTCGTAAGATAAAAAGTCGTTATTACAACTTAAGAAAGTCGTTATTACGACTTAAGAAAGTCGTAATTACGAGATAAAAAGTCGTTATAATAAGATAAAAAGTTGTTATTACGATTTTATTAAGTTGTCATTACGAGATAAAAAGTCGTTATTACGAGATAAAAAGTCGTTATTACGACTTTCTTAAGTCGTAATAACGAGATAAAAAGTAGTTATAACCAGATAAAAAGTCGTTATTACAAAAAAGTCGTAATTACGAGATAAAAAGTCGTTATTACGACTTTTTTTTTTCCATATTCTTTATTTTACCCTTCTAGGCTTACGTACTTGTCTATATCAGGTAGAGATCTATTCATATAGAAAAAAATAGCATTAATTTTGCGACCCTTTAATTTTGTAAATGATCCACGTATGGGACCTATATGTAAGGGGGTAAGGAGGTCCAGAATACAACCCCCTTACCCAATCCCCTCCCTCCCCTGGCAATTTTTTTAAAAAAAATTATGTACTAAACAAAATGATCATGGCCCCCCTCCCCACTTCCTCCCTGAAGATATTATCATTATCATCTGCACGTGATCCGAAAATTTTTACTACGCAATATAGGTGGGGGGAGGGGGGGGGGCAAGCGAGTCATAATAACAAACAATGAATGACAAATGAATTCTGCCTTTTATATGTTATATCATAATTAAGTAATGCTGAACAGGACTTGATCGTTCACAAATCTTGTTCCAAATTTCGCACTCTGTAACTGTATAATTTCCAGGTCTCCCCACTTACCTGATTTTACTCAATATACCTGAAGAGGGGAAGATGAAGTCGGAGAATGACAATATAACGTTGTCCAACAAATGGGCCAATCCTCCAAGATTTACAAATTCGATTGGACGAAATTGTATTTACCCACTACGTGTAATCTAACCTTCACCTTAACAGGCTAGTCACCGAACTGTCCGTCTGTCCTACTTTAAGATGACATCGAGTGCGCACTAATTACATCAAAGTTACATGTGCATACAAGCTGCATACAGGTATATACCTGTGGTTGTAGGATAAATTAATATGTATTCGCAAACTTGAACATTAAATAAATATATTACAAAATTAATTATTTAATTCGAGTTACTGCTTTTCATTGTTGTCATTATATGAATTTATTTTGAGTCCATTTGGGTAAATCGACTTGCCCGCTATGGGTGCAAGTGAAAACAGTACCTGGTGAAAACGGCACCTGGAAAATATGCAAAACGGCACTTATTATTATTATTTTTTGTAGATATTTTGCAAAACGGTATTTAAAAATTTGGAGATGACTCTTGAAATTACATTTTTGTCATCTCTCGAGAGAGATGACACATTAAGTTTGTAACCTCGGATATGAAGCCCCAGTGTAAGGAATCCGGGATGTTTCGCGCCCATTCTGTTTCGCACTGAGATGGTTCGCGCTAGGATGATTTGCGCCGATTTGGGCGCGAAACATCTCACGTTTTATTTTAAATATTTTATCACATTTTCATCCGTTTTAAATTATTTATCAAATATTATATAAATATTTTGTGTGCTCAATTCATGACTTGATAACATGCACTGCTATATAGTTAACGGATTGTACGGTGCCCGTTTGTTCAGCGTGTCTGTTCAACAATTCAACAGTGTTTCAATGAGGATTTAATTGTAATAAGTTGGAGATCAAAAGGTGAGAATTTAAGTTGATGTGTTGGTTGTCCAAGCTAGCAATAATTACTTAATTAGAAGGCGGTATTGTAATTATCTACTTATACGTACTTAGCACAGTGTTATAATAATTCATAATTATGCTATGTATGTATACTTCAAACACAGACATAAATAATTTACGTCTCTGCTTCAAATATAATCTTCTTAAATTTTAAAAAAAAAAATGTTCCAAAAATATCTATATCTAAATATATTTAAAATCTAAAATTTTGTTAAATGAACTTAACTCAGTAGCACATTTAGTGAAACATCGTGGGGCGAACCATCTCAGCACGAAACAGAATTGGCGCGAAACATCGCGGGGCGAACCATGCATAGCTGCGAAACATCCCGTTACCCAGTGAAAGCTGCCATTGATAAACTGGTGGTCTGGCAAATGACACGATTTCTAAATATAGAATGTAAACAAAACTGCTCAATGACAAAGAATGGGCGATCTGTCAAACAGGCCATCTTAAAAAAGAAAAACTACACATAGAATCATAGAGAGTCACAGAGACAATATCGCTTGGGTAGTCGTGGGTCTTCAAAATACATGCAGTTATCTAATCATGGTCAGCGCGTGTGTATCACAATACACTAAACATGGCATCGATTAGAACGGCCAAGGCGTGGATCAAAGTATTTACAGAAAAACAAAGTGGAGGGTCTTCAAATAACATGCAATTATCTAGGCTGTTACGTAAATGATGGCCAGCGTGTGTGTATCTAAGTACACTTTACATGGCATCGATTAGATCAGCCAAGGCATGGATCCAAGAATTTACAGAAAAACAAAATCAAAGTAAATACTCGCATTAAAAGTTAAAATACGACTGAGGTGTTTCTTAGTCATTCAATAACCTGATGCCATTTTTTAAATAATTTTTTTAAAACAATTAGTTAATGTTAAAACTACAGGCATTGGAAGAAAGATTATATAATCATTGTGAGTTGTTACGCATGTCTGCACTATAATTCTTTGTTTTTTGTTCTATAAAAAATAAATGTCAGAAATACAATATTGTTATCTTTGTATAAAAGACGCAATTTCTTTACCCGACTCGTATTTTGAGAATTTATAATTAAAATACCTGCAATCATTTTCTTTGTGTAATTTTAAATTGCATCATTGGTTAGTAGTAAAATTTAAGCTATCAAATCTCTTCTCTTATTCTTGAAATATTATTATATAAAATGATTGTTTCTTTGAACAGCCTAAATATCAGGGTTGGTAAATTGGTACTCTTTCAGTTAATTTGTAAATGCCTAATTTTAGTTTATAACCTGTAAATTTTATTACTGACCTATATTTAAATGCATGTGAGGGTTATTTCTTTGGATAAACCACATATTTAAAAGTGGAAAATCTTTCGAAATCAATTGAGGGTCAGTGTCGTATAGTGAGACTTCCCCATAGTGAGACTTCCCCCGGAAGGCTGGCTATATAGTGAGATCCCCCCCCCCGGAAGATCGACTGGCAATAGAGTGAGACTTCTCCCTCATGCCAAGAAAAGGTACGCATTCTAGTTTTAGAGCGAACTCAATAAAAGCGGAATTAGCGTTAATCTGTGATTTTCCCCCAGGGAGATGTGTGCGAGGCAATTAATGTCAGCAGTTTTGAGGGAAGGATCTTAAGTTTTACTGGTTTGAAATTAAAGCTAGAATACTTATTATTTAGAAGCCTTTGCACCTTTTTTCCTGTTGTTTTTTTTTTAAAGGGGGGGGGGGCGATTTTCCATGCAAATCATATGCAGTTAAAAAAGTAAAAAAAGAAGAAAAAGAAAGTGAAATAAATTGTAGTGAACTAATTAATTGTTCAATAAAAATTAGACGCCTTTCAAATTTTTCAGTGTTTATATATCAAAATATTTTTTTCTTAGTATAAATTACATCTGTAACATCGGGCACGATGAACTTGGTTGTTGTGGAAGTCTCGCGCCTTATTAAGGTATCATACCGGTAATTGACCAATGAAAATGAACTTAGTCGATTGTGTCCCTGGGGCCATGGATTTCAGTATTTTGGAAGAGGTGTCCTTGCTTATCATAACAATGTACTTAGTTTGTTCAAATAGTTCCATACATATAAAATTATTATTTTTTCCTTTTGAATTTTTGTTTTTAATTTCCTTCCAGTCTATTTTTACAATTTTGGTACCTGTGTCTAGTGCATTTTACATATTTTGTAAATAAATAAAGGTTTTTGACAGGAACTATTTTTTTCAGGGCATAGGAGGCTACTTCCTGGGGTAGAAGTTTATTTTTCTTTGACTAAGAAAACGGAAAACTTAGGATCCACCCCCTCAAATCTGCTGCCGTTAATTGTCTCGCCAGCGTTAGGGGAATATGGGTGATTTGCATCAATTACACTTTTATTGACTCCATCGCTGTGGAAAAATGGACGGGATTTCTTGGCATGTGGGAGGTCTCACTATATAGCCAGTCTCTCTCCCCTTTCATAGTGAGACTTCCCCTCAAATGTAGTTTCCGGAATATTTTATTTCATTGTAAAACAATATTTTTCAGTATATGAATAAAAGTTCTCCGTTAATTAATAATTGAAACATCTTAATAGCCTTTTAACAGTTTGTTAGCCAAAAATAATTATGGGATGACATGTACATGTATATTGATGTGAGATAACTGAATGAAAAATGTACGTTAATTATTGTTACAAGTATACATCTTTCTGTACTATATTGTATTTATTGCATTCTCCATGAAGGTTAACATAAGCAAATTCCAAGAGTCCACGAGTAATGATCTCTTAAATGTTAAATGTATTTCTTTTGATAAGAATCATTTTGGAACAATTCAATTATTTACTGTGCACGATAAATTTTTAATGCGCACTTCTATATTTATTCATACATGTATCTATTTTATAAGATCATTATCAAAATGCAAATATATATATATCGTCGATGTAAATAAAATACTACTGAACATGGAAGGGGGAAGCCTCACTATGGTCGTTTAGGGGGGAAGACTCGCTATATAGTAATTCTCCCCCCAGGGGAGTCTTACTGCTATATATAGCCAGATTTCCGGGGGGAAGTCTCACTACGGGGGGTGGGAGTCTCACTATATGACACCGGACTAATTCAAGTTAGCGCTTTAAACTTCTTGGCTGTTGTCCGAGTAAGCTGCTGTGATGTAAAGTCAATAGGAACGCTAGGGTTTTACCCATCCTCTTGTATAACAATTGTTTACAAATTTTACGAATACTGTACTGCTTAGTGGTTACATTTTTTAAACACAAATACAAAAAATATTTGAAATTACTCAGTGTTGCAAATGTTCACTGAAAGGCAGCTTGCCTCTACCTTCCCCACATTTTTCTTTATTGCAGCATATTCATACCCCCCCCCCCCCCCAATGTGTTTTCGAGAGAGTCAAAAAGTTTAAATCTTCCCTCCCATCCACGAAAAAAAAATTTCTTGTTTGAACACCCCCTTTCTTTCCTAGTGAAAGATTATTCAGGTAAGTTGTAATTTTTTTTTTTCTGACTACCCCCCCCCTTTTTTTTTTTTTTAAAGTTCTTCTGCTTGTAATCGCTGAGGAAAAATGTTACATTCCACTATTTATTCTGTGACATTAATGAAGCCAAAGAGATGACATTTCAGGCTTTCTGGAAAGCCAAACTTGTTATCATTAATAACAATATATATGATGATGTTATGGCGTTTTTCTTCGAATATGCTGTTGTTCGACTTATCTATACTCCATTATATGATCCCCGCACGGGGAAAAATAAACACTTGAATTTCGTCTGCTGAGGTGGAAATGTTACTAAATTTTTTGTCACTCTTCTTAACCATTAATGGTAAGAAACATGTCTCTTTGGATAAAATATTTTATTTTGTAGTTTTTTTTTATTTTACAAGATAATTCCCAAAGTGTTGGCTACAACTGAAACCACTTTCGAGATTAGAAACCCTTCTTTCACCTCGTTGGTTTTGTCATACGTACATTATTATTGTTTGTACTGTTTCTTATGTTTTATTATTTCCAATTTTAATATAACTATAATTTTACTAAAGCCATTAAGTACTAGGCCTAGTATTCGTAAAAGTAAAAGATGTTTATATAATTCACTCCATTATCAGATTGTCAAGTAATAAAATGTATTGTGCACAACACAGGGAAATTAATGCCCTTTGATAGTGTACATGTATGATCACTGATGATGCATGCCTAATCCATTCTTATAAAACTGGACGTTGGTAGATGAGATTTTGTGTACAACACATGTACTTGTTCTGTAATACATGTATTACAATGAGTGATGTGTGTACATGAAATCAATAATGTTGTTGATTTTCTCTCTCTCCCTCCCTTAATTCTCTCTCTCAGCTTATTTTGTGTCTGTTTTGAAATAATATTTTCATGTAGCCATGCAGTAGCCTGTTGTACAACTCATTGACTGATATTGAAAAAGTGAAGGATGGTCCAGTTAGATAAATTACATTCAGAGCTTAAATTAATTGACTCTTTTTTGGTACAGGGTTTTGTACCCTTTCAATTGGGAATTAATGGAAAAAGTGGCAAAATTTAGAAATATTGATGTCTAATAATAACTACTGTTAAATAAAGAGTTACTTTGAAGGCTTATTCCCTATTCATGTCCTTATGCATCATTGAAATTTCAAAATTAATTTAAAGTTTGTTTTTTTTAAATTTATTTTAAAAGCACTGAACAATTCAATCTACATGTCATTTTGGAATTTTTACCTTAATTTTAGGGAAAAAAAGAGTAAATTTTCAATTGGGACAGAGTCTTAGCTATTACAGAACTTGAATGCAACCCTTAGACCAAAGGTTATTTAAAGACCCAATACTGTAAATTATGATCCCTGGAATTCTATGATGTCATTTGAAATGGTTATATAAAATGCAACTTATTGATCTCACAGAACTATGTGTGTGTGTTAGATACACATGTTATGATGTATATAAATATAATTGTCATTTCTTTCAAAGAGAAAAACTAATATTTGATTTGAAGCATTACTTTTAAAAAGAAAATTTTGTTTTGGCTCCCAAAAATGAACAAAAGTTTGCACCACCTTCCATGTTCCAGTTTTTTGTTTTGTTTGTGTGTGGGTGTGTGTGCATGCACAGTTGTTAGGTGACTATGGGGTAGGTATAATTCATTAGGTCAGTAGTGAAGGATATGCACACATGCTCAGCATTATAATCATATATTTTTTTCCTACTCATAATTAAACAACAGATTTTCAATCCTTTTATTGTTTATTGTTATAATTTTAAAGAACAAAAGGTATATTGTTTTGGTCCAATAGAGAGAGTAAATTATATTAAAAGTTGTTGAAAATACACGTATGTCTTTAAGTTGGTGTTCAATCACATGATGTAAATGGATAATCTCTAGTTATAAGCAGATGAGATGTAAATGTATAATCTCCAGTTATAAGCAGATGAGATGTAAATGTATAATCTACAGTTATAAGCAGATGAGACATCAGTTAGTTTCTTAAGCTTTATTGATGCAGACTTTGTTTTGGCTATGGAAGGAATGTCTGCATGCAAAAAGCAATATATCAAATTGATACAGGTGTGAAATGTATTATGATGTTAATTTGTGTGATAGTTGTTATGTTATGAAGTTTATATTACATTGTTACAGTGGGACATATACTCTAACTTCGTTTAGAAAAGGTCTGGTCCATTTTCAAACTCATGTAAAAAAGAACGTTAGTAGCAAAATCATATTTTGGTCTTAGTCATAAGTTCTTTTGTAAAATCCAGCTAAGAATATTGACGTTTACTTAATCTATATTGTAGTATATTAAATGTGTTCTTTCAAAATTTGCTGGTACTCGTTACTTTTACTTGGCTGGAATCATGATTGTATGGACCAATATATTTCTTGAAGAAAAATTGGACGATATATTTTGAATTAAAAATCCCTTCCACAAGTTACCTCCTAATTTTGTTAAATAAGTATGACCTGTTTCTTATCTTTTTGAAAGCCCTGGTCCTGAAACAGAACCTGTTTCAACATGGAAATGGAATGCATTTAAACTCATTGTTTCGATCAGTTCTCCAATAAAACATACAATAACTGTATTGAAATTACTTGACACATTGATTTCCTGTATCATGTGTGTATTAATAATGAACAAAAAGTCCATTAATCATCATATCTGTAAATGATAATTTTTGGGCAAGGTAGAGTGATGCGTCAGACTGTTTTTTTTTTTCTCTAACATCGTAAAACATGAGTGCTGTGATGGGATGCACATTACCTGGGTGCATAATTGATTAATTAACAGTTGCATGCTTTTGAGTTTCTTTATGGTGTTCATGTTTAGAGGTGATAATTATTGGCAAATCTCTTAGGATTATATGGTTGATGCATTTTTCATAGGGAGATCAAGTCTTGTACCCTGAAGGGAAATGTTACAGCAAACCTTTTGATTAAATTGATGAATTGTAGAACCAGTGAAAAATTGTTCTCATAGGAATTCAGACAGATCAATCTTCAAAGGAAGAAAAATATACATGTATCTTCATGCCTCATTCAGTATGATATTTGTTTTTTTTAATATCAAGTATCTCATATTTGTAAGAGAAATTGAGAGAGAGGGAGAGCTAGATCATTATTGAATTCATGTCTTGATTAAAAAAACAAAACAAAACAAACAAAAAAATATATGAAATAACTTGAGAGAAAAATTAATTAGAGACAGCTTACTAAAATAAAATTTCTCGATAGTCATCCATGATTTTGTTTTAATAGAATTTAAAGATTAATGGAGAAAAACATGAAATACAATTTAAATAACAAATTGCCATAATAAATATTACACAAGGCAAAATTTTAGACAAATCATTGTCGCAATGAACATTTTTGGGAAATGTATAGTACTGTAATTTCAGAGTAACTGTTATGTCTGTGAAGAAAGGGTTCTAATTGTTTGAATTAACTAATCATATCAGTGCAAACACTAACTCGATCTTTGCATACTAAATTCAGAAATGAAATACACCAGAACTATGTCATAACTCATAAAATTAAAGATAATGTCACTAAAACCTTTCACATTCAGTCGTCCATTAAATTTTCATGGCCTTTTGAATTATTTCATCCTTCATGAGTATACATGTACTACATTAAAGATGAAGCCTGATGACACTAATCATCAGCTTAATCAATATGTCTCTCTCTTCCTTCAGTGACATTGAGCCTGTTGACATTGAGAGGCCCATATAACCACACTGCAGTTGTACAGGACAATGTGACGCTCAGTTGTAAGCTGTTAAAGGATGGGGAAACAATAGTCAATTTTCATGAAGTGGGAGAACCATATAGACTTGTCTGGAATTTTACAGGTAGGAAATTCTCATCCACCATGTATCCATCTTTTTAAAATACAGGTGTACAAATAATTTCATGAGAGTAGGAATCTGGAAATTCAACAAAAGCTACAAATTAATTTATTTTTGAAAAGTTTGATTTGGTTTAATGTTATAAATAAATTTTGCACAGAAGCATTAGAATTACTGGAGAACTATTGCTGAACAATGTGTGATTTTTTGTTAAAAGCAATTCTACGAAAAAAAGAAATTAAATAAGATAAAATATATAATTCAGTTTAGAAATAAGGCAGTAAGGTGTACTTGAAAGAATGATTGCAGTCTATATTCATATATGTGAATACAAAACTACACTTCAGTCAATGCAGTTTCCGTATTTCCTGCGAGTCCTCATGGTGTGAAATTGATTGCGGTTTACCACAGGTAACACAGGTTAAACCATGTGTTCTCACTGAATGTATCCTTACCTGATCCACAACTGTGGGTCTCAAGTTACCTCCCTCAATTGAAAAAAAATATGACATAATAGAGATTAAGAATTTTTAGGTCACTTGAGTTATCAGGTGACCTATTGCTACATATGTATCTGTTTTCGTCCGTCTTGTGTTGTGGTTAACACTTGAACATTTTCAGCCTCTTCTCTTGAACCACTGAACCAAAATCAACCAATTTTGGATATAGCATTTATGGGTGAAAGGGAACAAAAAAAAATGTGAAATTCATGGCCCCCACCCCCTGGGGCCTGAGGAGCTTGGCCAAACCATAAAAATTAATGCATTCTTTACAGATCTTCTTCTTTACTCCTGGGTATCAAGCACTCAAACTGTTGGCAGGACTGTAATAAGCATTGAGTCCTGTACCAAAATTTGGGGATTCATGGCCCAAGGATCAGGGGTTCTGGTGTTAGGGTGGGGCTCTAGCAATCATATAGTGAAAATCATAAATTCTTCAAAAATTTTCCTCTCTCCTCCTGTATATTTTAATTAGTAGACAAAGTAATGCATGGTTATGATGAGCAAGGGTGCCTTTTTCAAAAAATTGAAATTCATGGCCCCTGGGTCATGGGTTTGGTGTTAGGGTTGGGCTCTATTTATCATAGAGTGAAATGCAAAAATTATTTTAAAATCTTCCCTGTCCTGAGTATTAAGCAGACAAACTAATTGCATGGTTAAGATGAACAACAACGCCTTTTCCAAAATTGTGAAATTCATGACCCATGGGTTAGGGATTTTGTTGTTAAGGCAGGGCTCTATAATAATTAATTATATAGTGAAAATGCATTAATTCTTTGAAAATCTCCTCTGCCTCTGGATATTAAGCACATACTAAGTGCATGATTATGATGAGCAAGGGCACCTCTTTCAAGATTGCGAATTTCAGGGTCCCTGGGTCAGGGTTTTTGGTGTTACATGTAGGATGGTGCTCTGTTGATCATATAGTGAAAATCCATTAATTCTTTGGAAAATATTCTTCTTTGCTCCTGGGTATTTAGCAGATAAACTAAGTGCATGGTTATGATGAGCAAGGGTGCCTCGTTCAGAATTGATAATTTCATATCCTCTTTGTCAGGGGTTTAGGAGTTAGGATGGGGTTGTGTTGTAGAGTTTCTGAAAACCAAATATTTCTATCAATAGTTTGAACTGATGACTTAATGTGTTCTACCAGTCCAAAGCAAATTCTATCAGTCAGAATAAAAATTCTAGTACAATTCTTGATGTAATCTAAAAGAAAATGGTGTTGGTTGGGACTGGTAATGTCGTTTTACCTGAAAGCATACATTGGGAAAGACATTGGGAATTGGATGGGGCTGCATGAGGCAATCAAAGTTTTAATTAATGCATTTTAGGTAGAAGCTTACTTAAATGTCACTGTGATCTTTAATTAAGGTGAAAAAACTATGTTTTTTAACTTTTAAATTACACAGTCTCAACAGATATAAGAGTATTGCAGTAACCTTTTTAAAAAATCAAGAAAATACACATGTTTTCATGATATTCTTTACAGCAATCTATAACAAATATAATTTTTCTTTTGTGTCAATAACAAGAGAAATTCCACTTCTCCCATGGGTGTAATTATCAAGCAATGGACAAGGAGAATTTTGATAACAGAAAAATGCATGTCATATTAGAGATTAATTAATGAGTCAAGTGTACGGAGATTTCTGGTAGAGCATCTCTGAAGTCCCAACCACTAATTCTTTAAGTATTTTACCCCCAGTGTCTTGAATCCTTGGATATCTTGAATTTTTTTTTTTTTTTGGGGGGGGGGGGGGGGTCCATCGAGTCCGAGATAAGGAGGTTTGACTGTAATTATGGCGTGGAAGTTTGTTTTTTGATTTTGTTTTTCAGTGACCTAAATGTCCCAATTTTTAGGTGATAAAATCTAGAGATACCCTCATGGTATTCTTGGGTCTTTGTAATCACCATGATGATAAAACTGCAATGGTGTATTGTGGAAAGGATTAAAACACCATCACAGTGTTGCGGGAAAATATGGGATCAGAGTTGACTGTAGTGTACATATATGAGCTCATCCTTTGAATTTCAATTTTCAAAATAAAAGAAAAAAGTAGTCGAAACTTTTTAAATACTAAATGTGCAGAATATTTTGATTGTTTATATATTTTGCAGGAGTAGGAGAAACAGAACCTAGGACAATTCATGAAGTGTACAGCAATGGATTAGCCTTACCCACCTCCTCTGTAAAGTACAACAATACTCACTACCAAAGTGACTTTGACACTTCTCTTCATATCTTAAATATAACCTTCTCAGATGCTGGAACTTATTCCTGTTCTCTTAATAATGAGAACAAGGCATTTGAACTGTATGTAATAGGTAAGGCTCCATTTTCTATGGTAGAAAATGATAACTACATTCTTTTGGATATGTTGACAACTTAGGATATTATACACCAATTTACTGGCTATGAGGACAATAGCAAGTTTATCGTTCCCCAAGACAGCAAATATTTCCCGAGGCGCAGCCAAGGGAAATAGTTGCTGTCGAGGGGGACTATAAACTTGCTTTTGTCCAAATAGTCAGTAAATAAGTGTTTTATTATACCGAAGCAGTCTTTACTTGTGTTACGTCACAATCTGGATAAAACCAGAAGAGTTCTGAGATGAAAAGCGAGGGAAACAGAATGCTGCCGGTGAATAGTTTAATGACTATTTCACCATGGGCAAATAGCACAAAAACTATTCCACGGTAGGGGCTGTTTGGAAAAAATAGCAGGTTTATTTTTCATATTTTTATATAGAAAAAAATTCACAGAGTTATAACAAATCGATATAATCTTCTGCAGTCCATATATTTTTTTTTTTGACCTATTTCTGTATATACTCGCATATAAGTCTGTCCGCCTATAAGTCTGTTGTATTTTTTGCAGTTATTTTGGAGGGATTTACCATTGACCGGCTTATAAGTCGGTACAACTTTTTGCCAGAATTAGTTGACAATTTCAAATCAATGCTGTCATGTTTTAACCTTGTTTCAGTCAATGACATCAATATTTAATTTAAAATTATTAAAGGCACACTTTAGATAAAAATAAAACTATTAGAATTTATAAATATTTGTACTTTATGCAGTAACCTATGTAATCTTAAAATACATAAATGATTTAATATATAAAGACTTTGGTCAACAATAATCGGGGGGATTGCTTATAAAATACTACCTTTTGTCGTTGAGAAAAATACCAATCTTTCTATGACTCGCCTATAAGTCGGACAGAGAATCTTGGACCAAAATTTAACTCTCAAAAAAAAAACGACTTATAGGCGAGTATATATGGTAAATGGTGTTAAAATTTTTCAATATATGGACTTCAGTAATTTCAAACATCTCCTTCTTATCTCAACATATATTATCAGTCTTGAGCAATATTTACCCACTTTAAAGTCAATATCAGTTCTATTTTTTTTAGGACTGGTTGCTAATTGATTCTGTGTATCTTATATATTCTTCAGAAATTTACATCAGATTAATTCATAGACTGCACACCATTCTTAGGTAAAAAATTAAGAAAAGCAGCACCATATTTGTAAATGAATCCCTAGCATTCTGAAATATAGCACTAAATAAATAATGACCCATGACAAGAATGGGGGAAATGGTCAAATTTTCAAGATGTCCTGTACCATCTTCAGGACAAAGAAAAATTAAGATATTAAACTTAGTCTATTAGCTTCTTTCTTCTGTGTACACTACCAGTTACAAGTATTTCAAATAAATAAAGTTTTATTTCTTTTAGAAAAACCTTACTGCCATAATTACAACAGTAGTGTGGTAGTTAACCAGCAAGCATATTTTGACTGCAGTGTGAATTTTCATGGAAACAATCGACCTGAAGTGAGTTGGAAACATGGCAACAGAGGGCTGAATTTCTCTGTTGATTTCGAAAATGAAACATACACATTAGCTCGTATGTCATTGAATGCTTCAGAGGAGGATGATGGAAAGGTGTTCATATGTCATGTTACATTTCCTTATGTCCATAATGGTTTTATCTGCCAAGCTCTCCCAAAGCTGAAAGTTTATTGTAAGTATATAAATTTAACACTAGTTTGACATTAAGAATTTATTGCTTGTAAGCATAAGCAGGGGAAATATTAAATGAGCACATGTATTTGATAATGGATCTGAATTCATTGTGTAAACATTCTGAATTCAGAATGGATAAAAATGATATCTATTAAGCCCTTGATTAATTTGCACATCTATATTAACAGTTCCTGTGAAGGAGACAGATATAATTCTTAGTCCATACAAAAAGGTGTATGAAGAGGGAAGCAACATTATTCTACGTTGTGTTGCCATAGGAGAGCCCCACCCCCATTACACGTGGACATTCACCCCCCTTTCTGACCCTCTCAATGAATCTGTGAGGTCTACCCATCCAGCTTACAAAATCGTCAATGCCCACAGAAATGACATTGGAAACTATACATGCATTGTTCACAATGAAATTAATCATACAAAATATACAGATACTAAGATTGTCTTCTTGAATATAGTAGGTAAGAACAAAATTTTTGTTAAAATATGATGAGAATGCACTTACAGGTTAAAAAAGAGAAGAAAATATGGATTTTATTTTCAAAATATTGTCATTTTAATATAATTCTGGAAATTTAAATAGTATAAATTATTCCAAAATATTTTTTCATTAAATCAATTTCAGCAGTAATAGAATCACCCCCATCCACTGTCTTTTGTTTTAATGCAATCGAGCTTAATCATTGACAAGAAATTAAGTATTTTGAAGATAAGGCATCATTTTCAGGCAGTAGAGAAAATGATCAAAGTTGTCAATTTTGTAGAAAATAAAGTTACAACTGTAAAACCTAAGTACAGAATGATGCCAAAGCCAATGGAGGACAAAGGTGATGGAGACATTAACTGTAAGTAATAATCTGAGATTTCCTTACAGGATGTATGTTGATTTTCCAGTTGGTATTTGTAAAGCTTAATTTTGTTACCTTTTTCAGCAATCTACTGGTAATTAATGTTTACTTTTACAAAGACTTGTAATTCAACTCCTCTCTTTGTTGTGTATTATAGGAGAGTTGAATTACAAGACTCATTATACAATATATATTATGAACATTATCAGTGTTTATACTTTGTACAGTAAAACCCGGTTATAAGGAAGTCACTGGGACCTCAAATTTTGCTTCCTTATTACGGAGATTCTTTATATACATGTTAAGATCATGATGAAAAGTCTTCTTTGGGATTCGAAGAAAGTTCGATTCCTTATGACTGATATTTCCTTATTTATAGCCAGTTGTTTACGGCTGAGTTATACTGTACAAGCTGCACTTTAAGCTAGTTTCGTGATAATACATGTGTCATATTTATAGGGATTTCGTGTTTTGATCATATGTTTGTAGACAAGTGTTATTTTTTTCCTAATAATGCTACCCTGCCAATTAATTGTTAAATACATTTGAAATGTAGAGTTGAGAGAGGAATGTTCCTAAATTACCTTGTTTATAATAGGCAGGCAACAAATAATGATTTTCAGGCCAATAAATGCCTTTTGTTTTGGATCAAGTCTAATTTTAATTAGATTGCTTTTTCAATTACTGTACATGCATCCATGAACATTAATAATTGCAAAGTCTTGAATGTTTCCCAATTCCTGATGTATTACAGTTGATTTTGTCGAGAAATCTGTCAATGATTGTAGTGATTGAGGTTTAATATAGGCCTGGATACTATTGAACTAATGGTTTGGTTTTTGTTTCAGTCAATGCCTATGCTGTAGGAGCTGTTGTCAGTTCACTGTTAGCCATTCTGTTGATTGTAGTCTTCATCCTGCTGGCCATCAAATTCAGGGTATGTGTGTAATAAAGAAGTTTCATTTTACATAAACTTGTTCTGTTTTGTACTTAAACTCTGAAACTAGAAAAAAAAATAAGCATAAAATAAATTTTATTGTGTTACTGAGGACATTGATTTGTAAAAATTATTTTTGTTTCCATCTGGTAATTAGGCAAGAGAGAGGAAATACAGGGAAGGAATGTCCCTTGTCCAGGATGATTTTACAGATGATCAGGAATTGTTAGATGAAGATATGATAACACCAAATGGAGGAAATGAGGAGGTAAGGGGGACACACCTGCATACAAGAATTATAGGTTTCTTTAAAAATGTACCTGTATGTCAATGTATTATGCTAATTTAAAGTACTTCAAGGAATGTATTTTTTTTTTTATCTTTGAGACTATGAAATGAATATGGTCTTGTAAGTGAATGTTAAACGTTAGAGATGATGAAATTTGTGATATATTTATCACTAATCAGACAAATTAAATTTACTGTTGACAAGAAATTATAACATTCATCTAAATTTGACATTGTTAGCACTAATGCATACTTCTCTCAGATTTATTTTTGCCAGCATTTCATACCATTGTAATTTTATCTTCAGTGTCAGTTTTATGAATTCTCCCGTTTCTCTTAAAATAATAAGCAAGTTTACAAGATTCACAAAATTTTAAACTACATGTATCTAAAATTTCCAGTTATACAGTAATTTTTATAGTCATTTTGGATATAGATAGATTACTGAGTCTGAGAACAAAACAGAATTGAAAGTTTTATTCTGATAGTATTTTTTTAATTCTAAGTGTCAGACTCCATTGTAGGCCCAAGGTCAGTACAGGAGACTTGGTCAGTATTGGGAAATCCCCAAGAGAGATGTCCGTTTGATGGACCTTATTGCTACAGGGTCATATTGTGAAGTCTGGAGGGGCAGGATGAGGAAACACTCAGACAGTACAGATGTTCTTAGGGTGGCCATCAAGAAAATGCTAGGTACATGTTGAAATATAAAGTATTTGTTTACTAACACTGAAAGTCCCTTTGCCATGAACCTTATAAATGGGATATAGCAATCTTACAGTGTTACATGGGTATCATTCATTTTCCTAGGTATTTGTACATGAAGTACTTAATGTTCTTGGAAATTTCAAAGGATTAGGGGAGATGTTTTGGCATAAATCTACTTTTTCAGCCTAAAATTTTTACAAATTCATCAAAATATACTAATACATGTACTTTTCTATTTGTATAGTGTAATGACAGCTAGCAGAACACATAAAAATTGGGAATAAATGGCTAATTTTATCCTCATGATATCAAAAACTCAGTGGATTTCCTCAATTTTCAAAATAGGGATTGTGGGGTCAGGAGACAACAGAGGGTCTAAGTTTTATAAAAGGCTATGTATATGGAAAATCTTTGAAAATCTTTTTTCTTAAGAACAGCAGGACAATAGTTAGTCATATTTATATGCAAGCATCTTCATATGGTGTAGAATCAGTTCATGGGTCTCTAGAGACAAGGCCTGGACCATAATTGAGGGGGGGGGGTGCAAAAGGTTACACATAAAAATATTGATGATAACAAAAACAAGATAGTCTTGTGACAATTTGAAGTTGACATTAAACCTCAACAAATTAATATTCAAATATTTGAAATTTTGGAAATTGATTGGACTTTGATGGTCACAGCAAAGGGTTTACTAAGTCTTGTACTAATGATTCCCTTTCCATGTTCATATTTATTTGTTCTGTTGGCCTTTAATTAGTTCTTGTTCTCTCTTTTTTTTTTTAAAAAGAAACTTTTTAAAGTTTTATAGCAGCTGTTGTAAAAGTTTGTCTCTTTCTGATCAGATGATGCATCAGAAGTGGGCAGGAAGTTCTTTCTGGCAGAAATGGAAGTGATGAAAACATTGAAGGCTCACAGTAATGTGATCACCCTTATTGGATGCTACACATTAACTGGTAATTCTAAATGATCATTCACACTTAATGCATGTTAAGCATTAACTGGTTATGTCACTTTTCTTTTGGCCAAAAAATAAAAATCAGAAACATCTTTGAAAAACATTAACGGAATGAAACTGTTGATTTTCGTATTAAAAAAAAGATGGAACAGTTTTAATTGTAATTATATGAAAGCTGAAGGTACAGATGGGTGAATTAAAAAAAAATGACCAAACGCATATTTATCAACCCACACTAAAAATACAGGCAATGAAAATATATATCTATGTCTCAGCATATGTCTTTAGATAGTGTCTAAATACCTGCCAAATATCTCGTTGATATCTCAATTAACGATAAAGTTATGCCCAAAAATGATACTAAAACTGTCAGGAGTGCAACACCTTTTTGTGACATTTTGAAATTTCAATATTTTTTGGAGATCTGTGAAATAAATAATAATGCTTTATGTTGAAAATAAAGACTTTCCTGATAATATTCAAAGTATTGAGCTTTAAATGTGGACTGTAGTAACTTTTATTTAATCAAGTTGTGGTCATGGCTGATGTTTAAAAAAATGTTATACCATGTCAGGAGTGCAACAGAAAAAATGTAGTGGCCGGTGCCTAAAAAACGTCAATTGTAAAATTCTGAAAGAAAATTCAGACAAAAAAGAATTTTTAAAGTGTAAAACAATAACTGATATACATTTTAAAACTTAAAAATGTTATATAAATCACAAGCAGCATTAATGAGAGTCAAGTATATGTGCATACCCAATAATGTCAGGAGTGCAACATTTGATGTTTTGCTCCCAAGCATGAAAAAACTATTATCATTATATGATTTTCTGATTTTTATTTCGGAAAATAAAGACACAAAGAACATTTTTACCAAATAGATTTATCAATTACAGGATCTGTCTGTGCTTCAGATCTATATTTCTATGGTCAGGAGTGCAACACATTATTTTTAAAAAGATTCAAGTTGTGTGACGAAAACACTTCTATTCATGCTTAGAGGTATTCATTAATTTATAATGATGTTTTTGTATAATTTAGAACTAAATTATTGACAGTTTTATTATTAAAATCCTTCCTTTTTTAATTTTATTAATTCAGATGTGTTTTTATCTTTTTTGTGATTTTTTTAATGAATGTTAAAAATAAACACACTAAAAAAATGTCATAAAATTCAAGTAATTCCTCCTTAACTTCACTGAAACAACAGAACAAGTTCTTATGTAATTTTCACTTCACAATTCTACTTTATAGGTCTCAATGCTTTTGGTCAGGAGTGCAACAAATATGTTAGAATTATAAATCATCCAATAAGAATAAAAATAAAGAAAAAATGATGAGTAGAATTTTTCTGGTGGGTTACTGAGTTGGTCCTTTAAAGGAAAATATGCTATAAAATATATTTTATCTTCTAAATATACATTTAAGCTAGTTTTTTGGCATAAATAAGGAATAATTCCAGATAAAATGCGAATTTTAAATACTTTCATCTGTTTTAATTATGAACTATTGGACTATAAACAATTTCATTACCACTTGATGTTGCCAACACTTTATGAATTTTTGTGTTCTATGGTTTTAATTTTAAATTTTACTGCAGTCAGGAGTGCAACAAAAATGCTTTATAATTACCAATGCCTTTTAAATATCTTTACTAAAAAATAAGTTGAAAATAAATGTTTGATACTATTTGATATTCAAAACACTATGTCTATCAACAAATTACAGAAATTTTACAGTCAATTCAGGGAATAGTTTTCATCATTTCACATATATTTTTAAATACAACTTATATATATTACTCTTTCAAATAATCATGTTTTAAGGTCTTCAAAATATGAAAAACCTGCTGTAAATGATGAAAAATATCAAAACCACAAATTGATTTACAAAGTAAGAATGGGTCATTGTGTGTTATAATTTTTAAATCAATGTTAAATAAAATACATATCAGATGTCAGGAGTGCAACACAATAATGTAACATGTGTGACTTCAAAATCTAGTATTTTTTGTAAGAGAACTTGTATATAAAAATTCTTTTTTGCCTTAGAATTAAAGAATTGACATGAACGGACAAAAAAGTGAATTTTATTGCTTCATATTTTTTTCATATTAAAACTTTTCAAACCAGAATTGAAAAAATAATGTAAAATAACAATCAAAAGGCCCATTTTTTGTCACATATACAAGAGAAGATATTCAATCAAGGTCTAGATTTAATCATTTATAACCCTTTTACCATTTTGAAGCATAAAAAACTATAATTTCTTGTGATTATGTATTTTAGAAAGTCTTTTATGGTGTAATGATATTCTCTTTTTTCAAAAGAAATTTTAATAATAAAAATTCTGAACTTTTTTTAATCCAATTGTCTATTCTATTGCCACTTCAGGATTTTAAACTAGAATGCATGTGCAATATGATGATATAAGTGAAAAATATGTTATAAGTAGTTGAATTTTTCCAAAAAAATTCAGTTTGGTGGTCATTTTTTTTTTTTAATTCACCCATATACATGTATACATTTTTGCATTCATACTTTTATTTGCTAAAATTTGATAACCATATACACTATTTTCAATTTGCCTTGTTAACAATGTCTATGCAATGCACTTAAAAGTAAAAAGGACCATTTAATTATTTTGATCTTTATTTTGTCTACAACTGATTTATTTTTCCAGAACCTTGGATGCTGATGCTGGAGTATGCACATGAGGGAACCTTGCATAAATATCTGCAGAAACATAGACCTGGTTCACACCGTGTAGAGATTCAATCCCAGGAGATGGTCAGGCTTAAGAATAACAAGATAGATGCCAAGAAACTCCTGTCTCTGGCTTCTCAGGTCATCAGTGGGTTACTGCATTTGACAAAATATAAGGTAGGTCATCAACACAGAATTATTATTAGAAACTAGAGAGCAGATGAATATGACCATGTAATATATAGATCAAAATCACATTGGTGGTTTTATCAATATTTGTGCCAGTTTTGATTTTTATGGCAAATTTCAAAGAATAAAATGCAGTAAAATTGGAAACACTATTGATTAATCCAAAAAGAAAAATTGATCAAAAGAGAAAAAAAATTGAGTTGGAAGCACTGCTTTTATTCATATTTTACATTTGGCTCTGATATCATGTACATATTGTATTTTTTTTTTAAATAATTACAGCATCAGTTAATCAACTATCTATAAACTAAATAAAGTCCCTATTTTGTCAGTTAAGCCATATTTGGGATTTTACACCACTAGTTATTATTATTTTAGCAATCAATTGCAAAATAAACACTAGACTAATAGTCTTAATCTTATAAGGTAGTCAATTCTTTCTCCCCCCACCCATGTTTGTATTTCCATGCAGTGTACCTTTTGGTCATCTTGATATTCATAGAGGTATTTAATCTTGTTGATTTCCTCTATATATCTCATATATTTTATGACAACAAGAAATTCTATTCATCTATTATTATCCTTGCAGCAGAATTTTATATGTATAATAAATATTTGTTTATATTGAATATGAAATTAAATGTAGAATTATAAGAAAAGTCAATTTATATCTCATTAATATACCAACACTGTATGTTTTTATACCATGCAAAGCTCCTGTACTACCAATTGTCTGTATCCAGTGTCCTTGTGGCAAAGGGAGGAGTGTGCAAGTTATCAGGGTTTATGTTTCAGAAAGAAATAACAGAAAGGAATTTGTATGAAAAGGTAACACTACTTCTATAAGTTTGATGCTGTATTATACACAGTAGATCAAGGTTGTCAATGTTGATTTTTTGATGCTAAATTACTTACAGGAATCTCTACCTGTTCGCTGCATGGCACCAGAATCTTTATCAGAAAATATATTTGATACAAAGACCGACACATATGCCTTTGGTATTCTGTTGTGGCAGATTATACATTTTGGTAAGAAAATACAACAGGTATTTTTATTAAAAATTTAAGTAGCTTAAAGATAAACATCCACAGCCAGAAACATTAATTAAGTCTTGCAATAATGATATATTGTCATTTATATTAATTATGTTTAAATGCAACTGACTTGGCATAAAAAAATTTTAATACATTTTTACTATACACTTCTGATTTATAAGAATATTTTTTAACCATTTAAAAAGGTATTTGATGAAGTGATTTTTTCTTCAAACTTAACTCGCCTATCAGTGTTTACTGAAATAATTATAAAGTTTAAAATCATTTGTGTAATATGTCTTGTGCTGTTTTTGCAAATTTCATAAGATTAGGCCCCCAAAAAAATCTTCAGTTTCTCAGGTCAAATGTGTGACAGACAGGTTCTTCTTGTTGAAGTATATATATTTCCATTTCTATTTGTTTTCTATGTGATAACTCTTTGAAAGTTAGTTGAGTTGATTTCTTGATCATTCTACCGGAATGTAAATTTCGCCAAGCGAAAGGTCAGGAGCTAAGAAAGCCTAATATGCATGTAATTCTCATGCGGCTGTCTTTGTGTCTGACGCTAAGGAGGCCTAATATGCATGTAAATCTCGTGCGGCTGTCTTTGTGTTTGACGTCAATGGGCGGGGACTATTGAAATTGACATGTGAGGCCTCTTGTAATTTAAATCTTTTAGTCTACATTTTTATAATCTAAATTTACAATTTTATTTCACAATGAAATGAAAATATAAGGAATCACTGTCTAGTTAGTAGAGTATGCCAGGGACATCAACGATAGTTGGAAACGTGGGATAATTTTATGCATAACGGGCAAAGCCCGTTATGCAAATTATCCCACATTTCCAACTATAGTTGATGCCCTGGCATACGCTACTAACTAGACAGTGATTCCTTAAATAGCAAATTCAAATACATGTTTTCCTTCAAGTATGATTACTGTATATGTTAGGGAAGTATTAAACTAACAATTATGGTTACTTTGGAATTAAAGCTTTCTGTAATTAAATTTCAAATTAAAATACTTATAAAAGATAACACCAATTCAATAATTTAGTATCTGATATATTAAAGAATTTGCTATTATAAATTCATTATTTTAAATCTCCACAGGACACAAAATTAATTTGCTTTATCCTTACATTTGTTATATATCAGAGTTCATTATAACCATAAAATTTTACAAGAAATTGTTAAGAAAAATTTTAATAAAAATATTGCTAAATCCATAATTTCGTTATATATCCACGTTTGTACTAATTAATATTGTAAACATTAACTTACTGATTCTGAGAACCTAAAGGATGGGCAGCTTTAAATACATGTAGCTTCATCATAATGGTCTCCTGAAATATTGACCTGCATGTATACGTCTAAATATATTATTAGGAGCACATGAACACATCTGATATTATACAATTATGGACTGTTTAGAAGGGAGACATCACAAATTATCAGATCTGAGTAGGGTTGTCACCCAAGGGCACTTGCGCCCAAGGATGACAACTCTACTCAGACCTGGCTTCGGGGCTATAAAACCTAGACGAGCTCACTTTTGATCTCAGTCTCACTTTTACCAAAGGAATTAATAGTGGTAAAGTGAGACTGAGATCAAAAGTGAGCTTGTCTAAATTTTATGGCCCCGGGGCCTGATAATTGGTGATGTCTCCCTTCTAAACTGTCCATAATTGTTTTATTATCCTGAAGAAACTAAATTGTTAAGACAGAGTAGAAAATATCAGTCAAACCTCTTGTGTTCTTCTAACCACTGCTACGTTTCCATACTTTCAAAATATATCAACAGACAACTTTGACATCACACTTAGAATTTATTGAATACCGATCCCCCATATTAGTTATATACTTATAAATATGAGTTATCTTGCTTACAACACTTATTTTCATCTAAAGGGAGATAACACAGTTATTACCCTGCCCGCTCTTTTGCACTATTTCATTGTCATCTGAAGGGAGACAACACAGTTGTCACCCTGCGTGTGAGGGAGACATCAGAAATTGTCTCCCTGCACATGACATGCTTTAAGTCAATCAGAATGACTGTGCGAGTAATTCTGAAGGATAATAATCAAATTTAATAGCAGTGAAACATTCTTTCTCATTGTACATGTCTTTAAGGTTTGTATGTGTATTTTAGTGTTAGAGGAGATGAAAAGCAATATTAAAATTAAGAACATGAAACTCCTTTAAAGAATAATTATTTTAAAAAAATATACTTGTTTATATTTATAAATTTGTTACATCTCCCACAGGATTAAGGCCATATCCCTCTATGGACATTGATGAAGTGAAAGAGAAAGTTCTCTCAGGATACCGCATGTCTCAGCCTCAGCACTGTAGTTCTGAACTGTATGTTAGATAAAATTTAAGAAACATTTATTGGATTCCTGTGTTCCAGTTTAATGAAATATATTTTGTCAATTTTTATTGTTCAACAAAAAATTTATAAAACTTTCAAATGCATC